>NC_047041.1:7368130-8002970 GCF_011762595.2 Tursiops truncatus
CTTTTTTGTAGTGTCTCTGTCTGTTTCGATATCAGGGTAATGCTGACCTCATAGAATGAATTAAAGAGTGTTCTTCCCTGTTCAATTTTTTGGAATAGTGGAAAAGGACAGGTATTAACTCTTCTTTAAATATTTGGTAGAATTCACCTGTGAAGTCATCTGCTCCTGAACTTTTGTTTGTTGGAAGTTTTAACTACCGATTCAATTTCATTACTAGTAATCAATCTTTTCAGGTTTTCTCTTTCTTCCTGATTAATCTTGGAAAATTGTATGTTTCTAAGAATTTACCCATTTCTTCTAGGTTTTTCAAATTTTTGGCATATGATTGTTTACAGCAGTCTCATGATTATTTGTATTTCTGTGGTAATGATTGTAATATCTTCCCTTTTATTTCTGATTTCATTTATTTAGGTCTTCTCTCTTTTTTTCTTGATGAATGTGGGTAAAGGTTTATCAATTTTGTTTATCTTTTCAAAGAACCAGCTCTTAGTTTCACTGATATTTCCTATTGTTTTTTATTCTTTATTTCATTTTTTCCATGCTGTTCTTTGTTATTTCTTCCTTCTACTAACTTTGGGCTTTGTTCTTCTTTTTCTAATTTCTTTAGCTGTAAAGTCAGCTTGTTTATTTGATATTTTTCTTGTTTCTTGAGGTAGGCCTGTATTGCTATAAACATCCCTCTTAGAACTGCTTTTGCTGTATTCCACACGTTTTGGAAATTGCATTTCCATTTTCATTTGCATCAAGATATATTTTGATTTCCTTTTTGATTTCTCCATTGACCCATTGGTTGTTTAGTCTCCATGTGTTTATGTTTTTTCCAGGTTTCTTCTTGTAATTGATTTATAGTTTCTTACTGTTGTGGTCAGAAAAGATGCTTGATATCATTTCAGTCTTCTTTAATTTATTGACACTTGTTTTATGGTCAGACATGTGATCTATGCTGGAGTTTGTTCCATGTGCACTTGAAAAGAGTATGTATTCTGCAGTTCTGGGATGGAATGTTCTTTATATATCTATTAAATCCATCTGGTTTAATGTTTTATTTAAAGCCAATGTTTCCTTATTGATTTTCTGTCTGGATGACCTATCCATTGATGTGAGTGGGGCATTAAAGTCCTCTACCATTATTGCATTCCTGTCAATTTCTCCCTTTACATTTGATAATATTTGCTGTATATATTTAGGTGCTCCTATGTTGGGTGCCTAAATATTTACAAATGTTATATCCTCTTTTTGGATTTACCATTTTATCATTATGTAATTCTCTACTTTGTCTTTTGTTACAGTCTTTGTTTTGAAGTCTATTTTTTCTCATATTAGTATTGCTACCCCAGCTTTCTTTTTGTTTCCATCTGCATGGAATATGTTTTACCATCCCTTAACTTTCAGCCTGTGTGTGTCTTTAGATCTGAAGTGGGTCTCTTATAGGCGGCATATAGCGAGGCCTGTGTTTGTTTGTTTGTTTTTTTAATCCATTCAGCCACGCTTTGTCTTATGATTGGAGCATTTAGTACATTTACATTTAAAGGTATTATTGAGAGGTATGTATTATTTCCAGTTTGTTAATTGTTTTCTGGTTGTTTTCATAGTTCTTCTCTGTTCCTTTCTTCTTGTCTTTGTTTCTTCTTTTGTGGTTTGATGAGTTTCTTTAGTGTTATGTTTGGGTTCCTTTCTCTTAATTTTTTGTGTATATATTGGAGGTTTTGGTTTGTGATTACAATGAGGTTCATATATATCAGCCTATATATAGCAGTTTATTTTAAGTTGGTAGTTGCTTAAGTTTGAATGCATTTTAAAAGCACTACAGTTTTACTACCCCCTCCATGTTTTATGCTCTTGATATCATATTTTACATCTTTTTATTTTGTGTATCCCTTAATACTTATTGTAGTTATATTTGATTTTACTACTTTTGTCTTTTAACCTTCATACTACCTTTTTAAGTGGCTGCTCCGCTGCCTTTGCTATATA
Organism: Tursiops truncatus; assembly: GCF_011762595.2. Taxonomy (NCBI): domain Eukaryota; kingdom Metazoa; phylum Chordata; class Mammalia; order Artiodactyla; family Delphinidae; genus Tursiops; species Tursiops truncatus. Next base: position 7,370,105 of record NC_047041.1, read on the forward strand.
TTTACCTTTACCAGTGAGATTTTTTTCTTTCATAGATTTTCTTATTACTAGCTATGACCTTTTCTTTTCTCTTAAAGAAGACCCTTTAACATTTCTTGTAAGGCTGCTTTAGTGATGGTGAACTCCTTTACTTTTTGCTTTCCTGGGAAACTCTATCTCTCCTTCAATTCTGAATGATAACCTTGCCGTGTAGAGTGTTCTCGGTTGTGTTTTTTTCTTTTGGCACTTTAAATATATCATGCCACTTCCTTCTAGCCTGTAAGGTTTCTGCTTAAAAATCAGCTTATAGTCTTATGGGAGTTCCCTTGTGTGTGACTAGTTGTTTTCTCTTGCTATCTTTTAAATTGTCTCTTTATCTTTAAATTTTGCCATTTTAATTTTAGTTTGTCTTAGCGTAGTTCTCTTTAGATTCATCTTGTTTGGGACTCTCTGGGATTCCTGAAACTGGTCTCTTTCCTGCCCCAGGTTAGGGAGGTTTTCAGTCATTTTTTCTTCAAATAAGTTTTCTGCCTCTTTCTCTCTCTCTTGTTTCTATGAAACAGCTACCTCTCCCAGTCTTGAAGGCATGACCTTGTGTAGGTGCATCTGCTGTGTAGACTGTGTGTGCTGGGTGGCTTTGGCAGGCTGGGTGGAGCAGAGATGGTCATGGGCTGGAGTGAGGAGGAGAGGTCCCAGGGTAAGCCATGCAGTGTATAATTTACATGGCAGTGCTGGCGGATGGAGCCTTTTGCTGGAGGAGATCAGGAAATCTTATTTTGAATGATTATCATTATTGTTATTATAAACCATTCTACTTAATTATAACTAGCTCCATTGAGTTATAAATATGTATATTTTAATGTTAACAATATGAGCTTTATTGGCCAAAGACATAATCAGTGATTAAAAGAGAAATCTCTTGATGTCCAAAACAGCCACACTAAATTAATGATAGTGTGTAAAGATCCCCAATTCCACTGCCAGTCAATGAACGAAATTTCTTTACATCAAGTTAACAACTGGGTGTGATTTAATATTTCTGAGTGAGACTTCAAGATTGAGTGCTGGGTCATGCAGGCTGGTGCAAGACTCTCTCCCTGTCAGTCTGTCTGTCTATCTCTCTCTCTTTCTCTCTCTCTGTCTCTCTCCCTCTCCCTGAATGGCAGATGGCAGGCACACATGTGCAAGGTAGGGGAAAGGGGATGGAAACAAGTGCAAATAAGTGGTATGGAGAAGAGTTACTTGAAGCTGTCAGGGAGACATGTTTTGACAGAGAGAGCTGGAATTAGTTGGCTGCCAGGGGAAGCTCTGGAGCAACAGGAAATGGGTGGGGGGGCAGCATAGACACTCAGGGAAGCGTCTGTTAGTATGCAGACCATTTCCTATGTAGGCCTTTTTCTTCTTTTTCTCTGTTTTCTCTCTCTCTCTCTCTCTCTCTCTCTCTCTCTCTCTCTCTCTCTCTCTCTGTCACACACACACACACACACACACACACACACACACACACACACACACACACACTTTTTGGTGTGCTTCCTCTTTAAACAGAGTAGGGGGAGGAGGTGGCTTTTTCAAGTCCAGTTCTCATTTTGTGTCAAAGAGTAGTATTGATTTTCCACCCATGACTGCTGAAAATTAAAATTTCTTCATGAAGCTGGGTTCTATTCTTGTTGTGTTCCTTATCTTTTTAAATATGATTCCCTGCACTTCAAGACTTCATGGCTAAAATCATAATGAACTTCCCCATCCACCACAGTGCATGAGATCAAGAGAGATTTGCCTGCAGGCCCAGTGTTTGTGGCTGTAGGAGGGGCGGCTAGGGCCTTGGGCTGCAATAAATGTTTTTCCTCTGGTTACTTAATGCCCTATCTTTGGGCCACAGGCTTATTGACTTACTACTAATTTTCCTGTCAGGATAATTCTTCCAATCAAGATTTAAAACAAACTAGGAGGTTACTGAAGTGCTGAGATTAAAGCCTAATGCTTCCTTTTATTTGATTAAGATACTCTTATCTGGTTTCTTTGTGCCCAATTTAGACTCGGCACAAACCTTCCTTAAAGGGCCAGGCTTGTTTGTTTCAAGCAGACACTTTCTTTCACATCTGCCTCGCCTGCTGTGTATTTGCTCACTGGGAAGAAGAAATAGATTATTCCCCCCTGAATCAACTTTCAGGCAGCTGCTCAGGGCAACTTTCTTCAAGGTCTTGCCATGGAAAAAGAGACCAGTCATTTCCTAAGCGGTGATTTGGGGTGACCTATATTTTTGGAAACTATTGGATTCACCATCACCTCCTCTTCTTCCGCCATGTGGACCCAAAGCCTGAATAGAGAACTGCACTTAGAGGAGAGATTATTGAGAAAGGAGAGACAATCTGGGAAGAACACAGCATGTTCCCTGACACCACTAAATGCACAAACTCACCATGACTTTAAAGGTGGTCTTTCAAATTTATCTCTTGTCCCCCTTGTTTGCTTTGCCAGTGATGTTGAGCCCCTTCACCAGTATCTGAGGAAGATATTATCCAGCTTATAGCCCGGAAACCAAGCAGACTTTGCCCATCCCCTTCTGTTATTTTCTGTATATGTTCATTTGAGCCCCCAAGAGAAAGCTCCCCAACCAAACATCCAGCCCAGCTACATAGTCTGAGTTGAAGGCCAGAGACAGACACACAGAGAACATGAAGTTAGTGAGGAAGGTTCTGGGGATGCTGTTTTCAGCACTGAACATCTTTATTTTCCACCAAGTTTTCTTTTAATCTCTCTTTCTATTAAAAGTCTTCTCAGTGCTAATGCAATAAATTTAGATCTGTAGCCAGATGCAGAGGAAAACTTTTGGCAGGGAATACTCCATCAAAAGACATTGCAAATGAAATATGCTCTCCCTTGGGGATTATTCTACAGTTTAATTTAATTTGACATTTCAAATTAAATTAATTCAAATGGTTATGCAGTTTCCAGGGAAAACAGACTTCATTTATGATGTTCTGCCACCAAATTGTTTAGCAGCCATCGTACATCTCACGTTGTTAACTAAGAAAGATAAATAGTGACAAGGTAAGCTCTTCCCCTCATTTCCCAGTCCCGGCCTTAAATAGAGCACAAGGAAATCCTTCCAACATCATATGCTCCCTTACTGGGCAGCATAAATATTTATTAAGACCATTATAGTTAAGACTAATACTATCTGTGGACCCTTCTAGCTAATCATTTCCTAGCATGTGATGAAGATGTATGAAGCCTCATGAGAGGAACAGATGTGATGATTCCTGTTTTATAGACCAGGAGGCAGGTGGTGATGGGATTTACCCAGCCTCACACAGAGCACCAGGATGAGAGGCAGGAGCTCAGATCCAGCCCCCAGGTTCTCAACCCTCCACTGTGTCACGTTATGCTCCCTGCTTGCAGCCCTTCACTCGGCCTTAATATGATCTGAACCAGGTCTGCACTGTCCAAGCAAACAGAAAATGAAGTCATTACTGAGGAAATGAATCAACATAGGCATGCCATCTGGGGAGCTAAGGAGAAGAAGACTCATGTCCCACAGCTGTCTTTTATGTCATTTTATTTTTTAGATTAACAGACAGAAAATTGCCTCTTTTCTTCAGTTGCCATTTTTGTTTGTTGTTTGTCCTAAATAATCTAGGTTACCCACTCTCTTTTGTGAGTGTGGTTAGCCGGGAAGGGAGCCCTGCATCCCTTTGGCGCAGGAAGGAGCTGGTGGCCCCTCAGGGTGACTACAGGACCCTCCTGCCTGGTTCTGGAAAGGCTGATTGGCTGTGAGCTGGAGAGGAAGATTCAAAGCCCCGCCAAGGCAGCGAGGGATGCTTGGTGATCTGATGCTAGGTCACTTGGATTGGAAAGGCTTCCTCCAGTGTGGAGAGTGGGCAAGCAAACATTTGCCAACATGTTATATCCTGGGGAGCTTTTTTGCTTGTTTTTCTTCTTTCTTTTGGAGCATAGGTTTATTGAACGCATGCTGTTCCTTGAGTCTACTAACCTCGTGTCCCTAAATGTTGCCTGGAGGAAGGCAGACCATTTGTGGAAGGCTTACGTCTCTGCTATTGCGTTCGTGCCCACTGGCCACATGAAAACTCCAAGGCTTCGCTGCTAAAACAGAAATTAATATTATCACAAGAGACGGTGGCAGAGCACAGAAAGCTAGATTTACAGCAGTTCATTGCTACTTCCTTCAACAAAGGACACAAGTTTTAGAGAACAAAGGGAGTGTATCTGTACCAACATCTCATGCCATCAGCACTGTTCAACTCAACCCCATTTCCTCCTAACATCCACAAGGAAACAACGCATATGCCTTTATCCTTTTTTATGCCTTCACTTTAGGAGAGTTCCTTTTCAGGGGTACAGCTAGGAGAGTCCATGGATTTAGATTTCCTTGACAGGAGAAATGGAATTTTCATTCCTCTGACATGTGAACCTTTAGGGGAAAAAACAGTAATTATTAGAACAGTGATACTTGGTACAGTAGATGCCTGTAAATTGTTCCCAAACATGAAAGGCTTCAGTGTCCTATAGTTCTGCATTTGTTTTCAGGTACAACACCCAGTGGGCTTATTCCGTTGTAAGGATAATGCTATTATGCAATCAATATTATTAGCACAGTAATAATAATGTAAACGCTGCGGCTACATAATTAACTCACCAGCTACTTAGCACCTGGGATCTCCTGAATTCATAAATGCCTAACTAATCCTGACATTTTTTAAAGCCATCTTTTCAATTCTTGAAAAAGGAATCCACAAAATCCAAAAGTAAGGAGGCCCCTAAAGATAATTTTTTTTTTTTTGCGGTACGCGGGCCTCTCACTGTTGTGGCCTCTCCCGTTGCGGAGCACAGGCTCCGGACGCGCAGACTCAGCGGCCATGGCTCACGGGCCCAGCCGCTCCGTGGCATGTGGGATCTTCCCGGACCGGGGCACGAACCCGCATCCCCTGCATCGGCAGGCGGACTCTCAACCACTGCGCCGCCAGGGAAGCCCCCCCCAAAGATAATTTTGAAAGCCAAGACCTATAGCCAGATACCTGGTTGAAGAGAATCATAAAGGCTGCAATGTTTCGAACACCTACCAAGAGCCTGGGAAATGTTTAAATGCAGCATCTTATTCCATCTTCACAACTCAGAGATAGGGGTTCCTGTGCCCACTTTGCAAAAGAAGACACTGAGCCACAAGGAGGTGAAGTCACTCGGTCAAAGTTGCATGCCCAGGCAGAGTTGGGATTTGAAACCAGTTCTTTTTTTGCTGTCAAGCCCAGATTCTGACTGACTGTATATAATTCTCTGGCTGCCCTGGTTACAGATAAACACAAACGGAGGAGACTGGACTTTTGTCTCTCTCTTTCTATTCATCTCCTTTCACTTTTCCCTTTGCATTTTTTTCCCCTCTTTGGCTTTCTTCTTATAATCAGATAGACACTGGAATTTTACACTAGCTCTCACCTTTATTTTTTTCTTTTTCGCTTAACAAAAGTATTTGGTAAGAATCCATTTGCAGCAGGTTTTGTAACAATTACTTTGTACAGTTTTTTAACCGATCGTCCCTCTTTCCCCTAAGATCTCACATTCCAAAATTATTTTAACTCTCTTATCAAAATTATTTTAACTCTCTTATCAAACTCTCTTATGTGTAGAAAATGATCTCTCTCTGTGACAAATACTAAATGAACTGAGTTTAGTTAGCCAGCAGAAGAGAAACTTGAACAGTGTTTTTAAAACAGCTTTCAAGTTTATAACAGAGATATTGAAACCTTCCCAGCTGTTCTCCACTGCTAGCAAAAACAGAACAGAAGGAAAGTGGTTCGCTCAAAGCAATAGACATTCTGATTATGTGTAAGAACTTTCTGGCTGTGAAGAATTGTTAGACAAGGACATGGTTTACTGAGGCGGGTTGTCCTTGGACACCTTTCTGAATAGGACGGTTTGCTTTCTGGGGCCTTTTAGACTTAGGGGGACTAGTTTGAATGAGCTGAGTAGACGCTGAGCCCAGGCTGAGTCCTCAGCTCATCCAGGCTGAGTCCTCTCACTGTACAGAATGTGTTTAGATAGTTTGTCTACACTGTCAACACGAAGTGGAAGTTTCATCAATTTTCTGGTAAATTCTGAAGCACAGATCTAAGATAAAATATATTTCATCTAAAGGATCCAAATTGATTTCTCTGTCCGAATCACAGGTATACACATCCATATAGAGAAACTAGACAAGATCGTATTAAGGTAACAAACTTAATTGGATTTATAAAACTCTCTAAATGTTGTTTGCTTTCTAGAGGTAGGTGCCATGTAAGTGTAAGCCATCTCTAGAATGGTAGCCACTATGCATTTTATGAGCACAGTTATGGAAATGGAGACAGGTGAGCATTAGTCACTAAGGACCTGGGTTCAGATCCTCGTACAATTCATGTGATATATCTGAGAGTCCGCTTTCCTCTCTATGAAATGAAAAAGATTACGCCTATTTCCCGGTATGGGGAGAGGGAGCTTAGATTAGACAGCATTTGTACATCACCCCTCAGAGTGCCTGCCGATACCAGTTGGTTCTTTCCTAATAAAATGTTCCATGGAACCTCTTGCAGGGTCCAGCCCAGGAGCCCTGTAAGGCCTCACTGCTGCACTCACCGGCAAGTTGAAACCACATCCCTCAGCCTCTCTCAGCCAACTTCCCTCCCACCCCCAGTCTGGGCCCTCGTTTCCAAAGAGGAGAGGAGAGGAGTGCTCCTCTCTGGTTTGGAGCTCCTACATGTTTGAGCACCGAGTATTTTGACAGCCAATGTGTCGTAATTGAGAACATTTTTATGGCACCTCTAAGGAATAGGTGTATGTTCAATGGGATGGGTGTTGAGGAGGAAGCACTGTAGTAGAAGCAGTGAACTGGGGATTAAAGGACCCGAGTTCTAGGTGCAGGGTTGCCAAGGTGGTTTGGGGCAGGTCACTTCACTGCTATGTGCCTCAGTAGCAGTTAACATTTATTCTGTGCCTACTGTGTGCCAGGGACCTGCTTACTACCTTCATTATTTTCAGTATCCATAGTGCCCCGAGGTAGATAGACAACACACCCTTCCTTTTACAGATGGGGAAACTGAGGTTCAGGCAAGTTGGGAAGGACCCCTGATGGCCGGTGAACAGATGAGCTGACATTAGCACCCATGATGCAGGACGTCATAGCATGAACCTGTCCCACTCCACAGCCCTGACTCAGTTCCCTCGTGGGAAAAAAATGAGATTAGATGAAGTTCTCTAGGGTCTTCTATGTCCCGGATAGTTGATGAATCTAATTCTGGATTCCTTCCCAGCCTCACAGCCAGCCTGGACTCATTAAGGGCGGAGTCATGGAAACGATCACAGCCATCAATTTCCACCTCTCTCACCCCCATCCCTTCATTTGTCTCCCTTCCTCTCTAAAGACTATTTGGAAGTTCACTTTTATTTCCTTCCCTGAGACATAATTGTTGACAGTTTTTTGAAAAGAAGGGCTTTCTGGTGAGGGGACAGAATCGAAAGAGTACTTTGGTAAAAAAAAATGATCTTAGTTCCTTTGGAGATGCTCTTGTAACATTATTATGAGCCATCTGTTAAGCTCCTCTCCCCCTGCATGACCTTTCTGGTGTTCAGTCCCCCAGAGAAAACCGGCAGGAAGGGAGGACGAGCCCTCCTCATTGGGCACAGAGGAATGGGGCAGTGCTAGTCAGTGCATGCAGCAAAGGTGTAGACAATGCAAGCCAAGCGCAAATACCAGCAAATGTTCTAGGGATTAGCAGATAAGTTGCATCAGGAGAGGGCCAGGGCGCCAAATTTCTATAGCCGAGAAAGGATCCAACTCCAAGGGGACACAATCATGGTCTATAAATACCTCTACAAAAACAGTATAAATGAAGTAAGGGAATTAATCAATCGTGTCTCCAAAGCCAGGGGGACAAGGTGCACTAGCCCTCAGCGTGCAGAGGGAGATGGAAAGCACAGTAGGAAAAAGTTCAGAGCTCAAAGGGGAAATCGGGCAAAGGGCTGGGCTCTCCAGGGGAAGTGGCCATGATCCACTGCTGTCTGGAGACCGGGGCAGGAGGAGATTAAATGCGAATTGAGCCGGAGTCCAAGGAGGCCCAACAAGGCTAGATGGGGGTCAAACAAGATGACCCAAGTGGTTCTTCCACCTATGATTCAGTGAACTGAGGAGTAATTACTTACTCTTGCAAATTGCTTGGTAAATACGCTGAGTAAATCAAAGAAGCATTTTCAGCAGCAGAGTAGCTGGGGACGAGCAGATTGGCCGCAGATTCCAGAGAGACCCCGAGCAGCGTTGGGTTTGTCAGTGAGACTTTTTATCGTAACTTTGGATGGCACACCTGTCCCTGTTTAGTCCACGGTTATTAACCTGAGAAGCAGCTTCCCTTGTCAGAGGGCAGGCACTCCACCCAGGGCCTTATCCGGCCTCAGCCTGCCTGGCCCTGCCCCTTCCAGAAGAATCTTCCTCCTCTTGCCTCCCCACCACATGCTCTGCCTGCCCCGCCCTGCTCTTCAACAATATGAATGGCTCCAGCCTAAGTACTTGAACGGAGTCAGGCCTCTCCTCCACAGAGCCTGTTTAGGATGGCCTGAACGCCTGCTGGGAATAATTCTAGCCATAGGCAAGCTCAAGAATTATTGATGAAATAACCTTCTGGGGCCCGAGTCTGGGGTTTTGCAGATGCAACGGCAAGATTATTGTTTACGTGGGGACTTGATCAGGCGGTGACCTAGAACGCATTTAGTTCCTTTATTGCTTTCGCAGCTTCCTGGGGCTAACACTGACTTCTGCCACGGAAGCTGGGGCAGCTTGTTGGGAAAGGGAGTGAAAGGAAGTGGACGGTGAGATTGTCTGCACGTCCAGGAGGCCAAAAAGTACCGAGGCAGCATCTTGCCCCGGGATGAGAGGGCCCCGGGTCTCCCTTGCGTCACCAGGACTGGAATGGCGTAAAATAATTCAGCTTTGCAGCGACTTGCTGTTTTCACCTTAAAAGCTCAACCTCACCAGGTTCGAAGAGCAGATAAATCAACGACGAGGGAGGTGGTTATTAAGGGAGCATCCCCTAACAGGGGCCACAGTGCTAGGCTGGAGACAGATCTAGAGGAAGGTCATCTGGGAAGGCCACGTCCAGGGGCAGGAAAGAGGGCAGCACCCTTGTGGTGTGGGCTTCAGCTGACCACGGGTCTCTAGGGGGCAAGGGCCACAGAAAGCACTGTCTGAAAAGAACCGCTCTGCAACACATAGAAAGGGGTGTAGGGGTCTTGTCTCTCCTCCCTGCACAGGGTTGTTTCCTCACCCATTCATTTATTCACTCAATTTGTACTGAGTACCTACCCTGTATCAGGCACTTTGCTAGGTTTGGAGATTCCACAATAAATAAGATCGTTTCCAGTCTCAACATGCTCAAGGAAGATGCACTCCCCATCACTTCGGGTCCTTAATACCACAATGGAGGGATAGACAAAGCCTTCCCCATGCGCACAGTGGCAACTGCCGAGAGCACTGCTTTGTAGAAAAGTAACACATGAACCTTTGAAGGGTGAATAGGAGTTTTCCAGTTAGAGAAAGACCATCCAGATAGTGGCAATGAGATTGCATGACTTAATCAAGGCGTAATAAATGGTCCAGGAAAACTGGGGTATAGAGTGCCTAGTGGGGAAAGCATGAGATGGTATAGCTTTCAGTATTAAGGTCTTATCACACACTGGCTACATGGCCAAGAGCTCTGTTTCTGTTATTGTATTTAATCCTTATAACAACCCTCTGAAATTTAGAACAATTGTGTAACTTGATGAGGGTCACAGCTAGTCAGGACGGAGTAAGGATGTGAGATCTGCTTGCCTGGGATGAAGCCACACCCCAAGCTCTATGCTATTGAGTCACGTTAACTGAAGGAAGGGCTAGGAAGCTTGAAATTTTAGAATCCAGTGCACCAGAGCTATAAAGTATAAAGGCCAACCTGCTCACCGGATAGAGAAGAAAAACAAGTTAGTTACACAGCTGAAAGAATTCCATTCATTTTAAGAAAGTCCTTCAGTACCGCATTAAGAAGTTCAAGGAATTCCCTGGTGGTCCAGGGGTTAGGACTCCGTGCTTTCACTACCGTGGGCCCAGGTTCGATCCCTGGTCGGGGAACTAAGATCCCACAAGCTGCATGGAACGGTCAAAAAAATGTTTTTAAGTTCAGAATCACTGAAGGCAGGACATGAGCGTGTCTGTTTCAGAATATACTCTAGAGGCAGCAAGGCCTATTAGAGCACAGTGGAAACTGAAAGCAGAAAGATACCACTTATACAGAGTGTGGTCCATAAACCACTCACCTTGGAGCCACTGGAGGCCCTGCCCCCAGACCTACCTAACCAGTTGTTCTAGGCCAGGGGCTGGAGAATGTATGCTTGTAAAAAGCTCCCCATGTGATTCATAAGTACAATGGTGTTTGAGACCAACAAGTTGAGAAGTGATTGAACTATCTGATATCTGCAGTACTCCAGGAGAGAGATAGCAAGGGCCTGGATTTGGGTAGTGATCATGACAATGTAGAAAGAGGCAGGCCTTCTTTTTTTTTTTTAATTTTATTTATTTTTTTATACAGCAGGTTCTTATTAGTTATCTATTTTATACATATTAGTGTATATATGTCAATCCCAATCTCTCAGTTCATCCCATCACCACCACCCCCACTTACCCCGCTTGGTGTCCATACGTTTTTTCTCTACATCTGTGTCTCTATTTCTGCCTTGCAAACCGGCTCATCTGTACCATTTTTCTAGATTCCACATATATGCGTTAATATGCAATATTTGTTTTTCTCTTTCTGACTTATTTCACTCTGTATGACAGTCTCTAGGTCCATCCATATCTCTACAAATGACCCAATTTTGTTCCTTTTTATGGCTGACTAATATTCCATTGTATATATGTACCACATCTTCTTTATCCATTCCTCTGTCGATGGGCATTTAGGTTACTTCCATGAACTGGCTATTGTAAATAGTGCTGCAGTGAACACTGGGGTGCATGTGTCTTTTTGAATTATGGTTTTCTCTGGGCATATGCCCAGTAGTGGGATTGCTAGGTCATATGATAATTTTATTGTTAGTTTTTTAAGGAACCTCCATACTGTTCTCCACAGTGGCTGTATCAATTTACATTCCCACCAACAGTGCAAGAGGGTTCCCTTTTCTCCATGGCAGGCCTTCTTTCGTAGAGAACTTTTGCAGAGATATTGTCATCAGGATGTGGTTGGATGAGGCAGAAAGAGAGATTTCCAAGATCACGCTGAGGTCTCCAGCTTGGGTGTCTGGGTAGCTGGTGATGGTGATGCATGGAGGCTGGAGTTTTAGCTTTGAAAATCTTGAGTTTTTGATGTATCTGCAGGATATGCCAGTGGAGATGTCTGTCCAGTCATCTGAAACTCCAGTGTGGAACTCGGAAGACAGGAGGCAGAACATGGGCAGAGATAGGAATTTGGGAGCCTTGATTGATTGCTACATCCTGCATAAAGTTGATCCTGCATGAGGCAGAGTTCATCACTTTCTCTGCCACATATCCTTAACACCTGTACAACACATATCCCACCGTGTTGTACCTATTTGCTTTATGTATCTGCTCGTCTACTAAACCACAGGCTGATTAAGAGCAATGTCCGTATGCCCAAGTGCCCAGCACAGCGTCTGACACACATGAGTTTCTTTAAAATATCACGGAATACGTGTAAGAGAATAGAGAATTAGACAAAATCGAGAAAAGTTCTAAAGACCTGGTCTCAGGGACCATCAACATTTGCAGGATGGGTGGAAGAGGGCAGGACTACAGAGAAACCTAACAAAGGGTGGTTAGAGTGGGAGGAGGGAAAGCAAAAGAAACTAGTGACTGGGAGAGAAGAGAGAAGAGAACTCTTCAGCTGCTGCAAAGAGGCCAAGCAGAGGCTGGCAGCGGTGACAAGGAATGTTGTCCCTTTCAAGAGTAAGCCTGGGCTGCTACAAAGATAAGCCCCAGACACCAAGCCTGGCCTCTGCCATTTTCATCTTGTTCTTTCCTTGCAAGTCCAAGCAGCCCTGGCATTGTGAGGGTGAGTGGTGAGGCCATGAGAACCCAGAATGTGTCAAGCAATGAGGTGGCCAGAAGAATCCAGAAGGCCACTGCAGGCCAAGCTCTCACGTGGTCCTCCCATATGGGAGGGACCCATGCATATGGGTCCCTCCCATATGCATGCCACACAGATGGCTGGGAAGGTCAGCGGTTAGACCACCTGAGACCCCCTGAATACATTTTTTCTTCTCTCCCTCATCTCTGGCTTTGGTCCTATGGGCTTCTTTTCATGCATGTGTTTGGGAATTTGGGGGAAACACAAAGAACCACTGGAAATGGCCATACCGAGTATACCAAGTATTTACTGTAACACAGCCTGGGGAGTTTGTTTGATTTTGCTGTCTTTCCTTTTTTCTTTTCCTTTTTTCCTATCTTGGTCTTATCTCACTGGCCTCAGCTCACATGACCACGCTGTAAAATTCTATTTTGTGTTTTTTTCAGATGTTGAAATGTGAACCAAATGCTGTTTTTAACGAATTAGGAAATTGTTTAGGCTTCTCTCTCTTTTTTTTTTTCTTTTGAATTGCTGTAGGGCGTACCTCAAAGCTTCAGTTGGAAGCCTGCAATTTAGAGTCATTTTCTTTAGGCAACAGAGGCTGCACTGTATCACAGAGATATCACCACAGCTCAAATTCAAAGAGTCTGTGGTGGAGGAACCAGGATACTGGACTTGGAACATAGGAGGGTGATGTTGGGGGAGGTTCCCTGAGAACCTCTCAAGGAGGTGGCCAGAGGCAGGTGGCCAGGATGGCAGGGGTGCCCACTGGTGGCCAGGGTCTCCCCTTTCAACTGGGCCTCCAGCCAAGAATATTCAACTACCCAGTAGACATTTCCAACAGGATGGCTCCCATCACCTCAAACCTAAAATGTCTTGAACAGAGTCGATCGCTTTCCTTACTGAACCAGTTCTATTATTGTTTCAATCTTTATTTAGTGTCTACTATGCGGCAGACAGAATTTTAAATGTTGGGGTCACGGTGTACAGCAAAGACACAGTATCTGGCTCCTGAAGCCTACACCGTAGCAGGGAAAGCGGATCTGAAATATTGTTGCCATTGTCCTGAGCGCCGTAAATAACCGTAATAAGAGTAACATTCATTGAGTCCTTACCGTCTACCAGACGCCATTGCCATCACCACTGGACATAGACAGGGAGCCCGGACATAGTCCGGAGGGTCAGGACAGGCTCTGCACCCTCTTCCTCAGCCCCATGGAGTGTCCCCCTTGGCCACCATTTGTTCTCAGACACACACTGTGGAGACTGAGGTCTCTGCCTCTTCTGTCCTTCCTCTCTAACATCACCAAACATGGCTCTGCCTCCATCACCTGTCCCTCCTCTCCTGGCCCTCTCTGGTCCAGCAGCCTGGCTCCCCCAGGTGGATGTCACAGCAGCCCTGGCCTCTCTGCCTCCAGCCTCCCTTCTGTCCTCTCTGCTCTGCACATCTCAAGATGAACTTTCAGAAAGCCTGCTCCCTGCTCAACGTCTTAGTCACTTATTCAACAAAGATTTATCAGAGGGTCTGCCTCACTCAAAAACTCAGGTTACACCACTTCAAAAACAAGTTTAGAAAACTTGTAAAAAGCAAGTCATCCACTTACTTATTACAAGACTCTCTTAAAATCAGATGGAATCACTTTACGTGTACATTCCTTCATAGCAAAATCATTGTTAAACTTTATGAAATAAAAGACTAATAAAACATAAAAGAAATCGGGTTATATGTTTCAATACAGAAACTGATGCCAATTGTGGTCCCTTGACTAAAGACAGTCCAACCTCCTTCACCTAGCACGCTTGCCCTCCCCCCATAGGCCAGCTTTCCAGGTTCATCTCCACAAATGACTTGTTCACCACTTCTCCAAACACAACTTCTGCCTTCCTGGGCCCCATGCCCCTCTCCATTTCTACTTGTTATTCAGAAATAAGACCCTAATCAAATGTCACCTCTCCATGAGGCCTTCCCTGATGAAGCCAAGAGGAGGTGCAGAAGTAGTTTCTCCCATCACTGAATTTATTCCGAGATACATCCTCAGTGCCCATGCCTGCCTGTGTGTGTCTGACACACTCATATGCATGCCACACAGATGGCTGAGAACCCCTAGGAATCCCTGTGTGCACCTGCTGTTGGTAAACCTTGGCTCTGCTCCAGGAACTGTGCTAAGTGGCCAGCAAGAGTCTCTCTTGTATTCATCACAACCCTTTAATGAAGTGGGCACCATCATCATATCCCCATATTACAGATAAGATCAAAGAGGTTAGGTGAGTTGCATAAACAAGGTCATACCGCCAGTAAGTGGCAAAGCAAAGGTTCAAACCCAATTTTGACCTAATCCCATGTATGTAATTCTACACTGCCACTCATCAGGCAAGAATTCCTCTTTAAACAATCATGTACCTCAATTGCCTTGTACAGTGCTTCCTGTGCAGTATGCATCCACAGTTATATCCCAATACCTCACACAGAGTCCAGAACGTCTCCTGCATGTGCAGGGAACACCTGTGACGGAATGAATGGGATTGTTGCCGGGCACCCCCACAAAACTTCTGAATGAGAACAGCTGAAACTGGGGCCTGAGAGTCTCTATGTTGACAAAAATCCAGGTGATTCGTACACAGCCAGCCAGCCCTCCCCTGTCCACAGACTGACATTATGACACTAGTCCAGCAAAAGACACTGAGGCCCGCAGTAGTTAATCGACTTGCCCAAGGTTAGCAGCCTACCTCCCACCCCCAAGCCATTTCTTCTGGCTGGAGCCTTTATAATCAGCCCCTCTTAGTGTCCGCCTGGCTGGAAGATAAGATACTAACACTGGGCAGAAAGCAAGCCCATATCTCCATCTGTCCTGTCTAAGGGGATCTTAAATTGGATTTCCTGACTCTTCCCTCTGAGGAGGTGCTTACTAGGGCCTCATCTCAGAGAAGCTGAGCAGGGGAGAGCCTCTGAGCAGCTGACCTAGAAACTCTAAACTGCAGCAAACCAAGTCTTTGACCTGGAAGTGCCTTGTCCTTGGGTTCTGCTCAATGCAGATCCATCATCTTCAGAATCTCCTCCTTGCCTCTTCAGAGAGGAGCCACGTTGCCCCGCTACCAGTGTGTCAGTGACGTGACAAAGCGGTTGATCAATAAAGATCGGGCTGCATAACCTCTCTCTGAAGCTGTGTTTGGCCTATCTGGTTTTAAAAGCCACTGTCTGCTAATTTCTTAGCAACTGGGGTGATGTATTCAAAAGAAAATAAGATTTGGAGTTAGACCTACCTGGACTGATGTCCCAATTCAGCCACATACTGGCTGTGTGATCTTGACAAGTCACTTGCCCTCTCTGATCCTCAGTTTCCTCATCCCTACCGTGAGGAGAGTTTAATGGGAAATCTCTGGTTCCCTCCAGTTCTGACATCTATGGTCTGTGTTCCACGGCCTGCGGTGTGAGCTCCTCCTATGATCCAAGTTCAGTGTGATGAACAGACTCAGTTCTGCTTCATGTTGGCCATTCTGTGTTATCAGTCCAGCCCACTGAGGCATGAAAATAAATCAGAAGCAATGAGAGGTTAGGATACGTTGTCCTTCCATGAATACCACCCTCCTCCCAACCCCCAGTCCTGCCTTGATAATAACGCTCCCCTGCATACAGACAGACAGCACGACTCTCTGGGAAATCCTCGAGAAATGCCATCCATATGTTTCTGAATCATTTACACTGAACCCATCATAATATTGTTATTTGAAGATCCATCTACATTTGTTCTAAAGGCTTATTTTAAAGCTTATGCAAATGAACTAGATTAAGGTTGCATTCTGGAAGCTGAGGCTGGAAAATGGGAAGTTCATTTTAAAGCTTGGTGTAAATAGAGTTTCCCATGTGTTCCAAATAGTGCTTCCTCCTTAGACCAAGTGTCCTCCATTCAACCCCCCCATAACCTCAGCCCGAGAGAAGTTCTCTGGGAAGGAAATGCTAATTGGTGGCAGTTAGGAATAATGTAAAGAGCTAGGGAACGGTGGTCTAATTGTCTGCCTCTTAACTAGCCTCATGGCATTGGGTGAGTTACCCAATTTTCCTAGGTTTCAGTTTCTTCATTTGGGTCCCACACAAGACCTCTGTGGTTCCCTGATGTAGGCAGCATTAGAATTGCCTGAGGACCAGAGTCTGGGCTTCTCGCCCTGATCTACTGAATTATAGTCTCCAGGAGTGAAGCCCCAGAGTTGGAATTTGTCACTTGTTCCCCAAGTAATTCTGATGTGCGCCCAGATATGAGAACCACGAGCCTCGATGATCTACAGGGATCTCTCCTCGCTACCTACAAGGTTCTACGATTTGTACCGAAGTATCGCTTTTCAACTCATATTTCCCTACCTGCCTCCTGCACTCTTGTATGTGCTAAAAATTCCCATTTATCATATGGCCCATATTGTGGACTCTCAGGCATTTTCTTTGAAGAATCTTGATGCACTTGTTGAACTCTGGTTGGATGTAAGAAACCATCACTTATCACCCCAGCACACTCTGACGGGGAGGCTGAAGCTTGGAGCTCAGTATCTGGTGGCATTACAGAGCCCCTGAAGAGTCATTGTGTCTGCGTTACAGAAGCTAGCAGACCCCCTGATGAACAAACACAGCTGCATCAGTAAAAGGATTTGAATATTAGCACCCTTCTGTCTATGTAGGTGTTGAGTGAGTAGCATTATGGGAATCTGCATTAGAACTTGGATCTGTGCTCCAAAGCACTGGTGAAAATGGAGATGGGGGGAGAAGAGAGAAGAGGCCTGTGCTTTGGAAAGGACACCTTGTCTTTCCCCTGAATTGCCTCTTCCTACTGTTGAGACCAGAGAGGTGGCCTGTGTTACGTAATGCCCAGGATGGTTTTCCGTTCAGTGCCCGCAGAAACGAGACCCTCGTGATGATAGCTTCTCCCTGGTCTGTCACTTTCCCTGTTCTCACACAGCCCCAAAGTCAGCGCTGTTTGATGATATTTCCGAGAGTCTTGTCCCTTGTTATACCATGGAGGACCCCCCTGGGACAATGTACATCTCCTGCTCAATGCGTCTGGCTTTCTCCAAGCAGCATGACCTCATTTTGATGTAAATCTGGCAAGGGTTACCTTCTCTGCTCCCAACAAGGAAAGGATATACCTGAGCCCAGCGAATTTGTCTAACTTTGTCTTTCAGTCCATTTTTGTGCCTCCGCCCCTCCTCACCTCTCCATCAAAGCACCAAGCGCCCCCCTCCCGGACCCTACCATCTTTCAGTCTCAATCGAGCTATGGGATTATTGTTTTATTAGTCTTCTTTCCCAAGATAAGTGAAGATGCTGGGACAAAGCAGTGTCTTACCCATAGGGATAAGTTGCAAATATAAGCAACATGCTTCCGGGTAGGAGAGAGATCTGTGAGCGAGGGGCTTTCACGTGACTCCCAAGTCAGGGCACATTTGTGACTGCTGAAGTCTGTCTGGAATATCCAGACGGACTTTTCTAACTTCCAGACAACTGTGGCACCAAAAAGTAGAACAAATACCATCTCCACTGAATTTAGCAATAGAGCAGTTTCGTTTCCTTCAATCCTATTTATAAAACCATATTTTACACCATTGCTTCAACTCAGCTCCATCTGCAGTTTCTTCCATTAATCACAGTAGAACTCCCCACTGTAGCTTTCATTACCTGCTCAAAATGAATGTGGAGAGAAAACATAATTAGGTGCCACCTTTTAAAAATAATATCTTGAAAACAGAGCGATGACTTAAATAAAAAAGAAGGAAGGAGGGAAGAAACACCATTTGAACTAATGGGCCAAATTACCTCAGGTTAAGCTGGATTTTAAATCAGCTTTCTCTCTCTCTCTCTCTCTCTCTCTCTCTCTCTCTCTCTCTGCCCCCAGCCCTCCAGTGAATCATGACAAATTTAGAGTTCAGCTGGATGGATGGTTAGATTTCCTCGTCTCTGCTGAAACAATGACATATTTCTATAATATTAAACCCGTCAAACTGATCAAAGTGCAGTGTCAAAATTCTAAGTGCTTTCCCGTCCAATCCCCTGTGCTCTGGCAAGCTGGAGCACATTTTATTTGCCAGCCCTAAATTCCCTGAGGTTTTTGAAACCTGATCCCTGCTGCCTGATTGGCGGGGGTTGGTGCCTTTCTCCTGGACGTGTTTACCACCATCCACATCGCTGGCGGGAGTATTCCCCAAGGGCCGTCCCATCCACCAAGCCCGACACACGCCTTGACTGTTGTTTGCGCCTCCTTCGGCCTGAAATACAGACTTTGTACGTTACCAAACCGAGTGGCTGAGCCAGGCAAGAAACCCTCGGGAAGAGTGCGTTAGGTGGTATAAGACCCAGGCAGGGTTCATGGTTCGTGGTGCTACCTGACACCTGGCCCGCGACCAAGGGGCCAAATGCTACTCAGGGGCTGCTCAACTTTACCCAGATTCCTCCGTTTCTTCTCCTGTCAATGAGAGTAATTCAGTAACGCCGGCTCAGCCTACGGCACAAGGCTGTTACGCTGATGAAGATTAAGTGATTTATGGAGAACCCCGTAGCCAGGCCGGGATGAGATCACATGAACACTATTATGAGTGTCATCCCATGCTCTGTGGGCAAGTTATCTGTGGAAGTCAGGCAATTTGCATCAGTGAATCCACAGTTTAGACACTAACGTGGAGCAGTGGGGAGAGTTCAGCTTCGGAGTCAGATCAGCCTGGATTGGAGTTTCCATTCTGGCGCTTTCTAGCTGTGTGGCTGTGAGCAAGTTACTTGGTCTTTCGGAAACACAGTTTCTTCGTTTGAACGATGGAGATAACACGTACCTGCCTTTTAAGATCGCTGAGGTGTTATAAGAATTAAATGAAACATATATTTAAGCACCTGGAACACAGTAGGCTCTCAGTAAATGATAGCTTTATCTCTGAGGTGTTTTGTTTCCTAGACATTGTCTGGAAGAATAAGGAAACAGATGTCGCTCTGTCTTTAAGGAGTTTCTTGTCTGACACCAGGTCCTGGGGAGCTGGGGGTGGAGTTCATTTCTTTTTTTTTTTTTTCTTTTCTTTATTGGAGTATAATTGCTTTACAATGGTGTGTTAGTTTCTGCTTTATAACAAAGTGAATCAGTTATACATATACATATGTTCCCATATCTCTTCCCTCTTGCGTCTCCCTCCCTCCCACCCTCCCGATCCCACCCCTCCAGGCGGTCACAAAGCACCGAGCTGATCTCCCTGTGCTATGTGGCTGCTTCCCACTAGCTATCTACCTTACGTTTGATAGCGTATACATTTCTTCTTCCGTAAACTTTTTTTTCAGGTAACTACCTGACTCATGAAGCAGTAAACCTCTTTCTGGGTTGTCGTGGGGTTTTTTTGTTGTTGTTTTTTAATGTTGTTTTGTTTGATTTTGGCCTTCTGTTCTTAAGACCTGCTAGGGCTAAAATAGGAAAGGCCATTTCGGGGAAGGGAAAAGGATGGAGAGAGCCAACAAGGGGTGGCTACAGTGACTCCATTTCTTAACAAATGAGAAACAAGCTCAAGATTTACAGATTAAGTGCTATTAATTACCACCCAGCAAATATTGAACCACAATGTTGTGCTTCCAGAAAAAAAAGCAGGAACCTCAGCCTGGTTACTAAAAGGCTCCATTAGCCTGCATGAACATACATCCCACTCGTGTGTCTCTGAGGACTCCAGGGGAGGCACAGGCAGGGCACACCAGACAGGGTCTGGCTGGGTGCCTCTAGGAAGCCCACTTGCCCCTGTGGCCCATGTCTGGAACAGTGGCGAGGGGGAGCCCTCTGCCAGGAAGGACCAAAAGGAGGCAGAGGACAAGAGGAGGTGGGGTAGGTGGGACGGCCAATGGTGCTGTTGGGGGATTCTCACCTTGTAATCAAAGACACGTCGGGTTTTGTTCCTTGGCTTAGCTGTGGGCCTTGCATACTTTGTAAGTAGCACATGGGAAGCCTTAGGTATACTTCATTTAAAATGTCCTGCCCTGACCAACCTTGTGCGTACACAAGCCTCCTCTAGCTCACCATGTCCCCAAATGCCCTCATACACTAGAGGATGCCGAGATGGGGAAGAAGCTAACACACATTGATGGGTCGTCACCTTGCTAAGTGTTCACATAAGTGATCTCATTCTGTCCACCACTGGGATCATTGCCATCGTTGTATGGTAGGGAAACCGAGACTTCAAGATGTTGAGCCCTTGCCCAGGTCCTTTACCGGGATCCACATAAGACCCAGAAGCCCTGGTTCTCCTCCCCCCACAACATGCTGCCCCACCCCTAGACCCCAGGACGATTGGGGCTGCTTGGGTGGTGGGAGAGCAGAAGGGCGAGCTCACACCCGCTCTGCCTTCTCCCTGCCTCTGTGGCCACTGCCCTCGGTGCTCTGGAGCTGAAGCCACCAGCACACCCTCTGCCCTGAACGTTTCCTGCTTCCCTCCCATGTTCCTGGACCCCAGCCCGATGCACTGACAGCCACCATTGTCCCCGAAGTCAGCCCCCCAATCAGGAGGACGCACTCATTCTCCCCTTGGCGAGTGCCTCTCTACTCTGTACACTCTCACCCAGATTCTGCCAAATCTGCATCCGAAAATTGCCAAATGAAGCAAAGTGGGAAACTTACTATTTGAGAAAACTCTAGCCTTTTTTTCTTTTCTGAAATCTGAACAAGGGCAGTGCTCCTGGAGATAATGTTTTCTGATGTAACAAATTGCTGTCTCCCTGAATAACTAGAGAGAGCCTTTCCCTCCCACGCTCCCTGACAGCCAGAGTAGGGCACACCCTCTGAGTTCTTTATCCCGGGTACCACAGGGACATGTATGGTGACCCCCATCCGCCTGTCTCCCTGTGACCTTTAACCCTACCCCCACCTCAGTTTTCTCATCGTAAAATCTGGAGGCTGGTCTACACAAGGGTTTCTCAACCTCAGCACTATTGACCTGTCAGGTAGGATGACCCATTGTTGCAGGGACTGTCCTGTGCATTGAAGGATGTGTAGCAGCACCTCTGGCCCCTGCCCGCTAGATGCCAGGAGCACGCACCCCACCCCTCCATCTAGTTGTGACAACCCAGAATACCTTCAGACATCGTCAGACATTCTCTGGAGAACAAAATTACCCCCAGTTCAGAACCAATGGCCTACTTGATCGCCGAGCATCCTTCCAACGTCCGAGTTCTCTGCTTAGAAGGTGTATGAACACACAAAGAGCTTGGATGGGGTTGGTTGACTCGAGGTGGACCTCTATTCAAATCACAGCCCTGGCATTTACATTTCAGCTTTTTATAACGGGTCAAATTACTTTGCTTCTCTGAGCCTCAGTTTGCTTATCTACAAAATGGAGATGATAGTACCTATTTCATAGGGTGGATTGAAGAATTCAATGAGAAAATGTATATAAAACATCTGGCACATAGTATATAGCCCCAAAACATTTTTCTGTTTTTGTATGATTATAACTGAAAGTAAGCCAGATCATCTGCTTTCTCTGGACAGTCCCTCGTGTGACCCAATTCATACAAATTCACACAAAGCTGTCCAGCCAGCTTCAATACCTATGCAAAGAAAGAAATTAATACATGTATTCAATATTGTTATGTCCTTGCACTACATTAGCTGTGGAAACTCTCAGGCTACATCAGGGATGTAAACAGCAGTGAGAACTAATAAACGCAGTGATAGCTATGGGCAGAGCCAGACCCCTGTCAAAGTCCAATGCCTTTGGAAATGGAAACATCGAGGTATTTATTTTGTACCGTCAGTATCGGGAATGATCCCTCTTATTTTGCCGTTCACTTAAGATTATCCATTCCTCTGTTACCCAGGATAAATGGCATACAGGAGACGGGAAGGGATGAAAAGTAGTTTTTAGCTGGATTTGTTCACTCCCAGTGAGTTCTTGTCTCCTCTTTGGCTTGGCTCTACCCAAAGGGCAATTTACTTCAGTTCCTACAGAAAGAGAAATGGAAATAATATCTATCCTTAAACCAGAGTTACAGGTTTCGATTTCCTCTTCTCTCGTTTTCCAACTTCCGAGGTCCAACAGCCTTCAGTTACCTTCAAAACCACCTTTTCCAGTAAGCCCCAATTCCCCAGTGCGCGTTACGGAGCTCACACCCCCGGTCTGGCCTGCCCCACGAGAGGTTTTACTCTTCAATGGAAGTATTGAGCAGTCGCCGGGTTCCTGGCCTGGTTTCTATATTGTGTCAACAAAGAGTGGACGGAGGAGGCTGGAAATGGGGCTGATGGAAACTCTCCTTTCTCTCTTCCTGGTTGACCATCCTTCAGTCTCTGCTGCTCCAGGGTCCCCACAGTGCTCTCCTGGCTTTGCTGGTTTCCTTTGCTATTACTCACCTCCCTGCTCTACTCATCGGCCTCTGATTCACGCTCAGATCCAGTCATATTTTGGCATGCCTGCAAAGTGCTGTTCTCTTTCATGTATTTCGTCTCACCTAGCCTTCCCAGGAACTTATTTTACAGATTTACAGAGAGTTCAAGGGTATCGTCAAAGGCCACCACTAGGGATCGGTAGAAATGAGCTGACGCGTCCCCCAGCTCTGAGTCCCAGTGCTTGTTCCTCTCTCCAGCAGCGGCCAACCACGGTCCTGACAGGAAAACCCTTTCTTCCTTAGGATGGGAAACATCCCCTATGAGCCTCTGCACTACAGATGCTGCGATTGGTCCAGGCCATGCCGGTCAGCCCTGCCCTTGACCAGAGACAGAAACAGGGCTGGACCAAAGGACAATGTCATTCCCTGAACATTAATGTCCACGTCTTTTAGCCATCATTCCCTCGGCCTCAATTAACATCCAACCACCCCTTCTGTTCCGCCTGGCGAACTCCTATTCATCCTTCTAGAATTAGTTCAAGAATCATCTCTTCAATTAAACCTTCTCTGACCTCTCCATGAGTCTCCCCCTCCATGTGCCTTTAGCACTGTGAACACGTCTCTAGCAGGTGACATTCCTTGTCTTATTTATTACTTTCCGCAATTCCTAGGATACAGCAATACTCAATCAATGTTTCTTAAATGAGCAAATGGATGAATGGAAAAATGGCGGGGGGTGCAGGTGGTGAAATCTCAAGCCAAATAACAAACACAGTATTTGAACTACTATAGAAATGGCCCAAAAAAATCTACCATAGATTCTGAAAGTAGAGCTTTTTTTTTTTTTTTTCTTTCATGAAAGCCTGGGAATTTTGAGAGAGAAGCAGAGAAAGGTCTATTTTCTTCCCACCCACAGGTTGATTTCCTTTAGTACAATGCTTCTCAAGCTTTAATGGGCACACAAATAACCTGGGGATCTTGTTAAGATGGAGATTCTGACCCAGTGCTTCTGGGATGGGGCTCCCAGGTGACCCTCAAGCTGCCGGACCGCACTTTGAGAAACAGACTCTGATTTCTTCTGGGCTGCCTGCGTCCTACCTTGTCTGAAGTTGCTGGCCTGTCACTCTGAGCCCCCAGTAGGGCCAGAACACCCTGGCATCCCTTTGTCAGCTTGGCAAAGCAGCTGTCTGCTGGTTTATTTACTCCCTCCCATTATCACCAGGGGAAGAGAATCCGTAGACATGCCACATCTTGTTTACAACGAGCATCAGAAAAGTTAAAAGTGCAAGTTTTAAAAAAAGATTGCATCAGCAGCTCCTTAGAATCACACATATCAGGGAAAAAATGGGCTAAAGGAGAGTCATAAAATATTAAATGACACTGTGTCAAGACACAGATAGGGGCAGAAAAATAATTAAAGTAAACAGCACATCAAAACCCTGGCTAAAACCATTATTTAAATTGAAAGCAAATGTAGGAACAGATCATGTAGCCTTGTATAAATGTGTTCCCAAGAGCCTTTTAAGAATATTAATGATTATGGAAGTATAATGGCTGCATATCAATGATCATGTTTACAGCAAATGACAGCTCAGAGGGAGAAGAAAAGAGTCTAGATCCTTCCAAAGATGCAACCGGTTTGATCTTCCCTGCACACTGTGTCCCTCCCGGGGACAGAGGGAGTGCTGGGAAGATGATGAAGGTATCCTGAGCTAGCTTTCCTGCGGTGCGAGGGACAGAAGGCTGCTTGGATGGGGCGCCTTGGCCGTGACTCTGGTCCTCCTCCTGGTCCAAGACACCAGCTGAGCGCCTACTGTGTGTCTGGCCCCTGAGTCCTTGCCATCTCTAAAAATACTTCCCCACCTTACTTGAAAGTTTCTGAAAATTTCAGCGGCCCCAAAACCAGAAAGGGAGACTCTAGAGAACTTTCACTGGCTTTTCAACAAAGGGGCTAGAAATTCCCTGGCTGAATTGGAAGGTTGTACTCTTATCAGAGGTGAAATGCTACAAATATCTCAAGATGCCTCAGTGCCCAGTATTCATTTCTTCAGTATTCACAACAAGGGCCAATCTCCCTCCTCTGATATTGGACTTCACCAAAACTCTTTGAGAATCCAGTGGGTAGGCAAGCTATTCAGGGTCCAAAATGAAGCACAGTTTTCCCCTTAGGGTTCAGCCTCTTGCTAACTTCCGGTTTGCTTGGTTTTCTGGTGAGAGAAAGGGCTCCCACTGGGTCTTTCTTGTCTATGGCCCTCTGGGATCAGATTCCAAATCTCTCCTTAGGATTCTTCTTAGGCAAAGTCTTCTGATGGGCAGCATCCCAGCATCGCCTTCCTAGAAGCGTCTCCTCTCTTCTCCGAGATGGCAGCTGAGCCAGAGACGGCGTCCTGGTTCTGGGCCAGGCTTCCCAGGCCAACTCCAGATCAGGAATTGGAGGGAAATGCTCAGTCTTCATTGCCTCTCCGTCTCTGACTCCAGCCTTCCTGGGGCTGGTGATGGGTTGGACTGGCCCTTGTCACGAGGCTGTTAAAGCCTACCTTACCTTGTAGGAAGCATAGTCTTATCCGGCTGACCAGAGAGCAACAGAGTTTTGACCCCAAGCCCAGCTAACAGCAAAGCATTGCTTCCTTTTCTGTGCTTATATTTTCTCAGGGTGGCTTCATGAGGAGTGGACAGGATTGGGGTATTCCTGCAACCCCGGGCTCAATATAGAACTTACCAAGTTATTACATTATTATAAACTATGAAATCATTTTATTATTAATAATAGCTTCATATTAACTACTGTATTATGCTAGCCATTACTTAAATCCTCCATCCCAAATCTCTGGCTTCGATTGCCATTCCTACAGGAACCCTGAGTCTCCTAAGGGACACATTGCTGAGGCCCCGAGGCAGGGAGGCGAGGAGGTGACATTAACGAGATACCCACTCCTGGCACCCCAGAAACCCACCGAAAGCCACTAGTGGGACCCTCCCTTCATGACTTTATTCACCTTCCGGCAGCCACTTCTCCCTCTCCTCCCTGCTGGAGGCTCAGCCCTCAGTTGCGTCCTCAAAGAGCTACCTGCATCAAAGCGGCCACTGTTTCCAGCATCTTGCCTTCCTGGTCCCTTTTGTTCTTTGCTTTTCATCTGGCATATGCTGGGGGCCAGGCTTTTGTCTTTCAGCTTGTGAATAAATGGAAGCACTTGGGCAGCAGCGCCAGCCGCTGCTTAGCTCCTTGCTCTTCCCTAACTGGGAGCGGGAGGGGTCAGGCGGCTCGGAACCTACTTGGGTCTCCTTGGGGACATCAGGTCTGGTGAGCAGTGCAGAGCTTGGGCGTCCCAAGGCCTGAGTGCCAGGCCCGGTCCTTCCAGCCACAAGAGGTGGCTTCACCCACTCATTCACCAGGCACGGTTCAGGGCGCTGGTCTGCAACGACCAATAAAACCACATCTCAAGGAGACTGCAGGAATGTGAGAGGTACACATAAGAATGCACACAAGCCGTGGTGCAGGGGACACTCTGCTGAAGCTTGAAGGATTAAGTAAACACTGGCCAGACGCAGACAGTGAACCTGGTGCGTGAGCCCTGGTGGGACAGGGTCATGAAAGAGTGTGATTTCCCCAGGGAGCTGCAAGTTCTCCCCATCTGGCTGGAGCAGAGAATGAGGGGAGAGCAGGAACACGGGGCTGGAGGGGTGGTAGGCAGGGGCCATATCACAGAGAGTTTGCAAACTACAGTCGCCCTCTGTATCCACGGGTTCCGCATCCTCAGATCCAACCAACCACCATTCAATCAACCGAGGATCGATAATATTTGATAAAAACAAATTCCAGAAAGTTCCAAAAGCAAAATTGGAATTTGCCAGACACCAGTAACTATTTGCACAGTGTTTACATTGTGCTAGGTATTGTAAGTAATCTAGAGATGATTTAAAAGTATACGGGAGGATGTGCGTATGCTATATGCAAATACTAGGGCATTTTGTATAAGGGACTGGAGCGTCTGGGGATTTGGGTATCCATGGGGGCTCCTGAAACAATCCCCCATGGATACAGAGGGAGGACTGTATGCTAAGAAGTTGGGAAGTGGAGAAATGCGGGTGAATTTGTTTGTGGTTAAGAATTCTCTCAGGAAGCAATGAAAAGAGTGGTTTAAAGGGGGAGCCTGAGGTCAGAGAGACCAGTTAGGAAAACTTGGCATCATCTTAGCGAGGGTTTTGTCAGCTCTGCACCATCCACATTTGGGACTGTAAACACTTGGGGGGGTGGAGGCTTGTCCTGTGCGTTGTAAGATGCTCAGCCGCATCCTGGCCTCCACCTGCTGGATGCCAGCAGCAACCACGCAGTCATGACGAGCAAAAATGTCCCCAGACGTCGCCAACTATTCCCACGGGGGCAAAGTCTCCCCCGAGTGAGAACCGTTCATCTAAGCAGAGGATGATGCAATCCTAAGTATGGTGTGAAGATGGGGGCAGATTAAAGACACATGTAGGAGTCAAGCTGAGAAGGACTCGTGACTTACAGATAGTTGTGTGTGTTGGGGGGGAGGGCTGAGGCCAGGATGACCCCGAGATCTTCAGTGGATAACTAGGGCATGTCGGAGGTGCACTGAGATGTGGGGGAGAGAGGACAGAGCAGACTTGGTGGCAACGGAGGTCAGGCTGTTTGGACACACCACACCTGAGGGCCTGTGGGTCTCTGGGTTCAGGGTCCAGTAGGCAGTTGGCTCCATGGGACCGAGGGTCAGAGCCCAGGTGTAGGCGGAAGACACAGATTGCAGGCTCTGGGATTGATGAAGCTGCCCCCAGGAGGGGTGTCCTGGAGAGATGGGGGCCGAGGATAGATCCTAGGGACACCAACATTCAAGGGGCTGGGAAAAGGACAGAGGAGGACGGTGTCCCAGAAAGAAGACGGGGAAAGAGAGTTTGCAGAAGAAATGTCAAGGAAGGGAAGGGAGGAAAGTGTCCACTGATAACCTCAAAGGGTTGCTTTTGGAGTGAATGTGAAAGATCTGTTAAAGGTTCACAGTGCAGGACAAACATGCTGGCGCTCGGTGGCCTAAGTCCCCCCACCCCCCACCGCTGCCGCCGCTGACCAGGGCTCCCTGGGCTTCTGCTGCCTCCCCAGCTCATAAAATACAGGTGCATGCCCTAGGGGTGGCTGCACTGCAGCTCGTCTGTGCCCCTGGGGGTGCCCTGGGCCTCACAGTGGCCACAGCAGGACCCAGGCCCATGCCCACCTGGGAGCACCGGCCAGCCTGTCCCCTGGGCCCCCTGCTGTCTCCAGGAATCCAAAGGCCAGGAGTGGCTCCTACGCCCTGTTGACCCGCCGACTCCCTCCAGGGCTTTGTGAGCTCCGCTGCAGTGACCTAGAGGAATGGTCCAGATTCCCACTCTGTGTCTTCTGCATCGTCCCTAAGACAACCCTCCCCAGGCTCCACTCCGTCCTTTCCTCCTTTCTCTTTCCATACTTTACCCATGCACCACCCTCTTCCCTGAAAGAATTAGGGTTTTTGTTAAATCAGAAATCTTGTGTTTCTTAGAAGTCTGTTTCCCCTGCTTTATTAGGCCATCTCTTTCCAGCCACTCTCTTATCCCACCTACGATTCAGGCAGGACTCAGGTGAGGCGAAGGGAGAGGACCAGCTTGTGTTTGTCTGGCCTGGGGTGGGCACCCATCACCCCAGCCCGATCCAAGCCCCAAAGCATGCACACCTGCCCCCAAGCCGCCTCCTTCGGGGTCTCCCCAGCAACCGGACAGCCCACTGCCCGGCCCAGCCCCACCATTCCTCCCACCCCTCAAGCTTCAGAGCCAGGGCTCTGCTCCCCAAATGCAAACGGCACCCCCGGAATGGGGGCAGCGAGAGATCAGGGCAGGAGCCACGGGAGAGGGGAAGGGCGGTGGAATCAGCGCTGGGCGTGGGAGGGACTGGGTGCAGAATCTTTTGCCCGGAGGACCACGTTACTTAATGGACAGACCTGCCCCTAAATCCTTTACAGCCCTTACTCCATTGATCAGTACTCGGGGCTTCTTCTGCCTCTCTTGCCCTCCCTGTACAAAGTCCAGGTTGTCCAGGGTTTCTTGGGTTCTACGTCAGCATCACTCAGCCTGGAAACTAATAACCGTGTACAGCAGGCAGCCAGCTGTCTACCCTGTATCATTTCAGCTCAGGTGAACAGACATCCCTAAACTCCGTATGGGCCAGACAGGGTGCTTAGCACTGGGATAGAGCAGGAGCTCCCTGCCCCTCTGGGGCCTACACTCTAGTGGGGAAAACACATCCATGGACACCGCACTTTAGTATGTGGGTAAGTGTGATGTGGGTGCTACAGAAGGACATCCATCCCCAAACCCATTCTGCAGAGGGGAAAACTGAGGCTCAGGGGCTTGGAGTGACTCAGCCAAGGTCACACAGGGTCCTCTGACCCTGCCCCTCTGTGGTCGTGTTTATTTCACTGGGACTGGCTGCCCTGCTGTGACAGCCATCTTGTCCACCGGTGGCCCTGCCCTGCAGCATCATTTCCCCGTCACGTCCAGCCCCTCTGATTCTGCCCCCCACTCCGTGACTCTGATATGCCTCATGAGGAACTGCCTTTGCCCCATGTCCTCTGTGATGTGCTGGAGGCTCCCAGGCAGCGTTGCCCTGCTTCTCTCCGAGCTGTGGGGTGTGGAGTCTTCGGGAGAAATACCCCCACCTAGGGCCGCTCTACTCCAAGCTCTGGGCCACCTCATCCCCGGGCTTGGGGGACCAAGGGCTCCAGGTCAGCATCCTGCGGGCTGCAGATGTCTCCACTGTGTCTGAGCCAGGTTAGTCACCCAGATACTGCTGCACCTCACCCCAACTCCCCACCCCCCTAGGAAGCCACCAGTTCAGCCCTTCTGTCCTCACAGACACAGTGCTTCAGTAGCAATTGTAGAAATGGCTCAAGCGAAGTCAAATCTGATTTTCTTTGGGGAGAAAATTGAATTCTCCACTTTGTGAGGTAGACAGAGAGATTAGAAGAAGGAGGACCAGAAAAGCACGGCTCACCCAGGGTGGGACAGCCAGACACTCCGAGGGAGGTGTCCATGCAGATCGGAAATGCCGGCCTGGTGGGCCGGGCCCTGAGGGAGAGCCGAGCAACTCTCGCTCTTTGAGCCTCACGGAAGCCAAGTCCTCCAAACTGAGCCTCGTCATGCAGCCAGAGCACCGCTGTCCATTTACTGCCTCATTTTAATTTTAAGATCTGTGAACTCTGAGGCCTTTCTTCTCAGGCTGAGGCCACCAGAGGCAAAACCTCAGATTTCTGGTGGAGAACATGTTCCAAGGGAGTGTGCAGGTGAGGAAGAAGAGGTAGAGCCTGAGCTTCTGCGAATCCAGGCTGGTGGCAGGTGAGGTACGGCCAGCCCGCTGGGTGCAGGGAGTGTCCACATGGGATCGCCCTCAGCCCCACCTCTTCTGGGGAAACACCCGCCGTACGTGTGCCTTTGCTGTTCTTCTCAGTCATTTCACACACGTGTAATAATGGTTTCTCCCCGAGAGGCTCTGTGCTGGGCACTGGGAATTTGGAGCTAAGGTCCTGTCCTCATGGAGCTCTTAGTCAGGTGGGGAGGATGGACTTGTCTACAGTAGCCATGACACACCCTGCTGAGACCTCTGATAGAGGTGGCCCAGAGGATAAGGTGTCTCAGAGGAAGAAGCAGCTGACTGCCTTATAGGAGTGTCTGAGAAAGAGAGGAAACTTTTCAAGAAAGGGGGCATCTGAGCCAGGTCTTGAAGGATGAGTAGGAGTTTTCCGGGAAGAACGTAGAAAGGGGGCATTCCTAGCACAGGCAATAGCATAAGCAAAGGTAAGGAGGCACAGACACATGCCGTGTTCAGAAATGGTGTGTGGTCCAATACAGAGTTTCACTGAGAGAAGGGAAATGGCAGGGGTGGGGAGAAGAGGCTGGAAAAGTAGGCTGAAGCCACTCCAAAAGAGGCATCTTGAGAAGTTTAGACTCTTCCACGAAGCCAAAAGTTTACCCCAGAGAAGTTCCAAAAGAAACAATGGGGCTTCCCTGGTGGCTCAGTGGTTGAGAGTTCGCCTGCTGATGCAGGGGACACGGGTTCGTGCCCCGGTCCGGGAGGATCCCACAAGCCACGGAGCGGCTGGGCCCGTGAGCCATGGCCGCTGAGCCTGCGCGTCCGGAGCCTGTGCTCCGCAGCGGGAGAGGCCGCGGCGGTGAGAGGCCCGCGTACTGCAAAAAAAGAAAAAAAAAGAAAAAAGAAACAATGGGAGATTTATGAGAGAAAATTCTAGAAAACATGTCAGAGCTCTTCCATGGATTTGTGAGGGATTTGTAAGTGCTCCCCTAGAATCACTGAATGTCAGAACTTTAAGAAACTTAGGACAGGATCTCTGTGGTTGTCAAGCTGGGTTCAGCAGAGCCCCAGGGTTCCACGGAAAGGCCTTCGAGACCCACTCCAGGATGCTGGGTTTAGAATGAGAGGGAGGGCGCTCAGGGTGGTGGTCTGCAGGGCCCCAAAGACAGAGACCACCAGCCCTGAACATGTTCTCCCAGAGTCCTCCAGCAAGGTCGGCGCCCTGATGGTCCATGCCCCTGCATCCTCCAAGCAAGGCTGGCTTCTGAGGAAGCAGGAGAACTATTGAGCACACATCCTCCCAGAAGAAAATGGGGGGCCAGCCGGCTTGTGAGTGAGCAACGGCAAGCTGATAGGCATGATAATGTTTTTGTTTATGGACCGGCAACAATGAGATGTAAGGAAATGTCAAAAAAAATCCAGGTGGGTGTTAGCACAATTCCCAAATACGATGGTTTGCTTTGCGCCCGGAGTCAGGGAGTCAGGCCACTGATGCACAGGGCACCAAAATGAACCCTTTTGTTTTGCTTTGATCGCTGCTGATAGCACACCCTGCCGGAGATATCATAGCTTTGATCTCTCGCCACTGATGTTAAGTTTCTGGAGCTCAGTAGCATCTCCTTGAGATTAATTCTTCACGGCACTGCCGGCACCACGCTGTCCTCTTCCATATACATCACACCCAGTCACACGTCCCTCTGGCCTGCGCCTCGGTGGTTACCCACAGGCTTAGGAAAGAACCCCCTATGTCCTCCCCTCCAACCTCCCCTCACCAAAACCCACGTTTGTTAAAGCCTTGGTAAAATGAAAAGGCCATTAGGCAGACAGCAGAAGACAGGCCTTTGATTCCTGACGCAGTCACTTTTCAGGCGAATTCCTCACCTCTCCGAACCTCAGTCTCTTCATCTGTAGAACGGGAATGAAAGTACCTACCCCCACACGCAGCACACCGCCTGGCACGAAGTCAAGGCGCCATAAATATTCATCAAATGAATGATGAATTGACCGGCTGATCTGTGATACAGGGGAACGCAGGAGAGTTGCTATTATTAAGGTTATTCACATTTAGTAAGAACTCTTGGCACATAAGCAAGGCTCAGTCTTGCTTCCCAGGCTCAGCCTTCAAGAGGTCTCATTGGGATTCAAAAGGGGAAAGAAAGGCCTCAAGGAGAAAGGTGGCTAAAACACACACCTGGACTCAACCTTGGCATGACGTATCTGCTGAGCAGCGGAAGAGACCTCAGCAGCCCTCGGGGAGAGAAAGGTTTCACTCCAGCTAGAAATTCATAACGCCCACCCATCTCATCAGCAGCCCCTCCCGGATCCTGCCTGGATCTTTGGAGAAAGCTGATAGGGAGTGACATGGCTCAGAACCTCCAGGGTGTCCATCTGCTAGCTCACTCACTCTGCATCTCATCCATAAGAGGAATGAACTCTGACAACAAGTCTGCGTGTGTGTGTGTCTGTGCCTGTGTGTGTGTGTCTGTGCCTGTGTGTGTGTGTGCTGGACCAGGGGCCTATCTTGTGATGACGTTTGTGTACCACAGCACAGGTGTTTAAGGTATAGAGAAAAATGAACCAACCTCAAGGAGATGGAAACCAGAAATCTTACATAGGAACCTATCTTCCCATGGCCAGGGTAGGAGAAACCTACTTTTGAAGGGTGACCTACTTTCAGGCGTCATGTTTTTCTCCCCACTTGTCTCTTAGGTCACCCATGGGGTGAGTGAGGGCAGGGTATGGTCTCCATCTCTGTCCTTGTCAGGAGGCTTGGGTCTGAGAAAGAGCCAGGCCAGACACAAAGGCTCAGAAGAGGCAGCTCCAGCGATTCCTGTTCCCACTGAGCATGCCCGTGGATCCGTCTACCTGCATCTCCTTTCATCATCAGAAAGCTTCGTGAAAGCAACCAGCTCAGAGTCTGGTTTCCTTCAACTGTGTTCTTGAAGAGAAGAAAATTCCCAGGAACCCCAGATGGGGAGATAACTGTTCTGGTGTTCACCATCTCTTAAAGGATTCTGAGTATTTTGTTGGTTTGGGGGCTTGTTTCCCGAGTTCCAAGTCCCAGAAAGCATTTGTGCTGACCCCTTTCCTCCTTCTTTCCCTCCTCCTTTCCTTTTTCATATCATATAGGATCATTTATATAATTCAACAAAAATTAATTGAGCATCTACTCTGTAATCAGGCACTGGTCTAAGTGCTAAGAATATAAACACAACACACAGTTGCTACTTTCAAAAAGCTCACAGTTTAGAAGGGTAGAGAATACTACGTTTGCTTTGGTTGCTCTACTAGGGCCTTTATTTTATTTATTTATTTTTTTGCTTTGTTTTGGTTTGGCTTTGGGGTTTTTTGGCCACACCATGCAGCTTGCAGGATCTTAGTTCCCTGAGCAGCGATTGAACCTGGGCCCCCGGTAGTGGAAGCACTAACCACTGGACAGCCAGGGAATTCCCTGAGGCCTTTATATTAAAAGCATGGAGGAGAAGGGTCCAGGAAATGGTTTCTTGCCCAAGGTGAGGTGCTAGGTAGTGTCAGCCCCAACTGTTTACTGATTCCACAGAGCATGTGAGTCAGGAAGCCACAGAGAATCCGTTTGAAAAAAAAGGATACCTCTTCATAGCAGAATGTGATGGACAGAGCACGGCCCCTCCCCATCCTTGCTTAACCATTTCTGGCTCCCTCTCCACTGCCCCACCCCCATGAATGCAGTGTCCTCTGGTTCAGCCCTGTTCCCTTTTCTTTCCACTAAGACACAAGAGCCCTGCTAAGTAGGAGGGCTACCAGGGTTTCAGTGGGGAAGTCCAGCTGTGTTCACTGACGGCCTACCCCGTGCCCAGGCCACAGGCATTACGCTAGATGCCTGGCAGAGACGACTGGCCCACAGTGCCTGCCCACGAGAGTCTCGGTCAAGTGCAGGAGCCTTATCTGTGCCAGACACTGCAATGCCATTTCCATGGGCAGCCATAGATGATGAAAGAGGGATAGAGAGGCCAAGTGTGGATACTGTCTTGGGAGACAAAGGATGGTTTCACGATAGAGGTGACACCTGGAGCTTACCATGTAGTGAGAGAAATGAGATTTTGTGCAGAAATCACTTTGCTCCAAGGTAAAACTAAAGCATCACGGAGCAAACAGGAAGGAGCATATATCTGGTTAGAAGATAAGGAGTTCTTCATGAAGAGGTGCTCTTGGAGCTGGACTTGGCCAAGGGGTAGACTTTTCAACATTATTCCCTCAGCCAGTATTTACTGGATAATTATCATGGTCTTCCAGGTCAGGAGGAATGCAATGATTTAGAAGAGAGACATAACTTCTCACCCTTATAGAGTTCACCTTCTAGTAGAGAAGACAGAAAATGAACAATGTACATTAGCTAGAGAAGGGGTTCAGCAAACTTCCGGGGAAGGGTTAGTTAATAAAGAGTTTAGCCTATAGGGCCCTATGGTCTCTGTCACAACGGCTCAACTCTGCTGTTATAGCACAAAAGCAGTCGTAGGTACGACTGGGCTCCAATAAAACTGTATTTACAGAAACAGGGAGTGAGCTGGACGCGGCCATAAGCCATCATTTGCCACGCCCTGATAGAGTGTGTTAGATAGTCAGAAGTGCTCAAAAGAAAACATAAATCAGGAAGGTAAAAATAAGTGAGAGTAGAAGGGGGTGAAATTTTAAGTAGGGTGGCCAGAGAAAATATCCCCAAGAAGGTAGATGCGACTTCCTGTAGAAACTGAGGGAGAAGCTATGCTGGTGACCAGGAGAGGAGCCTTCTGACACAGGCAACATCATGTCCAGACCTCTGGGTTCAAGTGTCAGTGAAGAGTGATGCTTGGGATGTTTGCAGGCAGACAGATTTGACAGACTGGGGAGAGATACCATATGAGGGAGTCCTAATTTTCTTCCTAGGAAAGGACTTTTCTGCAAATTCCTCTCTTCTGACCAGAGCAGACACAAATGGTTCAGAAGCACAAACAAGCTTTTCAACTGGAAGGCGCCATCCTGGTATTAGCCACATAGAGCTGTCCTGAGACCAGGACAGTTCTGGGGGCCCCAATGGCCCTGCCCAGGCGTGAAGCTGCGCTCATCCCCCCAAAGCACCCCCGTCACTGTCCGTGCTTCAGTGCACAGGCCTCCTCACTAGGCCCTTCAGCTCATCCCCCAGCTCCTGTCTGCAAGCCCCGCGTGAAGCCTCAGCGATTGGTCCTATCTTCTTGCGGAGCAGGTTCCTTAGAGAAGATGCGGGGGAAGCACCTGCTCTGTGCCGCGCGTTGTGCCGGATGCCTTCCTGCCTTGTTTACTCCTCAGAACCGCTTAAAGAAGGAGCTAGGAGGACACGGAAGCAGGGACTGTCTGTGACATCTCCACAGTCTAGTGGGTTCATGAGTGTCAGGAGGTGAGATTAAGTCAGGACCCGACGTTCCTTCCCGTCGCCGTGATGCTCCTCGATCGGTCGGCCCTGAATGCACTTTGCCTCCCAGCCGGAATTGTTCTCATTTCACGGCCCCTCCCAGACCAGCTCAGCTGGTGCCCAGTTAGCTCCTTCCGTAGGAATCCCAGTTTCTTTCTTCTCTCGAGTGTATGAAATAGACCCTTCTTCCAGACTCTCCCAGCCCCTGCCCTTTTAATGCGTCGGACCTGATGCCCGCACTTCTCTGCCCTTTCCTGACTCTTCCTCCCCTCCTGTTGCCCTCTGTCTCCTTCCATTTTCCCAGACATCTTCTTCCACTCCATCCCTCCAGCATCACCCCCATGCCCACCAGACCCAGCCACAGGCCAGCCTCTTCCTCCCTGATTAGGGTGCTATCACCTGCTTTTCCCAGAATAGTCCTGGCATTATTATTAAAACTCCCCATTCCCTCCCCAAAGCATCTCTGCTCAGATGATGAATGCCTTCACCTAGACTGAGCATGGCAGTGAACACTAATTTAAACCTCTTGGATCTAAGTTGAAAATAATTTTCAGTTTGTCACAATTTTCTACTCATCTAATTTTTTTTTTCCTTATATCATCCGGCAATCTAGCAGGCTTCCTTGACGTCTGGATTTTTAACTACTGTGGTAATACCTTCTTGGAGGGATTTTGGGCCTTGGCCTTTCGAACTCAATATCACCAGGGTACCAGGCAGATACATCCCTTAAGCAAGGCCTCGCCCTGCCGCATGCCCCTATCTACATGCAAGCAGCCCTGTAGGGGGTGGAGGGACGGGGAGGGCAAAACTTCGGAGTCGCTCTGGATCTAAATACATGCCCTCAGCAAATGTTGATTGGGCCCCTACTCTATGCCTGGGCACCACCTATTTTGAGCGCTGGGAACACAGGAGTGGACAAAACAGAGTCCCTGTCCCCAAGAGCTCACATTCTAGTGGCAGGAGACAAACAACCCACACATAAATACATGAACTTCTCAGGTGATGAGAAGTTCAAGGAAGAGAAATAAGACAGAGTAAAAGAGATAGCGGGCAGAAAACAATAGTAAGGACCGAGATCCAGAGGAGGGAGCCTGCATGGCGTGTTTGAGAAATAGCAAGTAGGTCAGTCCGGCTGAAGCAGAGGAAGTAAAAAGATGAGTAGTAGCTGAGACGGGAAGAGTGAAGGGGCAACACCTTGATCCTGAGCCACTGAAGGGTCTGAACAGAGGGGCAATGGGCTCCGATTCACACTGTGTACGGATGGCGTATCCACCGTGGGTTGGGAGGAGGCTGGAGGGGAAAGGAAAGAATCAGAGCGTCTCCTAGGAGCTCTCACCCAGGTGAGAGACAATGCTGTCTGAGACCAGGGAGGCTGCCACAGAGATGGTGAGAAATGGTCATTTTCCAAATAAACAATTGAATGTGGAATGTTAGAGAGAGGGATGACTTCTGAGGCTATAGCCTGAGCAAGAGGAAGAATGAAGTTGCCGTTTTCTGAGTTGGGGATGATATTGAGAGGATCAGGTTGGGGGAGGTGGGCAGAGAGTGGAGAGGGCAGGCTGGGATGCATGAGTTTGGGATTTTGGACTTGGCTTTGGATGGGTTACGTTTGAGATGCTCATAAGACTTGCAAATAGAGATGTCAGGCAAGGGGATGGTCTTCAGCATGTGGATGGTATTGGAAGCCACGGGACTAAATGAGATAACCTAGGCAGTAAGTGTAGATGGCCGGAGATGCCCTGAGGTCCTCCAGCATCTGGGAATAATAGAGGCGGGGAAGGGGCTTCCCTGGTGGCGCAGTGGTTGAGAGTCCGCCTGCCGATGCAGGGGACACGGGTTCGTGCCCCGGTCCGGGAGGATCCCACATGCCACGGAGCGGCTGGGCCCGTGAGCCATGGCCGCTGAGCCTGTGCGTCCGGAGCCTGTGCTCCGCCACGGGAGAGGCCACAGCAGTGAGAGGCCCGTGTACCGCAAAAAAAAAAAAAAAAAAACAGGAAGAGCTGATCAACGACGCCCACTAGGAGTTGACCACTGGATTTGGCAGTAACCTTGAAAAGAACTCCCTCAGTGGAGAGCTGGGAACCAAATCTGAGTGAGTGGGCTCAAGAGACAATGGATGAAGGGCAATTGGAGATGGTGGGAAACAGCCCTTCTGTTCTGTAAAAGAGAACACAGAATAGGATCTCTAGCAGGAACAGGGTCGAGGGAGGTTTGTCCATTTTTTAAAACTCGGAGATATCACAGCATCTTTGTAAGGAGATGATTAAATGAGAAGAGGGAAATGGTGGCACTGGAGAGGAAGAGGACAGAGTTTGGATCAGTGTCCTTGGGTGGGAGAGAGGGACTGGGATTTAGCGACAAAGAGGAGGGTTTGGCCTCAGGGGGAGAAGGACTCAGGAAGTCCCTCTAGTATCGCACCAATGGGGGTGTCTGGCCAGCGTGTGCTACCCAGAGCCCAGGAAGCTCTGGGAGGGCCCCGGTGAACTTGGCAAATCACTTATTGTCTAATTCTCAGTTTCCTTGTCTTAAATATTAGCTGGCCATGCCCACCTCAAATGACCATTGTGAAAAGGGAACCAATTAAAAGAACATGTGCAGAGTGCAGTGCTTACCCCATTGTAGGGGTTCAGCGAAGGCCAGCTCCTCCTCCCCTCCCTCCCCAAGTAGCCCTCCAGGGTTTCCCTGGGGACATCTGACTCATCGTGAGGAACGTGGATGGTCCTTCTGCTTCCATTGCTGCTTCGAGGCCAGCAGGGCTGAAAATAGGAACAGCCAGGAGCTGTCGTTCTCCCAAACACCCTTTTGTATATTTGTCTCAGTAGATTTCTGCCTGTGTGTTTGGTGAGTCATCCTTCTATGACGATTTTTCATTTCTGTGCGGTCCTGGAGCTGAGTTCTGTAACCCACACCTGCTTGCTGCCAGGATCTTCAAAGAGCTACTTCCCACTGAGTGGAGCCCAGCCAGGGATCCCCATTCCTCCGCCGGCGCCACAGGGCAGGGGCGGGAAATGCCTGGTACCA
Source organism: Tursiops truncatus (assembly GCF_011762595.2). Lineage (NCBI taxonomy): Eukaryota > Metazoa > Chordata > Mammalia > Artiodactyla > Delphinidae > Tursiops > Tursiops truncatus. The sequence continues at coordinate 7,408,254 of NC_047041.1, forward strand.
TTCCGGGACAGCCTGCCTGAGCCTGAGACAGAGGGCAGCAGTACAGCTACAGGAGACAGAAGTCTCCCTCCTGACGGCCTGAGGGCAGCCAGGGTAGGAGAGAGACCCAGGCCCGGGATGCAAACCCTCGTCCTAGCCAAAGCTCTGTGACACTCCTTTGCCCAACTAGGAGATCTGTGAATCCCTGACCCAGAAGGACTGGGCTTTTGTCATGAGGAAAAGGACATTTTAACTTCCCTCCACAAACCTCCCGAGGAAAAAATTGAAAGTTCTGTCAAAACAGGTTAGCCTATTAGCCATCACGGCTCACTACCGTCTGTATTTGTTCCATTTGTGGCGTTTATGACAGTTACCTACATTAATTATTTCGCTGCTAAAGTCCCTTCTAATTTCTGAACACTGTTATTTCTAAGAAAGATGGATATTAAATATGCCACACATCAGCACAGGGTGGCATTACAGCATGCTATAAAGTTCGGATGCCAAGACTCAGCAGAAAATAACTTTGCTTTTTGTAATCGCAATGAAGTGTTTTATTTTGTGGCTCAAAATGAAGAATAGCATTGATGGAGATGGATTTCTTAGTTTGGCAATGACCCTGAAGTCACCAAGAAAGACAGGGGCCACCAGCCTGGGGTGGGTGGGCAACCCGAGGGCAGAGATGGGGGGTGGAGGAGAAGATGTGGGGACAGTGATTTCCCAAGTGGTCCCACAGCAGACCTGCCTGAGGGGGCTTAAAAGGATCCGTTTCCAGCAAGAACCCTCAGAGATTCCGGTGAGGAGTAGCCAATGCTAGAACATTCTCTCACTGCTGGTTTGCACAGTCCCTTGAGCCCCCATGAGAGAACTTACAGATGGTGGAGGAAGGTGGAACCCCGAGGACAGTAGCCACTTGCAAAGAGCTTTATCTTATAAACTGTGGTCACACATCACTGGACATCATGGCAGACTTGGAAAGGAGCCTTTATTACTATGATTACCAGGACAAAACAAGTTACCCTCCTCCTAACTCCCAGCCCCACCCCCCAAAGAAGACAGCAGTGGGTGAAACAGCTAAACCCCAAGAAGGCAGTCTTGAAGGCAAGGTCCAGCCTGAAGGCCGTTGGAAAGCAAAGAAAGCTCCCTCTGTGGAGCTCTTTGCTTAAAAGTAACATTTGAGATTCTGATCTGAACGGGATTTGCTAGGATTAAATGCTTCCTCAGGAACCCCTCCTGCTCAAGCCCGTCCGCATCCTCTCGTTTGCTCATTCATCAAAAATGTACCACACAGCTACATGCATCAGGCTCTCTGCCCGGCCCCAGGCCAAAAGTTAGGAATGAGACACGAGTCATCTTTCAAGGGATGGACAGCTAACCAGAGCAACAAAGTCCATGGTCACAGGTTGAGAAAGGGGAACAAACAGATACTGATTGAGAATAACAGGTAGATTCCATTTAGGTGGAGTCCAGGAAACAGTGAAAATCAGCTGGTACAAATCAGCCCAGTCAGCTGTTGCCCTCCCAGATCACAGACTAAAGCCACACAAACTCAAGCTAGCAAATACCTCCTTTGCCTGGCGTGGCTAGTTCTTAGATCAACGTGGTTGCTATTTCTGCTGGGGAGATAGCTCCCCCTGGTGGTTGGAGGCCTAAGTTTTTACGTGTATAGGACGGTATAGGAATCTTCTGTGCTAAATTGGTCCCTTACCTGGGACAAGCCCAGCGGTCCATGAAAGCAGGCACTTGCCTGTTCCCCTGGAGTATCCCCTGGAACTCAGGGATAACTCCTTTATCCCTGAGTTCGAATCCCAGCCTACCTACTTCCTCAACGTTGTGATTTGGGACAAAGTTACTTTAATTCTCAGAGCCCTCGTTTTCCTCAACTTACATAAAAATGAGCATGACAGTTCCCTGGTGGCCTAGTGGTTAGGATTCCAGGCTTTCACTGCCGCGGCCCAGGTTCAGTTCCTGGCAGGGGAACTGAGATCCTGCAAGCTGCAGAGCGTGGCCCAAGAAAATGAGTGTGACAGCACCAGTGTGGTGTTGGCATAAGGACTAAATAAGGTAATGAAGTGACACCTAGCTCAGTGTGTGGCACTAGCAGGTCCTCCAGAGACGTTGGCTTGCTTTACTCCTCTTAGCTCAAGATTTTCAAAATCTTCCTTTGCAGCTCCCTCCCCTCCCACCTCCTCTCCCAAACTCCCATCCTATCCTCTCTCTCCTCTTCCCTGGCTCCCTCCCCTCTTCTCCTCCCCTCTCCTTTCTTCCTCTCTCTCCATCTCCTTTCTTCTTTCCCCTTCTTTCCCCTCACCTGCCTGTGCTCCTCTTTTTTCCGCATCCCATCCCCCACCCGTCCCATGCCCAACCTCTTGCCAAAGCATCTAAGAACTGACAGGGGCACATTGAGGGTGCTCTCCGGAGATAAATCGCATCCTTTGCTAAGTCAAGCAGGAGCCATCTTCCGCTAGGCAGTAGCTCTGCGGATGGCTCTTGTATTCTTCGCAGGGGCACCAAGCGCCCTTGCGCACACTTCACGCTGGAGCACTAGCCCTTCCGCCGCCCCCTTCATCCGCGGTGGCGTTTGCGCATGCTCTGCCTTCCCGTTCGTTCTTTTCAATGCGCTCTGATGTTTGCAGGCTCTGCCTTCCTCTTTCCCTCCTCCTTTGCTCTCCTGCCCTCTTCCTCCTTATCTTCCTTGCTTTTCCCTTCCGTATCATTGCGTGTGTTCACTGTCCCTTGCCTCTTGTTTTTGATTTGCAAAACGGCCCATGTTCCCCTTTCTTCCCAAACTGCGTTTGCTCAGGCATCCTGCGATAGCTCTTCCCTGACACCGTAAAAGCTTTTTCATCTCCATTTAGAGCCACTTGCCCTGATCTTATCTCTCTTCAAGACCATCACACTGATGAGCCCATGTGGTCTCTAGCTGTCAACAATCCCCAGGAAAGAAGAGCCCGTTCTTAAAACTTGCTTTTTAGGGTCTCCCTGGTGGCGCAGTGGTTTAGAGTCCGCCTGCCGATGCAGGGGACACGGGTTCGTGCCCCGGTCCGGGAAGATCCCACGTGCCACAGAGCGGCTGGGCCTGTGAGCCATGGCCGCTGAGCCTGCGCATCCGGAGCCTGTGCTCCGCAACGGGAGAGGCCACAACAGTGAGGCCCGCGTACCACAAAAAAAGAAAAAAAACTTGCTTTTTAATTTGGGGACCCCTCGGGGATCAGCGGGTGCCGGGTCAAAGCCACCGACTGGTTCAAATGGGCCAACTGGGCCCTGGGATCTTTGGGAAGGAATCTGGAAAGCACGGAGTAGTTTTGTTTCCTTCCCACACAAGACAGATGGAAGGGGTAAGTAGGCCAAGACTGCTTTTCTCAAGTGATTCTTTCTCTAACAGTTTTCTTTTAGGAGGAAGGAAACAGAGTTATCAGATGACAAAACAGAGACATCAGTTGTCCAGGGTTTGTTCCTGGGGTGGAGGGACAGGAGGCTTGCACAAGGACCCAATGTTAGGGTCCCAGGCAACGCAGTACACGGAAAGCTTGTGTGTGAGTTTAGAATTTAAAATATATGTATGTATTAAGTCTGATTCCTCACACTGTGGCTTGAGGCCTATAGGGGAAAGAAGTCCTACAAGTGAAACTCCGCTAGCTATCCAGAAGAAGGCATCCCTTCTCTACAGGGGGACTTGGTAAATGTGACCCCTCCCACCTTGGGGCAACTTGGGGACATCCCACTGTCTTGTTGGATTGCCCTCAAAGCAGATTCTGAGATGCACGTGGTTCATCTGGGGGGCCGGGGTGGTGATCCCAGAAAACACTGCTGGGGGGCAGGGAGTGAGCAAGAAAGGGAAGGAAGGGAGCCATCGAAGGATTCATTGTCGCTGTCGCATTAGACACTGCTGTGTGTATTGTGCTCTGGCCCACAGGGCAGCTCTGGAGCATAGGCTTCTCCCATTGAGAAGCGAGGAAATTGGGATATTTGTCCTCATGAAAACCATCCATCATTTGTTGAGGCTTGCTTCCAGGGCGATAACTCCGGCACCCACCCCCTCGCCCTGTGCACAGACTGAGCGAGTTTCTGCAGCTGGAGACAATGCCCCCTCCGCCAGGCCCTGCGGAGGGGCACAGGTGTTTGCACAGGTGCTCCTACGGGCGGCGCTCCAACAGCATCCATGCTTGGCCTGTACCACATGCCCCCTCATTCGTGCTGCTCTAGCCCAGGGGCAGCACAGTTTTTCTATAAAGGGCCAGAGAGCAAACACTTTAGGCTCTGTAACCAGCCTCTGCTGCACGTATTCAATTCTTCCGCAAGAATTCAATTCAAATGCGGCAGGATGGGGAGTAACAAAAGGCAAGTAGGGCACCCGGGGTGTGAGATTAGAGGAGGCGCTCACTGGCAGGGCTGCGGCTGGGCACTTTCAGTGCTGCACCCTGGGCACCTACTTCCCTTACACTAGTCCCGACCCAATAAAGTGCAAAAGCGGCCCACCCAAACTGTGCCCCACACGGGTGCAGCTGTGTTCCGATAAAACCACATCAAGTCCGGCAGACAGCCCGACTTGGCCCCCAGACCGTAGCTGGTCCACCCCGGCTCTGGCCAGTCTGGTCTCTGAGGTCCTCCAAGCACCCTGCTCCTTCCTGCTCTATCGTTTCACCTGGGCCTTTCTTTCTCCGCCTGCAGGTCAGCATCACTTCCTCAAGGAAGCCTTCTCCACACCCCCGGCCAGAGCAGATCCTCCCCTAGTAGGCCCTCACCCCCTCCACTCTCTTTCAGAACAACTTATCACAGTAGTAATTGCATAATTAACTGTGTAATTAGTTGTTTAATGTCTGTCTCCCTCCCCAGAACATAAGTTCCCATCAGTTACTAAGGCCTGTTAAGTCTGCTTCCTAACATGTCTGGAATCTTCCTTCCTCATTGCCTCTACCATCACGGCCCTGGACCAGGCCTTCGTCTGGTCTCACCTAGGCCCCTGCAACAGCCTCCTGAGCGGCTCTCCTGGGTGTGTCCCTCCTCTGCTTAAAAGCATCCATGGCCCCCCTGTGCCTTCGCGAGAACCCGTTCAGCCCTCATTCGTCTTCCAGCTTCAGCCAATCCCTTTGCTTCAGTCATGCTGAGTTACCGGTGGTCCCTGACTTCCTAAAAGAGAAGGCCTCCAGGCCTTGGCATGGGCTGGCTCCCCTGAACGGATGCCCTTTGTCTCCCCTCTGTGCATCCCATCCATTCAGGCAGTTCACTGAGAGGCCTTCCCGGGCCATTTGTCCTCACACCCCACAGCACCCCCAAGTCATGTAGGGCTCAGCACCACGGGCCTCCTCAGCTCCCATGCTTACCCAATTTCATGTTTCTTACACTGTATTACAGCTGACTGTCTACCTAATGTTGCCCTTATCAGACTCTGAGCATCCTGAGACCGGGAGCCAAGTATCCAGCACCCAGCACTCAGCACCCAGTACCTAGCACCCAGCACCTACCACCTAGCACCCAGTACCTAGCACCCAGCAACTACCACTACCACCCACCACCTAGCACCCAGTACCTACCACCTAGCACCCACCACCTACCACCTACCACCCACCACCTACCACCTAGCACCACACCAGAGCTTAGGAGGCTCTGAGTAAGTGGTGAATAACCAAAACCCTTGGAGCACCTAAACTGTAGCTTTTATCCACATGACTGGCAGGGGGCTTGAGTGGCCTCTGGACCTCCCGTTACTTTGTAGGAGGAGCAAAGATGGAAAAAAAGGGGGTTTTGGCCCAAAAGTAGCACTATCTTCACCTGCTTTTCTCTACTGGTAGCTTTTTGGTTGTCACCAACTTCAGAAAGCCAAAGGCCCAAACTTGCAGGCCCCCGGTCCCCTTCCCCTCCCTCCCACAAGCCTGACGCGATGAGTGGATAGGAGCCCTAGATCTCGATGTCAGGGGCACAGGGCATCGCGCCTGGGCCCTCACCTGCATCCCAGTTCCTAAGGAGGAGGTACCAGCACCAGGAGAATAAGGGTAATAACCATAGGCCTCCATGTTACCTTTTCCTCTCACAGCCCTAGGAACCAGGGAGGACGTGCTGAGTGTACTGAAATCCAGGGGCTGGAGAGGTGGGGCAGGCGGCAGGAGTGCCCCCTGGCTTGAAGAGGCCCTGGCCTTTGGCCGTCATAACCTCATCCAGACGAGAGGCCTCCGAGCGTCTCATCCCTCCCAGCCCCTGCCTCACTCAGAAAGGCCCCCTTAGGAATTGCTCTGATAAGTGAGGACAGCCCCGTCCCCACCCCGTGTGCACAGGCACACACACGCACACACGTGCACACACGCACTCCCCACTTATCTGCAGCACACATTTCCTCGTCCTCCGGGCTCCTGGCAGCCTGCTGTACTGTCACTTTTATCATTGCAGATAATTCACATTCAAACAAACTGACTCACCAGAGACACAGAAAGAAAATGCTAGGAGAGTGGGAACACCATAGCTCGCTGCTTTGCTCTCCCTTTCCTGGCATCTTTCATGTTCAAACAGGACCATCGGGAGAGGGGCTTGGCCGGCCGTGGTGGCAGCCCAGGTACCACGGCACTGAGGAGCAGTAGGTCGGTGCCACTGGCGAGTGGGCTTCCTGGACCCCAAAGGAGGCACTTGCAGCGGAGTGCCAGTTTGTACGTGTGACTGGAATATCATGTTCTTAGGGGTGTTACTGCTTTCAATAATAAAGTGCTGCATAGCTGGCCACGCAGGTGGGAGGGAGGCTCTATGGACTAGCTAAGCCCTGGCCTTTGCCTGCAAAGCATCATCGGGAAGTGGCGACTGTGTTAGAAATCCCCACCTTACTAATCAGATCTCTTAGCCCATACCCGCTAAATCAAACTTCTACGGGACCAAAGCTTTCCATTTTTTTCCTTACAACTAACATGATTAGTTAGTTAGTTAGTTCTGCTAACTATGTGGGAACCATTGGTTTAATCAATTATACTAAGCATTCTCCTTAAACTCAGGTGGTTTACTTGCTCACGCATCAGGCAGGATGGAGATCCTTATTTTGCACTAACTTGGTCCATGAAAGGATGGAGCAGAATCTTTTCTCTAAGGATCCAAAAGCGTGTCACAGTGACCCGAGGTTAGCATTTGCAACCTGAAGCCCAGAATGTTCGACAATTAGGTGATTCATTTGATTAGTGTAAACCACAGATTTTTTTTTCTTGAGGGAAGGTGAACTTGGCCAGTTTCTCCCTATGATGAGTTGAGGAGAGACAGCTGCAGCTCCCACTGCCCAGGGAGGGGGCACCTGGCACCCAGGGCTCCCCTTGCCTATTCTCCGAGGTGCACCTTCCCTGAATCCCCCAGCTCCATCACACCCTCCTCACTGTGAGGACGTCAGGCAGGTTGAGACTGTTGCCATGCATTAATTAAAGGTTCACTAATTATTAAAATGACGCTTATTGAACTCGGAAATCAGCTTTTGTGTTGGTGGCTCTTGTTGCCCTTTAGCGATTCTTTTCGTCGTGATTGACTGTGATCTGTCTGACTTGGAATCACTTTTCTTATTAAACTAAACCAAACCTTGATTTGAGGCACTTAATTATAACTAAGACTAATTTGCTTCCCCTCAGGGCACCAGGGACTCCAAGTCCACAGAGGGATGGGGGAGCCCCACGTCTGTGGGCAGAGGAGGGACGCCCTCCCTGGGAGGCGTGATGGTCATTCATGCAGAGCGTCGTTTAGAGAAATATCCCCCCAAGCTCCATCTGCACGCATGTTCACTGGAGCTCTAAGCACCGCCTTCTCAGCTTATTAGGAACCTCAGCTGCCCTGGAGGGTTGCTTGAATGAGATTGAACCATCTCGGGAGCTAAAGCTGGCTCCCTATCTGAATACTTCCAGGACCAAGCTGAATATAAACAGGGAGGGGCGGTGGGTTGGTGGAAAGGACACTGGGCTGTTGCTCCTCCCCTTGGCCCTGTGAAGTCTTGTGTTTCTGACCCCATGAGGGCGTGAACATGCCCCTCTAGACAAGGCGCTGCTCCTAAAACCCACCTGGTGGTCAGGTAGACAGGTCTGGGGCCGACGGCTGCCAGCCTACCTGCTGACCGGCACACATAACACGGAAGCATGAGCACAGGTTTCGCGGGTAGGAGACTGGGGTTCATTTCTGAGAGCTGAGGCTCATTTTCTGTGTCTCCTGGGAACCTTACTATCATTCTGAGCTTTGGATCCCCATATCTCTAAAATGGCTGTGACAGTAACTACCTTGCGGAGTGTTTATGCGGATTAGAGATAATGAATGTGAAATGCTCGCGTGGCAGCGTGATGCTTGGCACATAGAAGATGCTCAGTAAACCGAGCTCCCATTGTCAATACGCACCCCCGTGCCCCACTGCCGCACTGCCCTCCCCCACTTTTTCAGCCAACACCTGCTCAGGCTCCTGTGTTAGTCTGCTGGGGCTGCCATAACAAAGCCCCACAAACTGGCTGACTTAAACAAGGGAAGTTTATTTTCTCAGTTCTGGAGGCTACAAGTCCAAGATCAGGGTGTCAGCAGATTTGGTTTCTTCTGATGCCTTTCTCTTTAGCTTGAAGATGGCCATCTTCTCCCTGTGTCCTCACATCGTCCTCCCTTGAGTGTGTCCGTGCCCTCTTCTTATAAGGACACCAGTCATGTTGGATTAGAACCCTCCCTAATGACCTCGTTTTAACTTAATTACCTCTTTAAAGACCCTGAACCCAAATACAGTCACATTCTAAGGTACTGGGGGTTGGGACTTCAGCACGTGAATTTGGGGGGACACAATTCAGCCCATGATAGCTCCCCACCACCACCATAACCACACGTTAGCAGATGCTTGTCTGGACTTTAGCCTGTCTTTCCTGTTTGACCACACCTTCCACCACAGGGCCTGCCCTGCCACCCCACCTCCTCCAAGAGACCTTGATTGGAACAAGTTTCCCCTTGGGGTAGAGTTGGTGGTAAGACCAAATAGTCAAATCAGAGCCATATTATAGGGGGAGTTTTGGATGCCAGGAAAAGGACTTGGAATTGCTCTAATAATTTCTTGATCCTTTTGCTTAGGGATATAGTAAAACATACCTCATAAGGTTGTTGACAGTCTTAAATGAAGTGAGCACAGGCTGTAATGGTGCCCGATGCAACATAGGCGTTCAAATACCAGTGCCCTTCTCCTTGATCGGAAGGGGTGCACTGAACACAGTGTTACAGAAGAGTCATCCGGCCGTGATGGCACAGGCTGTACTGGTGGCGGCGGGGTGGGGGTGGGGGCGAAACTGTGGGATTAAGATGGATCATGGCAGGAACAGTGGGCTAAGAAGAAGAAACCTTCAAGAGACACCTGAAGGAAGAAGCACTGAATTTAGGGGCAGCTTGGATACGAGGAGGGCACAGTGAAAAAGAAAGGGAGAAATGATTGTTGATCCCACCATCTTAGACCTGGCTTAGTGGAGAGTGGTGCACTTGACAGAAGGAGAAGCTGGAGGTCATGCAGGAGGGGAAAGGAGGCCCCTGGAGGCACTGGAGAAATGGGGCGGGAGGTCGGCTCAATCAGCAGAGGAGTGCAAGCTGAGATTGCCTTGGCTTCTCAGTCCCCTGGTGCCTCTCCCGGATGTGGAGCTGCCCACCTTCCCGACCACAGGAAGCCCAACTGGGAACTGCAGCTTGTTAATTAAGCCGTTGTTACTGATGGTGATGACCCCCGGCCCTGTGATCCCCGGGCCAGGATTTAAGACCTGAGATAAAGGACTCCAGTTCCAGTGTTCCCCTCCAATCATTCCCTTGAAAAAGAAAATAGGGTGTTCACAGCTGAATTACAGATCTACTTTGCCATTCCTTCTCAGATGCTTGACTTCAATGGTCATCTTGCCTGCTTTCGTGACAATACAACATTGTGAAAAAGAAGAAGCACAGGCTGATAAGGTTTCGGGCGGCATGAATATTTTCTGATTCCCTAATCAGGGATTTCTTTCACATGTGAAAAGCAGGTGGAAAAGGGAGACAGTTTATTTCTTGGTCATCAAATGGTTCACGGACGCCCTAGGACCTGTGGAGATTATCACCTTAGTCAGGGACACCTACAAGAGGTCCAACAATTGTGTAGTCCGCACGCCGCTTATTCAACCAGGTTGCCCCATTTAACACTGCAGGTGAGTGAACAGGCAAGAGAATGAATGAGCGTGGATGTCCACAAGAAGAACTATTTTCCTGGAGGAGTCAGGAAGAGGCAGCTCTTGGCCCCGGGTAGAGGGGTTCCCAGGAAAGTAAGAAGAGCTAATCACGGTGACCAAGAAGAGCTTCGGAGCAATTATCTAAAGGAATTTTTCTACTGGAGAGAAATGACCCAGGGAGGGAGACTTCCTAAAGAAGTGCGTCAAGGACTCTATGGGAGAAAAGAATGGGTTGGATTGGAATGAAACGGAGGTATTATGACTCTGGGGCTGGCAACAGGGCTGAGTGCCCCAAACCCTGGCTCTAAAGCAAACTGCCACCCCAGAGGAAGTGCCCGCCAGAACAGCTGAGACACAGACTTTAGGTGCTGGCAACAAACAGAGATCAAGGGAACAAAACAGTACAGAGATAGAGCCAAGTACGTACGTGGGAGCTAGTGCATGATAAAGGGGCGTTTCAAGGCAGTGGGGGCAAGGTCAATTATTCCATAAACGTTTTGAGCAACTGCCTAGACATTTGGGAAGAAAACAGTAAACAGGATCCCTTCCTCACTCCTTATACCAAAACAAATACCAGCTGCATAAAAAATAGACAAAACCAGAAAACGAGAGAGAAGGAAAATGTATCACATGCGTACATGTGAGTGTTGGTCTACACAAAGTTGGAGGCGAAAAAGTAATCTGTGAAAAAAATATTTGTAACACAAATCACAGAGGGCTCGTTTCTTGCGTTTGTCATCTGAGAGTTCTTGCAATTCAATAAGGAAAAGAGATCTTGGAATTCAATAATGAGAAAAGCTCTTATGAGCCAGTAGAAAAATGAGCAAAGGACATTAGCAGAAAATGAAAAAATAGCTAATAAACATATCAAAAGGCAAACCACTTCAGTCATCATTGAAGAAAAGCAAACTAAAACAAGGCTGATTTTTTTTTAATCTATCCGACAAGAAGAGATTAAAAGTTTGATTATATCGCCATGCCGTTGTGCGCAAAGGTATAGGGAATCAGGAACATTCATATACTTTTGGTGGGAGTACAAACTATGGTGGGACACCTTTGGAGGATAATTTGGCAATATCTGTCAAAATTTTAAATTCACATATTATTTAATAAGAATTTTATCTCTAGGAATTTAACCTAGAAGTATATACTTAACACGTGTCCACAAATACACACGTACAGGATGTCTATTGCTGTGCCCCTGCTAGGAACCAGATATAACATAACTGTCCTTTAATATGACATTAGTTTTATAAAATTATAGCCAATCAGTGCATGACTACGTAGTTATTAAAATGAATAAATCCATCCACATGATTTAGTACAACATGCTAGCTTAAAGCAAAAGCCACTATTTACTATCCTTCATGGTTCTGTGGCTTGGCTGGTTTCAGTCCAGTGGTTCATTTGCTCTGTCTGGTATCACGTGGGGCTGCTACCGTCATCTGAAGTTTCGACTTGGCTGGAAGGCCCGGTGGTTCACTCACTGGGCGCTCAGCTTGTATTCTTGGCCTCGTGCCTCAGTTCTCCATGGGTCTCTCCATGGGATGTAGACTTCCCACAGCATGGTAGCTAGATTCCAAGAAGAAGCATTCCAAGGACATGAAAGCACAAACAGCAGATCTCTTCAGGCTGTGTCTCAGAAGGTAGGCAGCACCACTTCCTTCACATTTTATGGGAGAAGCAGCAAGGTCTTTGTAGCCACCTAGTCCTCCATGTGTGTTTTCCATATATACACATATATCTATGTATACATACCTGCAGATACATAGATATATATAAAATTTCTGGAATGATGCACAAGAAACTGTTTATAATTTTGGCATCAATGGAAAAGGACTGACCTCTTTATACTGTTTGTATTCTTACTATAAGCATGTACCATTTTTTAATTTGGAAAGAAACTTTTTAAGAAAACCAAACCCATTTATTAAGCCAAAGCAAGCTATATTCAATAGATAAGCTGTCAACTTAGCACCCACATATAAGGTTTGGCCCCAAGATTCCTCCCACCCTACTCATGCAGCCCTATCCCCCCGAGGAGTTGACTGATCATTTGTAGAGGCAGAAAACTGGCCAAAAAATAAAGGGTAGAGGCTTTTTGTCCCAATGGCTTGGTTTACGGAGGAAACTATTGCTGCCTTGTGGGTGATGGCCAGTTGTGAACCTCGGGTGCCTTCCTTTTGGAGAACCCGTGGCTTGTTTTGTCCCCAACTTTAATGTGCTTCCTGTGAGAGGCCTTGGGATTGGTGTCATGATAGAGCCAAAACTGCCTTGCTGATGCAGACATCCGGAAGTCATGGAAACGCGGGTGTCAGGAAGGACTCAGACTCCCCTCCCAGCCCCAACTTGTGAAAACCAAGGCATCCGAAAACAAAGAGCCCTCTGTCTATGGAGAGAGCAAACCTGAGCCAGATACACACACGTGCATGGGCACACGCGTGTGGATGAGATGGTCTCCCCGAGGAAGACTCTGCAGGGCTGTGGCCCCCACTCTGAATTCCACCGCTCTGCCAATATCTCTCGGCCAAAACTTCTAAGTGAGAGACAGTGAGCCCCTAGTCAGCTGAGACCCGTGACTCCCTGTCTGAATGACCTCAGACAGGTTGCCTAATCTCTCTGGCCTCAGTGTTCTCATCTGCAACGTGGGGATAAGGTGATAACAGTACCCACCTTGCAGGGTGTTGGGGGGCAGGATAAAAGGGGAGTGCTTAGCACAGAGCCTGACACATAACAGGTGATCAGTAATTGGTCACGGTGATGCTGCTGCTGTCGGTGATGACATGATTTCATCTGCTTCTCACAAGAGCCCCCTGAGCAGGGCTGCTGCACCGTACAGCTCTCGGGGCACCGTTCATCTGTGGCATGTGCAGCTGGCAACCCTTGGCCTTGTGCAGTACGCAGTCTGCACAGCTGCCCATGGTAGCCCGGGCCGTGAGACAAGCCAGACGAGGTGAACAGGGAGGAATCCAGGTCTCCTGGATCCTCCCAGGCCCCCCACCCCATCCTGCTGCCTCTGCTGGCCTGAGTAGTTTCACAGCTCAGAGAATGTGCAATCCGATCGCTTCCACTTTGGGATCCACAGTCACCATAAACCGTCTTCCCGCCGCCCTGAAAATAGAGGCTCCCCCAGAGCAAGAGCAATAATTGTGTTCAGGGCCTCCAACGGGACTAAGTGACAGCCGCGGGTACGACCCCAAGTGAGCGAGGCAGAGCCAGGCCTGTCCACCCACCCCACAGGATTTCCCCTCCTGGGGACAAACTGGGCACAGGAGCACCCAGCTCTGCCAGTCCTCTGCCAGGGCCCCCTCGCTCCCAAGGCAGGCTGGGCAGAGAGGGGCCGCATGGGCACCAGGGCAGGAGAGCCGAGCAGGGGGTCGCCGGCCCCACCAGGCAGGGTGCACACGTTTTCCTCTGGAGCCGCCGTGCGCATTGCTTTGCTCTGCTTCGTTCGGAAGAGAATGCGTGGTCTGCCGAGGCTTTGAGGCTCTGCCCGAGAGGAGTCGATCAACGCGCAGGCCGGGCATCATCTCCCTCCAGCCTGACACCAGCCTGCAGAGCAGGCTCCTGCCCGTGGCACATCCGGCCCGGGTGACACGCCCCGCCTGCCGGACTTGGGCTTCGAGTGAGGGTGCGACATGGGCAGTGATGATAGTAGTAATCACAGTGTCATGTGTTTCTGAACTCCTGTGCAGCCTTCAAGGAGATTGTGCTTTCTTTAATTTGCCGTTCAGCCCAAGGTTGTGTTAATACCTGTGCTGCCGTCGGTGAGGGGTGTCCTGCCTGACAGGCTCCACGCTGAGCATTGCACCTGCAACATCATTTCATTCTCACAACAGATCTTCGAGGCAGGTATCATTCTTCCCCATTTTATAGATGAGGATGGTAGTGGGGAACAGAAACCTTAGGAGGCGTTCCTAAAATAATGTAGCTAGTTAGCGGCAGAGGCCAGATTCAAAGTCAGGTATCACTGGGCTCAAGCCCACATTCACAGCCATTACGAATTATCTATAAGTTAAATAGGGAGGTACTGTTATGACCCTGTTTTAATGAAGGAAATTGAGGCCTACCAAAGGTTAGAGAACTGACCCAGGGCCATGCAGCAAGTTCATGACAGTTCTAGGAGCCAGGACCTGAACAGCATTGACTAGTCTAAGAGTCTTAATGAAATAAAAAATTTTAAACCCTAAGAATTTTTTACGGCACCTTCACAGGATGTTCGCCTTCCTTGTTTATAGATGGGAAACCTGAAGGCCAGAAAAGGATTCGTCCACACTCTGCCCATGACGGTAGGGGTATCACTCCCCAGCAGGCTGGGGCCGGGCTCCAGGACCCCTCCCGGGAGCTGCCCCTGGGGGCCCAGCCTGTCTCCTCTAGCAAAGGGGGTTCTGTGGGCCTCTGCACCCCTTTTCCCTTTCACATGCTGTACGAGTTCCCAAGCACAACAGGAGAGAAGCTGCTTTTAAAAGCACTAACCTGGTGACTTTCCGAGGAGTCTTCCATTTCCAAATGACGGGCCACAGGATGACAGGTGGCACGCTCAAAGCCACCAAGGAGAAAGAGCCATTGACTCGGAGCCTTTATGCCCTGCTGCCTCCCCGCTGCCTCCCTTAGATGTCCTTTGGCAGCAGCATGGACACAATGCCCGCGGCCCTCCCCTCATGACAGAGAACCCAGGGGCTCGCGCCTTCTCCTCTCGCTGTGTCGACATTTGGATTTATGTGAAGAGATGGGCGCGTAGACCATTCACTTGTGACGTCAGCTTATCTAGGAATTCATCATGAAATGGGGGAGCAGGTCTCACACCCAAACACACACACCCCCAATCATGGGATTCATCTATTGTCAGAGGGACTGTGTCACTGAGGAATGAACCTTGGTGTTGGAAAGTGGTTGAAATGCGTTGAGATAATTTCTCTGGCGCTACCTTGTTCAAATGGCCTTTGCCTGACAAGGCAGCATGGCTTCCGCAAAGAGACACTGACTGACGTGGGCTTTCAGAGGCTATTTGGGGATGAATAGGCTGTTGGGCCGGCTTTTGTGGGCTCTTGTTAAATGAAATGAAGCTGGAGGCCTTGATTCTGGGCTTTGTCTACACAGCCAGATGCAAAGCAAAGAGCTGCTGGGAAGGGCGGAGGCAGGAGCTGGGTTTAAAGGGACTGAGCTCATTTAGCAGGGCACCACCGGGGAAGGTTGGGGATAAGCGCTCTGCCTGGGAAGGCCTCAGGGAGATAGTTGCCCACCGTACACTTTGCCCACTGTGGAACTGGGAGGAGGTTGCAGGAGAAGAGGTTGAATATGCTGAATGGTGGCACGAACCTCACAGAAACACAACGCGTCGCCTCT
Source organism: Tursiops truncatus (assembly GCF_011762595.2). Classification (NCBI taxonomy): domain Eukaryota; kingdom Metazoa; phylum Chordata; class Mammalia; order Artiodactyla; family Delphinidae; genus Tursiops; species Tursiops truncatus. Next base: position 7,423,730 of record NC_047041.1, read on the forward strand.
CCACTTCTTGAGGCCAAGCCCCCAGCCCTCTGCCCAGGTACACTCGGGCAGGGTCCAGCCATGGGAGGGCCTCGGCCTGGCAAGAGGGCCAGTGCACCCCAGCCTGGTCCAGGGACGGAGGCAGAAGTCAATAAGGGGCGATCACGGTACGTGCAGCACTATGCGATCAGCTCACATCATTTTCCAGCCCTGCTGCTTGGAGGACCTTGCTGGGTTCTTAAGAAGAAAGGAGGGGAGGGGGAGATAGGCCACATGAAAGATCTGTGGGAGCTAAGAGTATGAGGCCGCTCTGGTGGGTGACCTCATGACAGCTCCAGCGGTAGGACGGTGTTTCTCTCTCACCGACATGCCCTCTCTGGAGTCTAAACACTTTCAGGCTCCTGTGGGATACTTTGCTGACTCCTGGAGCTGCAAGAGGAGGATATAAAGGGATCTTGACCATAATCCATGTTCCTTCGTGATGACCTCTAAACGGGGGGTGGTTTGAGACCTCAGGTGGGTAACCGGTGGTATCTTGGATTCAAGACGTCGACTTTCAGCTCTGTCCTCTCGGAGCAGTGCCTTTAACACATGGCTTTTTACACTGCCCTTTCACTTATTCTGCATTTCCTGAGCAGCTAGTACGTGCGGGGCACAGTGTCGGGGCTGGACGGTGCGATGATAAACAATGATAAACAAATAAGGCATGCTTTCCTGTTCTTGAGTTCACAATCTAGGGACAAAAATGGACACGTAAGTTATTAGGATCCCATAACGTATTATAACAAGTTATAATAAAAGAAAAACATGATGCTGTGACAGTAACTGTTGGATGAGGGAAGGTCTAGAAAGTTTTAACAGAAAAAGGGACTTTGGAGCGGGTTTTTGAGGATAAATGAGAGGTAGCAAGGAGGAGGGGAGGGGAAGATATTGCTGACAAAGGGACAGCATGGACAAAATCTCAGAGGCAAGAAGGAGCAATACACTGGCAAGAAATCTGAGGTGCAGGAAGTGGTGGCGTTCTTGCTGGGCACTGTTTACCCTCCAAGAAGGCAAGGCAGCAGCCAGCCAGCAGCTCCCAAGTCTGCAGAGCCTTTCACGTACAGGATTCTCCTCTGATTCTCAAATCAGCCCTGTGGCTATTAGCCCCATTCTACGGATGAATTATGAGCTTGGGGTTATACACAACTTATTAGCTGCAGTGCTAACGAGAAGGGGGGAGAGGAGGGAGCTGCCAAGAATCTCTACACAGTCATCCCTCGGTGTCCCCAGGGCACTGGTCCAGGACCCCCAAGGATACCAAAATCTGCCGATGCTCAAGTCCCTTATACAAAATGGTGTAGTGTTTGCATATGACCTACGCCCATCCTCCCACACACTTTAAGTCATCTCTAGATTACTTACGATGCCTAAGATAATGTGAATGCCAGGTACATAGTGGCCAGCGCACAGCAAATTCAAGTTTTGCTTTTTGAAACTTTCTGGTGCTATTTTTCCAAATATTTCCAGTCCGTGGTCGGTTCAGTCCCCAGATGTGGAGCCCATGGATACAGTGGGCTGAGGGCAGTCTTCTCCCGCCAGAGTTGGCGGCAGCTTCAGAGCAGGGGGAGGAGGGGTGGAGGAGGGAGTGAGCCAAGGTATCCCTTTCATTGATTCTAACAGGAAGTGAACTCCTTCCACATAAATGGCTCCAAATTCTCTTCAAGTATCAATCAAGTTTCCAAATGATTTCTCTTAGACCCTGGAAACCGTAGGTGGAAAGGGAATGATCACCTGTCCCTGCTCCTAGCCACCCGGAGAGCCCTGGGAGCCCCCCAGGGAAGTACCCCTTCTCAGGGCAGTGATCATCCCTGTTTGGGCCACCCTGCTTCTGTTCACGGGAGCGCTATCCTTCCTGTCATCCAAGCTCAAACTCTTGGAAGTCAGATCCGACCACTCCTTTCTTCCCGAATCCTCGGAGTCACAGCAACGAACTGCTAATACCTCTTACCTCTATCCATTCCTTTCCGTTTGCAGCACTGCACTGCTTTAGCCCTAAAATGCACCCACAGGCCGCCCTGCTTCCCCTTCTGCCCCTTTTCTCCCACTGCCGTCCACCCATGTGACTCCAGGAGATCACATGATCTGAGGCAAAGCTTCAGCTTCTTCATCCCCCTCCACCATTCAAAACCATTCCAGCATCATAAGTGCTCAGCAAACGTTTGGTGAATGACATAGTCTTGAGGGAGGCTGCACTGCCTCCTCAGGGAAGCGCAGAGCTCTCTGCACCCAAGAGCCCTTCTACCACCATGTCCAAGTCGCCTTTGCCGCCTTGTCTTCCACTACTTGCTCGGACTTGGCCTGCTCTCCAGAGAACCGGGCCATTGCTCTCCTCCACTCGGAGCTTGTACTTTCCTACACTACTTTGATCGTGGCTGTTCCTCAAACGAGAAACCTCCTTCCCAGTATCCTCACCCATCTCCCTGTGGCAAAGCGGCTTCCCCCCGTCAAGACCCCAGTGCAATGCCACCTCCTGCAGCGAACCATGCCAGGTCACTCCTAAAACATATCTGTTTAAGAAGGGAAGAGGAGAAGCGTGTTAACTTACTCGTCTGAGGCCACAAGTCGCGTTAGCTCTCTGTATCTCCTTTTTATTCATCTGTTAAAAACTAATAATATTCACCGTCTTTATCTCACAAAATTGCCGAGAAGATCAAATGAAATCATGTACATGAAAGTTTTTAGCAAATAATTGTCGGGGTTAAATAACAATCATTATTATGCCTATATTATAATAATTCTTATGCATACATTTTTCTCTCCTTGATAAGCTCTAGATCTGCCCTGTCTAATACAGTCCCCACCAGCCACTTGTGGCCCATGAGCCTTGAAATGTGGCCAGTCCACACTGAGAGGGTGCTGTGAGGGCAAAGATACTTAGCAGGTTTTAAAGACAATACTAAAATAAGCAAAATATCTTTTTAATACTTTTCATCACAATCACATGTTGAACTAATAATATTTTGGGTGTATTAGCTTAAATAACACATATTACTAAAATAAATTTCACATTTCTTTTTACTTGTTTAACGTGACTATTAGGACATTTAAGAATTCCACATACGACGTGTTATATTTCTATGGGACATCACTGCCCTAGAGAATGGGAAGCGTGTCATATCCATCGTTCAGAGCCCCTTGTGGGAACGCTCTCAGTGTTTGTCAACGAATTGTGATGTGAGTAAACTCTCAGCCACCCTGGGGGAGGGTTGGCTGTGATGTTGGATGAGTGGGAACGAGCTGGGGAGGGACTCTGGCTTTGCCGTCATCGTCGCCCCATGAGGCTTCCCTGGCCCCATCTGCCTGTGGCTGTCACACCCCAGTGGCACCCCACACCACCACCACACCCCTCAGCCTTCAGGAGGCACTCGGGGTGCTGGCCTCATTCCCACTTCCACCCGTCCTGCCTCTCTCCCAATAACTAGGAAGGGAACCATTGATTGGAAGGAAGGGGAGGTGAACTAGGGTGTGACTTTTTCTACGTGAAGGTAAAACTTACCGATGAACAACCTGCAGGCACCTCCCTGCACAGCATCCTAGGACCACAGCCCCCTCACGTCCCTCTCTATGGAGCAAGGGTATGGGAAGCCCTTTGCTTCCTGGCCACGAAGAGGCAGCGACTTGGGCGGGAATCTTGGAGCCTTTCCTACTGGGCTCCATGCTGGAGGCCACCTGTCTTCTCTGGGACTCACTGCCAGACCAGGGAGAGGGACCAGCAGCAGTTGGAGTCACTCAGAGCCCTGGATGGGACACTGAGCGGTGCTCCCCAGGCGGGCAGGGCTGGTGCCGAAGCCAATGCCTCAGGCCACCGACACGCCCAGCCCCCCCCCCCCCACTGGGCTCCTCGCCTTGCTTTTGGATTCCTCACTCAGCAGAACCCTGGCTTTGGTGCCCAAGACACACTAAAGGGATAGCCCTGAGCAGATGGCCTGCCACCTTCAGGACACAGGGGCCCCTGTCTCCACCAGCCCCTCCTTGTCTACCCAGGGCTCACCCACCAAAACAGCCCACAGAGGAGCACACCCAAAGTGGGGATATCCAGGGTTGGTGTGTTGTACTTTCTTCATCATTTAGTTCAGATATTCTCTAGTTTTCATTACGACTTCTGCATTAATCTGATTCTTGCTATTAATTATTCATAATTATTAATCTGATAGGCTATTAATTTCCAAGTATTGAAGATTTTCTAGTTATCTGATTCTTACTGATTTCCAGTTTAAGTATACTATGGTCATATGAGGTTTGCTTACAGAACAGCATGATCTATTTTGGTAAATGTTTCCTGTGCACTTACAAAACACATGGTCTTTTTTTGTTGGGTGCAGTCTTTTATGTGTGTGTACATGTGTGCAAATTATGCCAATAAAAAGATCATTTTGTTCAAAAAAAAAAAAGCAAAGTGGGGATATCATGTGGGCTTGCCTCCTTTTGACTCCATCTTGGGGTTTGAAGAGATTGTAAGGCTTTTTAAAATAGAGCCTTAGCAGGCTTAGGAGAGGGATTTGTCTCTCCTGAGTGTCTTTTCTTTGGGATATGTGTCAGAAGGATTCTTAAATCTTCAAAAACCCTCATTTCTCCATGAGCCTGAGAACGTGGTAGCAGTAAGGCACAGTAAAAAACCGCTGATAGACAGATGGAATGCTGTAATTATACACAGGAGGGAGAGAGGGAGCGTTTGCTGAAATTATTAGTGTGGGCAGACAATTAGAGGCTTTTCCAGGAGATTACACTTTTCCCTCCCATCTGCACTCCATTTAGGAGTTTTTACATTCACAATGCTATCTCCTCCTCAGCTGTGCCATTTGCCATTTTGCCCAAATTATTATTGTGCTTGACTTTGCGTTTGCTCCGACTTCACCAGTGTTCCCGGCTTCTCCTCCCGGCTCCCACTCTCCCTACTCATCACTTCCAATCTCTTCCCCCTTCACTCTCCCTTCCTCCTACTTCCCTCGTCCCCCAGCAGAGAGCCGAAAATGTCTAGCAAGAAGACGGCTGCTTCTTGGTAGGCTGAGCCGGATGCGATCTAACGTGAAATGCTAGGAAGGAGGTCAGAGTGATCTAGAGCACTGCTTCCTGCCCTGGGACCCACGCTGCAGCCGCGGGAGAAGCCAGGGCCCCAGGACAGCGGGGCTGGATGAGTCTGGTTTGGAGAGGGAGGAAAGCTTCTGTGTTCTCTCTCCATCCAATTACACCGGAGCTCAGGTCATTAGGATGGGCCCAAATCTTCTAACTTCTTATGAGCCCAAGGCTCTAGATCCCATAGCTTCATTCACAATAATTACTCATTCATTCATTCATCCAGCACAGGGTCTTCCAGCGGCTCTTGTGCTCCAGACACAGGGCTTAACACTGGAAAGGTAGAAGAGAACCAAACGCTCTGAGTGAGGGCCTGCAGAAGGTACTCTGGCAAGCAGGAATTATTGTTTTCACATTCTAGATGGGAAACCAGGTTCCAAGAGGTTGCGTTACTTGCCCGAGTCAGAGACGCTTAACGCCAGATCCCGGATCTCTGGCTCCAAGGCCAGTGCTCTCCACAGCGTCCCCCTGGCCCTGGAGAAATGGAGTGGTCCTGTAGCAGCCCCCTAGCAGCCCTGTCATCTTCTAGATAAACAAGCGCATCAACAATTACGACAGCAAGTGAGGAGGGCCGTCATCCAGGGGACGAAGGGGTGCGGGAGCCAGGCCGAGGGGGTGACTAACCCTTTGCCAGGAGCCGGAGGGGCGTGTGCTGGAGCAGTGGCCAAGGATGAGCAGACTCCGGGGAGGGAGAGAGGCAGGGAGGGCATTCTGGGCACAGGGGCAGCAGGCGCGGCCAGCAGGGCTGAAAGGAATGAGGTGGGACTTCCTTAATGCATTTCTTTGTCGTTCGGCCCTTTCATATACGTTATACTACGTAATCCTCGCGGGCGGCCCTAAGGTAGACATTGCCGTCTCCATTATACAGATGAAGAAACTGAGGCTCTGGAGGGGTGGGTGACTGGCCTAGAGAGGAGGTGGCACAGTGGAGCCTTTACAGGCTGGCATTTGTGTGGAGGGTGGCTGGAGGGAGACCCAGCCTGGAGGCGGGGAGATCTGTCAGCGGTCACATCCAGAGGTCAAAAGAGGAGGTGATGTGCCTGCTCTAGAGCTGTGGAGGTGCAGGCAGGATTTGGTACTGATTGGAGGTTGGGAATGACGGAACAGCAGGAGCGGAGGATAACTCGAAAGTTACTGCCTAAGACATTGGAGGTTGGGAATGACGGAACAGCAGGAGCAGAGGATAACTCGAAAGTTACTGCCTAAGACATTGGACGGACTGTGTTGCCGTTAAACAAGCTAGGAGCCCAAGGAGGGAGAGCAGGTTCTGGAATAAAAGGGCACGAGGGCAAATTAGTCGAGAAGGAAGCTTTAGCCGTGGAGGCTTTCTGAGGCAAGGTATCTGAGGAGGCAGCTGTGTCAAGGAATTGGAAATGTTACCATGGATCAGAGATAACCTCAGTCCTTCCCCACCAAAAATAAATTAAAAAATGAAGTCTCCCAGGAGTGTGACACTCTACGGAAAAGGAGGATTCTCCAGGAGTCAAGCTTCCTCTCCCCGCTTCCTTTGCCTCTCAGATTTCTGTCCCAGGCCCTCCTTGCGAAGCTGCAGAGCCTCGGAGACACAAAAGCCCCAGACAGGCAGTGGCACGTAGACACACAGACAGAGGGACCCCACACCAAGGAGCTGGCTCGGCCTTGTCAGGGTTCTCTGACTCCCACATGGAGGGTAGCAGAGGCCAGCACAGCTGGCTGGGCGTGTTCTCAGGGGCACAGGGACATCAGGGCCTCTGGAAGTGTCTGCTGAGCCTGCAGAGATGGAGGTGCCTTGACGAGGGGCCTAGAGGGTGGAGCCTTGGGAAAGGGGGCTGGTGGTACAGGTGCCAGAGTTACCCACCAAATGGAATTCAAGCCACCACATGACTCAGAGACTTGCAGGGCGAATCCTAGTGGCTTTGGGGCCTCTGTGTGACGGGACCATCAATTAATGAAACCACTGGGCTGGGAATCAGGAAACCTGATTGCAGTTCTAGTGCACCTACTAACTCTGTGATCTCAGACGGATCGCTTTCTCTCTCTGAACCTCAGACCTCTCCCAGCTCTGTGAGTCCTCTGGCCACACAGACAAGAGAAACCCCAGAAATACCAATGAGTTAGAGCAGCGGTTGGCAGACTTTTTCTGTAAAGTGCCAGATTGTTAATATTTCCGGCTCCGTGGGCTCTACAATCTCTCTCACAAATACCCAACTCTGCCTTTGTAGCAGGAAAGCACCACGAATAGAACCCAAACAGGCAAGACTGCAACCCTCATACAGCTTTATATACAAAAACTGACAGTGGCCAGATTAGCCCACTGTTTGCTGATCCCTGACCCAGAGCATTCTGGGCACAGTGAACCGTACATGTAATCTTCCAATCAAAGCAAAGGATGAGGGAGCCCGTATCCTCTCAAGAGTCCATGGCAGGTTCAGGAGATGAGACGAGGTCAGATGCTAACCTCTCTTTCAGCCGTCCTTAGAAGGGAATTTTACATTTAGTGAGCACCTGCCCTATACTGGGTCAGACTTCACATACACGATGACTCCATCGTCATTATTATTAACAACAGCCCTGTGTTAATAAACTCTCTTACAGGTTAGAAAAGGTGGCTCATAGAGGTTAGGTAACAGTCCTAGGGTCGCATTGCTTGGAGCAGGGTCAGGATAAAACTTCAAAGACTTGGGATGGCATACTGCCATTCATTAATCCCCCAAAGCAGATTCTTCTTTGTTCGAAGGCTACTCGCTGCCCCCAGACCTGCCCTCTTAGCAGCTTTCCCCGCACCCACCCAGCGCTGACGGAGATCTGAGCAATCATCCTCTACACTTCCCTTGCTTTCTCGGCAGTATTTCCCTCCCCCACTTTTAAATGTCATGGAGCGTGATGCTGACACAATCAGACAGAATCCCCAGTCCAGACAGCCCCGCAGCCAAGGGAGACACAACTCCAGGACACACTCGCTGAGATACAAAGGAAAAGTGCAATTCACTTTACATAGATTCCCATAAATAAGCAATAAAACAGGAAAAGCCATTTTCAGTGAGCATTTCCAAGGTTTGATGAGCTAGGAGTTCAGACTGGGGGAGAAACAAAGAGCCTTTTTCATTACTTCCCCATCCCTGCAATTGTCTTTTACTGCCTGCCAACTTTGAAAGGGAAAAAAGGAATGTGGCTCCCTGAGGGATGGAGTCTGTTCTCCCAGTGCCTGCTGCAACCTGCCAAATTCCACGTCCCAGTCGTGCAAGTGTCACTTGGAGAGCTGTGCCTCTGCTCTTCTCCCTCCAACCCTGCCTGCCCTGGGCTTTTGTCATCAGGTTCACGGGGAAGTGACCCTACTTCGGTTTATACTAACATGGAAAGTTACACAGGCTGTCACCGTGGACCGATGAGATTTCCCCTTTGTAAACTCACCTGATTTGAAATGCTGCTACTCCGCCTACAGGTATGCGTGTGTAAGTGTGTGTGTACACATGGTGCACCCATGCGCCAGGCAATGTACACCTACATGTTCAGTCTGTTTGGAACCATGTCCCATGTCATGAGTCACACACTCCTGTGGCATCTCAACATCGTCTCTGTTTCCTTGTTGACTTTTAAAGCATCCTACCCTCCCGATTGGAAGTTTTCCACATTGTAACTTCGCACAGTCCACCAGCATTTTTGACAACTTCCTCTGACTTTGCTCCTCGCCTTGAGTCCCAGCCATACTTAAAACCAAAGAATTGGCTGTAACCAAGTTCTGGTTTCTCTACTAATATCAAGCCACTCTTTCCATTTCCTGAACTCACTGCTCTTCCTAGGACTATTTAGTGCATGTAGAATCCCAGCAGAGTGGCCACTCACTGAGGCCATCCTCCATAGCCATGCTGCAGGCCTGTGTTATAGACGGGTCACACAATTTAACATTTGATTTTATATTATCATATATTGTTCTCAAGTTGTTTCATCTGTGTTAGACTACTAAGCTCTCTGAAGACAAAAAACTGCACACATACACATAGACATTTCTCAGGCAACCTCTTAGTAACAGCTAGCTGTTGCTGTGTAAGGAATAATGCCAAGCTCAGTGGCTGGAAACACTATAAGCACTTCTCATCGCTCACCTAGCTATGTGTCAGCTGGGCAATTTTGCTCATCTGGGCCAGGCTCAGCTGAACTTAGCTACTCAGTCATCTGTCTGTAGCTAACCTGGAGAGACTGAGGAATGGCTGGTTTTAAATGGCTTCACTCACATATCTGGTGGTTGTCTGACTGTTGATGGTTATTACAGTCATACCTGGGCCATATGTTTGCCAGGATCCAGCATGTTGTCACAGGCCTGTTCACACAGCAGCATAAGGGCTCCAAGGGAGCAAGTGGAAGCATGCAAAGGCTCTCAAGGCCTCAGCTCAGAACCAGCACACCCTCACTTCCATCTATTGTCTTGCCCAAGTAAGTCACAAGACCAGCTCAGCTCCAAAGGATGAGAAAATAGACTTCACCCATCGATGGGAACTTCTGAAGAGTCATATTGCAAAGCATCTGGGGCCAGGGAGAGGTGGAGAATTGGGGACATCTTTGCCATCAGTCTGCCATACCCACTAAAGGATGGATATGTAACAAAAACCAGCACAAAATCCAAAACTCAGTTCTATTGTGATTATACCCATTTATATGTTCCCATCCTTCTTTGTACCTAGCTTTGATCTCTTCCAAGTTTGGCCATGGTGGGGTCATCCCAGGGCCCAGCTGCAAGTCAGGAGGAGAAAGTCTTTGTTGCTGCCAAATAGATGATCCAATTGAATAGGATCAAGGCGTGAATTTCATCTGTTGTTAGATGAGCCAACCTGCGAATTCATTGGATGGCAGTAAATCAAATATGAATCCGATAAGTTTCATTACCTCCTTTAATAAGCCATCAACAAACATTCAAGTCTTCTTCAGTCAAAAATGCTGGCCTGATCATTGCCCAGAGAAGAGCCCAAGGATCCAGGGGAAGGGGTTTAGAAGGGATTGTAGGTTCCACCCCACTGGCCAGTCTCTGTCCTCCATGCTAAGACTGAGTAGTCATGTGACTTCAAGGCTTCCTTCAGTCCAGATCAGGGCCATCTGGGAGGTTTCTACTTGTGGCCTTTCTCCATTTCATGAGTACCAGTGAGCCCAGCTGAGACATAAATGAATTAAGTACAGCCACTAATCACACACCCTCATCTTTAGTCTGCAACTGGCTCTTCTGATTTATTTCTTGATTTATGTGTTTGTTCACTTATGTATTTCTTTTGTGGGGGGGGGGGCACAGGGTGCGGCAAGGTTGTTATGTTGGAGTTTTAGGAGTTGAGTGTGATTTTTTTTTTTTTTTAATGCTCATTGAACCTGAGGTTCTTCTCTTGAAGATTTGGCAGTAATTTAGTGAGTGCTTATAAAGTATGGCTCCTGCCTTTTTTAATTTTTTTTTTAAATTGTAGTAAAAAGATAACATAAAATTTGCCATCTTACCCATTTTAACGCACAGTTCAGTAGTGTTAAGTATATTCATATTGTTGTGAAGCAAATCTCCAGAACTCTTTTGTCTTGCAAATCTGAAACTCTATACCCACTAAGTAACAAGCTCCCTTCTCCCCACACCCCCCAGCCCTGGTAAACAACATTCTACTTCCCATTTCTATGAACAGAATTCCGTTGTATGTATATACCGCATTTTGTTTATCCATTCATCTATAGATGGACATTTGGGTTGCTTCCATCTCTTGGCTGTTGTGGATAATGCTGCTATGAATGTGGGTGTGCAAATACCTCTTTGAGCCCCTGCTTTCAAATCTTTTGGTTATAAACCCAGAAGTAGGGTTGTTGGATCATGAGATAGCTCTATTTTTTTTTCATTTTCTGAGGGTTCTCTGTACTGTTCTCCATAGCAGTTGCACCATTTTACATCCCCACTAACAGGGAACAGGGTTCAAATATCTCCACATCCTTGACAGCACTTGTATTTTCTGGTTTTTTGATAGTAGCCATCCTAATGAGTGTGAGGTGACATCTCATTGTGGTTTTGATTTGCATTTCTCTGATAATTAGTGATGTTGAACAAGTTTTCATAAACTTGTTGGCCACTTGTGTATCTTCCTTAGAGAACTATTCAAGTCCTTGGGCCATTTTTAAGTTGGGTTATTTGATATTTTGTTTTTATTGTTGCATTTATGCGTTTTAGTACTATAATAAATGTCCATTCAGTCACCAACAAACAAAACTCGAACACTGATGGCAACTGTGTAGTAGTCCCATCTTCCTCTGCCCAAAGTTACTAAGCACTGTCTTAAATCTTATGTTTGCTATTGCCTTGCTTTCCTTTTTTTCAAATAAAGTTTTATTACAGCTGCATATTTTCTTTAAAAAAGAATATTTGGGATTTGGTTTGATTTTAACTTTCGTTTATTTTATGTATTTTATTTATCGTATAAAACATTATTTATTTTAAGTTATGAATTTATGTATTATGATACAAAGGGTATCAGGCAATATTTATTATTTGGAGGGCTTGCTTTTTTAATTCAAATTCTACTACTAAGACAAGTCCACAGTGTTGCGTGTAGCTGTTGTTCATGCATTTTAGCTGAGGTTTATTGTTGCGTCATATTCCCAGAGCACAATATAATTATCTATTCTTCTGTCAGAGTACATTTGTATGGTTTCCAGGTTTTTGCTGTTTATGGATAGCGCTGGTATGACCGTTCTCGTACACATCTCCAGGAATACGTGTACAAGAGTTGTCCTTGAGTGTTTTCCTGGGAGTGGGGCTGCTGGCTTGTAGGGCATTTGAATGTCCAACTTCACGAGATGATGCCAACTGTTTCCAAAGTGGCTATACAATTTCACACTCCCACCAGTAACGTACAGACAGCTCTGTAGATCCATGTTCTCTCCAACACTTGATATTGTCAAACTTCATTTTTAACAGTGAACCGGGTGAGGATGGTATCTCATGTGCCATTGGTACGCATTTCCCTGATCATTAATGAGGTTGAACATTCCTTCCTGTGTTTATTGGCCATATGTGTTTTTTAATCAAATGAAAAGCTTCTGTTCATCAAGACACTACAAAAGAAGGGAAAAACAAGTTACAAACCGAGACGAGTTATAGCTGCCAAAAGATTTAGTGCAAAAAGTATCTGCAAGAAAAGGACAACTCACCAAATAGAAAATGGGCAGAAGAAACGGCAGGCACTTCACAGAACACCCCACCCCCCCCCCCCCCCCAGTTATTACTGTTAGCCATAAAGATGTGTTTCTATTCATAATGCCTGCTGGTCATATGGTGGAGTTTTCTAACATCAGGTGGAAACTTCTTTCAGTGTAGACACAGTTTTCTAAAGCCTTGTCCTCAGCTAGTTCAGAGATTAGTCAGACAATCCTGCTGCTTTCCCCCTTGCCAACTAGGGAATTTGTCTGAGTCCAGAAAAAAGTGTTCACAAGGAAAAAACCTTGAAGCCAAGGGACTCTCACAGGTGGTTACCTAGAGACACTCAAGCCTTAGAAAACCCTAAAGCTGAAGGCATGAATAGCCATCCATTCCAAGGAGAACTAGGTTACATTTTTCCCATCAGGGCCTTTCCAGAGTATTCCCAGGGGAGGTGGGGAATCTTTCCATCTCTATTCACTCACTGAGGAAAGGGTGATCATTTCTCTTTCTCTAAAATTGCTCTGAGATTGATGACCAAAAAAAAAAAAATCTATGTGGAACTAATTTCTCTCAAACATTCCCTGGAGCCAAAGAAACGGTTAAGTATTTAGTTTTTGAAGGACTTCCCTGCTGGGGTGAGGTTTCTGGTGAAGAGTAAAGAGAAGGAGGGTAAGATAATATATTGAATAAATAAATGCATTGAGGAGAATGGACACGAGCTGTCAGTAATTTTCAGCATGGTCTGCACTGCAGAGAATGCCAAAATGGGACCATTCTGGAGGTCAGCCTGGGCTCCCCTCTCCAGCTGCCTCCAGACTTCTAGAGGGAAGGTCCAAGTGCGAGAAAAGCAGGGAGGCAGAGTGATAAGTAGGGACTAAAACAAGAGTCAGCACTCACACTCCTATTCCTGTGTCACTAGCTAGCTTTCTAAGGTGTTGCTTGCCATTTGCAGTTGATAGCAAGTATCTTCCCATATTTATTCACTTACCTGTCAAGGGTACCTATTCCCTGTGCAGCAGTGGGAAATCTTGAGTAGGAGATTATGCCTTTGGTGTTCACCTGTCAGTCCTGGGCTCTCCTCTGCTGGATAGGAGAGCCAGGGAGCCACAGAAAAGTGACAGGCAGACAGGTAGCTAGTTGCAGTGACTTGAAGCAAAACTAACTAAAAACTGGAGTCTTGCAATGGAAGCTACCAGAGGAACTGGCTAACAAGATATCTTTTCCAATCTCCAAGCGGGGTTGGGATGGAATAATTAGACATGTCTACACTGGAGAGTGTCAGGGTAAGACAGAGCCAGGTGACAGGATGGGCAGCTGGAAAGTCTGAAGGCTTATCCTCATTCTGAACATTGGAAACGTCCTCTTGGGAGCTTGGAGGAGCCTAGCCTGTGCTCTCCCACACAAGCACTGGAGAGGATGCTAAGTGAGAGGCTGGAAAATGCAAAACCAGATTTCAGCATTCCTGTGGCCCAATGGGGTTATCTTCCAGGTGCGTCGTTGTTCCCGAGTCTAGATGCAGAAAATTCCTACACCAAATAATCATCTCAGAGGCCACTGGCAGAACATAGTGGCTCATTTGAAAATCATCTTTCTTAACTATTTCCAGGATTCTTTCCAGTTGCTAAAACAGCAAATCACAGATTGTTGACATTGCTAGCAGGATCACAGAGGTTCAGCTTATCACCTGGTGAAGATGGGGCAGCTCATGTTACTACATCATACACCTCTCTCTCTCTCTCTCTCTCTCTCTCTCTCTCTCTCTCTGTCTGTCTCTCTCTCTCTCTCTCTCACACACACACACACACACACACGCACATACACACACACACTTCTACATCGCTTCCTTACAGCCAAGCAAAAACAAGATTGGGAACAGAAAAAAAAAATCTCTCCATCCAACCATCTTTTTGCTTTTATCTCCCCCTTCCTCATCATCCTCTCACTCCTCTTTGGGGCTGAGAGAGCTCAGGGTAGTAAGCCTTCCATGTTATTAAGCAAAAATGTCTTGTGACAACAACCATGTCATGTCTGAATCTTCCAGTGTTGACAGAGACAAGAACAGAGCTAATGAAATACACACATTTCCTTCCATACAGGAAACTGGAACAGCAACAGAGCTTTAGAAACAGACACTGTCCTCCCTACAGAAAACTGACATCATGTATTCAAAGCCAGTAACAACAATTCCTTCCTTTATTGTTTAATTACGAGCTGACGCAGCCAAGATAAAGGCCCCACCAATCCAGGGCTCAAAAACGCCAATCACTCTTTGAAGGAAGCTTAGGCTTATTCTCTGCTTTTATTATATTTGTTACAATTTGAGTTTGTTCAGTGGTAAATGCAATATTGACATTTAGAACCCCTAGCCAAAAAAAAAAAAAAAAAAAAAAAAGATAGATAGATAGAAAGAAAGAAAAGGCAACCAAAACATCATTTGCTTCAAATCCTTGAGCAGTTTCCAACTGGAGGCCATAGGAGTTTCCTCACTCTTTTTAATTTGATTTCCCCTCCCCCTTTCCAAACATTCCCACAGAGGCATGTTTTCCAGTCAACAATGTATCTGCAATCACTATCTCTTATGTACAGCATGCGTGCAATCATGTTCTAAATGGAAAGGGAGGCTTCTTGAATGTACTTGTCAAGACCATCTGGCCGTGGCCAGAGCTGGATGAAGAGGTAGCCAGACAGCAGAAGTGGGACAGGTGGGAGAAGGATGCTCTCCGAGGTTCCTGATTCAAGTGTTGGCAATGATGCTGAGCTCTCCAGCTACAACTGTCTTCAAGCCCCAATTATGTCGGGTTTCTTGGTACTGGCATATTAGCAGAGGCAGGAGTTGTTCTTAAAGCAGTTCTGCGTCTTCTTCCCTTTGACATTTTCATAAATAAAATTGTTTATCTCTCAAATTTAACCAGTGCCCAGGATCCCTTTTATAGTCATTAAACCTTTTATTTTATTGTCCTATTTTTTGTCTTGTTTGGTAGTGGGGAGGGGCTTCTCCCCTGTGAGCAGTGGAGTCCTACTCAGGCCTGCCCCTCCCTAAGGCCACACTCATGCCGCCATGACCATGCTTCTCCCTTCGCCGGCCAGTATCCATGGGCTCTTCCAGTTGTCTCTAGACTGCAAGCATGTGGGGATACAGGCCTTGTAGCATCCATCTCTGCATTCTCAACGTCCAGAACAGTGCCTGGCCTGTAGGAACAATGGAAGTTTGTTGAATTAAGAGGTTAAAAAACAATGCCCTAGTCAAGCAATCAGTCAACCCATCAATGAACAGAGCGTGTAAGAGATGTTCACAGAAACATGTTCCAGTAAAGTAAAACCCTCTGGAAGCTAATAGAAAACTCTAATTTCTCCCTCACCCAGAACTGGCAGCTCCAAAAGGCTGGGGGAATTTTGAGAAGCTTTGGTCTATACTTTTGTGGTTTCCCCACACGAAAGCTTCCAACTCAGTGAGATCATCTTGATTCCAAGGTCTATTTGTTCAAAAATAGAAAGATTTTTAAATAACTTTGGGCTAGGTAAATTTGGGGCTGTTATATTAGTGGGCGTATGTGTGTGTGTGAGTGTGTGTGAATTCTTCCCTCTCTGTACCAATCAGAGGAGATTTGTTGATGCAAATGACCCTTGAGTCAGTGCTGTATTAGCTTTGGCAAGAAAGCCAGAAGAGAAAATAATGGCTAGTTCGTTGCCGGGCACAAAACATAGCTCTGCAAATGTTTGAGATAACATTGTATAAATTAATTAGCTCCTTTCTGTGGCATGGTCTTTCCCAAACCCATTCATGAACTTGAGCCCTCCTAGGTGTGTCCTGAAGTTAGGCATGTCCTACCTATGTCTGCAGCCTGTCTCTTGCCTCTCATCCACTTGAATCCCACCTCCAGCCATGCTCATTGCTTGCACTTCCAGGAACGCTATGCCCTGCTGGACCTTCACGTTTTTTAATGTGATGCCTCCTCTTCTCTGTGTGACCTTCCCCTTTATCCTCTACTTGATAACACTTACTTACCTCTCAAGTTTTAACATAGGGTCACAAGCCCAGGAAACTGTCCCTCACCAGCGCCCCCCGGGTCAGCACCCCACTGCCCACCCAGCACTGTCCCCCTCAAACCCTCAGCACCCAGGACTCCCACTGTCTGTGTACCTTCCTTCCTGTTGGAGGCTAAGATGATGTCTCTTGTCTCTGTATCCCAGCACCAAGCACCATGCCTAGACTGGTCCATAAACGTTTACTGATGAGAGAATACATGGAGGAATTAATGAAAGAACGCTAATACTATAGAAAGTCTGGAGGTGGCCTTGAGAAACTACACAATACATGGAAAGCTGCCTCTAGCCTTGAGCCGTGAGTCAGAAAACATGGGCCGATAGATGGGCTGTGGTGAAGTTCAAAGTGGGACAGAAGGGCAGAGACCCCTGCCAACAAGCAGGACCAGAGGGAAAGGAGAAGCCTATGCAGTTGGGGCTGCCTGAGGCAGCCTTCGCTCAGACCCCAGGAATGGGGCCACGGAGCCAGAGCAGAGAGGACTTTCCTGGTCTAGAAGGCATGGAGCAAGCTGTCCCATGGGCCAAGAGGAGAGAAGTTTTTACATGGGGACTAGATGCAGCGTCGATCAGTCGTGAGATGCTACGTGAAGAGGCTCGCGTGAAGGAAAAGGCTCGAGCGGCCCCTGACCCCAGTGAGTTTACCATCTGATCCCCAGGGGCGTGAAGTGGCTTTCGAAGCTACCGCTGAAGGACATGCACCGCTCTGCACAGGCAAGATGCTGCCAACAGTGGGGAAACAGTCACCATCGTCAGGGAGAGATCCCAATGAGATGGAAACGACCTGTCACAGCATTTTAATTCACCTACTGTATTTTGGAATGTTTTAATTAAGGTTTACGTGTTACCGTTATGACTGTAATCCTGAGAAGCGCCAAGCCTGCCCTGGCAGAGGGAAGAGAGGAGGAAAGCACATCATAATTAAAATAATTATTAATCTAATCTCATTAAGTATAGATTGTTCATATCGTTGCTGTTATTAGGTGCTGGGGGCAGACCCCTTTCCTGAACCAGTCCCGTCAGCTTGCGTAGAGGTGGAACGCGCCGCGGTGCCTGAGGAATCTTCCGCCTCATATAAGGCAGTGACCCCCATCTCTTTCCCGTAGAATTTCTGCCTCCACCTCTCCTTCAGGAAGGTCTCCTGCACAGAATCTGCGCCATGCTGGGTTTGGGAAAGGCTCTGTGTTTGGCTGTGTGCCCACGCCTGCCCCTCACTCCCCAGTGCGGAGCTGCGTGCTCCCTCCTCTGCTCTCGGCCCTGGAGGACACCGCCCCGGTCCTGCCTGCAGGGGGCGTGTGTTCGCAGGTCCTGAGCTCCTTGAAAGAATTTACCGTCTCCTTCACCTTTGTATTTCTTCCAACATCTCTTTCCATCCCAATATCTACAGGAATGTGTGTATCATATTGCTTCAACATTGGAGCAAGGAGGGGGGAAGGAGAGAGAGAGGGAAGCGGGGAAGGAGGGAGAGAGGAAAGGCAAGGAGGAAGTGGGTGTGGAGTGAGACAAAGGCAAAGAACCCTGTTCTGCTGAGGGTCACTAGGGGCCTGGACCAGCAGTGCCTCTGCCTTCCCAAGTGCCCAGCCCCTCACACACACACAGCCAACCTGCTACCTCTTTCCATTCTTCAGGGGTGCAGATGACTAATGAATAGCAAAGCAAAGTGATTAGGTGGCCTTTACAAGCTTCAATACCTCCCAGGGTATCTATAAGTCACTCTGACATCATAAATGCCTTCTCGGAAAATGTAAACAAAAGAGGAGACCCACACAAAAAATGAATGTAATTCTAAAGTGCTTTCTCTCTCTCTCCCTCTCTCTCTCTTTTTTGTTTTGTTGTCTGTTTGGTTTGGGTTTTTTGTTTGTTTGTTTGTTTGATCACCAGTGAGTAAAGTTAGACTTGCCTGGTAGGGGATTAAAGGATTCTGAGCCCAATTCCAACATTGGCATTTGGGAGGGGAGGTTCCCACACCACCACCAATTCTCTGCGGCCCCAGCCGGGGGTCCTCACTCCATTCTGACACTCTGCACAGAGACAGCATCCGACCCCACAGGTTAAGGGCTCAGTCCCACAGACCACCCCCCACTTTAGATGCCCACTGCAAGCAGTATGTCCCCAGTTACCCACAGCTTCTGTCTGACTTGGCCATGCGTCGGAGATTCCCACGACCCCCTCCTCACGTTTGATTAATTAGTCTCACAGCACTCAGTGAGACACCTGCTCATATTTACTAGTGTATTAGAGGATATGATAAAGGATACAGATGGATAGCCAGATGCAGAGATACAAAGGGTGAGACCTGGGAGGGTCCCAAGCCTAGGAGCTTCTGACACCATGGCCGTGAGATGCATCACCTTCCTGGATGTGGATGTGTTCACCCACCAGGGAGCTCTCCAAACGCCCTGCTATTGGGATTTTGATGGAGGCTTCATCATGTAGGCTGATCCATCATTAACTCCATTTTTTCCACTTCTCTCTTCTCAAGAGAATGAGGGTTTAGGGCAGATAATCCCAAGCTTCTAATCATGGCTGTGTCTTTCTGGTGGCTGGCCCTCATCCAGGAGCCACCCAGACTCACCTCGTTAGAACAAAGGACGCTCCTATCGCCCAGGAAATTACAAGGGTTTCAGAAGCCCTGTGTCAGGAACGGGGGTAACAACCAAATGTTAGAACAAAAGGTGCTCTTAACATGTAGGAAATTACAAGGGTTTTAGGAGCCCTGTGCCCGGAACCAGGAACAGAGACCAATGTATATTTTTTCTATTGTCTCACAGGGATGTTCACCCAAATAATGAAGGGACACAATTGGTCAGATGAAGTCATACAGTATTAGATGCAATTTACGCTGATCGTTTCCCCAGTATTTCCCCAGAGCCCTGAGGTTTCATGAAGGTGCCTTAGGACAATTTTGAGTTTGGGGGAAAGTACGTTCAATCGGTAAGTTTTGCCTCCATATGCTTTTATGTAACAGCTCTTTGTGTAGATCTGATTTGTGAAAAGAACTCTTCTATTTAAAATAACAGCAACCTGGGAATTCCCCAGCAATCCAGTGGTTAGGGCTCCAGGCTTTCACTGCCGAGGGGCCAGGTTCAATCCGTGGTCTGGGAACTAAGATCCCACAAGCCACGTGGCACGGCCAAAAAAAAAAAAAAGTAAAATTACAGCAACTTGGAAATCCCTGATCTCATCCAATTCCCTGTTTTAGAGCAGAGGAAATAGGTCCCCAAGGTCAGGGGAATCCCACAGCTGGCCGGTGGCAGAGCTGGGCAAGGAGGCCACATCTGCTGACTCCAGCCCTGGCTCTTTCCACTGCATCACACACTCCCTTCCCCTCGGCCCTGCGCCGTCCATGTCCTGATCCAGGGCTCTGAGCAGCCCGGCCTGAGGCCTCTCCCCGTAAGGGGTCCCACTCACCAGGCATCATGTTCATGCCGGCCCAGGCTGTGGGCAGAGGCCCAGAACCGAACCCTGGGCTCGGGCTCCCATCACCCTGGGAAGGACCTGCGAGGCCCAGAAAGGGACCGGGCAGGAATCACCTTGGGATCCGGTAGACCAACCACAGACCACGGTTGTCTGGGGCCCAGCCAGTGTTTCAAGAACGCATCTTGTTTCTACTCCGAAAGCAAGTTGACCTCCTGAGAGAGAGAGGGCTGCCAGTCCTGCTGAAGGGAGCCTAATTGGAGATTTCGCTGCTCGTAGACAAAACAGAAAAGGGGCTGATGTCAGCACTCCTATTTTCAGCTCCTGTTCTTCAGACCCACTCTCCTGGGTCTCTGTGGTCCCTGTGCTCCACAGCTAGCATGCTAGCTCGTCAGTAACATTGCTCAAACACGACGGTGCGTCAGGCCATGCACTGAGAGCATTACTTACCGAATCTTCTGTTATCCTCCCAACACCTCTTCAGGACAGATACCATCGTGCTTCCCATTTTGCAGAGAAGAAACAGAGGTTTCGAGAGGCCTGGTGACTTGCCCAAAGTCACATAGAGACCCTGTCTGCAAAAACCTCTGTATGCCCCAGACCCCCGGCTCTGAGTCAGATCCAGAAGTTTTTCCCCGTGTGGACCGCAGCTATTTGGGGGAACTCTCCTGATGTAACGTAGTCTGTCATACTTACAAACCATCCAACCATCTCAACATTCCAGTGCTTTAGCATCCCATTTCTGTCTCTCAGATTCAGTTCATGCCCTTGGAAGCAGCTCCAAGAACACTTGTCCCACCCTCTGTCCCAGTTTTGGGGTCGGAAAATTTGGGTCACAGTACCCACATGATACAGATCAAAGGGCTTGACTCTGATTCTCATCTCTAAAAATATCTCATGGAAATATACCTGAAATTCTATCATGAGTTCTATTCTCTCTCTCTGTCTCTTTTTTGTTATCTTCAACATTAACCGCTCCTGCATTATTTTCTTAAAATACCAATACCCCTGAAGCGTAACATGGTAACTTCATAGCATCTTAGGATGATTCAGTATGCCAGGTTTCCTATCCTCTCTGCGAAGACTGATGAAGTAAATCACCACTCAGAGATCATCACTCGTTGGTAGGAAAGGACCCGAAAGAGGAGTGGGAGGAAAAAGCAAACACTGATGTTCTCTGTCTCACCAGGAGCTGGGCCAGATGCTTTGTGCCCATCTCAGTTTATTCCTCACAGCAAGCACATTTTACAGATGAGGGCAGTGTGATTCCAAGAGGCTATGATACCTGCCAGTGTCACCCATTCCAAGCTAGAAAGAAGAGAAGGTGACTGTGGGGCTGGAAGAGATGTTTCACAACTACCAGCGCATGACTGTGTGTCTTGCAGACCCCGCGGGTCTAGTGCCTGGAATTTGCGCACGCCCTCCACGCTGGTTTGTGCCACCCGCTCTTTCTTCTCTTGGGTTCTGGTGACCTTTTCAGTGGTTAGGGGGAGGAATATTTTATTGCTTTGCATCAACTAATAGATAACAAAGAACTTTAAATCTGGGAACAACTGAAGATTTATTCCAATTTTGACATCTGGTCTCCTGATTCCCAAACTAATATTTCCTTTCTTCCTATGAGATGGTATGATGTTTGAAATCTAATGTGTAAAAGAACTCTGAACAGTCTTTCTATGGCATGATTTCATTTTTTTAAAAGGTACATTTGATTTGCTTGCAATGTGTTTCTTGTCTGTCGGGACCTGGGATGCTGAAAAGCAGAGTCCTCAGGAATACTGATCCAATAGTATTAGCCTTACAGTTGCCTTGAAGCACAAAGGAACAGGAGTGGGATTAACATTAAAAGAAATTCAATTAAACAAATAGTGACTGAACACCTACTATGTGTGAGGCACTGCACTAATCCCGGCGACAATTTGCAAAGCTCAGGCATCAACCTCCATGTTATATCACTGATCACGTGTGTGTGTGCGTGTGTGTGCACAAGCGTCTCTTTGTGCACACATTCCCTTGGGCACGTGCAGTTCTCCACTTTTCCCATGGTGAATGGAAATAAATAAATCCCCATAAACTGCCCCCCTCATGAGCAACCTTGGAAATAAGTCCTATTTACAAATATCTCATCAGCCCCCTACTTCCAGCCCCATGTTCCCCTGATGACTGTAGGCAATAACATGAATAAAACTCAGAACGATTTCCTTCTACTGGGCATCAATCCTCGCTTTCCTGGGCAGATAGGTAAATGATTCAGTACCAGGCAACCTGGAGGCATTAGGGAACGTCTGCAAACTCTACAACTCTGGAGCTTGGACCCTAGATAGCCTAGCTAGGGAGAGAATAAGCTGGATCCAAGCGGGGCACCAGGGGCACCTTTGGATGGCCCTGACGTTATTTCTCCCATTTTACCACCTAGGAGGGAGCTACAAGTCCCTTCAGTCATTGCTGCAGAAAAACATTTTGACACGAACTCTCATACATCATGACGGAGGTTACCAAAATGCACACATTTGCCTTAGCCGGTTTCATTTACTACCCTTTAAATTATTCCTCAGCCTTGCAAATCTTGCTGTGACAGACAGAGCAGGGGGTGGGGCGGGGGAACGACTAAGTGTTCATTTTTCACATAATATATTCCAATCCTGTTAGGTCGTGCTGCTGAAGGTAATACTTCTGGCATTCATTTAGTGAAATTGACATTGATGAATGGTTAATTATACAAATTACATTCTTATTAAATCCCCTAGAATCGGTGCCTTAAAATTTTCTAGCTATGGGCTTCTTATGGTTGATAACGCTTTTTTTTGCTCCGAGTAGCTCCTCTGTTGGCTCTGTTGTTAAGACTCACTCTGCATATTTTTCCTCCTCTAAGAAACTTTGAAAAAGCATTAAGAACCCCCTAGTTAAGGCAATTACCGCAGATAAGTTAATCTGCATGGGATGTTTAAAGCCCAGTTCTTGCATATGTTTATTCTGAGTTTTTTTCCCTCTCTAGACAGTGTCTGCCCTGGAGGTGGTAGAAAAGAGGGAAAATCTCTGACTCCTGCTGAATAAGGGTCTGAGGGGCTGGGAGGGGAGAGAATCAGCTGCATAGACAACTCCCTCAACTGGCTGCTGGCTATGCATATACCTGATAAAGTAGATGGTGCGCGTTGGGCTGGTGGGAAAGAATCAATAAGTGGTCCCTCGCATTCGAAGTTATCACTCTGAGATGTGTTACACTGAGAGCAGCCTGCTTCTTGCCCTTTCACTGGGGAATAGAAGGATGAATCGTATCGTTAAGAGAACGTTTCTTTCTGTCACCCGGACTGGTCACCAGACAACTGATAATCTGCTAGGCAGCCGTACTGAGTAGGCACTCGGGGGAATTGGGAACAGTCTCAAGGAGTTCACACGTTTGGGGGACATTCTTGTCAAAGGACAAATGCAAACTTGGATTGTTTCCTCCAACCAGAAGAAGCAACAGAAAGAAGTGTTGCTGGGAGGACCAGACCCGGTTTTCAAAAAGCCATCGTAATCTTTCTCAGTTTTCAAACGCCATGAAGAAGCTGCTTCCTGCTGTGGACTCACAGATAGGAGGGGGGCTCCGCTGGGCTCCACCGGCTCAGCTGGGGGGCTTCTTACTCCAGGGCTCTCTCTGGGGACATTTCTTCTCCTTGAATCCACGTCACTCTGACCATCAAGTTGGCTGGGGCAGGTTAGGTTCTTTTGCCTAATTTCAACCTGTAAGTAAACGTGGCTTGTGTGGACTGTTTGTGGTAGGCTGGGGCAGGGGGGAGTAGGCTGTGTCAGATCAGCAGTTAGACTGAAGCTCACCTTGTTTCAGTGGGTCATGTGGGCAAAACTTGGTTTACTCTGAGTCCTAAGTCAGCCAGACTTTAAGCAACACTCATTCCCAGGCATCGGTGCTCAAGTGAAGCATCTGCAAAGTCACAGAGCATAATGGTTAATAGTAGTAACTCTCTAGAGTCAGAAAGATGGGTTCAAATCCAGACTCTACTCCTTCCTGGCTGTGTGACCTTAATACACTTAAACTCAGTGTCCTTATCTACAAAATGGAGGTAATAAGAGCACCTGCTTCAAAGGGATGTTGAGAAGCTTCCTAACGATGTAAAACACCAAAAGCATGTGCAGCAGCTCAATAAGCGAGAGTCATTTATATTAGATAGGAATGTGTTTTCAGCTGCAAGTAACACGACACCCTTCTGACTGCGGCTTAAACCATAAGGACGTATACAGGAAGCTTAACAAAAAGTCCATGACTAGATGGTGTCAGAGGTGATCTGCCAGCTGAGCTGACTGAGAACCCAGTCTCCCTCTATTTTACTATTCTACCATCCAGAGCATGTTACCTCTTTGGTTTTTTTCTTGGAAAAATACTGTATTTTTAAATTTTTTTTAATTGAAGTGTAGTTGATTTACAATGCTGTGTTAATGTGTGCCATACAGCAAACTGACTCAGTTATACATATATGTACATTCATTTTTCATTTTCTTTTCCATTATGGTTTATCCCAGACTATTGAATATAATTCCCTGTGTTTTGCAGTAGGACCTTGTTGTTTATCCGTTCTCTGTGTAATAGCTTTTAACAAACGTTATTTTTTAGAATAGTTTTGGGCTCACAGGAAAAGTGAGTGAAGGTGCAGATGTTTCACCTATACCCTCTGCGCCCACACACGCACTTGCCCCCCTATTATCAACGTCCACATGTTACCTTTTCATCCTCATTCTCACAAGATGGCTGCCAACGTTTCAAGCATCACAACCACATTCAATGCAGGAGGAAGGAGGAAGGGGCAACACCAGCAAACCTTTATAACCTGCATTTCCTTTTGCTTCAGAAAGAAAAATATCTTTCCTAGACACCCCTCAGCAGATTTCGTTTTCCATCTCATTAGTCAGAACTTGGCCATCTGCCCAGCTCTTTGCTACTGGGTGGGCAAGAGGGCAGGAAGTCAGGAGTGGCTTTTGAGTAGGTCTACCATCAGTATCATCTAATTCAACCTCCCGCCTTCCCGTCCTAGGACATGAAGCTAGGCCCAGCCATCTTTCTTTCTGCTCTTTAAGGGGTGCGTGGCCACCTCCACTGAGACCCTCTCTCTGTGCAGGTTTTGCCACTCTCCTGCTGGAAGGCGTGGGAATGGATAAGACCAGGCAAAGGACCCAGAAGGGTCCTTACTCCTAGAGTCTATTCACTTCTGAAAGGTCACTTCCTTAGAAGCAGAACAACTCTACCACCATGACTCGGAGAGAAAAGTGCCTCTGCACTTCTTGTCTTTGATCGGTATGGCCTCAGATCCCATCCCCATCTCTGCTGGAGTCCGCTCATACAACCACGCGTTACGATTTTAATTGTACAGCAAGGAGGGAGATGGGACATGTTAATCAGGTATGCAAGCTCAGAGAGTGAATGTAATAAATAGACTATTAAGTTAACCAAGTTTTCGCCTTCACTAGTGAAAGCCGCCATCTATCTTGCGTGGTTTTCTGCATGCTTCATTACCACATATAACCGTACTGAAAAAATATGCCTTCTCCTTTGTAATGAGATGATAAATTCTCCACGGCGGGGGTAGCAGAGCCTTGACTCTAAAGGTCCACGAAGCTGGAGCATGGGGAGGGGGTGTCTGTCTGTGTCCCAGGGCCTGACACTGATGCCGGTGACAGGGCAGGGCTTTGGTGGTGACAACAGCCTGAATCCAGTCCTGAACATTCCCAGGGCACCAGGGTGCCTGGGGGCTCAGATCCTGCCACTCCCTCCCCCCTCACAGAGAAGCAGTAAAACAGGGAATTTCACCCCAACCCCGGGCAAACATCAAGTTGTTGCTGGAATCAGCTTCACCTTGATCTGGTCCAGCAGGTCCCATGGGCATCATTCTGGGAGTCCCACTCATGCGACTGCTGGTGGACTCTTTGTCTTCTCTCCCTGACCCATCCTGCCTGCAGCACTTAGCAACTCAGTAGATGTCCATCCCGTCTCTACCGCTCACGGTCTCGGGGGCCTTGGCCAATCCACTTAATCTCTCTAACTTTAGCTCTCTCATCTATAAAATGGGGTTAATACAGCTACCTTTCTGGAGAAGTGGAGAAAATTAAATGAGAAAATGGAAAAGCACCCAGCCCTGTGCTTGATGCCAATATCCTTCGTCCAGAGTGAAGATTCAGTTATCAGATAAGATAATGAAATCTCTTTGACAGTTACAGTAAACCACATATTACATGGTTCCATTCCTATGCAATGTTCAGAACAGGGAAATCTAAAGAAACAGAAAGTAGGGTAGTGGTTGCCTAGGGCTGGGGAGAGGGGGCTGAAGCCAAGTCTAAAGGGTTAGGAAGGCTACAGCGAAAGAATGTAGGGCTTCTTTTGGGGGTGATGAACATATTCTAAAACAGACTGAGTTGGTAGTCATATATATTTGTGAATATACTAAAAAACATTGAATTATACACTTTAAATGGGAGAATTGTATGGTATGAGAACTACTTCTCAATGTAACTATTAGAAAAGAACCATTCACTCTAACCAGGACATGGGAGCAACCTAAATGTCCATCAATGGAGGAATGGATAAAGAAGATGTGGTACATATACACAATGGACTATTACTCAGCCATAAAAAAGAACAAAAGTGGGCCATTTGCAGAGGCGTGGATGGACCTAGAGACTGTCACGCAGAGTGTGCAAGCAAATATTCTATATTAATGCATATATGTGGTATTTAGAAAAACGGTATGGATGAACTTATTTGCAAAGCAGAAATAGAGACACAGATGTAGAGAACAAACATATGGATACCAAGGTGGGGGGTGGGGAGGTGAGATGAATTGGGAGATTGGGATTGACATATACACACTACTATGTGTAAAATAGAGAACTAATGAGAACAGAGTGTATAGCACAGGGAACTCTACTCAATGCTCTGTGGTGACCTAAATGGGAAGGAAATCCAAGGAAGAGGGGATACATGTATATGTATAGCTGATTCACTTTGCTGTACAGCAGAAACTAACACAACATTGTAAAGCAACTGTACTCCAATAAAAAAAAAAAACCTCAATACCTTTAGAGTTGGTAATAAAACATATTTGAAGCGCAAAAGAAGAAAGAAAGAAAACATTATAGTAGCAAAAATGGTACCATGTGGTAGCATGTGGCTGCCTACGGGCCTGAGACATATCTCTGGTCCAGGCACACGGAGTCCAGGACCACATCAGATAATCTTGAACTTGAGAACTCAAAGGCCCCTCAGAATATGTATCCCCAGACTATCAGGGGAAGCTATTTAGAGAACTCTCAGCACCTTTCCCAAACCCCCCAAAACCAACAAACAAGAAAAAATACATGTAGAGTCACTAGTTTGAGAGACTCAGGTCTAAGAGCAGCATGGTGGGGGTCATTCTCCAGAGCCAGCCCAGCAGCCCCAGGGGGCAGGAGAAGCCCCAGGATGGGCGGGGATTCCCCCATGACTGAAAGAGGATGCAGAGGACGGACGTGACGCAATTCCCTCCAGGATATTAATGGCATTTGCTCGGGCTTCTCACCTCCTGGAACTCCCTGGCTCCGCCTGCCCCTTAGACGCTGTGCCCCGACACTGTGTGTTCCTTTTCTGAGGTGAACTCACCTTTGCCCATGAGATCCACTCTCACCCTGATGCTGAATACACCCCCATCTGTAGCTCCAATCAGGTCTCTCTCCAGAGTTCCACACAGAGACCTAGACCCACACCCCATCTCCAATCCAGTCTGCCCCAAACAACACCTGTCATCCTCTCCCGTTCTCAAGCTTCCTTCTCCTACTGGATTTCTTATTCTAGTTTTATCATCATCCATATATTTCTCAAACCAAAAGCATGGAGTTGTCCTCAACACCTTCCTCTCCTTCTGTCTCTCGGTTAACAAGTTCATTCCATTCTGCCTACAAAATAGCTTCCTCTTCTTTGCTTGGCTTACCTCTGTGGCCTCTAAGTAGTTTCCAAGCCTCCAGTCTCTCCTCATTAACCCATTACCCAGACAGCTGCTGAAGTGATCATTTGCCTGCCTTGAATGGCTTCCTGTTGCCTACAGAGTAGAGTTCAGTCCCCCGTGTGTGGCTTACAAAAACCTTTCATGAACTGAGCCTGTGAGTGCATTCTTTCACTCCCCACCTCTGCCATGATGCACTCCCAGTCAGCCAGGAAGCAGCCTCTTTGTTCCTGGGAGTGACAAAGACAGCCGGTGGGCATTGGGATGCCCCCGCAGTACCTGCTGGTGATTGACCCCTTTGTCCCCACCACCTGCAGACCCCCAACTAGAGAAAAACGGTCGAATACTGCTGCCTGCAGGCTTCAATCCCATGACATCCAACTCCTCTCCCAACTCTCCTCCTCCACCCCTAACCCCTACATGAAAGCAGATGTAGGCCAAAGCTAAAAGTTTTTTGTAGTAGCCTCCATCCAAACTTGAGGGCTTTTGACATACAGAATTGAGCCGTAATTAAAAATATGCCGAGTGCATAATCACAGAGCAAAGCAAAGACGGCCCAGCCCGTTAGGTCAGACGTGCTGAGTGCTGTGGAAGAGCAGAAATCCACTTCTAAAGTCATGAACAGTAGCTGGAAAAGTAAAAGGTCAGATCACTGGCTCAGTGGACTTGATTATATGAAACGAGTGTGGAGATAAAGCCCCCAAAGCTGGGATGGTGTGTTTAAGAGATAAATGAAACCGGCAGGAGAGGGGCGATGCTGATGTCATCCCTCAGAGGATCTGAGAGGCCAGCTGGAGTGGGCAGACAGCAAGCCTGGAGGTGAGGGCCTTCCACAGACGCTGAACTTGGGAGTGACCTAGTGGAGCCAGGTGCACCTACCTCCTCTTGACCAGAGGCAGACCCCTTCATGTGTGCACTGGTTGACATCACCTGCACCACTGCAGTCGGCCCCCTACTTTTTTTCGAGTAGAAATAAAACTCACTCCATCTCCTCAAGCCACCCAGTAGTAGAGACAAGAGGGACATGTTTTTATTGCCATCCAGGCTCGGGGGCTGGGGAAGCGTTCAGAGAAAGCAGATCAGCTTCTTAGAATCCATTGATTGTGACCATCTCTGAAATAGAAGTTAAAATTCTTAGCCCCCAAGCAAAGCTCCTGCCATCCTTTCCCACTAACCCCTTCAAATACTCTTCCCTTGAAATTTGGAAGAGAAACAAAAAGACTGTTTTCCTTTTGTGGGTCCCCAAGCAGTACATGGGCTTGGGTGACTGCGTGATTTCTTGTGTGAGCTCAGGAAGGAGGGTGGGTACTGGGCCCCAGTAACCTGTGCAGCAGCACTCCCCATAGCGGTGGCCACCTGAGCTTGTTCAAGCCCCTCCCTGGTGCCATTGCTTTGTCTGGACGTCTCACCATGGAATCAGGACTTACAGGCAAGGGTCTGGTGCTTGGTAGGTGCATAAGAGGAACTTGCAAAGGCCGTGAAATTCTGGACAGAGATTACTTAGCATGCTTGTGACATCCCATCCCCTTGAGATAGAGATTGGGGATCAATCTGACAAAAAAAGGTAAAATATAGAGTCTTTGAAGTTCTTTGCAAGCTACAGAATTCCAAAATATTGCTCAGAAAAGAACTGTCCTTCCCTTCTTTCTATAACATTACAGCAGAGCCAGACCATCCCCAATGCAGACCCTTATAAGCATTGAAGATTAGAGTTTGAAAGGGCCCTTGAAGTCCTCTCATTTGAGCCTCTCCGTTAACGAGTGAGGACGTGGGGACCCAGAAAGGGTTCACCCAAGATCACACAGTTAGTTAAGGGCAGAGCCATGACCAGAAGTAGCTCCATTCCCAGAGAAGCCTCCAAATAGATGAGCCTTACTGGTGTATGCTCTGTTAACCCCCAGCCCTTCCATAGTTAACTCATGGAAAAACCTAAGTGTGGAGGGAGGGAAATACACCCTGGTGTTTAGAGCTTCTTTACATGCTTCTATGAGCAGAGCAAGGATTAATCAATTTCCCAGTGGAGGAAGATCTTACTAACCCCAACCCAGAATTCTTCCTGGATTGGGAGAATATTCCAAAAACTCCTCACTGTTCTGCTTTGGAAATCTCACATAGACACATATGTGATGAGGAAGGCCCTGGGCTCCCATTTGTTTTTCCCTGCCCAGTCCCTGTGCCAGCCCCAACTGTGGCGATGAGTGAAAACACAGATGAATTTTGGAAACATATTAAGAAGCAATTATAGATTCCTTGCATTTAGATGCTTCCTCCTTCCCCTTGGGTCCCAAGAATTAACATAAATGCCTTAGTCAGGAGAAGCTATGAAAATACTACCCATCTGGATCTAATTTTCAGAGCTGCTGGGCTACAAAGCGACCAGAGCTAAAGGTCTATTCATAAATTTTCCTCTTGGTGTCGCCTGCCTGAGCCCAAACTCTGCCGGCAACCCACCTGTCCTGACCAGATAACAGATGGGACCAGCTCAGATTCTGCACACGCAGCACAGCGCTCTGGCTGACCAAGCTCTCTCTCTGCCCTACCCAGCCAAATGTGGCCTTGTTTCCTTGAACTTCGTTTGTCTGGGTCATCTGCTTTCCTGTACATCTTTGCGAGTGTGGCTGTCCAAATCAGCTGAATACAAGTACTCATTGTCTGGACTTGCTTCTCCTTTGGCTATTCAAGCCCTTGACTGCATTGCCCCTTCCTGGACCCAGCTGCACACCTGGGGACCATTTCTTTTTTTTCTTTTTTTTTTTTTTTTAAGATTTTTTGATGTGGACCATTTTTTTAAGTCTTTATTGAATTTGTTACAATATTGCTTCTGTTTTATGTTTTGTTCTTTTGGCCCCGAGGCATGTGGGATCTTAGCTCCCCGACCAGGGATCGAACCTGCACCCCCTGCATTGGAAGGTAAAGTCTTAACCCCTGGACCACCAGGGAAGTCCCATGGGGACCACTTCTATCTTTACTACTTTCCCAGGAGAGCAAGGAGGGCTAGGAGAGGAGGAAACTCAAGCCTGTTTATTATATTACTTTCTGTAATTTGATGAAGAGCAGATTACTAAAAATTGGCTAAAATACAAAGTTTGAGACTTCGAGGTTAACTCAGAGCAATTGGGACACAAAACAATGATTCAAATAGGAATGAGAGAGTTCACTGCCTAACTAGTTAGCTGGTTTGTTAGTTTAGTTAGGTGACAAGTAAGGGAGGAACTCATTGCTATAGATACAAGGAAAGAAATACTCCACCAGTTATCTGGCTAGATAGTAAATTCCCTAGGTACTCTTAGGACTGTTTTTATTATCTTTGTATCCTCCTAGCTATGTGCCTTAAAATTCCCTGTGCTTCACCTATTCAACCCTCTCCTCTACCCAAGCCTTTGGTAACTACTTATCTGTTTACTCTTTCCATAGATTTGCCTTTTCCAGTGTCATATAAATGAAATCAAACTGTATGTAGTTTTTGCAGACTGGCTTCTTTCACTCAGCATTATGTATCTAAGATTCATCCATATATGGACTGATACCTCATTTCTTTTTATCACTGAATCATATTCCATTATATGGATTTACCCAAGTTTGTTTATCTCTTCAACTATTGCTACGAGTTTTTAATGGTTATGAATAAACTTGCTAGAAGCATTCACACATTTTTATGCCCACATGCGTTTTCAAATCAGTTGGGTAAATCCTAGAATTACAATTACTTGATCATATGGTAAGCGTATGTTTAGCTTTGTAAGAAACTCCCAAACTGTCCTCCAAAGTACCATTTGCATTTCCACCAGCAATGAATGAGTGTTCCCATGGCTCCAGATCTTTGCATTGTCTTGTCAGCTTTTACGATTTTAGCCATTCTTATAAGCGTGTAGAAGTATCTCATTGTATTTTTAATTTGCATTTCCCTAATGGCAGATGATATCGAGTATCTTTTCATATACTTACTTGCCATCTGTATATGTTCTTTGGTGAAGTGTCTGTTTGGATCTTTTGCTCAATTTTTAATTGGGCTGTTTGTTTTCTTATTGTGGAGTTTTAAGTGTTCTTTGTATGCTTTGAATACAAGTTCTTTACCTGATATGTGATTTGCAAATATGTTCTCCCAGTCATTGCTGATTTGCTTTCAAAAGATCACTGTTGCCTGCTATGTGGGGCATTTTTAGGGCATTTTAGAGAGACCAGTTGGGTCCACACAAGGGCTGATGGTGGCTTGGACTAGAATGGCAGCAGGTAAGAGAAGTGAAGAGATTCTAGATGCATTCTGGATCGAGCACCCATAGGACTTTCTGGCGTGTTGAATACAGAGGGAGAAGGAAAGGGAGGAATCAAGACAAACTTTTAGATATGAGGCTTGAGCCACTGGCTGGATGGTGTTACAGTGTACCAGCAAGCCAAAGACTGGAAGAGAAACAGACTGGGGGTTGAGGGGTAGGAGTTACAAGCCTGTTTCGGATATGTTATAGTTTTCAATAAGTATCAGACCTCCAAAAAGAGATTCAAAAAGACAGTGGAATAAACAAGGCTGGAGCTCAGAGGGTAGGTCAGGGCTGGATTTATAATTTCAAAAATTGTCTGTATAATGGTATTTAAAGCCTTGGAATTTCATGCAATTACCCTGGGAGAAAAATTGAAGTGGAGAAGAGGGGAAAGCTCACAGCCAAGCCCTGGTGTCCTCCAACATTTGCTGGCTGGTTGGGTAACCCAACTCATAGGAGGGCTTGAGTGAGTCATGCAGAGTTAGCAAGTATTCAGAGCGTGCCACTGAGACCTGTAGCCTTGTGCCAGAAAAGATGGATTGATTCCAAACCAGGAGTTAAAAGTCTAGCCACCCACAATTAACAAAGACACCCTGAGATGCGCATAAGCTATTACGATAATTAACTACAGATACGAAAAGGTTGAGGAATATACTAGTGGGTTAAAAACAGATGGGGTTCAAGAGGGGAAAGTTTCCTGGAGGAGGTGGTCTAAGATCTGAAAGCTAAAGAAGAGACAAGTGCCCAAGAAGCAGAAAGACCATGTAAGCATTTGAAACCACCTTGGGACCCTGGACCTAGAGGCGCCCTTTACTTTCACCTGTTCAGTGCGTCCAGTGACTTCCCAGAGTAACCAAAAATGGGCAGTCCTGCAAAAACAAACAAAAGAAAGATCTACATACCCATGCAGGGGAAGCCAAGCAATAAAGAGCAAGCGAGTTTGGGTGAGACATTTCTCTAG
This sequence comes from Tursiops truncatus, assembly GCF_011762595.2. Taxonomy (NCBI): domain Eukaryota; kingdom Metazoa; phylum Chordata; class Mammalia; order Artiodactyla; family Delphinidae; genus Tursiops; species Tursiops truncatus. Next base: position 7,456,595 of record NC_047041.1, read on the forward strand.
TTAGCTCCGCACTGGGAGTGGGGATGGAAAATCCTAACAGGTGGAGAAAGCTTCAGGACGTCGCTGGAAACCCCTTCCTTTGGCAGAACGTTCCTACTCTGTACACACAACCTCAACCATGGGCGAGAAGGGGAGGGCTGACATTTTTGTTAATTCTACAATAACCGAATGCCCACAGGAATAGACTCTCCGTTGCACACTCAGGGCTGCGGGGTTTTAAATGGACCTGAAAATTATTAAAACCCCAGGTGAACCACCTGGGGCAGTTAAATTTTTGAAAAACGAATGGCCTGCCCACAGCTCTTTATAGATTTGAGACGGCAAATGGCACGGTATTAGCTGACTCTCAGCCATAATGAAAACCAAGCAGGGGCCCTTCTGTCATCTGGGGGAGTCGGGAAGGAACTAATGAGGAGGGGCAGGAGGAAAGGCCCCCATGCTGCCCGGGGTCCAGTGGACAGGCCTCTTCTTCCTGGAAGAGGCAGGAAGCTCCCCAAGCTTGGGCAGCCCGTCCGACCGTGGGGGAAGGGAGGCAGTCTGGGGAGAGGAAAGTCCAGCGTCTTTCTGTAGCCATTGCTTCTGTATCACGCCTTCAGGAGGTGCTGAGGTTTTTCTGAGACAAGCTTCCCCGTATTTGTCATCACGCGTGAGTGTGACCAAACAGTCCTGTCCCGCACCCTGGAGAAAAGAAGCTTCAGGGTTTCTCTCCAGGATGCAGGGAGTCCAGGATTTTAACTGCGTTGTCCCAAGATCAGGAAACAGCAAACCTTCCCAGACCGGCCAGATCCAGGACCTGAGGTCTTTTGTGAAGTGTTCATAGGGTCACTGCACTCCTGCCCAAAGTGAGCAGGTTTCCCTAAATATCATTGGCCTTGTTTGTCCCTGAAAAGAGTGCCACACGCGCACACGCACGCGTGTACTGACACACACATGCACACTCATGCACTTCTCAGAAATGTTAGTTGTGAACATCCCAAATGAGGTCCCAGGAGGGGTCTCAGAATCCAGGTAGGACAACGGTTCCTCTGGGCAGCTTCACTTGAGATTCTCTCTGGGAGCAGAAGCACGGGCTCACTTGTTTGCCGAATCCATCACAGCAAAGTCGAAGTCATTACAGCCATGGCCCTCCAGGGAAAACAGGTGATGAAGAGGCTGCGTTTCTCTCTGTATTCTCCCCCAATCTTCCCTCCACCTCACATTTGGAGTTGAAAACTCATCCTTAAAACACTGCTGCCTTCCAGGCAATTCCCTTCTGCAAAAGTCCATTAAACACATCAGCTACACCTATGTGCAAACAGCCCAGCTCTCTCGAAAGCCACATTATTGTTGTTCGAGAAGCACTTCTAGGCAGGCAGTTCTGAACCAAAATATTTGTCAAGCAACTTAATATTCAACCTTGTGCATACAGTGCTTCTGAACAGTATTTGCAGGTGGAAATTGTTTGTCTAGAATTCAAGAGAATGGAAATGGACTTCCGCAGTGATTGAACTCATTAGAGGCACATTTTCTGACTGTTTTTTTCATTTCTCATAACTCCCAACTTTCAAAGTTATTTCCTTGAGATGCTTTGTCCTACGACATGGAGTCATTTGGAGCTTTTTTTTCTCTTTGCTGTTGGGTTTTTTTTTTTTAAACGTAGAGTGATGTCTTTCCCTGAAATAAATTGGACAAAAAGATAACAGAGCTATTGACAAATAAAAATGCCTTGTTGAACAGGTTTCCTGGTCACGACAGCATTTCCTAGGATGGACGTCAGGTATCTGAACCTTGTAAGACTGGGGGGGAACCCTGACCCCAAGGCTGTCGGTCAGGACCTCTCCCTCCCCAGGAATCCTTCAACAGTTATTCTCCCATTCCAGACCCAAAGTGCATATACCCACACAAGCACTGTTCATTGATCAGCACATCAGCTCAGTGACTGGCTCCTCAAGAACATGGGCTTTCTTATTCCCCTGATGAAAGACCTCACAGTCGATCCAAATAAAAATGGGAAAAGCAAAAACCCCACCAGAGAGAAAAAGAGAGCTGTATTCAGCTCTAAGCGTTAATATCACAGGGCGAGAAAATGAACCGTGTTGGGAGGGAGACCCTGTTGGATAACCAGGCAGCACAAATCACTCCTATTGTTTTCCCTGTGCCATGGAAGTGAGAAAAGTGTTTCTTCATTGTTCCTAAGCGAAGGAAATGGGTTGTTGTTCAATCAGCTTGGCTGTAACTTTCTTCTCATTAGATTTGTCCCATCTTGGTAAACCCTTGGAAGGCTCAGCAGCCCCGGAAGAGCGCTAAGGGCACTCGGCTGTCTATTCCTCAGGAGCTGGTTAGGCAGTGGGTGGATCACACACACGCACACTTTCCTTCTTCCCTTCCCTGCTCTCAAGATCTTCCTTGATCACTCATCGCCGCAGGAAGAGGAAGCTGGTACCCGGACAGGAGCTGGAACCCAAGGCTGTCCGTTGTAGATAGAGCGAGAAGGAAGATAGCAAGATGACTTGAAATGAATTGCCAGGGAGAATTGGATTCCAGGAATCCATGATCTTCCTGATTAGCCAAGATCCCACTGCACTTCTTTATTTTTGATTAAATGTTTCCTCAACTTCTATAAAAAAAAGAAGACAGATGGCTCTGAACCAAGGGTGCAAATCAGCAACTCCTGAGCAGCTCTTTCAAAATAAAAATGCCCAGATCTTCCCAATCCGGGGACTCTGATTCAGTGACAACAAAAACAATAGCATGTACGTGCTCATACTTACATAGCATGAGTAGAAAATTCTAAATTCTTTATATAAATTACTTCATGTAATCCTCAAAACAGCCCTAGGAGACAGGTTCTATTATGGCCCCCATTTTACAAATGGGAAGAAATGGACACACATAGAGTTTAAGAAACCTTCCCAGGGTCACACAGCTGATGAGTGCTGGAGGTATAGGCCTCAAACCCATGTAGGAAGTTTCCAGACTCTATGCTGTTTACCATTAGGGTTTTCTTATATTTCTACTAGAATATCTCCTGAAATGCATACCTGGCTAAGAGCCGCTGTACTAAAACTGATTTTAGATATTCTCATAGTACAACGTTTCCCTCAGAACTTGCAGCTTCAGGTGGCAAAACATACATGTGACACAAAAACAACATCCCACAAACATCACTTGCAGATGGCATGAGCTGTGTTTGGATTTTCTTGTTAATGCACGTCTTATTGGTTTGTGACTACCGATGACTAGGCTCACATCGGAAGGACGTTTACCACAATACAACAAAGTTTTACAAGGAACTACTCTGCTACTTTCCCTGCACATAATACAGAGGATACGTGCTGAGCAAAATATGGTCTCTGCTTACCGTGTGAAGGGGAAAAGAGACACACCCCAAATAATCATAATATCATCAATAACATATGGAAGGCCGTGGAAACCTAGAGTATGATCACAGTTAATTCTGCCTGGAGGGGACAGCATGAGGGCCTTCAAGCTGGACACAAGGGATGAGCTTCAATACCTGCGGGTGAATGTTCTACCCAGGACATTCCTGTCGAGAACATAGTGTTCATGGACCAGGAAGCAGTACCCTGTGGCTGCAGCTAAGGATGGAAAGGGATGCAGTTCAGCCAAGTGTCATTGAATCAACCTTTGAGGGACCTGAAACAAGGGAACCAGTTTCCCAGATGCCTTGCAGGGTGTTTGGTCCTGTCCCAAACATCCAAATGTCTGCTGACCAGATGCTCTGCCGGACATTTGGTCCTGTCCAAAACTCGATAAGATATTTGGTCTATGCCAAAGGGGCCTTGAATTTGGTCCTGTCCAAAATATCTGTGAGCATATTTGGTCCATGCCAAATGGTTTTGGACAGGACCAAATACCAAGGACCTTTCGGAGTAGACCAAATGTCTCCATGGACATTTTGGACAGGACCAAATATGACCAGATATCTGAGGACCTTTTGGAATGGACCAAACATCTTATGGACATTTTTGGACAGGACCAAATGGTCCTCCAAATATAAAGGACCTTTTGGCTTGGACCAAATGCCTTATGGACCAAATGTCTCCTGGATGTTTTGGGCAGGACCAAATGTCTGCCAACCCCAAGGGAACAACAGTGGGCATCTCCAAGAGCTAATTGGCCTTGGGGCAGAGAAGGGGCACAGTAGAGCTGGTAGAGGTGGAGATACTCTGAGTAGCTCTTATATAGAAACGACCCCAAGAGGGTGAATTCCTTAGTCCCTTTCAGCATCCCCAGCCTCCACAGAAGACCTGCTGCCTTCCCTCTCTCTGAAGCTGCTGTACTCCTGTCTCATTTGGAGTAGGCGGTGGGGGGAAGAAGAAGCTTTTCTCAATGCTGAAAAGTGAAGTCCAGCCCATGAGGTTTCATGACTTCCCTCTCCACCTCAGCATAGTTCCGTTTTTATTCATTTCCTGTCTGTCACGTCGGACAAGTGTAGGTTCTCTGTGACCCTCTTTGTACTTTGCCTGCTACGTATAATAGGTGCCGGGGGTGATGATAATAGTGATGGAAAAATGCACATGGTCCCAGAAAAAGTACACATCCTCCCTCTGACCCTTAGATTGGTAATAGAGGCTGGAAGGTGCACTAGGGTTATTTCCACTCAACTTGCTCTAAACGGCTCCAGTATTAATGGAAATTTTAATGAAAAACTAAGCCTTGATTAGGTTGCGATGCAGAATTCCCCCACTAGGCAGAGTCTGGTTAATTTCCCTTGTGCCGGGGGCATGGGTTCACATAACACACACACACATACACACACACACTCAGCAAACTCCCTCCAATCTCCAGGCCAGTGACCCTCATGCTTTCTTCTGCTAGCTTAACCCTCGGGTTTTATACAGGATTGCGGTGGCTCTCCCATGCCTATCATTGGAGCAGGTTCAGAGGTTAGGAATTGCCAGGGAACTCCAGAGGGAACGTCCAAGTTCTCTCAACCTCCTTCAGCTGCTCACATGGAATCTTGAAGTGGCTACAGGGATCAATAGGTTCAGAGGTAGAAATCCAAGGGGCGGCTAGGTGCTGTGCCCCTCTCTTTCTGGGCAGCCCTGGAGTGCCACTCCTCACTTCCCTGGGTACCAGCTATTTTTACAGCTTCCTGAGAAACTCCGAAGCATACACTCCCAGGAGATGTTTTAATGATGACAGGCAGCTCCATCTATCCCTGTGCAGTAGAAACCAGCACCTCCCTAGGGAGAACCAGGAGTTGTAGGAGAGAAGCAGCCAATGGCTTTGTCTTGCTAAAGCCAGACACGATGTGGAAACTTCCTTCACGGCCCCCTGCCGCGTCCAGGCATAGGCCACACTCCAGATCCTCATGTGTCCCATGGGCGGGTGGGCAGGAGCAGTGAGGCACCAGCACTCTTCCCACTGCTTCTTCTTAGTCCAGACCTGAGCAGCACCCTGACACCTGTTCAAGAGCATCTCTGCCAAGGAGAGACCGGTGAACAGGGAGAGTGGATTCCTGACTCCTGTTCTGAGTAGAAATACATGAGTAAGAAGAGAGATGGAACAAAGAAGGGAAAAAGAAAAAAGGAACAAGTAAAATGCAATACTCTAGACAGCTAAAGAGCCTGCTGTTAAGAACCCATTTGAAGCAAAGGTGGTGCACTGGGCCTCTTCTTATTCTCCTCCCTGGAAGTCCCTTCCTTGATAAGTCGCACTCTGCTTTGCCATTTCCAGCTTCACCGCCTTCTGCAAGGGGCCTGCCCCCTTTTCTGGTTTCTTTGCTGGTCAACGGGTAGATTCCCCAAAGCCCCCGGCAGTTGTTAAGGTTATGGGCTCTTGGTCATAGCAGGACGCTTTTTCTTTTATTAGTCCCTAATGCTGCCGTTCACCAGTTGCCCGACTCCTCTGTGATTGCTGATGGAAATACTAAATTTTCCTAAATGATAACTCTTTTCGGGGGTAAGAATAAACACAGCTTTCACCTTTCAGACGCTGGTTGCAAAAAAAACTATTCAGGGAAAATCAATCCTATTTCTCTTCTCTCAATAGGCTTTTGGCTCTCTCTGTGTTTCTCTCTTCCCTTCCTATTCGCACCTCCCTCCCCCGGCTGCCGTTTATTTGCTGGCATCCTAAGGATGAAAAATCCTCTTTCAAAGGCTGGATTTGGTCCTCAGCTTTGTGAATTGAACCAGGGCCTCCTGTTTTCTCGCATATCACAGTAGAGACCTTTGCTCAGGTTTTCTCAACCCTAGTTGCGCATAGAATCTCCAAGGTACTTTTTAAAATTACCCACATTGTGGGCCCACCTTGGACCAATTAGATCAGAATCTTTAGAGGTGGAGCCTGGGTGTTTATTTTTTATGCTACCCCGGGTCATCTTAACGTGCAGCCAGCAGTGAAAACCACTATGTCTGGCGCCACCCCCAAAGCCATAGACAGTTGTCCTCAGAACCCTGTACGTGTAAACCTCACAGCTCACATCCTTTGGTTTTGTTAAGGGTTGGGGTCAGGGTTGACCTGCCAGAAACACAGTCAGCAGACCCTCTGGCTGATTGCGAACCCACTGAAAAGACCTCGTGAATACAGATTGACCCCAGACATAGGCTCTCTGACCTACCGAGTAATGTACCTCCTCCTTCAATTACCTTTCAACCTAGATAATTCATTTCTCATTATTATTTTGGACAGAATACAGACTTGTAAAAGTTGTAGGGGACCCCCTCATGATTCTTGCAAAAGGCAGCTCATGAGCCTGTGTGACAATGGTATCTGTTCTCTTTGTGATAAACAGCATACCACCAAACAATGCTTATCAGAAAACCACATGAGGCATGCCCCACTGCTAGTTGCTATTTATTCTAAGAGACAGAGTCTGTGCCATTTGGGAGCTTATGTCATAAGAAAAATGACACCATCCAAAACACAGTTGCCCGGAAGGCAGTTACAACTCTGTGCTGTCTTTTTTCTTTTTTCTCTTTCTTTTTCTTTTTTTCTTAGGATGTTTTGGTTTTGAGATCTATTTGGAGTATTTCACCAAGATGTTAAATGACAGAAGAGTGTGTCTGTGACACGTAAACAGCGGTGGTTTCTTTGGAGTCTTGGTTTCTACAGAGGCTTATTCCTTCCAAGCCTTTCATCTGGTCTCACACGATTTCCCCATCTCAAATGCGGTCTCTGTCTCATCCTTGCTATGCAAAAGCCAGAGCAAAGCAGAGTCGTTTGCCAAACCCCATCCCCTGTAGCTTCCTGGATGGTGTTAATATACAGCCCAAGGAAAACCATATTGCATCTTTTATTGGTTCTTGGAATGGCTTCATCCTTTACTAACCAAGCCTCATCTGTCTCAGAGTCGGTGCATGTTCTAGCTGTGGGACAGTTTTATGGTTTACTGCCTTGGCAATCAATGTGACATGCTGAACAAGATTCCTTTCTCTAGCCTGGTAACAGTCAGGTCATCCTCAAAAGTTTGCTGCTCCTCCAATGGGCATCTGCCTGAGGTTTCCATCCACTTCCGTGGCTCTCTCGGGAGCTCTTATCATCCAGACAATGGGTTCCCTTCTTGGAAATGGTCCAAAGCACACAGTCAGTTCTCAATTGGCCATGCTAATGAAGGCGAGCAGTGGTGCAGATAATCCGAAGTAGCAGATTATCTGAAAATCGCTTGTATCGGCTTGGGAACAAAGGCAATGATGCAGTGCACGTAAGTGTGTATGCAGGAGTGTGTTTCCCAGCAGCGTCACATTTTCCATGGGTTGTCTGTGTCTTATATGCAGCAGAGTTTGCATTCCCTAAGGTAACATCATTTGGAAGCGAGAGTGAGCCTCCCACCTGTATCACGAGTAACAGAGGGAAGCCAGCCTGGAGTTACAGATGCCCCTGAAGGTATCTCCAGAGGTGACCAAGAGGGCCATGGGCCTCTGTTTCAGTAGTTTTATGGGTATCACCGGGCTAGTCCCTTCCCACCAGGGACCCTGCTTTGCCCTCCATACCCGCCATGGGGTGGCTGGTGTCCACTCTCTGTTCCAGATCCTGGCAGGGCTGTTGGGAGTTACTCCCAGCCACTCTCTCTACAGACTGCACAATTACCCCTGCTTGGTGGCCACACTGAATTTTGATTGCCCCCTTCAACCCTGGGATGCCACCTGGGATGTAGAGCCTGTTCGATGCTGCTGCAGAGTAAGCATCTCACAACCCCAGCCTTTCTTGGAAGTTGATTGCAAGTTCCTAAGGGTCAGCTTGAAAGGAACCACATGGTGGGAAGTGGTTCTCAAATGTTATTGAACATAAAAATCACCAAGGAGCTTGTTTTAATTGCGCATATCTGGGCTCTACTCACAAAAATTCTAGTTCACATGCCTGGGGTGGATCCTTCGGTTTGCATTGTTGTCAAGCATATCACCCTTTGAGAGACTCCCTCTGAGAATCTCTGTTTACAGGACCATCTGACTCTGCTTCTGATTGACAGTGGGCAGTGGCTTGAGTGAAGATGAACATCGGCCTTTTCAGGGTCTTTTCTTCCACAAACCATTATGTTTTCGTCAGAGTTTGACTTGTGATGGGCCAGTAGAGACCATATATGCAGGGTGGGGCAACCCAGTGGGCTGGGCAAAGTGTCCAGACACTTGGGTCAGTGCACCTTCTTCCCAGCCTGACCATGCACAAGCCACAGAGCCTTCTTAAATGATGCAATAATAATAGCTACTGTTTATTGAGTACTTATGAGTTAGCCAGCATTATTGTAAATGTTCCACATGAATTTTCTCATTGAATTCCTTTAATCCTAAGAGGTGTTATTCTTATTTGGGGAGGACCTGTGGAGAAGCTATCTCAGTCTTTGTAGAGCCAATTTTAAAATAAGAGAAAAAAATAAATAAACCCAGCATGTTTGAGATTCTTGAAGGAAAGACAGCATGTAAATCAACTAATTATCATTAACATTCATAACTATATCCTTGCAGGCAAGAGGGGAAAAGTATGATTTTCTGTAGCTTTCTAAGAGATGGTTAAGACTAGAGCAATTAGCTAACTAATTGGCCAGTTGAAATGGTTTTCTGTGATCCTCTTGACAGATGCCCACTGGCCTATTCTCCTTGTGAGATATAAGGGTTAGGTCAATCCAACAGCTGTGACCAACTGCCTAAAATGGGGTTGTCACTCTGGACAATTTCCCATGCTTCAAAGATCTGGGTGGACAGAGTAACAGGTCCAATGGTTTATTTGATCACTGACTTTCTAAAATAAACAGTAAGATTCATGGTCTCCTAAAGAACCCTACTCCTGGTAGATAAACCAAATGTTGTCAGTCTCGAGACAGAACCAAGCAGGGTATAATGGAGAAGCAGGCAGTAAAATAAGGCCCAGAGGCAACAAGAAGAGAAAGCTGTTGACATGGAGCCCTAAAGACAAAGGAAAGGTCTTAACAAGATGCAAATCCCATTCAGGAAAGCTCTCCGACTCAGTAATTAGTCTACCCAGGAATGTAGGGCTGGTGAAGTATAAAAGATCAATAGGTTAAATACTTTAAGTTGTTTAATCAGATACTTAACACAAATCAAATATTACCTTATTGAGGTTATAAGGCTAAATGAGGGCACCGTGGTGGTGAACATTCATTACTGAGATGCCAGTGGATCATGAAAATAGCAAGATACATCCCTGAGTCACCTCCAGCCCTGAGATGAGGAATTAGATCAGAAAGCCTGTGCAAGACTAAAGTGGCATCTGTGCTTTTTCTTTAGGAATAGCTCAGGGAGTTGGGGTTATGAGTTTCCCCAGAGAATTAAAGGTGCCAAGTCCTGACATGTATAAAAATGTATTTTAAAAAATTCCTTGAAGCTGGATACAACTACTGATGTGCAAAAGTGAGGCAGGCATCCACAGTATTCAGGACCATGGAAAGTTCCCCTGTTCTTGTAAGACAGAGCCTTGTCATTCCATGCATTACCATGACAGACAAGGCAGTGTTAGGGTATGAAGCTGCGAGTCAGTCATAGAAACACTTCTCTGAGAAGGGATCCCATGGGGATAAGGGGTCTACCAGACCCGTCCAGAAGTGGGAGAGCTGTGACTGAGCCACAAAGGAGCTGAGTGATCCTCAGGCTTTGGAGATACCGATCTTCACTGTTAAATTCATGGGCATCCAGTGGTGAGAGCTTTGTAGATTGATCATTACCTGTGCTCTGCCAACTTTGCTGGCCTTGATCTAGTCAAATTAAGTCCTTGTCTTTTCCAGCAGATAGTGGTAAAGCCAAGATGGAATTTTACTGAAAACTAAGAGGAAGCAAAAGGGAAAGGAACAATAGAATTATGAATGTATTACCATCACTAAACACAGGGTTCTGTATCGACACAGTCAGATTGCACAGCTCCACCTGACCCCATCTGCAGAAACCCCCACTGGTTCCCACTCCTTCCCAGAGCTGACACAGAGCCGTCTGTGGGGTGGAGACAGACAGTCTCTGTCTTATTGTCCCTCTCCTTTTACTCCACCTCAACGCCCATTCATCTGCAAGCCCTGGATTTCCACAATTCCTGGCCCCTCTCCGGGTGAGAAAAGGAAAAGAGCTCTGCCCATTCTCTTCCAAAGAGTACATCCCTGGGCATCAGTTTCACCATCTCTCACCTGGCAAATCTGTGTCCTGCCCTACCTGGAGGCTTCCCCTGATCACCTCTCTCTGGCTTGGTTTTCTTGGTTCACCAAAACATGTTAACTAGCAGGGTATTAAGCTGGACTCTACTTTTTTGGAAACAAACCATCATTTCTCTTATATTCTAAACCTTTGGTTTTCTAACTGGGGCCCTCAGAGCCTTGGATTCCAGGAAAGTCCAAATTGCCTGTACAATCAATAGGGAGGCTGAGCAAGCAAGGCCCAGGACCCCACCACCCCTTGACACCCACTGCCTGGTACCTTACTGATACCAATTTTATATGTTGAGATCCCATGTAAAACCTCATCTGAAAAAAAAATCTACTACTTAAGAAAAAGAAATTGGCAGCCATTATCCAAAGATTTCTAGAGACTCCAGTGATAGCATCTTTTATTCTACTTCCTTCCCAAAAGATAACAAAACAATCATAATAATAACTAGCAATTGTTGAAGGCTTGTTGTGAGCCAAGGCTTTTCAATGCACTGTCTGATTTAAACCTTTCTGCAAATGAAAAAACTTCCTTCTGCACATGAGGAAGCATAAAGACGATGGTGAGAAAGCAGTGGAAGACCTCACAGGTACGAATGGCAGAAGCAACAAGCATCTCTCCAAACTCTTGGTCCTTCCGACCTCACTCAGCAAACATTGCTCTCATGAGCACCTGCTGTTTCTGGCTCCAGAGACATCTCCAGTTTTTGATTCCTTGGTGGAGCATAGATAATTGACAGCCCAGAGTCCAGGGAACCCACAGGACTTCCCGGCTCAGGTTCTCATCTCTGCCCACTTCTGGAGGATTCTAATTAGCTTCCAACACCTCCTCCACTCTTTCCTGGGTCCCACCCACCGTTTAGAGTCACACTGTTTTATAATGACAACACCTGAGTCAGTAACAAAATGTTAGGGAAAAAAAGAGCAGGAGGAAGTTAATTTTGGCCTCAAAAGCCAAACAAGAGCTAATGTTTGCTATTGCTGCTACTCTGGTTCCCCCCACTTTAGCAGAGTGGGCGGGATTTCCATCACAGTATTACCACCTAGAGACCTCAGCCCAGACAGGACTAAGGAGATCAGGCCACCAGGACTTTCCCCCTCATTCTGTGCCTACTGAAACAGCTTTGACACAGCCTTCATACAGCTCTCCAGGGCAGCCTGCCACCCCCTGCTCCGGAGATGACAAGTGTGTCGTGAAAATTGTACCTCCACTCTCTTCTCAAAGTGGCTTCCCATCCCCAGAGTGAGAGCACGGTAGCTCCCTTCCCTGGGTAGCTCCCTCCTCTGGGTAGCTCCCTTCCCTGGGTAGCTCCCTTCTCTGGGTAGCTCCCTTCCCTGGGTAGCTCCCTTCCCTGGGTAGCTCCCTTCCCTGGGTAGGAAGGAAAACAACTCGAGAGGAGGAGGAAGAGCTTTTGAGTTGACAAGTGAAGTGATTTTTAACCTTCCAAGTTCAGTTGTTTGCGGGGGGTGGGGGGGCGAGGAAGGTATGGGGGGGAAGGTGAAGGAGAAAAGAGGCAGGCATGATTGCTTCAGCAAGTCAGACTTTTCAGAGAAACAAAGAAGGCATTTGTCAGAGCAGAGAGCTGTATAAAGCCACCGAGAATTCAGGCAGTTAGCACCTTGGCAAGCCCCTGCCTTTGCAAGCTGTGACCTAATTTCAAGAGATACCACCTACATTGTCTCCCAGATAAATGCAGGCAACAGTAAAAGCTCTCCTGGATGAGGCTCTGACATCAGGAAAGATTATCCCAACTCAAGTGACTAATCCCCTTTCTTACCCTTTTCCCCATAACCCAACCCTGTCCCCTTCGCTCTCCCTTTCACAAATCTTTGTCAGAGCTACCAGATCACAATCTGCTAACACAAAGAGACAGACAGATGTGCTCCACCACCACCTGTCCACGGTGGGTGAGACCCGTGTTTAATGCAGCCTTGGCCAGTGGGTGAGCGAGGAACGCCTCTCAACATCTTCTTCCATCCTAATTAAAATCTGGCAGCTTGGGCTGTCTTTTTAAAGCCAGGAAAGACCAAGGAGTTACCTCTGGGGTGAATGAATGGCCCTCTGCAGACCCCTGACCTATTACCTAATAGGTTACTAATAAAAGTTAGGGAGAGGAGGCAAGGGCTTTAAAGAAGCAAATCCTTAAAATACTCATGGTTTAGTATAAAATTGAAAAATACTGAGGCAGTGTGGAAGGGAAAGGGTGTAGAGGTTTAGATACACAAGTTTACATTGAGTCCAAGTGTCTGTGATTCTCAGGGGCTGAGACCTCCTGTGGTGTCAGGCTATGTGGCTGCAGTTGGAGAGGTCTGGAGTGATGTGGTCCAAGCTCAATGCCCCCTCCAGACAGATGTGGAAGGGGCTTTCATGGCCATTATGTTGTTAGGTGGGGTGAGGGGTGAAAGATGAGCATCTATCTGAAACAAGGGAGCTTCCTAGATCATACACACTCCCCTTCATCTTTGAGTTAACAGTAGGAAACGCCTTTCTTGGAGGTCTTCCCAGAAAGACCAAGCCTGTCTCCATCTTCAGTATTTTAGAGGCAGATGCATGGAGGTAGGAAAAAGGGACAAAGTATTCACTTATAATTCCTTTCAGTTTAAGTATTCTAGATCCATCTTCTTGGGATTGATTCTTCATCTTATCACTGAAATGGAAAAAGTCCTGGATGTGATGGAGAAAACTCATCCTTTAGCAGCTTTTAGTGATAAAATCAGTATCCCCAGTAGAGCAGGGGCCCTCCACCCTCTGTCCCGGTATCCTAGCCGTGAGCCCTCCTTCATCAGCCTAATGAGACTGAATGCAGAGATCGAAGTCAAAGAGATTCTCAAAGTAGAAATGAACGCATCCAGGCTTCTCTTGGAACCAGAGGTCGACGGTGGGGAGATTCAAGGATGTTGAACTCTAGAATTGAGGGCTGTGGCCTCGCTGTGACTAAGACTGGGATGTGTGCTAGCTTTGGGTCTGGTGTGGTGGAGAATAATAGAGAAGTAAAAGACTCAGCCATGCCCTCCAGGTGGTTCTGTGTAGGGAGAAGTTGGGGGATCTCCCCCTGGATCTCCACATAGGCATTTGCAAGGTATTTTTTCAATTACCCTTTATGGTGCGACTGAGTATGGCTATAATAGAATGGCGTTGTCATTTTCTATATGATAGCACAAGAGACAGGAGAAACTTCAAGAGCCTCCTGCCCCTTCCTACTTCCCTTTGCCGGGTCTCACTGTGCTCCCCCTGTGCAATGTCAGGGAAGCTTCCGGATCAGTTGTAGTCTTACCACATCCTGCCCAGCTTCTCCCACTAGGCACACGGGCTCCGCTCACTGCCCTGGCAAGCAACGTGTCACCCTGAATGCTGCCAGGACAGAGCTGGGACTAATTGTCCAGGTGAGCTAGAATGGAACTCAAAGTGAGGCACCTGGAGATTTCTGTTTATAGGATGCCTGCCTCTGTGGTTGCTTTTCTCACGCGCTATCTGGCGTTTGGATTGCACTTGACATCTTTCAGAGCAGTTCTATATCCATTTCCCTATTTGAATGTCATGACCACCCTGTGAAGTATCTTCATCTTACAGCAAAGAACTGAGACACTAGAGAGAGATTCCCTCAAGGTCAAACACCTAATTACTACCTGAGACCTGGAGCCTGGCTTTCTCACTGGGTCCAGCTGGTGCCCCTTCTGCCATCCTGTTTCTGCCCATCTTTCAAAGAGCAATTCACATCCCACTCCCTCTAGGAAGCCTTCCAGGACCTCGCCAGGCCCAGTGCTGTCTCCTTCTGACTGTACAAAGCTCACTGTCTGCATCTCACTTGCCTGGTATTCAATCACTCTCTTATTTACTTAACTTTTCAGGTGTGTACATATATTCTTCCAAGAAAATTATAAACAAGGTGTCTGGCATACGCTTTATTATACCTGCTCCCTCTCTCCCTTCCCCCGTAACAAAACCCAATTAAGAGTGTAGGAGACATTTAACAAATACCAGCTGCTGAATGCATGAATGAATGGCTTTTTTAATCAGATATAAATTAAACTGGTGTCTCATCCAAAGCAAAACTTCTTTTTTGCATTAACCCCTGTGGAGCTTTTGCTAATGGCAGTAGAAGACCAGGGAGGTGGCTGGTCCTTTTGTAGCTGCTCCACAGAAGGGAACCTGAGGGAGGGAAATCTGAAGACCTCTGACCTGGTGGATTTCCTGTGGAGTAAAAATTTGGTATTAAGATTTCAAAAAAGAATAACTCTTCAAAGTTCCCCATTTGGGGTGGTAATAATAGGGGTAGCACTAATGAGGTTATAATAACATCCCAGATGTTTGGGAGACAGTGGGGAATACAGGAGGCTGTACTGCATAGTGATTAAGTGCAGGGCTTCAGAATCAGACGTCCCCAGAGCCCCAGCCCTGCTGCTTACTGGTTGAATGAATGACTTTGGGCAAGTTACATGACCTCTTGTCCAAAGTTCCCTGACCTGTGAAGTGGAGATAATAATAGTATCTATACCATAGGGGCTGTTATGAGGATGCAATGGTATATTGTATATAAACTGGCAACCACACTGCCTGACATTTAGCATCTGCCCAGTGTACGGTAGCTATTGTTACTATGACCATAGACTCCCTGGGTGAGCTTGGACTGGGCCCCTTCCTGCCCAGGCTCATTGGTCAGAAGGTGCCAATTCCACATTAAAAAAAAAAAGAAGAAGTAGAAGATCCTGGGGCCCCTATCCAAAGAAGCCCATCCTTTTCTTCTGAGGGGCTGAAATCTCAGCTTTCAAGTGACCCCCCAGAAGAACGGGTTCTTCTTAAAGGAATTCTCTGAACGGGTCAGAGACCACGTGTGCCTGTCTCCCTCCTGGCTCAGAGTTAACAAGCCCCCACCATCTCATCTTTTCCCCTTCTGTTAGAACAAGGTCGAACTCCCCTTTTCACCTCCTCCTCCAGTTGGTGTAATTACTTCCTCCACCTTGTCTTAAATATCTGAATTCAAAAACGTTAATTAGGGACTTCCCGCCATTTTATGGAGGTGTCATGATTAGACCTATTATTACCATCCCAAATGGGAAAATTGAACATCGACTGCTTTATGAACACTTTATCACAATTAATGCTGTCTGCAAAGCTTCCCATTTATTGGGTTCCCTGGTATAATCATTCCTTATATGTGATTCAAGACCTTGTACAAGTACAAATAATTTAAACTAATTAGCTTATTATAAAAAAGGAATGAAAACAAATGGCACATGAATGAATTGTGAGGTTTCATATGGAATTAATATCTCCCTAATACCCACAAATTTGGTAAATTCCTTATGCATCTATAATCAAACCTGATGAGTCCCCTAGATAATTCAGAAGTAATTATGCATGAACTGCTGCCACTTATTTTAAAGTGCTACCAAAATAAAAGATTTATCCTCAAGATCCAGTTAGGCTCCAGGATAACTAGCAGTAACCAGACATGTCCCGTCAAAATCAGCCATATAAAAATTACATTGGCTTTGCCTCCCCCCGATGCCTGCACTGACATCTGTAAAAAGCAGACGCGAGCCTCCAAAACATGGAGTTGAGTTTTCATTGGGATTTGTTTGTGAGATTTGGGGTGATGAGAAGGGATCCCCAGTTGGAAAAGCCACCAGGGCCCAATGAAACACTGCACACAGTACGTGATCACCAGCTCCCAAGAGCCAGTCTTGATCTAGTTGAGGGGTCTTGTAACAGGGAACCATTTTCTCCTTTCAACATCGATTGCAGTTTTTTTGGTTTTTTTTTTCTAATACTACATACCCGTAGTGAAATCAGAGGCCTAATTTTAGCAGGCTTATTCAACCAGGTAAAATGAAATTTTCTACCCTTTGAACTACCATAGCTTTTTATTTATTTCCAGCTTTCTTAAAATATAGCTCATTATTTATTTTCAGACATAGCTCCTGTTTGACTGTATGTTTCTTAAAGACTAGGACAGTGCTATTTATTACATATAGTCATGACATATATGTGTGTACATATATATAATAACTATTTACTAAATATCTCTGTGCTAGGCACTGATATATCAATAAGTAAAAGAGACAATATCTAAGCCTTCACAGACTTGACATTCTAGTGGGGGAGACATAAAATAAACAAAAAACTGAGATAAATAATATGTCCGATGGGGATAAGCACTCCAGAGAAAAATAAAGTCAGGAAAGGGATGTGGAGAAAGGGATACAGTAAAAGAGTGGGGTGCAAATTTTAAATAAGGTGGTCAGTCCCTGAGAAGCTGACAACTGAGCAATGTCCTGAAGGAAGTGAGGGATTGAGCCATGTGGGTCACTTAAGGGCAGGACGTCTCAGGCAGAGGCAACAGCTAGTGCAAAGGCCCTGAGGCAGAAGCGTGCCTGATATGCTCAGGGAACAGCAAAGAGGCCACAGTGACTGGAGCAGAGTCAGAAAACGGATGAGTAGGGGATGAAGTTAAAGAGAAAACAAGGAGGCAAGACCAGGTACGATGCTGTAAATCATGAAAGGGGTTTCGGGTTTTATTCTGAGACGGTTAGGGATGGAGAAATAACACCATCTGACTTCAGTTTTTAAAAGCGTCGCCCAGGGCTTCCCTGGTGGCGCAAGTGGTTGAGAGTCTGCCTGCCGATGCAGGGGACACGGGTTCGTGCCCCGGTCCAGGAAGATCCCACATACCGCGGAGCGGCTGGGCCCGTGAGCCATGGCCACTGAGCCTGCACTTCCGGGGCCTGTGCAAAAAAGCCTCGCCCAGACTACGCCGTTGAGAGTGTAGGACAGCAAGAGCAGCAGCGGGGAGACCAGTTAGGAGGCTCTGGAAAGAATCTAGGTGCAGGCTCGTCGTAACTTGGCCTAGGGTGTAGCAGTGGGGAGTGAGAACAGTCAGAGTCTGAGCTTGAACACTTTGAAGAAAGAGCCGACAGGATCTGCTGACAGATTCGATCGTCTTTGTAAACTTTTCGGCTCCCAGAAGCATACTATATACCTAGACGGTGCTGAGAAATGTTTGCTGAATGAGTAGACTAAACACATGTGTAAATTATTCAAATAATTTGGACCTCATCGCCGGGTGGGGGGAGGTGGGTGGAAGGGGGTTTGGGTTGAATTTGATTTGATTAGAGGGAAAAGAACACACCACATACCCCTCAGTCTCTCTCCCAGGGCTGAGTTGTCTTACCTAGTAGACACTCATTAAATATTTGTTGAGTAAGTGAATAAACTAGTTAATTAAAATGGGTGTGCAAAACCTGGGACCTTGTTCTGATTTCCAGCTGAAACCCCAGCAGATAGGCCCTGCGTCAAGGGGGGGCTTCTTTCTCTGGCCCCTGGCAGAGTTGCAGGGGTAAGTCTGGGCTTCATAAATATTGCAAAACGGAGCCGAGGCAGAGCTGCCCAGAAAAGTGCCTGAAATGATCATCTGGCCTCCTGTTTGTCAGTGGTGGGAAACGAGAAATACTTTCTAAGTGCTTAAATGTCATCATCATTACTAAATTGCTGTAGGAATAAAAATTCAGTTTATACTATTGAGGATCATTAAACTCTCTTCTGAATCTGATACCAAAATTGAAATAATTGGCTCGTCGATGGTACAACACGGAATAGAACTATATCGGCTTGTCAGGGGAAGCATTATCTCAACATGAAGGATGGGACAGGAACTTGAGTAGGTAGATCGGTTTGGTTGGCAGAGGGTTGCTGTGTGGCAATTACAATTGACAGCCCAGATCATGATTTAAAATACTTGGAGCACAAATTTAGAGTTACAGGAAAATAAATGGATTTTGCAATTAAACCAGAGTTTGAAATCCATTGGCTTTTCCAAGGCATGGTTAAATTCTGTTTCAGGAGGTCAAGTGCAGATCTGACATACCGATACTCAGTGAAGGGAAGGTACCAAATAAGAACAAAATAAATAATAATAATAACAGATTGAGCTACAGTCCAAGAACAAAGCTGTGTTTTAAATGAACATTATTACTCACAGATGCCGGAGCACAAACCCAGACCAATTCAGTGCTGACTCTAAGGTAGAGAGAGACCCACTGGGCGCTCATATCTTAACCTGCAGATGCTCATGCTGACCTGTGAGGGGAGGGGCAAGTTAATTAGCTGCTGGTTGTAAAGCATTATTGCTTTGCTGAGTATTATTATTTTAATAAAAGAGGCTCATGAAAACGTCTCTGGTGGTAACTCATGAAGAATCATTTCGAGGACAAGAGTACTCATACATCATTCTGAGTGCCGCCTATGTATCTGAGTATCAACAGAAAATTTACTGTTTAAACATAAATCTCTGGAAGAAGTTGAAGTTAATTAAAAAGGTTTAACAGCATATGCATTAGTATTAGCCCTGGCCCTCTTTAGCATGGAAGGAAGGGAAGGAAATAAAACAAGGTATGTGAAGAAGTAGTCAATGTAGGCATTTAATTAAATGTGGTCCAAAGCGTAGGCAAAGATACCACTTTATCTGCCATTCAGAGCCAGGAAAGAGAATGGGAGGCAGGGAATGTTCCCTGAAGAGCGATATCATGTTTTTAATTAACAGAGGCTTTGAGCGTCCTTCCTACATTTTTTTCTTTTGAAACCTAGAATTTCATCTTGTGCCATGATGCTTCTGTTCAGATGGGGGAGGCCTCTGGCCAACAACTGTAGCCCAGTTTAAGTACACATCTTCTGATTTCTGCCCAGCTATTGCTCACCGATTGGTTCATTTATGCCACAAATATCTGTAGAGCTCTGCATGACCCACGGAGCGCTATAAACTGAGGGGCCTGCCGAGATGGGCTGGTCTCTGCGCTCCGATGGCTCACGGTAGAGAAAGACTGGCATGCCAACCAAGAGCACCACGTGGTAAATGCTGAGAGAGACACACATTCCAAATGTGGGATCACAGATGAGAACGTCTGGGTCCATGTAAAAACTGCATGCTTAAGTTGGCCCAAGCCTGTGACTGCAGGAAAACCAACTTGGGAATATTTCGTTGCTTTTGTATTCTCATACCATCAGTCTGCCTGCCTCCATTTTCTGGTTCCACTCTCATTCCTTTGTCCTTCCTAACTCCCAGCCTGCATCCCTCCAATGCTAGCCTCAGGATATGCTACATTCATTCCACTTCTGCTCAGTTATTCTCTCACCTATTGTTCAACATTCTTACCCCATCCCTCGAGGTTCACCCCAAGTCCACCTCTTCCATGACGTGTATCTTGACTCTCCTGAGCTGCAGGGGTGCATAGTAGGAGTTGGAATGTTTGCCATTTGTCAAGAGGGCTGGTCAGAGCACCAGAATCAAACTTTGTGTGGCCAGCACCACACACTGTAGCACTTAAAATAGTTGATGTCTTTATAATCTCTTGCTTATTACTTGATTCAAAGATATCTCTTGACCCTCCGACTTAAGACTTTAAGGCATTTATAAGAAATCAACAAATTTATCCTTTATAGTGCTTTGCCCAGGCTCACTTCAATTTGATCTCTTTGCCCCAATAATTCCATCCATTATAACATCTGTCCATCCTTCTCACCTCATCTACAAGCTTTCTGGACACGACCCCATCTTCCTCTAGGATTTTCGCACCAGGTTCTCAGCCCTCTCCTCTCTTTCTCGTCACCTCCTTCATCCTTGGTGACTTCTGATCCTTCCAAGCCCCTGACCCCTTCAGTTTCACGGCCGCTTCACTCCAGTGACCTCTGTCTCTACCTCTTCTGCATTTTGAAACTCACAACTCAGAATTACTAAACATTCAGATTTTCAATTGTCAGAACCTCTCTCTATCCTTACCCATTTTGTCACTCCCTCCCAACCTACTATCTGGTTTTCCCATAGCCTTCCATCTTTTCCATCTTTTCCTGTTTTCCCACCGCCCTCCCTGGCTTCACTCAGTCTGAACACAACGACCACACATTTTACCTCTACTATTGCTAACATTCCAGAATTTCTCAACTTTTTGTCCTTCTACCTGCTTGACTTTGCAGCCCCCTATTCTCAGGACCCACTGGATCCACTACAATTCAAGCACGCTCATCCCCAAACTAAGAGTTCCTTTATCCCCTTCTCGCTCACACCCTTCCCCACGCTTTCAGTCATCACCCCTAAGAAGATGATTCCACATCCTTACCTCCAGTTCTAGACCATGCCTGGCCTTCAGGTGCATAGTTCTGGCTATATATTGAACATCTGTACCCGGGTTTCCTGCAAGATTTCTAACTGACCACCTAGAGCATAGCTTACCTTCCTTCAAAACCTCTTACCTTTTTCTGTGTTGCATGAACTATAGTTGATGTCATGGTCTTCTCATTTATCTTTCCCTAAAGGTTCAGGGTCAGGTTTAAACCTCCCTCTCCCTTATTCTCTACATCCCATTGGTCACCAGCTCCTATTGACTCTGTTTCTCTTTCCTTTGCTTCTATTATCACTAGCCTTGTTAAGCTCCTCATTTAATCTCACTGCCTCCAAACTCATCTCGCTGTCTCCAATTAATCTCCAGTATAATCCTACTCCTTTGCTTGCCATATTGATTTTCCTAAAATATTGCCACTCCTTTCTCTAACATCTCTAATAATTTACTGTTGCCCAAGGTTCAAGTCCATACTCCTGAGCATAGCAATCATACGCCACAGTAGACCCTAAACTATATCTTTGGTCTTATTTCCCACTAGTCCTTGCCTCTCTGGTGTGACCTACTCTTTTCCACTTCAGTGTTCATGCTGTTCCCTCTGTCTGAAATAGCTTTCATCTACACCTGTCGAAATCCTCTTCACCCTTCAAGATCATCTCAGATACTGTCCCTCCCAGCTATTGGTGAGCTTTCCTCTGTTTCCCTAACATTTTCTTTATTTATAATTCATTCATTCAACTAATATTTATTAAGCATCTACTATGTGCAAAGAACTTAAATATACATTATCTTATTTCATCCTTACGCTAATCCTGTGAGGGAGATATCATTAATATTCTCCTTCTATAAATAAGAAAACCAAAGCTAAGTGAGTTTAAATTTCCTGCCCAATATCATAAAGTCAGTACGGGTGGAGCAGGTTTGCAAACCTAATTCTAATGCTCTTCACATCAGCCCGGAGTTACCATTCCTTTAGTACAATCTGCCTTGCATTGTATGGGAAAAAGAAAGAGAGAGAGAGAGAGAGAGAGAGAGAGAGAGAAATGGAAGGGAGGGATTGGAGACCGTGGTCACCCAAGGAAATCAGACGTGTTCTTCTTAGACTGAGATCTTGCTTGGAAAGGGCAGAGGAGAGGGAGACAACAGAAAGAGGAGGACAGAGTTCACATTGCTGTGAGTCTAGCTTGAGCTTGGCCACGTGGTAATCTGCTCTCACAGAGAGGCAGTTTCATTCCCCTCCTGCTCCCAGTAGGAGTCCAGAAGCAAGCTCAGTGTTATCTCCCAGGAATGCTTTGCCTCATGTGGGTGCAGCCACAGTATTTATAGGGAAACCTGGCACAAACAGAGCCTCTTACTGGTCTCCAAAGAGGGAACAGTGAGAACAAATCACCAACCCTGGTGAGACCAGTGCAGGAAAGAGTTTGAAACCAGGACTAAAAGGCAGGGGAGCATCTGTGAAATCTGTTACTTAACCTGCTAACGAGATTATTGGTGCGCCCTCTGTTCCCATGGGTGGTGGAGATCTACCCTTTCTGGGGGCCTTTGGCTCTCCATGAACAGCCCAGCGGCTGCCCACTGGGACCTGAGCTCCGTCTGCAGCATCCAAGGACATCTGCACATTTCACAGGGAGGCTCCTCCCCACGGGACACCTGTGGTGAGGGGTATCATGAGCATCGCTGCATGGGTCCACGCGGCACCTGGAGTAGCAGGACTGAGCCAGGGAACTCTGAGGTCAAAAGTCAAGGAGGGGAGGAGAAAACAGCAGGGAGAAGAGGTCTGTGACCCAGGGGAAGATGAAAGGAGGGGAACCCAGGAATATTCTTTCTTGCTTGCCTGTCTCAGGGGCTACTCCTCGCACTGAGCTGGGCATCCCTAAACACAAAGGTCCCCGTGGTTCACCCTGAGATTCAGGAAGAATTCAGCAAGAGGATGCCTCTTTAAGACCAAGTTGTGTGGTTCAGACGAAGTGTGACGGAGTGTGTTTATCTGACTCTTGGACCCACCTAGCCACACTTTTCAGGTGCAGGCAGCCCAGAAGGAAAAGCTGGCTTAATTCAGAGGCCAAAGTCTTCCCTCGATCTATGCACGTAACATATGCAGCGAGCAGACTGGAATGATTTTGATGTGGATAATCTGACCTGACAGTCTTGTCTGCTAGTTCCAGATGAGGACATCTTTCAATACTCTGTGTGTCTGTATGTGTGTGTGCGCGCGCGTGTGCGTGTGCGTGTGTGTGTGTGTGTGCGTGTGTGGTGTGTTCCATCAGTCTTGACAGCCTTCTTTCCCAAACCAAAGTGGGACCCCAGGACCCCCACCCCTCCACTGGCCATGGCGGTTCCTCCAGGTGGCCCAAGCCAGTCTCCAGGCTACAAATGACAGGAGCTCTCAGGGACCACTCAGCAGCTGAAGGGAAGTGATGGGCTCAGAAAAATCATAGAACGTCTATGCCTTGTCTTTCTTAGCACAGTGCGGGGAGAAATAAAGCAGTAGTGGCTTGGGAAGGTGGGAGATTAATTGTCTTCTCTGGGCACATT
The DNA here is from genome assembly GCF_011762595.2 of Tursiops truncatus. Lineage (NCBI taxonomy): Eukaryota > Metazoa > Chordata > Mammalia > Artiodactyla > Delphinidae > Tursiops > Tursiops truncatus. The sequence goes on from NC_047041.1 coordinate 7,479,825, forward strand.
CATTTCATATTCATTGTCACAGTACTGATCGTAATGAAGTTACTTAGTATTCATGCAGATGTCACGTCAAGTTCCTCCATAGATGTTTTACTGTAATTTAGCATAAGTTAATGGATATCTGTATCAAAGTGTTCCCAATTAAGCCAATGGCCTTTCTAGTTTACAGGCCAGATTGGATTGGATAGCCATGAAGTGTAAGCAAACTAAACCTCCCCAGGTCCCAGCTTCAGAGGTCAAATCTGAAATGAGTTTAGCTCCTTCTTGTGTCTGTTTCACAAGAATCCTAGTGGCTCAAATATAGCTTTGTAATTGACTGATCCAGACAGATGAGCTGGAACGTGGGTGGTTGATGGGCCCAATATATTTGAGCAACATCAACACTGGGGAGAATACTAATTACACAAGTCAGGCCAGCCAGCAGAGCGGACACAAGAATAGAGTCAGGATTAGCGAGTCGCATCTCCAGCCCACAGAGCCCCGAGACTTGCGGGAACTGTCCTGGGATGCAACTGGTGGTCATTTAGCATCTGTCTTTGAACTCTCCTAGATTAGAAGCTGCCACGTTAGAAATGGCTTATTGCAGTCAGCGGAGGTACTTTTCAAGGCTTTTCAAGGGATTGGGTTCCATTAAAAAAAATACAAACAACTTTTAAATGAGGTTTGGTCAAGCAAAGGAACTTTTTTTTCTTTTTTCCTTTATGCTTACCCAGAAGTAGAAAAAGAAAAGGACCAAAACATTCAAACAGAAATACAAATAGCTGTCTACACCTTCACTGGAGATAGGACTGATTCAGTTAATATATAAGGTTTCTTTTTTTTTAAATGTTATCAAAAGGTCAGAGCCAGTGGCCTTTGAAGGCAAATCTCATCTGACAGAGGTGGCCCTCCAGAGCTTAAGTCTCCAGATCCGTTAGCACTGAAGCGTTCCTTCTGAGTGGGCTTTTGGATGGTTGGGGCCCAGCCAAGTCACAAAGAAACTGTGGACTTTGGCAACACAGCCCAGGACTAAGAGACACCAGCGGGACCAGTGGAGATTCCTCACACATTACTTGAGAATCTTAGTTCATCCAACAAGAAATTATTAAATGGCACTCTTCCAGGCCCTGGGGACACAGTGGTGAGCAAAACAGAGCTTACTCATTCTAGAAAAGGAAGTGGGTAATAAGTCCATATCCAGACACTCCGCCTTCTGTCTGCGGAGAAACTGGGAGATGCGTCAGCACCTGGCTCTTCAAGACTGAGGTTCTTTGGAACAGTGGTCCCCTCATAGCAACAGCTTTCTCAGCAAGCTTCCTACACTCAATTAATTTCAAGCCCTCAGCCTGGACTTCCGGTCACCAAGGCTGATCCTTGATCAGGACTGGCTGTCCTGGCTGCAGGACATGACTGCAGTTATGAGAAAGTATAGGATGAGTCAGGGGAAAATAAAGAAGAGGGAATTATCATTGGACCACGGGGCTATCCTCCCAGGCCATCTACGGCAAGACAGCTGCCCCACATCTGAGTGATTCTGCTTGAATCGACAGTGCCCCCCATCCATACAGTAATTGTTTCTGCTTATGTACACTCTGGGAGCCCAGGCCAGACCCAGCACAGAATATAGGACAACTCTCATAGCTTTGAGAGCCTAGTTGAAAAGGAGAGTTGGTGAAACATTGGAGGAATTTCTGGCTCTCCTAAGGAGATCAACTTTAGTTGCAGCCAGAGAACAGACAAGTAGGTTTTTCCAGCAACAGGAGATGGTGGAATGAAAGAGAAACATGGTGGAGCTTTGGATTCTTTAAGAACAAGAGAGGTGATTCTATTCCCATCTCTCTGGCAGGGTTTTCTTTTAGGAAAATCCTGTCAAGAGGAAGTCACATTACCTAAATGTTCTGAGTTCTCTGATTCCAAAGCGAAGTCGGTTATTGTTCTTGTCCTGAGCTCCCCATTCTCAGGACATTACAATTCTCCCCACACGTTGGAGCAGGTGTAAGTTTTGTAAAGATTCTGGAGCTTACTGATCCTGGTACCACACGTGTGCCAATGAAAGTGAACACTGCAAAGCTCAATTCTCTTCATTCCTTGATCTTTAATTCAAGTGTGCCCTTCTTCAGAGCAGCTGTCCCTTTCTGCCCCTGACCCAGATGTCTCTCCTCAGGCTCCCATGTATCACACTGTACAGTGATCTCAGTTTAATTCCCAGTCTTCCCACCATCATCTGTGTGTCCCCAAAGCCGGGCTAGGCTTGGTACACTGTAGACACTCTGCAAGTATTATTAAATGAATAACCGGATGGATGGATGGATAGACAGATGTTGGAGTCACTGATTATTAGCTTCTGCTAGCCAAATCTTTCTCCGCACTTCTATCCTTTTTTAAGTGACCGACCTTCAAAGGTAGCCAGCCTGAGGGAGAAAAATAGGTCCCCATTTTCCAAGTAGGATTTTTATCAGCCCAGACAGCACTAAGCCATATTTTTAATCAGGATTTAGACCTGGTTCTTTTTTTTTTCTTTTCTTTTTTTCCAGGAGTAGGAATTGAAATAAACCCATAGGTAGGATTTGCAAGAGGACAAGCTAGCTAAGTGTGCCTGCTGGTTCTGAGCAAACGGGTAGGCAGAGGCAAGGGTAGACAAACGGGTAGGCAGACAAGAGGCTGGAGAAGAGAAAAGAGGAGGCTGCCCGGAGACTGACCCATATAGTGCTAAACAGGGAATGTGGCATCTGCAGTGGGAACATGAGGCCAAAGGCCATATGAGGAGCAGACATTGTTACAAATGCATCTGGAGCCTTTGCATTCAGAGCAAAAGAGAGAAGAAGTGACAAGAGGGTGGTTGCAACATGATTCACCCATGCTGCCACTGCTAATTACTGAAATTTCCCAGGTACTCTGAAATCAGCCCATATGGAAGTCAAAACAGCACACCCATGAGGAAGTTCTGTCCTCCACCCCGGAAAACATGTGCAGCTAAAAATCTTCCTTTAGGCTGGATCTAGGTTTTCCAGAATATAATGAGGAGGTATCATGATGCAGCGAGGGATGAGGAGTAAGGGCTGAGTCGTCTTGGAGGGGGGGCCATCTCACCACCCTGCCTTCCTCCCCTCCCCTAAACAGGCTTCAAGGCCGGGGAAATAAGCGGAAGAAGGGAGGTAACCTGGTATTTACGAAGTACCTATCCTCCTAGGTGCTTTGACACATCATCTCTTTTTATCCCTCCGTAATGCAGTGTAATAGGTGTCACTCTCATTGTACCGATGAGGACACAGACTCGATGACATCAAGCGACTTGCCTAAGGTCACATGGTAAGTAGTTAAACCAGGATTCAAATTCAAGCTCAGATGATCTGGACTCCCTGTGGGAGTCACCCCACTGTCACCCCTGTCACCCCACTCTGAGGAGGCACAAAGAGCTCAGCCCACTGTCACCCCTGTCACCCCACTCTGAGGAGGCACCCCACTGTCACCCCTGTCACCCCACTCTGAGGAGGCACCCCACTGTCACCCCTGTCACCCCACTCTGAGGAGGCACAAAGAGCTCAGCCCGTCCGGCTGAGACCATAAAGAGCAGCAGAGCAAGGACCCCAGGCGGACACTGAGAGTGCTGCAAGAGCGCGCTGTAAGGGGTGTGGAAGCACCACAGACAGTAGTGCTGGGTCCAGGAGGGCGACACGGAAGACCAGAAACCAGCAGAGAAACCGGAGGGCACAGAGATCTGGGAGGCAGGAGGAGGGGCCAACACTCGACATTCTGTTTGTGAGTATAAAAGCGGAGCTGCCACATACCCCGTGGCTTCATACACTTCTCCTGTCAGGGCCCATTCTAAGGTCTGAGCATCACTGAGCCCTCTCCTCACTGATCCTCACAGCTCTCTGAAATGGGTACTCTCTCCCAATTAAGCAAAGATGCTTAGCTCAAGAATCAAATAACAACAAGGTCCACATTTATTAAGTACCTAGTACATGCCATACCTGTGTATACCTGTATATCCCTTATCCCATAACTCTATGAATATCTAAGGATAATTCTATTACCATTCCTGTTTTTACAAATGAGAAAGCTGAAATTTGGAGTTTTCTGTGATTTCCCTAAGATCCTAAAAATAATAAGCAGCAGAGCGGAGATGTCTTCCCGTGTCTGTCACACGAGGGGGCGGGACTTGAGAGCTGATTTTGACTCAGGGAGATCCGAGTCTCATAGGAAATACATCACTTCCTTCGCTGATCCCTCCCACTTCCTGCAGGCCTGTCGAGCCTTCCCGTGACTTAAAAATAGCAAAGTTAGTCACAGAATTCTTTAGTGTTTTCCCACTGGGAATGAGAAACCAGGGAGGAGGTCTCAGGGGAGAAGGCAGGGCCTCTCCTTCACCCCTCATGCCTGGGATACACTCAGCTGTTTATAAGGTATTTTCATACCTGTTGGCTCTTCAGACTCTCACAAAAACCTAAGGTAGGTAGAGCAGGTATTTCCATCCCCATTTTACAGATGAGGAAGCTGAGGCCCCAAAAGGTTTTGCAGCCTGACCAGATATCCAGTTGGCATTAAAGCCACATCCTTGGCCTACGTCTCTCTGGCTCCTGACCCAAGACCTCTGCTCCTTCTGACCTGGCAGGGGTGCTCATCCCTGGGACACACAGTGACCAGCTGAGAATGCAGCCCAGCCTCCAGCCGTCTCCACACTCCCAGTCCCTTTCCTTCCAGCCATCTCCAGCACCAGGCCTTTGACCACTGTTCAGCCCCAGCCCCACTGTTCCGTGGCCCAGGAGCCTGGAGGTGCTAAGGGCCTTGGAGCCCCTCAGTCACATTGGCCCTTTTAATGAGGAAGCTTCTCTGCTCCTGCTAAGCCTTAATGTAACCCTCAAGTCCAACCTCTGTGGGACCAGGGAGGAAAAAAGTGGGGACAGTGATTTGCTCTGGACCAGGAGGGGATATACCTCTACCTTTGAGACTTAGAGGATTTTTGTTTTTGTTTTTTTGTTTTCCAAACCACCACACAGCTTTTTTTTTTTAATAAGCAGATATTCATTATTTATTTATTTATTTATTTATTTATTTATTTATTTATTTATTTATTTCTGGCTGTGTTGGGTCTTCGTTTCTGTGTGAGGGCTTTCTCCAGTTGCGGCGAGCGGGGGCCACTCTTCATCGCGGTGCGCGGGCCTCTCACTATCGCGGCCTCTCTTGTTGCAGAGCACAGGCTCCAGACGCGCAGGCTCAGTAGTTGTGGATCACGAGCCTAGTTGCTCCGCGGCATGTGGGATCTTCCCAGACCAGGGCTCGTGTCCCTGCATCGGCAGGCGGATTCTCAGCCACTGCGCCACCAGGGAAGCCCCTGAGACTTAGAGGTTTTTTAAGGCCAATCCTTAAAAGAAAAAGTGTTTGTTGTGCTCAGTCTCAGACTTAGCATTATTCCTGATCTAGGAGAAGTTTAGGGTCAAGTAGGGCCCAGAAGCTGGAACTGGCCACATTTCCTAACCGAGTACAGCAACTAATACTCTGGGCTACATGAGAGGCTGTTCTGGCTTTCTTCCCTGGATGCACAGACCCTCTCCCCTCCGCTCCCCATAGAGCAATGAGCCCCTCCTGAAGACCAGAGAGGCAAGAGGTATAATGAAAAGAACACTAGCCAGGGCCGCCGTACCCAAGAGGAGCCAGACCTGTCGCCCAGGGCTGAGAGTGCCTTTTTTTTGGAAATCTGATTCTTTACTGAACAGGGAGCAAGTGATACTGACTGGGGGCTGGAAATGGGGTGTGAGGAGGGCTGGATGAGGGAGACTGTGATCCCCCAACACATTCCTGCCAGGTATACCCAGAGCCAGGCTAACCGAAGACACCTGGTTCCCTTTGGTACTTTTTTGAGAAGAAAGACCCAAGAATCAAGCCTTATTTCCAACACAAAGCCCCCCAGCCTCTCCAGCCCAGTGGTCTTTCCTCTCAACTCCAGAGTTGTTCCAGCCCAGCCATTTTACCTGCCCTGTGAGCCATCACCTGCTTCACCTTGATGAGGCCCATCTGTGTCCCAGGCATCAGGAGTGAGGCCAGCATTCACCCAGGCAGGCCAGCAACTACAGTACTGTGACAAGCACAGGCTTGAGTGGAGTCTCCTGGCTTGTGCCTAACCAGCTGTAAAATAGGGAGGAAAGAGGGCACCTTCCTCATTCAATTATTATGAAGACTAAGTGGAATCATTCATGTCAAGTGCTTATCACAGAGTCTGACATAAAGTACATGCTCAGCTGGGAGTACTCACCACTCTTTCTCGGGGAAAGCAAAGTCAGGTCCAAGCCACCTACTCGTTGGCAGAGCAGAATAGGCAACTCATGCAAATCAGCCTTCTACACTGGACCAGAAAAAGAGACTCTTCTCCCTTCAAATAGGTGCCTTGGGGGAAACTAAGCCAGATCACCAAACCAGCTCTCCAGAGCAAGAGGAAAGGGCTCCCGGCGGCCAGGCCTGCTTCACTTGGAGTGGACTGTACTTCAGTCCACTGAAGGAGGCTGGAAACGCATCTGAACAGGGACACTGTGGCAGGAACGTGACTGAACCATGTGAAACAAGGTCTCTGTCGGATACAGCCATCCTTCCTGTCCTTTCCCTATCTACGCCGTAGATAAATTGTTAGCACTCGGGTTCTGCCTAAATAAATATATTGCTGGTACAAAAGTATGCTCTGATGGGTGATGAAAAAGGAAGACAAGATAGTATGAATTTTACCATCTGAGGAATAATTCCTTAAAACATATTTAGACCCCAAGTGGCATAGGAAAAAAGGATCGGTGAGGGGTTAAGTATATTCCTCACACAGGCAGCCAATCTGCAGCTGAGGAGGCTGAAAGAAAACAGAGAGCAGCCCTTAGCAAGCTGGGAGCTGTCCGAGGTGCTGACAACAACCGTCTGTAGCCTGCGTGCCCAGAGCACCAGGAGGCAGAAAGGCGGGGCTCAGATGAGTAACATGTTTCCCCAGAACTGGCCAGCTGGAGACAGAAGCTGATTCAGAAGGATTAAAAGGGGTATAAAATAGGAAACGTAGAGATTCCTACCTCAGCAGGATGCATCGCCCCGTCACAACACTGCAACAGCAGCTGCGTCCCTGTATTGCCTGTGTGTCCAGGTCAGCTCACACCTGTCATGAAGCAGACAGCTGAGCTGTAGTGCACTGCCCCTGAGTGGACGTACAGGTACCTGGAAGAAATGGAAGACAAGGGAGGGTCCAGGGAACAACGTGAACAAGGGTTCAAGCAAGTCCTACAAGGGCTCCAGCCAGGTTGGCCGAGGGGCCTGGACATGCTGCTCTCCCCTGTCTCCTGGGACCCACGGCCCGGCACCGCCGTGCCCCTCCACAGGTCTGCTCTGTAGGCAGAACAGAGAAAAAGTGGCACAGGAACGGGGCTGGCAACAGGGAGTGCGGTGAGCAAGAAAGAAGCAGACACAAGAAAGTAACTGCTCAGTGCTGAGAGCGCGGGGGGGATGGGGGAGAAGGTAATCTGTGTAATTGCCAATGTGTCAGTCACAATTACTCACCAGCAAGAAAAGTAATAAAGTTTCATTATTCACACCTTACGTGGAACAAGCTATTCAATGCTGCCTCCCTCTGAGCCAAATAATGTGATAATTTTGGAGATCATAACTTAGTTGAACAAGGAATTAATAATCTCACGTGTGGACATTTTCCTTTCGTGTGTGTGAACCAAATCCCGAGGTTTTCTTCCCATTCTCTGGGCCACAGAGCAGTCAGTCACGGAAGCAAGACGCAGGCAGATTTCTCACCTCAGGGAGAGACCCACAAGGTGAAGTCTCTCTTTGTCTGGGGTTTCTTTAGCCCAGAATATGAGCCTTGGTGAGAGAAATCCAGTTAAATATCCATAAGACACTGCTTGATATTAGTGGTTCTCGAAGTGCGTGGTCCCCAGTCCACCAGCACGAGCATCACCTGGGAACCTGTTAGGAATGCAGATTCTTGGGCCTCCCAGACCTCCTAAACCAGACACTCTAGGGCGGGGCCCAGAAATCTGTCTGATAGCCTTCCAGGTGGTTCTGATGCCCAGTAAAATTTGAGAACCACTGTTTTATATAGTCTAGGTGGCCTGGAACCCAAGAATGAAGGGTTTCTGGGAGTCTGGGCAGCCAGCCCTTCCCACAAATGGCTCCAAATCAGAAAGTGATGAAGAAGAAAGTGAGGCATGTTGCACAGACCATAAGACCAGGGGTCAGGGACCCAGGTTTTCATCCAGGATCCCCAACTTGGGGCAAATTACATAACCTCACTGAGCCCGTTCGTCTGCAAAATAAGGATAACAATTCCTGCCTCTTCACAATATTGCTGTGGGCATAAAATGAGCTAATGGATTTGAAAGTGTTGTGAAAACTACAAAGTGCTACACAAAATTGAGGGATTGTTATTGTGTCAATACAGGAAGAGGCTGTGACAGCATGACACGTACTCCCTTCTGCTACGGATGCAAATCATTTCAGGGTGAACTGGCTCCGCCTGCACCGCCTCCTTCCCACGCTTCTCCCTCAGGTTTTCTCGCCTCGTCTCTTTCCAGCTCCCTTTTTGCACACACAGTCATACCTGCTCTGAGCAGAGCCCGTGGAAGTGTGACTTGGGGAAGGGGGAGAGAGGGGATCTGCTCAGGACCTTCTACTTTTACATATGAAGGATTTCCAACTGTCTGTGAATAGAAATATTGTGCTGAGGCTTGAGAGTTCACGTGCTTGTAGCATACTACCTGCTTCAAACCCTGGCTCCACCATTTACCCGCTGTGTGGCCCTCAGCAAGCTGCTTAGTCACTCTTTGACTCAGTTTCCTCCTGTGTAAAATGACAATAATAATAGATCATAGCTGAGGAATTCCCTGGCGGTCCAGTGGTTAGGATTCCACACTTCCACTACAGGGGACGTAGGTTTGATCCCTGGTCAGGGAACTAAGATCCCACATGCTGCGCGGCACAGCCAATCAATCAATCAATCAATCAATCAATCAATACGTCATAGCTGATAGAGACATGTGAGGATGCTCAATAAAGAGCAGAAAGGATGAAGGAATGAACAGATGAATGAGTATTAACTGGATGCACAGACAGGTGAATAAAGAGTGAAAATGAAGTAGCCACTGTGTCATATACGAGAAGAAAGTTCTGTTCCATCTATACAAGCAGAAAGGTCCATTCCATATATATAAGAAGAAAGGTCCATTCCATACTTGGGTGTGGGGAACACTGGGCAGGGGTGGAAGCTGACATTTCAGGCAGGACACGTCAAGGAGAGAGCGCCTGTCTCCCAGTCGGTCAGGGGCCTCAGAGTGGAGTAGAGTGGAGTGGAGTGGAATGGAAAGTGAGGTATGTCAAGGGATAATCAGACCAGCAGTGCGGCTGGTCACAAGGTCAGGTCAAGGGCAGGCTCACCTTTTGGGGCCTCTGTGTGTGATAGCACTAACAGGAGTCCGGGACCTGGTGGGGAAGAACACCAACCCAAACCATCAGGCAAAAAGACCAATCAGGAGTCAAAGAAGAGCTCCTTGACTGGGGGCAGGGCACGCATCTCAAAGTTCACCTGTGTGAGGTGAGGCGAGGCACCTGTAGGAGGAAGCCAGGCAGCTAAGCCAAAATCAGAAACCCTACTCAGGGGCCAGCTCCAGAGAGAGGCAGGGAGGTAAATCATCACTGGATAAGAAGGATCCTGGGGACCTGGCTAAGGGACTGTATCTCAGTGGAGTCCTCTCTAGCTCTGGGTCAATGCCCTACTCACTTTCCAGCAAAATCTTTGAAATGAGTCTTCACAGCCAACAGAGAGCAGATAAAAGATGGAAGGACTGAAAGACGGAGAGGTTCCCATCAATTACTAGAATACCTGCTTCAATTCTTTGCTAAATATTAGAGAGAGCACGCCCCTTAAATTCTTGTCTAGTTACTCAACTGCAGTGGCCTTATCTATAAATAAGAATAGCACCTGCATAAGACATCTGGGGAGGAATGAACCCCACCCCCGCCTTGCCCCATATACACACACACAAAGGGCTTCTATTCCACCCTACACAGACTTTCAGATAAGTTTAAGGACTATCATTGGGTCCTGGGAAGCTAACTCACTACCCCTTTTCCAAACCCACTTATCTACCTTGAAATGGGGACGTTTATCATCCACAAAACTTTACATTCTGTTCCATATCAAAGCTGGCACCCCAGGAATAACCTGATGCCAACAGGATCCTTCCGACCATGTGTCCAGTGGGAAGGATGGCCCTGGAAGAGAACAAGGCAAAAAAAAAAAAAAAAAAAAAAAAACAGATGACACACTTGAATGGGGTAATCTGGAGAGTTTAATAAAGGGACTGTTTGCAAGACTGTGTTCAGGAAGTAACACAAGAAAAAAAGAGCCTGGGCCCTTACCGCCCCTGCCTATGGGAACGAGGTGCGGGAGTGTGAGAACCAGGGGTGAGTAGAGGGAGTGGTTAGAGGGAGGGGAGACCGAGGAAAGAGAGCACCTCCTAGAGTAGCCGCCTTAACAAGGAACTGCGAACTCCAGTCAAGAGACAGACCAGCCCCAATGATCTCACAGAGAGAGCTGGAGGAGGAACTGGTTCAACCTTGTTCAACCTCTGATGTCCTGCTGAGGCCTCCTCATTGGCCAGACCCAATCCAAAGCCTATGGCGAGGAAGTCTGCTGATGGAGTCCACACACTTCAGATTCCCAGGGCAAAGGAGCAAACAGGCAGTTACTTTCCAGCACAGCAGTCACTCCATCCCCAGAGAAACAGGGCAAAGCCCTTTCTCACAGCTGCCTTTGCTCTCCACTCCATTTAGCCATTTGGAAAGAAAAGTGTCATGAGTGACCCAAGAAACACCCCTTTGGCCCAGAGGTCCCTCAGCTGGTCCCTGAGCCCTCACCCCAGAGCTTCACCCAGGAAGCTCGGGAGGCTGGAAGCTGCCACTCATTCACGAGCCCATGTGGATCCCCGCTGCGCTTCCCAGGGTGTGGACACCTGCCTGGCTCCTGCGAGCACAGCCCTGACGCACCCCCACCCACATGTGCGTGTCCCCTGTCAAACCAAGTCTGCGTGGCGGGCCCATGCTAGAGAAGAGCGCTACGTCCCCCAGAGAGCAGCTCGGTAGAAGGACATATGAGACACACACCTTTTGCACAGGCCTGTTCCAGAAGTAAGAAATATGCCTCATGGGTGGGGGGTGGGGGCAGGTGCTAAGGAGGGGCAGAGAGGAAAGGGGAAAACTAAAAAAAGAGAAGCCTTGGAATTAGCATCTTCATCCTGCCTCCCGTGGCCAGCCTTCCTGGCTCTCCCCTAGGATGTGCCCTTTAAATGCTCATTACCAGTGATTCACAAATGGTGTGGTTCTGATGCCTCTGCTGAGTCATCAAAGTTTGCCTCCCTGCGACAATTAGACACTTTGACAACATCCTCAGCCGCTCAGATTTTACCCAGGAGCAAGGAGTCCCAACGGGGCAATGGAAAGCCCTGGAAAGACAGGTGAGGTGTGTTCCGAGAAACACCATGGGACTGACCTCGCCTGAGCAAAGAATGCTCCCCGACGTCCCCAGGTTAGAACCATGTTATGGTCTGGTTATATCATAGTATTGTGGGGTTTTATCCCTCAGAATTTCCATTTTCTCATTAGACCCACTCAACAAGCCTGCGAGGTAGGTAGGGCTGCTACCATCCCCATTTTCATAAAGGAGCCTGGGCCCTCGTCTTAAGTCCATTTGGGCCGCTATACAACTTACCCCAGACCAACCTTGTGGCTGCAGCCGCAGGCACGGTTCTGCAGGCTGGAAGGCTGAGATTAGGGCGCCAGCGTGGTTGGATTCTCGGTGAGGACCCTATTCCTGGTCATGGCCTCACATGGCCTTTCCTTGGGCTGTGCAGAGAGATCTTGTCTCTTCCTCTTTTTATAAGGACACTAATCCCATCATGGGGGCTCCACCCTCACGACCTCCTCTAAATCGAATTACCTTCCCAAATTCTACCTCATAATACCATCACAGTGAGGATTACAACTCCAGCCTGCACATTTGGGGCAGGGGGACACCCAGCCTTGCCAGGTGGTGGGAGAGATAGCGTGAGGATCCAGGCCTCCTGATTCCTGACCACACTGCCACCCACCCTGTCCTGTCGCTACACCAAAGAGAAGAGCCCTCCACTGGGCCCCGCGAGTGCTCTCTGATCATCTGACATCCCTCTTATCCTGCCAACAGCCCCCAAAAAGAACATTCCTCCCCCCTGCCCGGCCGCCAATGCCATCTCCCTCCTCTTGAGCTAATGAGGCAGCAGGCCCCACTCGGTGTCCCAGTGACAGCTGCTAGGAGCATGTTTACCAACGCCAACCGCTGGACCTGACAAGATGTGTTAATTAGGAGATGATGTAGCGCGGTAGGACACATCGGCCTCATGGCAGCTGGACGGGCAGCGTCAGTCACCATGGAGCCAAGGAGGCTGCCACGACATCCCTAATTAAGGCGAAGCTTGTCCCCCTCACCAAGTGACAGCCCCAGACTTGGCGAAGTTGGTACCGCTGGTTGTCCCAGCAAGGGCCACCCCGAAACCTGCCCGACCAATAAGCTTTGGCTACAGGGCTGCCTGTGGGACCACAGACAGGATAACAATGCTTCCACCAGGCTTCCAAGGCCCTTAGCAATCTGGCTTCAATCCTGCCACTCCTTCTTGTGCCCCCAGTGATTCTAAGCATCGTGCAATCCATCACCTTTCCCAAGCAGGCCCACTCACACATCTGTCAACTCATTCAGTTCTAAGGCCTGAAATTCTCTGCTCTCCACCTCCTTCTCCTTGTATGGAAATAAAACTAAAACTTAGGGACTTCCCTCGTGGCACAGTGGTTAAGAATCCGCCTGCCAATGCAGTGAACACGGGTTTGAGCCCTGGTCCGGGAAGATCCCACACGCCGCAAAGCAACTAAGCCCGTGCGCCACAACTACTGAGCCCACGTGCCTAGAGCCCGTGCTCCGCAACAAGAGAAGCCACCGCAATGAGAAGCTTGTGCACCGCAAGGAAGAGTAGCCCCCGCTCGCCGCAACTAGAGAAAACCCGCGCACAGCAACAGAGACCCAACAGAGCCAAAAATAATAAATAAACTAATTTTTAAAAAGACAAAGAGTTACTTTAAATTTAAAAAAAAACTAAAACTTAGAGGTTCAGCTCAAATACTGCCTTCTTATAAAAGCTTTGCCTCATTCCTTCACACACACGTACAAGTACACACACACACACACACACACACCCCTCCCTTTGAAGGTGGGTTCAAAATTTTTGTTATTCTTTTTTTTTTATTTTTTATTGAAGTAAAGTCGATTTACATTGTTGTGTTAGTTTCAGGTGTACAGCAAAGTGATTCGGTTATATACATATATAACTGAGTATATATATATATATATATATATATATATATATATATATATATATATATTCTTTTTCAGATTCTTTTCCCATATAAATTATTACAAAATATTAAGTAGAGTTCCCTGTGCTATACAGTAGGTCCTTGTTGTTTATTTTATATATATAGTAATGTGTATATGTTACTCCCAAATTTCTAATTTATCTCCCCCCCCCCCACCTTTTCCCCTTTGGTAACCATAAGTTTGTTTTCTGTGTCTGTGAGTCTGTTTCCATGTGTAAATAAGTTCATTCATATCATTGTTTTAGATTCCACATATAAGTGATATCATGTGATATTTGTCTTGCTCTGTCTGACTTACTTAGTATGATAATCTCTAGGTCCATTCTTGTTGCTGCAAATGGCATATTTCATTCTTTTTTATGACTGAGTAGTATTCCATTGTGTATATATACCACATCTTCTTTATCCAAAAAATTGTGTTATTCTTTAATGAGACATCAGCAGGCTGATATGCACCAGTACAGCATTACCAGGGCCAGTTGTTAAAATACTGGAATGTTTTCATACTGACAGATAAGGAGCTGCTGGCCCAAGCCCCCTCACCCAAGCTGCTTCTACTATTCCCAGACCCTCTTCCATGGCACCTCTAACTGTCCAGCCCCTAAAGGGTTAATTCTTGGAACAAAGGGCTCTGCTTTAGCCCTGTGGCCTGTGTCCATTCTGATTGGTCAATACACTTGCCCTGTCAGTTATTAAATATTTGAATATTAACCCCACTCATCAGTCTGCAGGATTGATATTCAGTCTACATCAAAGCAGGGTGTGCTCTTTCTTCCATTAGAATGTCAGTCTCTATTCCCCTAGGGGTCCATGGTTACACATATGCCCAGGGCCACTGTTTTCAAAGAACTTGGTGGTAAAAAGGCACACATACACACCCTAAAATCCCCAAAATGCTACGGAGTTGAGGTTCTGCTTTTCTGCCTCTAGGTCTCAATTCCACGACGGTCCATCCTTAGACCCAAGGCTGCAGAAATATGTCGGACAGGGCCAATGTGTGTGCCCTAAACCCGACTGATGGCTCCCACCCCACAGCTTTCTTTCTGTTCCAGAACACAGTCCCCCATTCATTGGATAAGCACATAGAGAATACCTACTGTGTGCCCAGAAGTGGGATATAGAAATGAAAGGGGCACATGCCCTCACCACAGAAGTTCAAACTGCACTGGGTATAGACAAGAAAACAAACACAGTACAACAGGAAGGCTGTTATAATAGAGATAAAATAAAGGCTGAGCTGTGTCCTGTGGAGTCTCAGAGGAGGAACTGCTCCTAATTCTGCACAGAGAGGCAGGGGTGGTTCTCAGAGTGGGAGAGAAGAGCTGGCTCTCTTTAAGGATGGGAAGGAATTTCCCAGGCAGCAGATGGGGGAAGATGTTGAAGACACAGGGAATTTCGTGTACAAAATATACAGAGGATACGAGGACACAGAAGGATCAGCAATGACCAGAGTGGCTAGGAACAGGAGGGGCAGGACATCAGCCTGAAGACGGTGGGGGGTGGGGGGTGAGATTGAGGACTGTGCCAACGAGTTTATCCTGTCTGCAGAAGGGGCTGATGGAGGTCTTTACGCCAGGAAGTGACAAGATCAGATTCATCCTGTAGCAAGATAATGTGAGTAACAATATGGAGACTGAATTGGAATGTAGAAAGTTTGGGCAGCCTGCAGAATTTGACTGAAATGGGATTTGTTTGCGAGTAATTGATTTCTTACAATTGCTCTGAGGTTTTTTACAGAGCCTTTTTAGAAGGAAATATCACTTGTTTCAGGTCATATATTCAAATAGCTTGCATCAGTCTACCTAAAGGTAACCGAGAGTAGACCTGGGTAAGAAATTCTGAGACCTAGGTTCTAGCCCAGGCCATGAATACCTCACTGTGTGACCTTGAATAAGAAACTTAACCTCTCTAAAAGCAGTCACTGGGATCATACACTTAAAGCAGTCCCGTGCTCAGATCACAGGGCACGGGGTAGGAGCTGCTACCCAGGGCCCCCTGCTGCAGGACTAAAGGCATTATGTTTCAGTACTATCAGGGGCATGTAGTGCTTCTGGCTGAAGAGGTGGGAAAACCTACCCTATTCTCTGCAACAGGCTAGGGTCTGACTTCCCAGGGCCTGGCAAGCTTTCAAGATAAGAGTGTAGGATACCTGTGCTTTCTAATCATCGGTGACCTTTGTGATGAGTCACTAGGAAATACTGTCATTTCCTAGTGAAATGAACAGTCACCTCTGCTTCACCACCACTACCCTATCCCACCCCAATTCCCAGCATCCTTACCTTGGTAGGTCTTGACAAAGTACAGGCCACCTCCCTAAGCCCTGGATCAGTATCCAAGGGCCCCTTCCGGCAGCCCCGCCCTCATGGTTGGCCTGAAGTCAAGCATCTTGTGGTTGCCCCGCATTACATCATGACAGACGTTATTGATGCCTGGGAATTACTCAGCCCTTTGAAAAATCACAGCCACTATATTTGTCTCCATTAATATCCATGGCAGCACTTCAGTGAATCAATAGGATACTTAATGCTGAATTACACGACATGCCCAGGCAGGCTGCCTCTGTGGAGCATAATCTGCCAGGTGAAGCGCATGGGAGAGTGTTCCAAGCCCAGTGTGACCACACCCAGACTAGGAAGCGGCGACCTGGCATACATATGCATGTGTTTATCTGCTAGAAATGAACCACATTTCTTGGTCTTTCCAATTATAATTGGTTTTTTAAGCCCCTGATTGTGCTTTTCTTTCCTTTCTTGTTTAAGTGAATCATGCTTTGTGGTATGAGAAAGACCTGGAGATTGGCTTTTTTCCTACTAGAAATCAGAGGAGAAGAAGAGAATCACCTGTTTAGGGAAAATAACAGATGACCCAGCTGCACAAACGTACCCCCATTCTCTGATTCCCCCCCAGTGTTCAGGACAGGGCCAACGTATGTGCCCTAAACCCGACTGATGGCTCTTCTACTATTGATTTGACCCACGGTGCCATTTTCCTCGTTAGTAGCCTGACCTGTCCTCCAGGGATCTCCAAGCTCTACATCACCGTCCATCACCAGTGAGGACAGTCCTTCCCAGGCTACGGTTATTGCAGATGAAGGGAAGGGTAGCTCTTCTGTCCTCCTCATTTCAGTGTCTGCCTCTTCGATTCGGACCAGTTCAAGTATATTATTTATTGAATTCAGACAACTGCTCACTTATTTTCTCAATAGGCTAAAATAACTACCTGCCAGCCCCTCCTGAACTGAGGGGAAACAGGGGCATAACTTTTATTGCTGGGTTCAACACAGGCCCCGCTTCACGGCAAAGGACTTTTCCAGTTGGTTGGTTCATTTTCTTGAGGGCCTAGAATTTCACCATACATCTTTGTCTGCTAGACTGATATTTAGTCAGTGACTTTCTCCTTGCCTCCTTTGGCTGCTATGCTCTTTTATTTTAAGAAAGCAAAAGGAATGTCCTGCACACAGCCTAGCCCTGACCCCAGGCACCCTTTCTATCCTTTCTGGCCTATCCCTTAATGCCCCTTTTACCTTCCTTCTCACTCTAGTCTGATGTATCCTTCTTCTTCCTGATTGAAGGTTCACACAGATGCTTGTCTGATCATTCCAGTGGCTGCAAAATCTCATCAGCGCATCAGGCGGCCAACATCACAAAATACCAACGCGGTCCCTTCAAAGACCTTGAAATCATAGTACAGGAGCAACAAACTGAGAAGAGCACATTGGAGGGAGTGCCCATGGAGATGCGAGAGAGGGAAGATGCGTCGTCTTCCCCGCCCCCCGCCCCCGCTTTATCCATTTGCACAGAATCCAGGCTGAGTCCATTTGCTTTGGGGACGCTGCTCCCCGAGGGGCTTGGCTCGTACACTACCAAGGAGGGGGCGTGTTTTCTGGCGAGGCAGACTGCGCATGTGCAGAGAGCCTTGGCTTCCCTTCCACGTGACACATTATTCCATCTTCCACCCTGGAGGTGGGTTTTAGAGAGGGAGAGAGGAAGCAGGCTGTCCCACTAGCAGGTTTTGGCTATATCACCGTAGACAAATGACTACCTACTTCTGTTTTCTTATCTCTAAACTGGAACAGAGGTTGTCAGGAAGATCAAATGAGATAGTTAGTGGGTAAGACTTTATAAATTATAAATGTGATATAAATGGACTCTGAGAGTCACACTGCCTGGGTTTGAATTCTGCACCCACCTCCCTAGTTGTGTGACCTTGTGCAAAACAACCTCTCAGTGCTTCAGTCTCCTCATTGTAAAGCGGGACCCAGATAGTGCCTGCCTTGTGAGATCTGTTGTACGGATTAAAAGCGGTAATAGAGATAAAGCACTTGCAACAGTTTCTGGCATGTACTTAGCACTCTAGAGAGCGTGGCTGCTGTTATTATTTTCCCCTTTTAGAATTCTACCTCCTGGGAGTCAGGATCTAGCCTCCCCTAAAGTGTAATGAAAGTGCCAAGTTAACCGCCTAGGGACCTGATAAGGGTGTGTGAGCTCTTGTGGTGGTCACAGAGGGCACCGATTGCTGTCCTGCCGAGGGGTTATCAGTAGCGGCCCTTCCTCCAGAGAGACCAGGAGTATCATCACTCAAAAGCCAGACCCCGCTGCGCTCCTTCCACCTTCACCAAGATCCTCGTCCAGAGAACGGAAACTCAAGGTTCAATGTGAGATGAAATACGTCACCACTTTTAACAACATTTAGAAGGTGCCTCTGAAGAAGAGTAATTAAAACAGCACCCATATTTGTGATAACTTTTTCTCTAAGAACACAGGGTTCTCCACTGGCCGGTTTAGCACGTGAACAATTACTGTATGCAGAGTACCTTAAAGACGCAATATGAACCACAACTCCCAAGAGAGGTTAGCAACTATAGCAAAATAGTGACACAGACGCAATCCCAGATATGTCCTCTAATCTGTGCTGAGACCCTGATTCCCACACCTGCCAGTGCCCGGCCAGCACATGGACAGTACCTCAGAGCTGTCTACTCCAGAAAAAACACAACTGACAGCCCCAGGGACTGCAACCCCAGGTCCCCAACTCCGCAGCCAAAAAAAGAGCATTTTCCACCCGTGTTGGACAAGATAATTATCTTCATAAAGTTTAAGAAACATGATAATGGATCTCATCTTATATAGCACATTAAGTTTAGAATTTAGTGCAAGACAGTAAAACAAATCTAAAAATATAAGGCACTACAGTAGAATCAATAGGGATTGTTAGGAGCAGAGTGTTATATCGGAGGCGATAAAGCCTTGGAAATCCAAGAAAACAATGTTCTAGTAAAACTACGATAAATGACTGATTTAATTACTTGGTACATAAGTTGGTATCTCTATGGGTTTTATAGTTTCATGGGATAAAAAACATGCACATCAGGGATCCATCCAAGATAATTCTTATAAAGAGCATATCCAAGAGTAGTATCATTTTGGCAATTCATGCTTTTAAATAATAGTATATTATTTTCTTCATAGACCTACTTCTTTTAAGATTTCACTTACCATTAGATGATCACTCTGAAGTTTCTCAAGTCTTTGAGCACATGAAATTACATCACCCGTGCCCTTCTCCTACTTCATAGAACAGCCAGGCTCGGGAATTCCCACGGGAACTTGATATTCCGAACTCTTTTTCATTTAGCTGGGTATAATTCCAAATGTTGGTTTAGAAAAATAGGAAACCATTTTACCTGAAGTTCTTCTCCCCTGTTCAGATAAACCAAACCGAAAGGGGCTCTCCCCATCCCCGCCTCAGAGCTGTTCTGAATAGTCAAACAAAGATTAAACTCTTGATTTAAGTAGCTATATCTGAGCAGTAATTAACATGAACATCAATTTTTTTTTCCTTTGATATGATGTGGTACTGGAATGTAAACCCTGATGAAGGTGCCAAAATTAACTGCAATGGGAAATGAATAATAATTATTTTAAGATGACTTTGCCCTTGGCACTAGCTCACATGGAGCCCTTTTCCAGACTGTGCTCTGCCCTTAAGAAATCTGCAAGTCAGGCACACAGGTCAGTTCCAAGGATCTATGAGTCCAAGGGGAAAAAAGGAAAAACCTCGGCTCTATGCCCGTGTCTCTATAGGTTCTCACCCCTGTTAGTTGGACACACTCGTCTCTTCCCTAAGAAAAAAGCAGAGGTTGTCTTCTCTGGGTTTGGATGATTTATAAGAAGTTAAGGAAGGAATTTCAAGTGGGGTGTGAGGCAGGAAGAAGACATCGAGACCTGTATAGGCATTTGAAGCAGGAGGGAAGAGGATGAATGTGGAACCAGAGAAGGGACTAATTGTAGCTTCTCCTCAGTGTAAACATCCGTTGATTTAACTTCCTAGGGCAGTGGTTCTCTATTTCTGAGAGCAATGAAAATTTGAGACCTGAATGAAAGCCCCGGGCTCACTTCCCAGAAGCGCGCACACAACACACCTGTGCACACACGTAAGGACACCATTGTGTCTGGGGTGTGTGGACCCATCCAAGGGCCCAGAAGCCCCACATTGAGAACTCCTGTACGCTAAGGACTTAGTCTAATACTCTTACTTAGTGACTGTCCATGGAATTAACAGCACCTCTGAATCCTGGGCTTGTCAAAATTATGGGTTTTTTAGATCTCATCCAATTTCCCTTTTATGTACGAGCAATATTTTGCAAACGTTAGTTTTCTGCTTCCCTTCTATTTGTCATATCCATTTACCATGTCCATGCCACAGTACAATACCTGTACTACTACTGACAAAGTTTTTCTTCAAACTAACTTATTCTCCAAAAGAATGTTTGATACTGGATACCGCATTTCGAAAAGGCCGCGGACATGCAGGCTATTATGGTGCAGATCTGGTGGCACAGCTCCAAGAGGCCCATAGTGAAGGCAGTACAACTGCTGGGCTGGATACGAAGGAAGGTACCGTTGGAAATATGGTGATACTGCACATAACAGAAAGTTTCCAAGTGAAGTGACAAGTTCTTTTAAGTGCAGCTGAAGCAGCAGAGGTGATTCTACGTGTGGACAACATCATCAAGGCAGCACCAAGGAAACGTGTCCCTGATCACCACCCCCGTTAAGCATTCCCATATGCTATTGAGCCCTGGACCAGTTCATAGTAAAGTTGTGTTTGAAAGACTTCGACCTCCTGAAAGAAGACTATAGAATTGAAGTTTACCTGTGACTGTTATATCCTTAAGATTGGACATTTAACTGACCTTCTATCTGAACATGGGTCTAATTTATTTGCTATTTCATTTTCCATAAAATTCAGTTGATTTAAAAGTTCATATCTCATACTGTGCATCAAAGTAAAAATTTGAACAGTTAAAAAAAGAAAAGGGGCTTCCCTGGTGGCGCAGTGGTTGGGAGTCTGCCTGCCGATGCAGGGGACACGGGTTCGTGCCCCGGTCCGGGAAGATCCCACATGCCACGGAGCGGCTGGGCCCATGAGCCATGGCCGCTGAGCCTGCGCGTGCGGAGCCTGTGCTCGGAAACGGGAGAGGCCACAACAGTGAGAGGCCCGCATACCGCAGAAAAAAATAATAATAATTAATTAATTAAAAAAGAAAAAAAAGAAAAGGTCATGTATAAACAAGAGATCAGCCAATGAAGAATGACCAGGTGAGGAGGAGTCTAGAATCCAAAGTACTAATTGAAATAATAGGGAAAGTTTAGAAAGAACTAAAGGTAAATAAAACAGCTGATAACAAAAATTCCAAGCGGGAAGTAGCCTTGTTTTGGGTTTCGTGTTGGTTTTTGGTGCAGGAGTCATTACTAGAAGAACCAAGTGTGAACAGTAGGAAAGGGAATAATCTTCCCAACAGTTAGGAGTGCCTCCTTGCCATCCAGTCTCCACATAGTATCTTTTTAAAATATGAACCATATTATGTCACCTTCCCATTCAAGCCCATCTGATGGCTTCCCACCATACCTGGAATAAAATCCAAAGCCCTCACTATGGCAGGTGGGCCCTACACCATCTGGCTCCCACCTTCCTCTCTAGGTTCATCTTCTCCCCATCTTCCTCCAGCTTGATTGTTCTCCAGGCCACTGGCCTTCTTTCATGTGACAAGCTCATCTCAAAGCCTTGCCATGTCCTGTTTCCTCTGCTTCAGATGCTCTTCCCTGGATCTTGGGAAGATGGATCCTTCTTATCTTTTAGATCTCAGCTCAGCTGTCAGGTCTTTAGCAAGCTCTTCCCTAACTGTTCAATCTCAAGTGGTCCCCACACCCAGGCACCCTCTGCCACTGTTTCATTGTCTCCAATGCATTTGTCAGCACCCGAAACTCCTGTTCATTTACTTTTTATTTTCTAATACTTGTTTCCCCTGCCAGAAATCAAGATCCATGAGGACCGGCCCTTGTCTGGCTTGCCAGCTTCTGGAATAGTGTCTGACACAAAGTAGGCATTTATTAAATATTCCTTGGGTGGACCGATGAGGAGTCAAACAGCATAACTTCCTTGTGAAGTGATTCATGAGTCTTCCATCAGTAGAGGTGGGTGAATCCAGTCACAGCCCTTATCAGGGATGCTCTGAGAAGCTCCTAGCATTGAGTAGGTAAATGAGTTGAACTCTAATTTTCAGTGCTGAGGTTTGCATATTTCATAGGCTCACGTCACAGAGGGGAAAGAGCATGACCAAGTCCGACGGGCCTGGGATTAAGTCTTAGTGTTGCTACGTATGCATGGGGGACTCTGGGCAAGTCACTTGATCTCCCTGGACTTCAGTGTACTCCTCATCTGAAAAATGCAAATAACGAGACCTGTCTTGCTGGGCTGTGGGGCGTATTTAAGAAGATAACACGTGTGATGTACCGAACTTGGTGTCATGTGCCTACTTGGGATGCAGCAGAGTTATGCTGCACAGCTTCCTCCACAACCTGTCGACCTTTGACAAGAAGCCTGATTTGTTGGCAATATTCAAGCTGGAAGAATTTGTGGAGGGCATCTTCTTTTCCTGAGAAAATAATATGCCGCTTCAAATTCTTTTTGAAAGTAAATAAGTGTCAATTCTGAAAGACAGACATCAAAATGAATGTGTGGCCTTGTATCTCTGACCCAAAAAAACAGTTTAACCATGGTATTGATGTAGCTCTGAATTTCTCTGTGGTGGGTCTGGGGGTTCTCTCTTCTCTCACTCCTCCCCTGAGGGTTAAATGACAGACAGGGCTATGTTTCTCCCTGACCCACCATCTAATTGCTCATGGACCAAATCCACATCTGTTTGATGATGAGAGCACCCTTCCAACCTGCAAGAGACCCAGATCCACCCATCCTGTGGGCTGAGACTGTGGCCTCAACCTGGGCAGGCCAGGAGGACCTGCTCCCAGAATTCACTTGGTAAATCAGGGTTATTAGCCCAGGAAAGCCTCCTCAGAGGGCATTCTCCTAAGTCCCCAACTTTAGTCCAGACAGCCCTCAGGTATCCCTTCTGGAAGACAGCACGATATAGTGAAATGAACACAAAGGGTTAAGTCATGCTGAGATAAGACTCATTCGCTCTAGTTTCTTATTTCATCTTCAAACCCCCGACTCGAGCCTCAGTTTCCTCATCTGTAATATGGGAACCCTATCACCTGTCCCATATGTTGATCAGCAACTAATGGGATAGTGTATGTTCAGTGCCCAATTCTCGAATGTTTGCACCCGTCCTTCTCCTTACCATCTCATCACCACCTCCCCGCAACCCCTCCAGAGAAAGGGTGACGCCTCTATGCCTAAGAAACTTAACAGGAGGGTAGTCACGGCAGCCAACTAAATCCCCCCTTTCCACGTGAAGTTTGATTTTGGCCATGTTTAAGAAGAATGCCACGACCTTTAATACTATGCACCCTGAGTTAAAGGAATCCCCAAACCCAGCAACGTGTCCCCCCCCCTTTCCTTTTCCTGCCTCTCCTCGCCCTGTGAGGGCCCCTCCCATCCGTTCTCCCAAGCCCCCATTTCACAGTGCTCCTTGTAGCCTTCTGCTAATTGGCAGTGCCATCAGGAGTATTATGTCTCTGCCTTTGGCTATGCCGTCACTTTGAAGAAAGAATTCCTGGGAGCACTCCCTCCTTCATCTGCTGCTTCCACCCCTCCGACTCAGAGCCTGAGCCCCGCGGTAATGCAATCACTGTGTCTATGAGACATGAGCGAAGAAGTAGCACAATGTTTCATGGCCAAAGCAGTTATGCATCTCCCCACCAAGACCCAGGACTAGTGTCTCCATTCTGTCCTGTCACCAGGGACATACAAAGGAGTCTGATTCCCGGACACGTGACCATGGGCCTTAATGAGAAATGCAGGTGGTGGCAAAAGAGACCACAACATCCATTACCTGGAGATGACCACACCTGCCAAGAGAGCATTCCATCCTAGAGCCTGTGCGGCCCAGGTAGTGAGGCTCTCCCTCTGGACCAGACCAACACCTTGCTTGTTGGTGGAGTCTGGGTAGAAGGCGGATGGGAGCAGTAACCAGGTGACCTAGGACTTTAAATATCCGCCTCCTCTGGCCCCATTATCATCTGGGACCAGCCTAGCTCAATCTGTACTCACTGCCGTGGTATCATCAGTTCACCCAAATAGTTGTGTATCTTCAACCTGAGCACCTCTGGGACTGGGGAGCCCTCTATCCCCCAAAACAGCCCACCCAGGGTGCTGGCAGGCAGGGTAACACAAAAGTTAGGAGCAAAGGTTTTGAGTCAGACAGGCTTGAGTTCCCAGCCTGCCTCTGCTACATGCTGGTGGTAACTTTGCACATTACTTGACCACCCTAAGCTCTGGTTTCCTTTACTCTAGACTGGGGTAATAAATAGACCTACCTCTTAAAGCATTGGAAGAATTAAAGGAAATAAGAAGAAAAGTGCTTTGCCTAGTGGGCATTAAAGACAGTCATGAACCATCATAGAAATAATAATAAACATTTGTTGAAGACTGTGTCAGGAAGTGGATCAGGTGCTAGGAATACGGGGTGACAAAGACATGGTCTCAAGGTAGAGAAGACGGTCATAAAAGCAGGTGACAGAGAGTATGGGACCATAGCTCTATATTACAGTTCTTCCTCATAATGCAACAAAATCAGTGTCCCTGACTCTCTACTCACTGGCTCAAGTTCAGCCCCCCAGAACATCTAAAACTCACTCCAAACCCTCTTCCACATGACAGCCTTTAACCTCCTGAAGACCACAAATCATGTCCCCCTAAGTCCCCTCTTTTCTAGGCTAAACAGTCCTAGTTCCCCTCTAAAAATAATAAGCCTGGCTTATCTTTCTACATGCCTTTCTCCAAGGAACAAAAGGCATTTTACCAGCCCCAGCTCATTCATCCTCTCAGCACAATGGGCCCACAAAGAAAGGAAGATTTACCTGCCCTAGCCAGGCCTGATACCAAGAGAAATTTAATTCCATTTGGGATCCCTCCAGGGTCCTTCAGCTGAGACACGTCAGACCCCAGCTCAGAGGCACTATCCAGTGATTGTGACCTTCTTTTCTATTTCACCAGCTTTGGCTGGTGAGACATCACTGCCCAGCTCACAGCATCAGGCAACCAGAAACCCAGAGGAACCTTTGAGATCATCTGGGCCAGGGGTTATCTGCCTGGGCTTCATCATAGACTCTCCTGGGGAATGTTTAATAAAGACACTATTGGACAGCCCCATTCACCCACAAGAAATTCTTTTTTTTTTTTTTTTTCCTGGTCGCACCGCGTGGCATGCGGGATCTTAGTTCCCTGACTGGGGATCAAACCCACGCCCCCTGCACGGGAAACCTGGAGTCTTAACCACTGGTCTGCCAGGGAAGTCCCAAGAAATTCTGATTTAATTGATCTAAGGGCCTAGGCATCAAAATAGTTTCCAAAGCTCCCCACGGCATTCTAATACACAGCCAGGATTAAAAATCCACCCGTCTAGCTCACCATTTCCTTTTGCACTTGAGAAAATTGTCCAAAGAGTAGACATGATCTGTCCAAGGTCACAAACTAGTTAGAGGAGAAGGCAGGATTAGAAGTCCTGGCTCCTGCTTCCCAATCTAGTATCTTTTCCACTAGGCTATCTGGAGGTTAACATCCTGACTTCAAACTAGAATCCAGGAGGTGTGTGCCATGAGATGCTATAGAGAAGTAGACAATGCACCTTACTCTTCCAAGCCCTAAACCCACCGTGTTAATCCCGCCCTCTTTTCTAAGTCTTTCTTCTCCTCCCTCACCTCTGTACTCCAGTCTTAAAATGTGTTGTCAAAGTGACATCCACAAAGGGAGAGCTCTATTCAGTTTTCAGCCAAAAGAATTACACAGGAAAGAACCTCATCGTAAATCAAAAGCCAAAAGCAATTCTTAAAACCAAATTAAGGTCCTAAGCGTTCAGCAAAGCCTCTTTAGAAATCAACCCTTCAGGGTCAGTCCTCTGCTAGAAAAAGGCTATGCAGGGGTGGGGGAAGAAAAGAAACAGTATTAAAATTCCAGAAATGTAACCTGAAATAAATAAGTGATATTTTCTGGCCAAGGTAATGCCAGGGTTTTAGTTTCCAATGTGATAGAGCTACTTTACATTTTAATAAATGCACATTGAGAAAATAATATTATTGCTCTGATATTGGGAGATTATTTGTGAACATAAAATATTAGAACTTGTCAGGAAGGCATTTATTTTCTTTTTCCTTCTTTCTCTACTGCAATATTCTTTCACCTAATGAAAGATGATTGCAAAAATAATTATATCAAACAGTAGCCAACACACACAAAATAAATGGGGGAAAAAAAGAAGGTTATCTGGCACTGGATTGCAAACACAAGAAGGGAAAAGCGTGTGTCAGAGCAAGGGGGGATAATTGCACATCAATCTGATGATTACAGAGTGGGTGGAAAAAATTAAGGCAACTGGTTGGCTGCTGAATGTTCAGTTCCCAGATGGAAATCAGAACATGGATCAGAACTCATTAGTCAAATTATCCATTTCCTGTATCCATGTGGAAAAGCCAAAAATGTAGATGGAGTTCTGTGTTTGAGAAAATACTCTAACCTTAAAATGCTGCCACGTGTGAGCCCGTAATCATGGAACTTTGAGGTCCATAGCCAGTTTCCGATGGCTCTTGAACCCCTGAAATTATGTATATTCATACATACACACTTACCTGGAGAGAGATTCTATGGTTTTCAATATACTTCTAAAAAAGCTGTTTATCAAAAATAATTAAGAACCACTGAACTGCTCTATCCCCTTCATTTGAAAAATAAAATAAAAATAAAACTGTTCCCAGAAAATAGCTGGGGAGTTCTACAAAAAGTTAAACATAGAGTTACTCTGTGACCCAACAATTCCACCTCTAAGTTTGTACCCAAGAGAACTAAACACCTATGTTCACACAAAAACTTCACACAAATGTTCACAGCAGCTTTAGTCATAATAGCCAAAAGATAGAAACTCAAATGTCCATCTAATGCTGAATAAATAAACAAAATATGGTATGTCCTTCATACATGGAGTATTATTCAGCCATAAAAAAGAATGAAGCACTGATACAGGCTACAATATGGATAAATGTTGAAACCCTTATGCTAAGTGACAGAAGGCAGTCACAGAAGGCCACATATTGTATGATTCCATTTATATGAAATGTCCAAAATGGTCTTTTTTTTTTTTTTTTTTGGCTATGCCGTCTGTCTTGCAGGATCTCAGTTCCCTGACCGGGGATTGAACCCGGGCCCTGGCAGTAAAAGCACTGAGTCCTAACCACTAGACCACTAGGGAATTCCCCAACAATAATCAAATTCATAAAGACAGAAAGTGGATTAGTGGTTGCTGGCGGGTGGGTTGGGGATTGGAAGTGACTGCTACAGGGTACAGGGTTTATTTTTAGGGTGATGAAAATGTTCCAGACTTAGCTAATGATAATGGTTTCAAAATGATGTAAATATACTTAAAACCCACTGCACCGTACATTTTAAAAGGGTGAATTTTATGTTAGGTGAACTATACCTCATTTTTTTGAGTGTCCAAAACAAAAACTTATGCACAAGTTCTCCAAGCAGTAGCAGAGCCAGGTCATAGGAGAGCACACTGAGAGCGCGCAGGAGATAAGGAAGATTAACCCAAATTGATGTCATGTGTATTTATTCACTCAAATATTGATGGATGCTCATTATTTATACATGCCAGCACACCTGGGCCCTGCCGACCCCAACTCCATAGTGAAGCAATAGACGTACGCCTAGTCTCTTGGACTGACATTCTAGTGGGAGGGAGATAGCCCACCAAACTCACAACAAATTGTGTAATTACAATAGTGGTGCAAGATGTGAAGGAGAAGCACAGGTGACATGAGTGTGTAACAGACCAGACAGGGCAGGGGGCAGGAGGCCTCCTTGAGCAGGTGGGTCTAAGAGGGTAGGAGCCCAGCACATTTAAGGAACTAAAGGAGATCCATGTGGCCAAGGGCACCAGAGAAGGGCAGAGGGGTGTGTCAGGGTCTAGAGAGACAGCAGTGGCCTCTAGACCAGATAAAGGGTTTGGGTTTTGAGCCTAAGCTGATGGGTCTAGCTGAGACGTGATCTGTTCCTAAAGCATCAGACTGGCCAATCAGGGGAGAACGGATGGAGAGAGGCAGCATCATTGTACGGAGGGCAGTTGGGAGGCTACTGTGGTCTTGTCAGCCAGAAAAAGGGTCCAGGGCCAATGTACCCAACATGCATGCAGGCTGGAGGGTACTGATGGAAAGGAACCAGGAAAACCAATTTGTGCAAATGCTGTTACAACATCTGGGCTCTGCCACACCTTCAGGAAAGATATGAGGACTGCACATAGGAAAGTGAAAAGTGGAGTTGATGAGGTGGGAAACGTGAAGATGCTCGGTTATCCGCAAAGTCCAGTTTGAAGAAGCACAGGCTGAAAGGGAGGTAGCTTCCGTGTATGTGTGCTCACCAGAGGTGAACAGAGACCGTGGAGTGAGTTGAATAGAGAACCACCCTTGACGTTTGAAAGAAGCCTAAACCTGCAAAAGATGTTATCCCTGAAAGGTGTTAGAAGTTGAAAATGTATGTCGGTTATAGAAGGAAAGTAATGAGAAGGTTTCGAAGGTGGTAGTAACAATAACAGTAATAATAGCTAGTACTCACTGAGCATTTCGAGAGAAGAACTGGGCCAAACAGGTCACACGTGTTATCTCACTTAATTTTCCCCCGGGGACCTCCACGTGAGGGATGTCCTGTTACTATGGTCACCTCTCAGATGGAGCCACTGGGACTTCAGTGATGTCACTTTCCCGAGGTCGCAGGCCTAGGAAGAAGGGGAGCCAGACATTCACATGGCAGCCTGCCTCCCGCACTGCCCTCTCGGCCCCTAAGGCCAATGACCTAGTCCTCCCATCTGGGCCTCCATCACAGGTGGGAGAGGCTATCAGATTCCTCCTGAATCTTAGAGATTATGGCTAAGAGTCCCAGCCTTCAGCCCCTGCCCAAGTCAGGCTACGAAGGCCAAGAGGACCTTAGGCTCTGTGAGGACCTGGTATTCCCTGAGGCCAAAGCTCCTGCCAGGCCTGCAGGGACCCGGCAACCAACGAAACTGCTCTCAGGGAGACGGAGAGCCCTCCAAGTGACCACAGAGAAGCGGATTTCTCCAGCAAGTCCTGCTTCCCCTTTGCCCCATCTGCAGTCCAGGCCCTTCCAGGCTCTCCTTGTCTCCCCCGACCCCACTGGCTTATAGGGCCGGAGCCTCACACTTGCTTTACAGCCTGTAGCCCTTCTGTCTACCGTGAGTAGACAGAATAGACAAGGTCAGCATCTCATTACCATGACCACCCGTTATCCTAGGGATGCCCCCTTTGCCCTTGGACCCAAAGGTTCATTTGTTAGTACGAAGCATCACTTAGGGAATTGTTTAACAAGATTCTCTTCCAGATGGGACCTCAAAATGCCCCACCCTCTTGCCACCTTTCCAACGACCTTCTGAAGGGGATGTAAAGTGGCCTAACCGTCTAGGAGCGCAGGCTTTGGAGTCAGACCTAGATTTGCAGCTGAATAAATGAGTGACCTTGGGTCGATTTATTTAACCTCCTTGAGCCTCAGTTTCTTTGTCTGCAAAATAGAAATAATAATAGCATCTTCCAACAACGTTGGGCTGTTCTAAGGTTTCCCTGAAACTACCTACATAAGATCTTACCTCTGTGCCTGTCACATAGTAATACTCAATGAATGTTCGCTGCTCTTGTTAGTAATGGTTAACAGAATAAAGGATCACGATAGGGGGGAGTTAGAACAGCGATTCTGTGTGTTAGACTCGCCTAGGGAGCTTCTAAACCACTCAGTGGGAGCTGCACCCCATACCAATTAAGTCGGAACCTCTGGTGAGGGAACCAGTTGTCAGGGTCTGTCAAAGCTCTCGGATGGGGCTTCCCTGGTGGCGCAGTGGTTGAGAGTCCGCCTGCCGATGCAGGGGACGCAGGTTCGTGCCCCTGTCCGGGAAGATCCCACATGCCGCGGAGCGGCTGGGCCCGTGAGTCATGGCCGCTGAGCCTGCGCGTCCGGAGCCTGTGCTCCGCAACGGGAGGGGCCACAGCAGTGAGAGGCCCGCGTACCGAAAAAAAAAAAAAAAAAAAAAAAAGCTCTCAGATGATTCCAATATGCAGCCAAAGTTGAGGACCCCCAGAACAGGATGACCCGCGATCCCGTTCCCCCCCAGCTCTAC
Source organism: Tursiops truncatus (assembly GCF_011762595.2). Lineage (NCBI taxonomy): Eukaryota > Metazoa > Chordata > Mammalia > Artiodactyla > Delphinidae > Tursiops > Tursiops truncatus. The sequence goes on from NC_047041.1 coordinate 7,509,868, forward strand.
CCAGATGAATGTAAGTCAAGTGAGCACCGGAGAGCAGAGGTTCCCCCAGAATGCCCAGAAGGTGCTGAGCTGAAAGTGAAGTCTCCCCTTACTCTAGTTTCAGACACACCCACCCACCTGTCTCTCCGAGCCGCTCTGGGCCTCAAAGTCACTTCAGGTAGGTTGGGAAGGAGACCTTCCTCACACGTCTCCCAAGGCAGGAAAAACTCTAGTCAGCCAGCCATGTTGTCCCTCTAGGATAGACCAAAGAAAATCATAAGTAAGAGATGCTACATAAACAGTGTGCAATTAACCCTCCACCAGCCCCGGGGAAGACACGCGTTAGCTGTCTTGGCACAAGGCTAAGCTGAGACCCGAAGGAAGCCACCTGGGGTTGCACAAGAGTGGCAGCTAAACCTCAGTCCTTCAGAAGCTGCCCCTCCCTCCCAGCCGCCTTCCTGGGGTCCCGGCCTCAGCAGGTGGATGGACGGCTGTCAATTTAGCCCAAGTAAATGTGGAGTTAGAGTTGGCGGTAACTTTAGCCCCATCTCCATCTCCACGCAAGGTCTTTCTTGTTCTCCTACAACACTAATGGCATTTCTCTTCTATAACCGCCCCTCTGGCTGAGTGCTACCCGCCCCGACAGTGATCATTTGTTTCTCAGGGGCTCAACGCATCCTCAGCCTGTCTCAGGAGCTGCCCTGCTGGCTCCCTACCGTCCTGCCCCAGGCTTCACATCCTCACTGTGCATCCTCATGGCCCATGTCGGCCTCAGAAGCACACTCCCTGCACCAGCGCAGTGAGGCCCCAGGAAACTGCAAATCACATGTGCTAGTTACCAGCTGACAAGCTCGCGGGGTACCCTACCTCTGGACCAGCCTCCCCTACCGGTTGAACTCCCGGCCCCTCCCGCCACCGCCATCCCCTTAGGCAGGAGGGCTGAGGAGGGGCCTGTCCTTCGTGGCTGGATCGTCCTGAATGATTACAGGCTGAGAAAGGAGCTCTGTGATTAAGGAAGCCATTTGGGGGAGGGGAGAGGAGGTGCGATCCTAAAACACCTGCCTGGGACCCACTCAAGTAAGGGCAGATGTGCGCCTCCCACAGACAGAGGAAGGGCTCCAGGGGCTAAGCGCAGTTGAAAAGCAAGGTTAGTGAATTTAATGAGGTGATGTTAAGCAGCTTAATGCAGCTCGATAGCCTGGGGCTAGAGGAGGGGCCATAGCAGAAAGTCAGAAGTTAAGGCTGTAGTAATTAGATTTCACAAATGCCATTGTTATTGAGCCTGCCAGGTGGAAGGGAGGCTCCCCGAGGCCGCTTCTGAGACGCCCCACCCAGCTGCCTCCCACCTCTCTCTCCCACCCGGCCCGCCCACCCTCACCCCAGCACCGGTCCTGGACCCGCACCCGGCTCAGACCGCCCCCCCCCGCCCGCCCCTTGGGGTGGTAAAGGGTGTCGGGGGAGCGGCAGCTACCACTCTTCCTCCTGGTGGTAAGAGGCCGGCATGGCAGGCCCGTCAGGCGGCAGAATGTCTCAGGGGACATCATGCCCTGGTCACTGTGACAAGGTGTCAGTCCCCAGCCTTGCAGGGCTTACCCAGCGGTGACTGTCCTGAGCTGAGTGGCGATTGGCCTCAGGGCTCCTATTGGTAGCAGCGCCCTCGCTCTTCACCTGTGCACCCTGCAGAGCTAGGATGCAGAGAGGAAGTGGCCGGAAGGGAAGGGAAGGGAAGGGAGGGGTGGCCCGCCGTGGAAGGATTTGGCCTTCAAGCAAGCAATGGAGGGCTCAGTTTCTCCATCTGTAAAATGGCTCATTGCACAAGGCCCCAGGATGTAGACTGCAGTAGTGAAGGCTCATGTTGACCTTGCTGCTGGAGGTTTAGTGCTCTGAGGACAGGGGAAGCCACCGGGTGCCCACGCGGTAACAGGGAGCCATTAATACTGGCTGTGATAGTTCTTGAACCAGGAAAGCTACTTACCTCCGGGCGGGCGAGAGGGAGCTGAGTTCCTGCTCCCAAGGGACAGCCCCACCTGTGGAGAGGCTGCTCCCTCCAGTGGAAGGCAATGGTTATGGTCAGCGAGCTCGGCCCCCTCTCCCCTCCCTTCCGATCTCGTCTTCAACCCTTCCTCTCCCAGCCTGGAGCTTCACATCCCCACCAGAGAGCAATCCCAACCATCACAGACTCACAGGATCTGACACCAAAATTTGACAAAGGGAGTTGAGTTGATTGCCTCGGTTTCCTTTCCTGTAAAAGGAGGCAATGGGCCCACCTCAGCCCTCCTACCCCATTGTTCCCCTGTGCTGGGGGAGCCAGAACCCCACCTCCTGATGGCCTCCTGGCGGGGCTGGTACTCCTGAGCCCGTGACAAGCCCTGTGGCGGGTTCACAGCCGCCCGCCTGCCTGCCCCTGCTGGGAGAGCCCCCTTGGAAGCGAGCAACTGCTTAATGAGGTAAACACGCGCGTGAAATTACAAAGCTCTGGGATCCAGGCAGGTTCTCAAGCGGCTTATTTCAGCTAGAAATTACCTGCAGCCTGCCCCCTCCCGACACATCCGGGGCCCTCCCCCAGCCCCCAAATCCCTCCCTTCTTTGCTCAGTCTAAGCTTTTAGAGGAGAAAAAAAAGGTGTGGAGGAAAGCAAGCCTGTTGATGCATGGCAGTTCGGGCAAGTTTTAAGGCCTCTGCAGAGTTTGAGAATGTCGCTGGAATGTTAAACATGCCGCTGGGTTCCCTCCGCCACTGCCTTGAGCCAAGTCCTGGGGACTGGGACTCTGCAGCAGCCTTCCCTGCTGCCTATGCTGGAATGTCTAGGGCCTCAGGCTGGCATCAATCCGGGATGCGTAGGGCCTCCTGGGATGTGGCCCTGTGACCAACCGAAGCTGGTGAAATGTGGAAGATGGTTTCCAGGGAGCCTGGACTCTCCTCCCCTGTGGCCCTGTGAAATTGACAATGATGATGGTAATAATCTCTAATGTTTCTTGAATCATTCATGTCTCAGACCCTGTTCTAAAGGATTTGCACATCCTAACTTGTTCGATGCCCACGACAACCCTATGAGACAGGTATTATTATTTCCCTGTATTTTACACATGAGGAAACTGGGACACAGAAAGGTAAGATAAAGTGACTTCTCTAACATCAGAGCCAGTAAGCAACAGACCCGAAATCTGAACCCAGGAATTCTGGCTCCAGAGCCCGCGCTCATAAATACTATGCTAAGTTGTTTCTTCATAAAAATAGTATTTTTAAATTAGTATGACTGGCTCTGATTTGAGCACTTTCATGCTGGACACTGTGCAAAGACCTTGGCGTACCTCACGTCAGGGAATGCTCTCAACAGCCCTACAAGGCAGATGCTATGAACTCCTTTTCCAGATGAAGCATTGGAGGCTCAGAGAGATTAAGTAAGTAGGCCAAAGTCACACAGGTGGTGAGTAGATGAAGGGGATGCCTTCCCGAGTTTGTCTGAATTCACAGCCCGAGCCCACTTGGAGACAGTACCTCCCAGTGCTCCCTTCCAAAGGGGACAGTCTGAGTGCCTCTTTCTCCTGAGCTGAAGAATGAACGCAGGGTCTCTGGGTGTCCCTCTGCCTATGTGCCTCTGATCTGACTCTGGAGAAAAAGTGCAATGAGAGAAATCTCTGCTTAACTCCCAAGAGGAACCAGGTCCCCTGCCCTCCCAGCCCTTGGCTCTCCACCGATATGCCCTGTGCTTGTCACCCTCATCCTTTCCCCCAGCCCCCAGCATCCCTGCTCAACCCAAGCAGGGATGTGCAGTTCCAGGCAAGCATGACGGAAATGTATGGCCAAGAATGGTGATGTATTTATTAAGTGAATCCAACAACTTTCATTAACCCAAGCAGACATTATTAAAACATGCCGGTTGTCTCTGGGAGGGGAAGTGCCCCGTGCAGGCTGCGAGCCAAGCCCCTGCTTGTATGCTCCAAGCCACTGAGTGTGGGCTGGGCCTCCCTCCTGACATCCTGCATCTCATCCATCGCTTTCCATGAGGTGGGCCCCATCCTGAGCCCCCACGGTACTCCCTTACAGCAGTCATCACAGGACACCTCCGTCTGGCATCCCTCTGAGACAGGCATCCTAGACCCAGGCGGCCTGAGGCCCAGAGACCACAGGTACTCCATCCCTCCCCCTGCCTGCACCTGAAGATGGAGCTGCCTCGGGGCCCCTGGGCGGCTACACTAAATGCAGCACAGTAAACCTGACCAGAGTCCCGGCAGCGGCTGAGGAGGCACCACTGGACATGTGGTTTGGGGTGGTCCCCACTTTCTGGCCCACTAGGTAGAGTTATCCCTGGGGGCCCAGTAGGGGCAGGTGGGAAAGCAGGGGTGCCAGAGAAGATGCAAGAGGATGGAGAGGAACCGAGCAGAAAGAGCAGGACCAAGAAAGGCGGGAGACAGGCTGTTGGGACGGGACCTCCCCTGCCCTGTGCGCCGCCTGTGATCATGGGTCTTTGCTGAGGTGCAGGAAGTAGTAATAATCCACGATGCAATTTACAGTGTGCTGTTTTCATAGGCCATCTCCTCTGCTCCTCATAAGTCCTGCTGGGAGGGTGATAGATCGGCCTGGTTTCCCTCGTGTGCCGAGGGTGAGAGGAAGCTCAGAGAGGTTAAGTGACGCAGGCGAGGTTGCGAAGTTGCTAAGTGGCAGCTCCGGGACGGTGCCCAGGCCTCCAACCCGGCATCCAGCCTTGTTTCACGGCCTCACCTCGCAGACGGCTCCTTTTACTGAGTTCCAAACTCTGGTGTCTGGCAGAGTCGAGACACTGTTCGGAGTCCGCCGTTCTGCACAACCTCAGAACCACGCGCTGTGCTCCAGGCGCTCGGGCCACATGCTGTGCACACCTGCCCACCCACAGGAGCTCAGGCCACAAGGCCAGCAAGGACCGTGCTACCCTGACTGGTCACCCGGCTCTCCATCACCTTATCTACACAGTGAATTCTCTACAGGCCCGTGGAGGAGACTAGCTAAACGCTGTGCACGTGTCCAGCACAGCCTGGCACACAGTAGGTGTTCAGCAAGCAACGGCTCCTGGCGTTCTGCTAAAAGACCAGGGCAAAACCTATGCAGTGCGGCCAGGATTTATTGACCGCTCTGGTCTCATCCTGGTTTGGGAACAGCGTGTTGCAGACTTTCAGGGATGGTCTCCTCCCATAAGTACACTCACCCTTGTCACCTCCATGTCCTTGTTTTTGGTTGAGAAATGCAGTCGTCATAATACTGGACACCCTGAGGAGACAGCACAAGGATGGGGCTGTAGCTTATTCATCTTTTATTCCCACTGCCTAGCATCTTTCCTGATGTGACGGATTATCGATACATGTTAACAGGTGGATAGAAGGGAGGGAGGAAGAAAAACTGCCCAGTGAACAGAAAGCGGATGGATGATAAGAATCTTGACATTCTGTGGCTGCTCTACCATCTCAACAGATTCAGTCGCCTCTTCACAACAGGACAGCGCAGGTGCTGCTTGGTCTCCGAGTCAGTGGGGAGAGGGGTATCCAGCTGGGGGACATGGGTAAAAGCCTTGTGCTGGGGAGAATGGGTCCTATGCCTACTCCCTGGCCTGTACCACATTTCTCTTCCCATCAGCAGGCCTGGCCAACCCAGAGCTGCCAGCCCTCCAGAGCCAGGAAAGGTGACGGCCACAGCTCCCCTGCCAGCACGGTGGCTGCCTGACGTCAGGCAGCGCCCAGGGAGCGGCAGGGCTGAGCTGCTAGCAGCAGGCGCCGCCACCTTAATGCTCTGATGCCTGGCCCAGCACAGCTGCACAGGCGGCAGAGACCCGCACCCATTTCTTCCCTCTCAGCTTGTCTGTGGAGAGGAGGTAACAGAGGGGGGCTCCCCCCTACTTCCACACCCCTCTCTGCCTTGGCAGGGCTCCTGTCCCCACCCCACCCCTTCCTCCCGTGACCTCTCCTTCTCTAGGCTCCGGGGCCACTGCGGCTCCCTTATTTATGGGGAACCAGGGCTCTCGCCACAGGGGAGGGGAATATTTCTCTCCAAACCAGCTGCTATGAAATACTGCCAGGAGGGAGCCAGAGCTGGCTGGAGTCCTTACCTGCCTGCTCATTGGTAATCGCTGTGAATTTACTGTTTTAATCAAAGCACTAAGTGAAACAGGGAGCTCCGGTATCCTCACCCTGGCACGGTGGGGATCGGCAGCCGTGGAAATCTGTAGAGGATTCTCAACATTACGGCCCATCCAATGCAAAATGGATTCCCTACTCGGAGTGTGGCCAGAGCCCTCCCCCGCTGGGCAGCAGCGTGATGTAGCTTGTAGAGAAAGGATCTCAGGCTGGTCTCTAGGTCTCAACCACCCAGACTCAGTAATTATGTACTGAGACCCCTGCAGACACAGCCGAGTGAGAGAGGCCTGCATCTCCCTTGGCCACGCTTCCTCGGGCTGCCCCTCGCCGTGGCCTTAACCTTTCCCAGAGCAGTTCTCGAAAAGCTCATTCTCTCTTACTTGTCTTTCTAGCCCACAAGGACTGCCCCAGAACAGAACAGCAAGCTCAGGGTAAACGGGCTTATCAAGACCATGGTTCCCAGGTCCAGCGGAGGGTCCCAAATCGGAACCCCATTGAATGACTCAGGTCCAAGGCCAGGTGGAGGCTTCACGCTGGTGGTGGAGCCACAGTCCTGTGATGGAACCGTGAAGCCAAAACACCTGGATGCAGGCCCTGAGTCAGTCACTTACGAGCTGTGTGACTTCAGGCAAAGCGCTTGCCTCTCTGAGCCTGTCCCACGTGGCCAGATGAGGATGGCTTCGCAGGACGGTTGTGAGGATGATCAAATGAAATAATGTACGTAGATGTCCTGTGTAATCCATGAGGCGTTTGACCGAGGCACGTTGTTATTGTGGCATCGCTGGCGCGGGTACAGAGGGCCCCAGGCCAGGCCTCGGAGAGCGGAGTTGGAAGGCCTGCTTCCTCCCCAGTAACCCCACGCACCACAGGCTCCCAGACCTAGAAAGCTCAGAGGGCTAAGGTCTCCCTGCTGGAGCCGCCTCTGATGGCACACACACAATGCTCCCCTCACCCAGAGCGGCGGCTTCACCGTGCATCAAAAGGCAAACAGAAAGGCTACTGGGGCTGACCTCTCTGTCACCGCTCCTGGGGAAAGACTTTGTTTTGTGAGGAGGGAGGGGAGCCAGTCCCCATCTCGGTAAACAAACTCAGCCTTTCAATTAGCTCCTGTGCGGTGTTGATCCTGCAACGGGAGAGGCCACTGCCCTGCCGGGCCTCGCCAGGCCTCGCTGGTTGCTTCTGTGACTTTGCCAGGAGAATCAAAGAGGCAGCCTTGGGTAACCTTGTTTCATCTCAGATGCTTACAGGATCCCTTGTCTCCTGAAACGCATGCTGTCCTGTGTGCACAGCTCTCGGGCTGAGATGTCCACTTTTAATACAGAGGCCTTAAGGAGAGCCAGATCCTGAGGAAAGAAAGATGGAGCTGGGAGGGAAGGATCTGGCCTTCGTCCAGAGCATCCCGTGTGCCAGTGTGGAGACCGCGCTGAGGGGGACGGCGTGGGCCACCCGCTGGCTATGCCTCGTTCTCTGCTCTTTCCTCTGAATTCAAACATCTCGCATGGGCATCTCGAGCGCGCTATTTTAGAAGATGGGTCACATTTCGGGGGGACATCGGGAACAGAACTCCAAAAACAAGCCTAGCGGCAGAGGTTGTGGTTTGGGACTGAGCAGGAGACTCCAAAGTGGTGTCCAGGACGTTAAGGGGGCAGGATGAATGGCATTGCAGAAGGACAGAGAAGAATGGACGGGCAGCGCAGACAAGGTGGGGAAGACCGGAAAAGGGCAGGCCTGCTTTCCCAGATTATCCTTGGCGCCTGGGGTAGAAGGACTGGCTGAGCAGTGAGGTAGAAGGCTTCTGTTTACAGCCATCTATCTCCCATAATTAGCCATTTAGGAAGAAAATAGCCTTCAGATTCAAAGGTAAATTGACTTACATTGGGATAATAACGTTTGATTGAGCACGGGAAGTTCATCTTTAGAGTATGAGAGCAAACAAATTGCTTTTCTTCCCTGGTGCTTGGGAAGGAACAAGATGAGATTGCAGGTGCTCCCAGACCTGTGTTCCCATCTCCTATAGGCATTATCTGGCCCAGGGCTCGGCCACTGAACCGAGGGTGCCCACGGCTCAGTCCCCGCTGGTTGTTTCCTGATCCTTGTTTTGGAGGGTTTTTAGACTATATTGCATCACACTGATGCAGCAATCCCTTACGATTGTCTACAAGAGCATGAAGAGACATGAATTCCCTCCCTTAGACAGAGGCTGGTTCATAAATACATTTCCTTATTGCTTCCTAGATTGGAGAAATGGCTGTGAGCTTTGGCTTCCGGGAACACAGTGGGAGCAGGGGGAGGGAGGCAAAGGTTTTTAAACTTTGCTTCCGACTCTGGTTGTGAAATCTTGGGTGATTTTCTGTAGACGTCACTGCATTCTGAGCTTCTTAGGATGGAGGATTAGGGAAGGGATGAGAAAGTGAGGAGGGAGCGTATACATCCTGAAAATATGTATCTGATATAGATACAAACTGACTGGGACTCACGGAATAGGAACGCTCCCTGGAGAAGTCAGGTAGTTTTTTGGTTTTTTTTTTCCAGAGGAAGAAAGTTTGAGTCAGGCTTCGAAAGGTAAGCGTGGAAGTGAATTATCAGAGATACACACAGACCCCCAGGGCCTCGTTGGTCAGGCCGCTTCTGGCACTTTGGTTTCTGGCAGAAATTCAGATTATACTTAGGTTACTAAGAGAAACCAGGAATCACCTCAGTAGAGCTTCATCTCAGCTATGTCTTTCTTCCACTTATTCTGATGATGTATTTTTAGAATAGGGGTAAAGGGATGTGAACAGCCCCTAGATTAGAGCGTGTGTGCAGATATGGGTATGTGTGTGTGTGTGTGTGTGTGTGTGTGTGTGCACACGCATGAATGCACTACTACAAGTGGATGTGAAAGGTTTAAGTCCTTGAGTCTAAACATGGAGGAGCAAAATAAAGAAACACATTTTTAGGCTAATAGAGACCTGGGCTTGTAATCTACTACTGTGGAACGAAGTACCCCCAAATTAGCAGCTTAACGCAGTACACACTCCTTACCTCAAAATCTCTGTGGCTCAGCTGGGTCCTCAGCTTCCGTGGAAGCCAAGCCTGCAGTCAAGGTATCGGCCGGGCCTGCCGTCACCTCAAGGCTCTCCTGGGGGAGGATCTGTTTCCACGCTGAGTCCCGTGCCTGTTGACCCCATTCAGGCCTCCGCAGGCTGTCGGATTGACGGCCTCCACTCCTCGCTGGATGTTGGCCAAAGACCAACCTCAGTTCTTGCCCCATGGGCCTCTCCAACAGGGTGGCTTTCTGCTGCAAAGCAAACCTCAAGAAGACAAGACAAAGAGTGTGTGTGCCACCTAGACACACCCAGAAGTTACAGTCCTTTACGACTGAGTTATAGCTGTGACCTCTCACCACTCTGGCCATATTCTCTTCACTAGAAACAAGGCACTAGGCCCAGCCCACACTCGAGTGGTGGGAGTACACATGGGCTCGAAAACCAGGAAACAGGATCATTGGGACCCTGACTTGGTCACACAGGCCCTGGGCTTCCAAGTCAAAACCCCTGAATGTGGACCGGGACAAGGCAAGCCCAGCCAGGGGTTGAATTCAGGAACAGAGCCCCAGTCTTCTGGTTCTCTCCCCACAGCCTTTTCAACTGCAGAGAAGATCACACATGAGAACGGTGGTCAGTGGATGGGCTGGAGCCAGGGGAGTGTCCTGGAGAAGACCACCCAAAGCTTATCTACTCAACAGCTGAAGTAGGTCCCCTGCAGAGGACCGTGGCGATCCCAGAAGTCTTCCCCAGGCTTGACAACCCCCTAGAGGTTTTCATATGAAGGAAAAAAGAGGTTTTCTTTTGGAAAAAAAGTGGGCCTCAGTTTCTACACAGGTCCCTGTCTGCCTGACCCAGATCCAGCCAGATGCCAGGAGAGAAGGGGTGAAGCAGAGAGCCACAAAGGGGGTATAGAGGAATCAACAGCCCAAGAAGAGTGGCCACCTTTTCACTCTAAGAATTCAGGCAACAGAGGAGAGTCAGGGGATGAAATCGCAGGCGCAGCAGAAAGCGCCTGCCTTGGAGAGAGCCGCCAGGGGCCAAGACACCAAGCTGGAAGAATGCAGCTGAGACAATGGACGCGCTGAAAAGCCCTGGAAATAGGGCGCACAGAGTCCCGCTGCTGGGACGTCGTCACAGATTAATAAGGTTTTTGAGGATTTCCGAAAACGTTTCTATGAGTCAGAGCCTAAGAGGGGCCAATGTGGGGCTCTTTGAAGCGTCCTTTTCAGCAGCTTGAAACGGCAAATGTCTCTGCACCCAGCAAGGAGGGGCAAGGCCTGGGCGAGCCAGGAAAAGCTATTGTGTCTCTAGAAAATGGGAGCCCACAAGGGGACTTTATAACAGCCCCGAGCAAGCCATTGAACTTGGAAGGCGGGCACATGCCTTAGCCCGGGAACAATCCACCCCAACAATGCGAGGGAGGCCGCCACTGCTCAGATGCAGAAAATCCATGATCTTCAGACTGAGGGGGATGGCATGCTCAGAAGCCTAGAGTAGGCCCCAGAAGTCTGAGATAATGTTTACAAGGCAAAGCAAGAATTATTATTCCCACTGTAGAGGTACAGAAACTGAAGCTCAAAGACATTTCATGATTTATCCAAAGTCTCAGGAATAAATGATAGAACAGGCAATCATTCTGTATCGTTGGCATTCAATAGTTAGTAGCAGATATCCAAAGCACCAGTGGCATAAGCAAGCTAGGGGTTAATTTTTCTCTCACATAACATGAAGTTTGGAGGTAAGTAGGCAGCCCATCCTTAGCACTGGCTTCCATACTTGGTTTATACCTCATGGTCCTAAAACGGCTGCTGAAGCTCCAGCTATGGCTCCACATTTCAGGCAGGAAGGAAAAAGAAGAGGAAAAAACGAAATAGATGTACCGTCCCAGGTAAATCAGCCATCTTTAAAGAATGGTTTCTGATTATATCTCATTAGCCACCTCTAGCCGTTCAAGGGGGGCTAGGAAATTCATATTTTTTAGTTTAGTTACATTTCCTCCTCAACACTATAAGGATTCTGATGGTAAATAAATGGGAGAATGTATATTAGATAGGCAAATTTTTTTGCTGTAAGATCCAAATTTCCTGAATCTAAATCCAAAATTCTGTCCACTACCTACACTGCCTGTGGTGACCATGGACAGAATGGCCCAGACTACTGACTAATACCATGTCCCCTGACTCTAACACAAAATCAGTGGCTGCACTGAACTATCCAGCACCCAGAGCATTCCGCTGCCCAGCACTGGTGTTGCACGAAGGACCCCAGGAAAATATGACTGTGCCCCCTAAATCCTGGCCCCATTAGCTGTGGGCCAGCCCAGATCTCCTCCCGAAGAGGTGCCGTCTCCTCCACTCGAATGAACTCATATCTCTACTTCTGAACCAGGCACAGGCCTTTGCTGCCGCAGGAGGAATATTGTGGGATGCTGTGGAGGAATGAAGTAGCTGTTGTGTTCCACTCTAGACAGAGCTGGATTTCCAAGTGATAACGGTATCGGACAAGTTACATAGAAACGTGTATGCCGGCATCAGAGCAGAAGAATGGCAGTCAGTTGCATATATGTTTATTAATTCCCCAGCGATCGGGGCAAGCTGCCACGTTCTGCCCCATTGATACCAACTTGTATTCCATGTCAGGGAAGACAAGGGTCCCATTTTTCACTCATGCAGCAAACAGAGAGCCCATAACCAGTCATGGGGGTAGGAACGTGAGCGAGCAGAGTGGGGCCACTTTGAGACCGAAACAGTTTGGAGCTCCCACTGGAAACAGTGACTCTGACGGGAGGACAATGTGACAGGGTCATTCTTCCCACCAGCTTCCTCTTCCCCCAATTCCAAATTTCTCCCTATGACATTTCAAGTTGCAAGGCTCCCATCTCAGAACTTTGACTTTGAATGCCTTTTCATACTGGCCTTGAAGAAGATGGTGTCACCAGTGACCTTTGTAAAAGACCACGGGGACTTAATTAAAACCCAAACTTGGCCACTTAATTCAGACGATCCTGTCGACTCCTGGGTGCTGGAGGGAACTCAGGCTCGTCAGCTTGCAGCCGGCTGCTGGCACTGCCCCTTGGTGTCCCCACGTTGTGGAGCTGCAGAGTGACAGGCAGGCTCTGGCCCAGGCCCCAGGACCACTGATGCCACTCTTGGCGAGAGCGGGGCCCAGCCACTGAGAGCTGAGGGGCTCTGTGGAGAAGGGGAGGAGCCCATCGGGGAGACCGAGGCATCTGTGCAGGGAAAGGGCCTCAGAGGAAGAGATTGGGGGTCACACGGGCTTCCGGTGACGGCGAGTCTAGAGCAAGGGCATTCCTCCTATGTCCTAGCTTTCCTCTGAGTGACTCAGCGGAGGGACTGGAATGCATATAATGACCCCATCCTGCTCCCTCCTCCTGCTTTGAAGATTCCAGCGATGAGCAGATGACTGTGCCCACACGTGTCCCCTGGGCCCTGGAAACAGTACCCTGGGCTCTGCCTCTCTCTCCCAGAACCCATCCCCAGAGGCCACGAACTCATCTGGAAGGCCAGGTTGGATGTAGTTTCTGCTTTTTATACTTTATTGGTACTGGCTTTTATTCCTGCTTCCCAAAAGACGAAAGCAGGGCGCGTGGTGCGAGAGATGCTGTGAGGAGCTGTGTGCTCCTAGGAGAGAGTGGGTGGAAGCATCTTCTCACCACAGCCAGTGTGTGCCTGCCGGGAGATGGGAGGCAAGATCCTTTCCAACCACATCCAATAACTGCATACTCAATGCAACTAAGAAACATGGAAAGAACTTCTCAGAGGTCAAATCAGCTGCTTGATCCTAGGTCCAAGGTCCTCACGTTCCCATCTCTCCCCCTACAGAAGGAAGAGCGTGTAGGGAAAGGAGACCTCAATTCCGGTACTTCTCCCACCACTAACTGTCTGTGCAACCTTGGACACATTACTTAAGCTCTCTGGCCCTCAGGTGCCACCTCTGTAAAGTACAGTGAATAATATTCTGCAGGTGATGAGCTTCTAGGTTTTGTTGCACTTAATTCATTCATTTGAGAGTTTGCTAAGCATCTAGCATATGCCAGGCACTCATTAGATCTGAGCGTAAGACAGTGAACAGAGCATTCTTGCTACACTCCTTCATGGACATAGATGCTGGACGTCAGAGTTACTGGGACTTTCTGGAAGGGAACCCTTGAACTTGGTGAACAGCTTCTGGAGAAGACAGCTCAGCCCCGAGGCGGGATCCGCCACCACTGCTTCAATGGCTTTCCCTGTGGTCCATCAGAGCCTAGGGCAGAGGGATTCATCCTGGGAGGTTTTCCTGCCTTTCTAGGGGCCAAGACCTCGGCTGCTTCCCCCAGCTCCTAAAGGAAGAAACCCTTTGCCAGTCTATGGCTCTGGCTCTTAAATCATAGCTTATTACAATTCTTTATGACCACGCACACACCAAAGAAAGCTTTGGAAAAGCAGGTGGTGCCTGTGCCTGGAGAAGCTTCTGGGAAGAAGCTCCTGGCTCACTCTGTTACTACCCGTCACCTAAGGCTTTGTCATTTCTTGTCATTCCCCTGTCACTCTCAAGGGGGCAGTGTGGCCTGGCTGAGGGGACTGAAGGGCGGGTGGTCAACGAGGTCTTTGGGAAAGGAAACCTCATTCTAGTCCTGTCTTTGTCACATACTGGCCGTGTGACCTTGGGCAAAGCACTTAAGCTCTCGAGTCACAGCAGCGTCATCCATAGATGGTACCAACAGCATATACCTCTCAGGTTGTGGTGGAGATGAAATGAGATGATTTACGTAAATGCTTGGTAACTTAATGAGGCTCAAATCAAAGGTCAAGTGTTAACGATAGGAAGACCCTGACAAGGGAGAAAGAGGCCGAGACTCAAGTCATCAGCTGAGCAGGTATCTATCCAAGGCCTCCCCGTCCGGGTGTCACTTCCTGCATATTCCTGTCCCTGTGTCCTCCCACCAGGCACGGCTGGACTTGGCTCCTCCCAGGGGCTCTGCAGCTGCCCCTGCCCTGTCCCCACCTCCAGTCTCTGGGGGCCAAAGAGGAGGCTAACTTGGGCTCCTTTGTCTGCCCGCAGCGGGCGTCCATTCCTGTCAGGCCCCTCCTCCCTGCTCGAGTGGGTTAAGTGACTTGGAGGGAGAAGAGGAGGTCGATGGCGTAGCTCTCGAGTGCTCTCCAGCCGGGCTGGCGGCCCGCAGACCTTGTCATGGGGGCCACAGCTGCGGGGACACAGTGCCACGGGCAGCCGGGGGGACCCTGCGTCCACGTGCAGTGCCTGCTTGGGAACCACGTGCTACGACCAGGTTCTACAACGGGTCGACCAGGCGCTACGATCCGTTGGGCCCAGGGTCCCAGAGCAGCTGCAAAGTGGCTTTTGCCAGGAAACACCTCTCCCCCAGAACCCCACCCCGCTGGCCCGGAGGGCTGAGAACTGCACGGCGGAAGGCTTGCAGAAAACACCGCGTAGACCCTAAATGCAAGTTCCTTCTCTGTGGCTTCAGAATTCTACATGATCTTTAGGACAATGATTTTTTTTTTCCTAGGTTCTAGTCAGGGCCTCTCTCTTTCTATGAGGACCCCTGGCTAGACAGAGAAGGGGAGTTAGCCAGGAGGATGTGTTAGAAATCAGAGAATTGTAGAGCTGGCAGGGGCCTTAGAGAGTTTCTGCTGCTGCTTCTTTCTACCCTTAAAAGTCCCAGTCATGAGGCCTCTGGGGCCCAGAGAGGTCAGACGACTGGCCCAGACCCTCCAGCGGTGGACAGCCGGGAAGAAAGGACTCTCCCCGCCCTGTAGGGCTGAGCCCTACCCTTCACCTTCCTCCTTAGCTTTTAGCAACTCCCCATCCCTCCCAGCCCACTCCTCTGTCTTCCTCCTTCCCCAGGTAGAGGAGTCCCACGTCCTGGTATGTGGGACACTGCACTGCACAGCCCTGTGCCCGGCATGGGGGTGGGGACTTGGGAGTGGAAGGGACACACACTGTGCCAACACAAGATGGAGGGAAAGGAGTCGAGGGATATGAGTTCTTTTCCCCTTTAAGGCAGAAGGAAAGACAGAGCTCTGCACATGAGCCACTCCTCCATCTCTCCCTGTGATTTGCCTGTCAGTCGATGAGCAAACACCTGCCCATCTACAGGGCACAGGTGATGAAGTGAGGACCTGGCCTTTTCCTCCAGAGGAGGACAGTCAGATTGCATCTCCTGATGCCGCAAGTACCACTGCGATGATGACAAACAGTCCAGTGGGTCAACCTGCACAGCTTCCAGGGGAGACGGATGGGACCGATGACTTCCCAGCTTTTGCCGGGGGGGTGGGGGGGCGGTCAAAAATCCCTCTGAGAATCTGCTAAAAGCTATGGAGACGATCGTTCTCCCTCCCTAAAGCTTTTATGCACATTCACTCAAAATTAAGAAATTGCACGAGTCCTGCAAATCACCCCATCTGTGCGTGCCCAGACCCCAGCTGAGGACGCTGTTCTAGATTGTCTCGCGCATACAGGGCAGTGTGGCCACAGGGAAATGACCAGCAGGCACGCAAGTGGGGCTGACAGACAGCAGGGAGCAGGCCAGGCGGGAGTTCCACTGCCCATCCTGAGCCCAGAGGGGAAGCGGCAGCCTGGCAAGTGCGGGTCTGCTGCTGCGTCCACTTAGCACCCTGCCCTGCTGCCCCCATGAGCAGTAGGGGCTGCGGCTGGGGCCGGGGACAGTGTGACACTCGGCCCGCTGCCGTCAGCCAGAGAGAGCTAGCAGAGTGGAAATGCCGGCGCCCCTGCAGCCCCCCAGGTAACGGTGCTAAATAAAGGTAATTTTCACGTCACCAGCTAGCAATGGCTGAGCGCACGAGCAGTGGCCACAGAGTCAGTCACTCACTGGGCTTGCTGTCGGGCAAGCGCTCTGAAGAGCCACCTGGCCCATGGTCCGTGTCCACACAAGGATAACCTGCAGAGAACAGCATCTTGGTGCCATGGAAAGCCTAGCCCACAACATCTGCTTCTTCAAAGCCCTGGCGCTTTTCCTGTCGGAGAACCGTTCTCCGCAGAAAGGGTGGGCTCCACGGGCTTCTGGCCGAGGAGCCGTTTGTGCAAGCGTCCTAACGTGGCTGGACCACATGCCGCCTCCCCTCGGCCCCTCCTGGCTCCTAGGCACCCACAAGGAAGGCCTGCCAGGCCCTCTGCTCTAGCCAACAGCCCGCTTCTCATTATTTCAGGCCCTTTGCCCCTGTGGCCACACCCAGCTCCCCACAGCAGCTTTCACTCCCCGGAGCGCACACGGCTCAACCTGGGACTGGTTCCAAACGCATTTCCTCCCCGAGGCCTCCACAGATGGACCTGCCAGGCCTAACTGCCCTGGTTCGTTTGGCCCTGACCCAAACAAAAGGGCTACTTACGCCCAGCCCCAGGGAGCACTGCTTCCTGTGCGGTAGGCTCACCTGCCATGATTTCTTTGCCATGGTCCTTCCCATCCTCATGTGCTCTGTCTTTTTCACTGAACCAGACTCCTCAAGGAAACTGCCTCTTCTAGACCCCAGTCTTCTGTGGGAGGCCACACAGTGTAGGGGAAGGATCATGACCTTTGGAATCAGCTGAGACTGTCAAATCCTGGCTCCCCCGCTTCTTAGCTGTGCGACTTCAGACTTTGCTTCGGTTTTCTCATCCCTAGAAAGGAAACGAGGATGCCTGCTTCACTGTGTCCTTTACAAGGAGTAAAACAATAACTGTTGGGAAAATACCTGGAACAGGGTCTGAGACATCATAGGTGCCTAGCTCACTTAAGTCCCCATCCAAGGGGCCTGACAGCAGTTCTAGAATTTTATTCCATGGCCCACCCAGGGCTGCAGACAAGCCCTTAGCCATCGCAGGGACTCATCTCTGGAGAGTCCAAGGCAAAGAGCCCCCAGCTCTAGCATGCAGGCCCCAGAATCTGTCAGTGCCCTGAGGAGATGGAAGGGGAGGGGGTCTCTTGGCCCAGCAAGGGGCCTGGGGCTGCTTGGGCTCCAGGAATGGTGAGCTGTGTGACCTTGGGCAAGACACAGAACATCTCTGAGCTTCCTTTTCCTCATCCTAAGGAAAATCACCCTGTCAACTTCAAGCATTATTGTGAGGAACAATGTCAAGTGGGGCGGTGTCCCGGGCCATATAACCAGTTGGGGTTTACCCTGCCCAGACTCGCTCCCTGCCAGAACGCATGGAAGGTCACCCTGGGATTTATGCCTGGAGGTTAAGGAATTCTCTTGTTAAAGTGTTTATACCCTTGGGTTACGGCTGGTTCCAAGCGTCAAGCCAATTGCTAGAGTTGAACACCTTAATACCATATTAATGTATTAGATCACTTTCTAATAAGGCAAGTGCCCCAGGAGGTGGGGTAAAATGAGACACACAGGACAAGCAAACTGTGGTGAGAGAAGACACAGGGAGAACAGGGGAGGAAGAACCTGGGTGGCGT
The DNA here is from genome assembly GCF_011762595.2 of Tursiops truncatus. Lineage (NCBI taxonomy): Eukaryota > Metazoa > Chordata > Mammalia > Artiodactyla > Delphinidae > Tursiops > Tursiops truncatus. The sequence goes on from NC_047041.1 coordinate 7,527,401, forward strand.
ACCCAGCTAGAGAGGGTCCTGAGAAGCCTGAGCTCCGGGCTCTCTGGTAGGTGGAGAGAGGGGACGAGGTGGAGACCGAAGCCAGGGAGATGACAGGGCAAGAGAAGGTTTTACTCCCTTGAAAACTTTTCTGGCCATATGTCCTGCTTCACTCCGTCCCCATCTTCCTCTCATCCCCCACTCCACCTACACACTCCCGGGGAACATCACGATCTTCAGTTACCGGGTGCAAAAGCCCTGGTTGCTACTTCTTCTCCCCCGTGGACGTGGACAAGCAGGCACACTCCTCCCCCCTGCCCGGGATGACAGAGACTACGGTCTGTGTCCCCAGCTTCCTTGAGCTGGGGACAGCAGCCCCCGCCCCCCAGGCACAGCTCAGGTCCTAATTACACCCTCCATCACTTTCCCACTGAGGCTGAAATGGGGACAGATCGCTCACCAAGCAGTGGCAGCGACCTTCACAGGCCGCTTCACCTCCATCCAGCCCCCGACTCCCCCGGGACCAAGTTCTCTTTCATCTGGAGCGTTCTCTCTGTGCCACAGCAAAGCCAAGTGCAGCCATCAGAGACTAGGGGGCAGGAAAGGTGGGCTTTGGCCACACAAGAGGGCAACGAAAAGGGCTTTACCCACAGTGGCTCATTTCTGGAAGACCTGGGGACTTAGGACTGGCTGATAGTTGCCAACCCGGGGACTTGGGGACCAAGAAAAGTGAGTGCAATCTTAGACTGCATTAATTGCAAAATGATGCTCAAAACGTAGGGACGTGACGTGTCCCTCGGCTTTGTTCGGTCAGGCCACATCTGGAATTTTGCATTCAGTTCTAGAAGTCGGTTTGAAAAGGGATGTTAACAAAACAGACCAGGGTGGTTTAGGTTGAAGGATCATGTCATATGAGGAAGAGGCAGGATATATGCAGTGGTTGAGAACGCAGATCTCCAGAGTCAGCTTCCTGGGCTCACATCTGAGATTCAATAAATGCTCAACAAATAAACCAGCATTAGTATTAGTATGAGTAATTACTATGAGTATTATTATTTGTACCTGTATCAGTATTAATATTTGTATTTGTATTCATACTCATGTTGGTACTGGTGTTAGTGTGGTCACCCAAGGATACTCTGTGCTGCAGTTGGACCCTGGTCGGTATTCGGGGGGAGCCCCGCGCGGAGGATGAGGTGCAGTAGAGAGAGGGGCTCTGGGCTGTAACTGAAACAGGACTCAGCTGGCAGCAGGGCCCAGGGATGGCACCTGCCCAAGCCCGGCGGGGTGAGGACACGGGCAAGGTGAGGCGAGGCGGCGGGACACAGTGGGCCGAGGTGCAGGGCGTTTCTGCAGAGCACAGGTAGCGGGTGCCCCAGTCAGGAACCTGAGGCTGGGGGGTCAGGGGCTGCACTCTCACCCTCCAGGGAGTGTCCACACCACTCGGGGCCCAGAGAGGACACGTGTGCTTTAAGTTCAGAGACGTGGGAGTTCTTCCCCCAGCACTGCCACTTAATGAGCTGTGTGACCCAGTGCAAATTACTCCTCCTCCCTGAGTTCCCGTTTCCTCATCTGAAACTGAGAGTGGATGCTTCAGGGGGCTGTGCGGAAGGGGAGGCACTTAACAGGACCCGCGCACGGCACCGTGATGGAGTGCCAGCTCCCTTTGCACGGCAAGGAGGGAGGAGCCCGAGCCGTCGGCGGTACAGCTGATGCTGCCCCCACCTGCAGGCCCTGCCGCCTTGGCCAGAGTGACGCTGGTCATGGACAAAGCGGCCTGAAAGTCCTGCAAGAGTCAGAGGACAGCTGCGCACCCCACGCGGGCTGGTGCGTCGGTTCCCTCCACGCAGACCCAGCCTAGGCTCTTCAGCTCTGGAGGGCTTGGAGGGCCCTTCATCTGCCGCTGGGTTATTTGTGGTCCCTGTTGTCACGAGGAACAGAAGAGAAATATTGTCTCCAGCTGGAACCGCAGGAGGCAGACACCTCAAGAGGCATCGGCTCGGGGCGGCAGTAATTGCTCTGATTGGAAGGCGTTTCGTCAGGTTGCTAGGAGGGACGGGGAGGCGCAGCCAGGTTGCCGGTGCCCAGGGATTCTGGGAAAATCCTGGGGGCCTGTGGCTCCCTTGAAGAATGGGCGCCGGGCTCCACGCACCAAATTGCTGTTATTTCTTTCTGCCTGCAGCAAACTCCCTGCTGGAGTGACGGATGCCCTGGGTTTCCTGGGCCTCCCTCACCTCAGTTATCTCAGGAGACAGAATTCTAGCCCCGCTCATAAATCCAGTCACTGGACACATATATCCTGAGTGCCTACTAATTGCCAAGTTGCATTCTAGGTGCTTGGGACGTGCCAGAGAACAAAACAGATCCCTGAACCAAGGAGACAGACTCTAAACAAAACATAATAGATAAGTAAATTATATAGAATGCTGCAGTGTGTTAGGTGATGGGATACAGGGTAGACAGAGCAAAATAAGCTGGTGCGAGAGCGCCAGGGCAGGGCACCCCAAGGGAAACGTTCCACGGGGCTCCTCTCCTTCCCCTCCCCAGCCAGGGACGCCCAGCAAGTTTCCACCAAACCACTTCTGGTTGCTGTTTCAGGGAAGGAGAGCCCCGGCCTCCTCCAGACTGCTGTTCCCACCCCGACCTGCCAGGGCAGCCCTCCCAGGTGGCTTACATTTTACAAAGCACTTTCAACATGGAAACTCCCATTTAATCCTCTCCCTAAGGACACCCGAGGCCAAGGGTGCTTATTCCCATTTTGTGGATTAGGAGACAGGGGCTCCCAGAAGCTGAGTAACAAAGACCAAGGTCACACAGGTGTAGTAAGTGGTGTTGCCCAAATATGGCCAGGACGTGGACTCACGTCCCAGCTCTCGGCCACCCTGCAGCGTGGCTCTCACTCCCCGATCTCGTGCCACCCAGAACAATCCCATGAGTCAGGAATAATAAAGCCCATTTTGCTGATGGGAAACTAAGACTCAGAGAGTCTAAGCAACCTGTCTTAAGTCACACAGCAAAGCAAATGGCAGAGCCAGGACTTTTCCCAGATCTGCCTCCAATCCCAGGGCTCTCTCCCTGCCCCACAGATCCTACAGCTTCTTACATCAGCTTGTCCTTCCCTTCTCCGAGCCGTCTCTGCACCCAGACCCTGGCTCTCTTTGCATTCAATCACCCCCATGAACACTAAAAAAAAAAAAAAAGAAAGATGGCAATAAGAATTGTGTTCAACTATTTTACTTAAGTCATAATCATTCCTAATCTAAATTTGCAGGAATGTATTACACAGTCTAATCATTCACATATATTGTACTGCAGTTTCAATTTAGTGAAAAGTGAAATCCATTCAGAAGGCAGAAATACGTTCAATGAACATCGCCCAGATTACAGTCCTGCAGTTGATAAAGCACAGCTGGGTTTTTTTGACTCAGGGGTTGGTGCTGTCTGCTCTGGTTTGGGAGCGTTTCCAGAAGCTCCGCCATGTACGGTTAAAGGCTGAGGGAGTCCAGAGCAAGGTGGACGCTCCAGGCTGTGGGGTCAGGGCAAGGAAACGGCTGTGGGTTTGGACTCACCGCCCCTGATGGCCCAGACACCCGGCTGGGGTGTGCTAACCACTGAGCATCACCACCCCACCCCACCACTGTCCCTCCAGCTCTGCTCCAGTCCAGACTAAACGTGCCTTCACCTGAACAGAACATGCTCTTTCTGACCGCCGGGCCTTTGCACGTGTCATTTCCTGAGCTGGGAACACTCTGCAGGCCCATCTTATCTGCCCGTCTCCCATTTGTCCCTCGAGTTTCAGCTTAGATGTCATGTCCTCTGTGAACCTTCTCCAAGAACCACTGTATCTGGTGGTGACTCTCCTGCACATCATCATGGTGCCAGGCTCCTGTCATCAGAGCAGTGGCCACTCTCTATCTGGCCGCTGTCTGGCTGTCTCTCCCACTAGACCACCAGCTCCCTCATGGCAGGGACTCTGTCTTGTCCCTAAGCCTAGTCCTGGTAGGAGCTCAGTGAATATTCATGGGGGGTGGGGGGGATCAACAGTCCTGAGCCTTTGCACACCGATTCGCCCTCCTCCGACACTTTCAGAGACCTGGCCACACGCCTGCCTCGAGACTTCCCTGTGAGCTCGGCTGGGTGTCCTCCTTGTCTGACCGATGGACCTCAATAAGCCCCCAGCAGGTCAGTGGCCAAGTGATGTGAAAGCCGGGCCTAACCACTGGCTCCGAGCCTCCCCCTGCACTGCCTTGTGATCGTTGCCTGTCAAGACGGGGAAGGGGCAGCGGCCAAGTCCGCACGGCCCAGAAAGGGTGGGAAGGCTAGATGTGGCATCATAAAAATTGACTTGGAGGCCAAAAGACCCGAGTTCAACTCCCGCTTCTGCTTCATCTGTCGCGTGACTCTGAACAAGTCATCTGATTAATCTCTGAGCCTCTATTGTCAGGTTTATAAAAAGGAATGACAATACCTGCTACCTGTCTCCAAGGGTTGTATAAAGATCGAATGACAGGCAAAGGGGGAGGAGGGTTACATGTTTCAACATGGCAGTGCCCGTGTGAGCATAGAAGCCACAAGACACCCCCCAACTCATGTACAACAAGGGGGGCTCAGCCGGACAACCTTGTACTTGATCGTGAATCTCCAGCTCCAGTCAGGTTACCTAGTTGCCCAGTTGCTCCATAAAGATTTAGACCAGGGAGGTGGCAGTGCTCAGCAACGTGAGTCTTACTGATTTGGGCTCTGAGTCCCTCACGAACTGGGACACATGCACGGGGGCCCCTCTGATTCAAGACCTTCAGGTGCCTCTTCCGGGCCAAACATCTTGCTGTGTTTTCCCAAACACGCACTGTCACCTGAGCTCATCCCTCACTTCCCATCATTGAAATGCGGCCCCATCGGGCAGGGATCCTGGGGCTGAAAGATGCTCTCCAACAGAGAGTTTGTTTTTAAAGAGAGGAAGTAATGAATAATGTTCCTGTTCCAAGCTGCTGAGGGAATTGGGAAGGCAGACGGCCATTACTCAGGCCGGAGTCTTGCCAGGCCTTATGATATCATATTTATTTGCCAAGAAAAACACCTCCCTCACATCTCTCAGCCAGTGAGGGGGCGCCAAGGCCCGACCAGTCATGGTTTGGGCGGAAGGTTGAAGACACACAGACCTCGTGGCCTCGTGATAACGGCAGCCATTTCATTAATAAAGTACTGTTTAGCTGGATGGACCCCCAGAGTTTGCCTTGCCAAGCATTGCGGACAGCTGAACAGACGGGCACGAAGGACTAGGCCCAGATCCCTTCCTTCCCTCGAGCCCTTTTTGCCATTTGGCGTGAAGGTGGAAAATCAAGCAGTTTCCTACCCAGTCCTCTGCTTCTAAACACTGTTAAGAAAAATGGGACAGATGAACCTATTTGCAAAGTAGAAATAGAGACGCAGAGGTAGAGAACAAACATATGGACACCACGGGGGGAAAGGGGGAGTGGGATGAACTGGGAGATTGGGATTGACATACATACACTATTGATACTATGTATAAAATAGATAACTAATGAGAACCTGCTGTATAGCACAGGGAACTCTACTCAATGCTCTGTGGTGACCTAAATGGGAAGGAAATCCAAAAAAAGGGGATATTTGCATACATATAGCTGATTCACTTTGCTGTACAGTACAAACTAGCACAACATTGTAAAGCAACTATACTCCAATAAAAAAAAAATAGATCGCAGAAAAAATAAAAAGGATAAAAGCACATCCTGTGAATAAAGGTCCACAGACTGTCTTGGTAAGTGTGCATTCCTTTATGACACACTCCCAGGACCCACACAAAAAATGAGTCCAGAGTTGCCTGATAGCTGATGTATTGAGTTCAGTGGCCGTTACTGGGGTCTGGCCCCCTGCTGGTTGTGAGACGCTCGTGGGACAGACATCTGACCTGCAGCTGTAACTAAGTCATGATGAGGAAGCTCTTCCCAGATCTTAACCAAACCCCTCCTACATCAGCTTCCGTCCAGTGGGAGGGAACGGGGAGAGCTGGTAAGGCCGAATCTGTTATCCTGAGCACGTGGTACCAGAGGAGAGTTGAGCCCATGTGGAATATTTGGAAGAGGCACCTTTGCTGTACTGTATTCTGCTGCCTGGACGGCAAGACTGGGCCAAGCCCGCGATGGGGGCCAAGCCAGAGAAACATATACAAAATGGGTTTTCAGGCCCCTGGGGACCGCGTAATGGGAAGGGAGGAAGTGGGTCATCTGAGAGTCCAGGAGCGTGAGTTTTGACAAGCTCCAGGGTCAGCAGGAAGGGAGACCATCAGTAGGAGTTGCCCGGACCGCGTAGACCTCTTGTACAGGATCTAGATCTGGGCAGCAAAGGGGCGGGAACCCCAGTGCCTGGGCTCTGGACCACAGGCTGGATACGCTCTCCCTAGTAGCCAGACCGTGCTCCCAGGGTCCATGTGTATTATTTTTTTGCCTCTCTTGAGCACACAGCCCATGCCTGCAAGCGTGCACCGGACGCCCTGACCCCCGCCAATCTGCGGTTCTCGAATTTCTGTCACGAGGACGGCTTGGTGGCGGTTACACCATCTCATTTTCCTGGAGGTCCTGAGGGGCAGCCACCAGTTTGCACACGCTAAATGTCAGCTACGTTAAACTAACACATTCACATCATTGGAAAACCCTGTTTACACATAATAAACATGGGGATAGACGCCACAGAGGAAATAATAGAGTATTGATTAAAACAATGGCCTGTAATGCCTTCTGAAAGGCTGGCGATCCCCAGCAGCTTCCGCAGCGGCCCTGCTCACTGGCAGCCTCCCTCCCGGGCAGCCTCTGGCCGCCACTCCCCAGACGGAGGAGGTGGGCGTTTCCGTGGGCCCTCCCCTGAGGAGCCCTCGCTGCAGGCCGGGCACTGTGCTCAGTGATTGATCTCGTTTTATCCCCATAGCAGCTCCTCAGGTGGGTGGTATTGTTATTTTCATTTTCCAAAGAAGGAAGACGAGAAGTTAAATGTCTTGCCTGGGGTTGTGCAATTAATAAATGGCGGGGCTGGGAGTTGAAGCTGGGTCTGCTAAGTCCATAGCACATCCTATCCACATTAATTTAGCCTCCTTTGTGTATTGGTTTTATATCTAAGTATGTAGGTACGTAGACGGGAGTGAGGGAGAAGTGCCTTGTGTTAGGCCGTACATTAGGCGCTGGGGGTCTGGACAAGACTGTTATCGCTGACTTGGCAGTGTAGGTGGCACGGCGGTCTGTGAGCAGCTCCACCTTAGCTATGATCCCAGGTCTCCTGGGCTGGGAGGAAGGCCGGCAGTTTGGCAAACCTGGAGGTCTCAGAATCTCAGAAATGGAAAATCTCATTTTAGAACGGTAACTCGTTGCCCTAGAGCGGCTGGCAAGCCGAGGGCAAGGGCGTATTTTCCCTGGTAACCACAAACCCCCCAGCGCCGAAGGAGTCCACAGCCAGCTGAGGACAGCAGGAGGGTCTGTGACCACAGGTCGGTGGGGCAGATGGAGGAGGCTCCCGCCGAGAGGGCACGGAGCAGGCCAGAGGTGTCAGGGTTGTTTTCCATGATGACGAGTAGCTGGTGTTGGGCAGCGGAAGATGGGGGTGTCTGGTGGCCAAGAATGGACAGCAGTATCCCCCTCACCCCCCGTCAGGCATCAGAAGCTCTTCTCTGTGCTGTCATTTACTGATTGTGTGACTTTGGGCAAGTCACTGACACTGTATGTGCCTCAGACCAGGAATAGGGATAATCCTACTTCTTTGTCAATGTTGTAAGGACTTAGTAGGGAAATGAATGTGACCGCAAGAGGTGCTGACCTGTCGTGCGGTCAGCTCTCGATGGACCTGAGTGCAGAAGGGTTGCTCGGTCCTCATGGGACCCAGGCCTGTGGAGACCCCAGAGACCTCTCTGCATTCAGCTTCCCCCTTCCCCACCTGACCCGGAGCTGAGGGTGTCCGCCTGTCCCTGCCGAGCGGCTGGATTTGGAAAGTAAATGCACAGCGTTTGCATCTGCTGAAATCCTTGCTTCGCAGTGTTTTGCTTTCTTCTGCTGTAGCGGAGGATTTCCACTAAACCCTTCAACTGGGTCTGGATTATTGCTTCCGGCAGCATCAGGGGAGCGCGTTCTGATACCAGCTCACACAGGCAAAACACGGAAAGCAGAAACACAAACCGGGGCTTAGGGAGGCTGGTGAAGGCGGCCACGGGGGCAGCTGGCAACACTCAGCAGCCTCGCAAACAGGCATCCGCAGAGCGGGCAGTCATCGGGAAGGAACCCTCGTGTGACCCGAGCAGGGAGGTCACGGAGAGCTCAACCCCTGGTTGGAGAGATGAGAAGCCTGAAGTTCAGGGAGGTTCAGTGATTTGGTCAAGGTCACCTGGTAAGGCCAGATGAGGGCCAAATAAAGGGGAGAAGTCTGGCTTTGGAATCAGACAGACTTGGGTTACAACCCTTCTGCCACTTAGCTGTGTGACCTTAGGCAGTTTGCTGAGTCCCGAGAATCTGCTTCCCCATTTGTGAAATGAGGCTATGAATACGTACCTCATAGGACCAGGGGGCCACAGGCCAGGTCTGGTCTATCATAGGCCCTCAGTAAGTGGGAGCCCTTTTCCAGCACACTCTCCCCTCTCCCTTGGGGTGTCTCTGCCGCATCAGGACACCAGCAGCTCTCCGTGTGAGATGCTAAGTGTCTTACTCTGGTCCTGAGGCCCAGTCCTGGCTCAAGAGGAGACTCCTGGGTTAGGCCCTGGCCAGGTGAGCTCTGGCACTGAGACCTCCGCTGGTGACCGAATCATGGTGGCTGTGCTGGGGGACAAGCACTGGCTTTGGGTTTGATCCAGATCTGGGTCTCCTGCCCTCTGGCTGTGTGGCCCCAGACAATGGTGCCCCTTTGCCGATCCTCAGTGCTATCCGAGTTAATGGAGATAAATTGCATGAAAAGAACGCAAGGGTACAAACGTGCTCGTGGATGTGGCTGTCCCTTTCCTTCTCAGAGTCAGTAAGCCCAGACCCACTGGGATACGAGAGGCTGGAACTTTCACAGTTTCTAAAGCGTGGGCCTGTTTTAGAGACAGAAGAAGCAGGACATGTGCAGTCCGAGGTGTAGAAGGCTGCAGGGCAGGAGCAGTTTGTCACTGAATGCAGAGGACCCTCCCCGGGGTGGGTGGGTGGGGCAGCGGATTCTGGGCCACAGGAGCATCATTACAGCCCCTCCCCCAGGGCTTGAGAGCAGCAGACACATGTGCACACGTGCTCACTCACACACCCGCACACTCTCACACATGCGAGACACTCACTGTTCACTGCGTGTCCACCCCACAGGGACACGCGTGCCTATCTTCCCAGCCATCCTCCCCTCACGGAGGTGCACACACACACTCCCCCTGTGTGAGATGCCCAGGTGGAGGTCACACCAAGGTCAGATCACCGTCTTTCCTCTCCTACACGTGTGAAGCAAGGATTCCTCCGGGGAACTCCCATTTCGCCCTCCTCCTTCTTCTTGAGATGCTGAGGAAGGAGTAGTGAGTGAAAACAGGGCCCTGAATGTGCAGAGAGGCCAGGGAGCCCTTCCTGGGCTGCTAGCATCCCAGGTCCCAAACTCCCAAGGGTTGTTTCTCTTGCAGAAGAGAAAGACCGTCTGCTCAACTTCTGAGTAGTCAGTTGGAAATGTGATTGGCCTTGTTCTGTGTGGCCCTGGGGGCAGATGTGGGATGAATGAGTCACAGCTGCAGGGCAGTGGAAGACATTTAAGCTAAATATAAAGGAACTTTAAAATGATTTTAGTTTTCCAAAAATGAAAAGCACAGCCTTGCAAAGTAATGAGCTGCCTGTCACCAAAAGGATCCAAGGGGAAACCATGGGACTACTCCTCAGAGTTGCTATAGAGGGGTTCCTGCACCTGCTGTGAGGGTGAAGCTGAGTGACCTCAAAGGCAAGGAGTCATCACTCAGCATCTTGCCCAGCTAGTCTCCCTGAAGGCAAGATTGAAGCCTAGAACAGAGGAAGGACGGCCAGTTTCTAGGATGCTGGGCTCCAGTAAGACCCTCCCCCACCCTGGGTATTGGACCCTCACTGATCAACAGGTGGCCCAGACCTTCTTCTTCCCTGGGTTCTGCCCCCTGTCCCCTGCCATCGACCTGAGTGCAGAAGTCCAGAGACTGAATCTGTTCCAGGGGATGAAATTTTGATGAATTTATACCCAAACTCCCTCAGCTTATTGATCCTAGAGAAAACGTTCATCCTTTAAAGACCACCCAGCTGCGTACTTAATCCATGGGCCACACACCAGCTCGACAGGAAATGCTGCGAAGGCAAACATGTTGCAAATCTTTATGGAAAAGGAGCTTTACGACATTCAGGTCCGCTCTTCCCTCCAGCCGGCAGGACCTCCCTGACACGTGGGGAAGTGCCCACAGAGGCCGAGGGGCGATTAGAGGCGGTCACGGCTTCTGAGCCCACTTGGCTGCTGGCTGCTGACAGCTGTAGGACTGGTAACTAGCATTTACCTGCCCTGAGCCTTAGTTTTCTCCTCTGAGAAATGGCAGACTAACAGAGCCCTCACCAGTTCTGTGTGGAGTAAATGACCTAACTGTGTGTCACGGCGCCCGGCGCACGGAGCAGCTCGCTAAGCCTGGTGCCTCGTCCTCTGGTTTACGTTCCAGCTCAGAAAACCTCATCTGTGGCTCAGAAGTCTCTGGCACCGCACCTCAGCTGATTAAAAGGCCCCAGAAACAAAGCAAGCGGGAAGAGAGGAAGCAGACTGACCAGCACGCATGTGCGTGTGCGCCCACATTCAGCCCAGCGGCCACTCCGGCCCCAGCCTCACACAGGGCCAGGTGTGGTGCCTGACACACACCCTGCCAACGTGAGGTCAGCTCTACGGACAGCATTTTGCAGGTGGTGTTGCTGAGGCCCAGTGACTGGTCCAAGTGATGTGACACTTCCTACCACTAAGTGATGCGTCTGAAACAGAAGCTCGGGAGGGCAAAGCATTGACTGTCTGTTCACCACAACATCAACAGCAAGCAAAACCGACTCAGAGTGAACGCTCAACAGATGTGGAAGGAAGGAATGAGTGAATGAATGGTGGATAGAAAAAAGAATCAGAGATGAAATTCTGAATGACTTGAAACTTAGCCACATAAGTCTGACCTCCATGTAAGGCTGATTCGGGCACGTTTCTGAAAAAGGAAGGGCCAGTGAAGGAAGAAGATGCACAGAGTCCTGTTCTCAAACCACCAAACAAACTCTCAGACCTAAGACCTCCCCTCGGCCCCCAAGACATAAGGGTAGATAGTCCCAACCATTTAAGTCACTCGTATGTGTTTATTGAGTGCCTACTCTGTGCCAAGCTCTGTGCTAGGTAGTAGACTTGCAAGGATCGATGGAGATGGTCCCCACCTACAGCCAACATGGGTGGTACAAAAGATAATACAGCATCCTTGCTTCCACACAAGTCTCATAACTACAGTACTTGCAAGGTAGAGGGGTGCCCAGCTGCATGAATGGGTGAGAGAGGGCCACATGGAGAGGGAGTTCCCTGTGGGAGGTCTTGAACTATAAGTGGGACGGGACAGATGTTTGCAGGGAGTACAGGAATCCCTAGTGGAAGGAACAGCGAGGTCCAAGGCACAGAACTAGTCATCACAACTAGCCCTTTGGTGGAGGAGAGGGCAGGTCAGGAAGCAAGACTGGGGAGGGACACAGGGGTGAGCATCCCCGCCATCCAGGACTGAATGACGCAGCCCTGCCCCTGGTGGCTCTGGGCTGGTCACTCCCCTCCTCTGAGCGTAGGTTTCCTCCTCCATACAAGGTTGAAGGGGGTGATTTCCAAGTTCCCTTCCGGTTCTAACATTCTATGACATTTCTGACTAATGCACAAGATCAAATAGGTACACAAGACCAAAGGCATAAGAAAATACACAAAGAAACGTGGGTTAATCTAGTGCAAACAGAGTAAGACCCGAATAGCGTGGCTACGCTGGCAACTCCTGTTATACCTGTGGAGTCCTCCCCCAGGTGTACATTCTAGTTCCCAGAACCCCGTGGTCCCTCCCCAGCCCTCAAGGAAGGGGAGGTTCCCAGTTGTCCCCTGGGAAGTCTCACCCATGTGAGCCAGATGCCCCCAGTTGGTGGCACAGAAAGAAGCAGTCAGGAGGGCCCCGCCCTCTTCGTGTTTGGCCAGGGGCAGGTGCTGAAAGTACACCTCAGCCCACAGGGCTCCTGACACTGAGAAAACAAGGCTTCGGTCAAGAGTAGTGGAACACTTTCATAGCCCTCAGTTCCCTAGGGTCCGCATCAGTTCTAAGCTACAGTCTCCAAGGAAGGGGCGGTCTTCAGACTCAACAAAGCCAGAGCGCTCTTAGGGACCCCTTTGGTGAGAGGTTATTAGTTTGGACGGGAAAGCACCAGCCCCTTGGACAATGCATGAAAGCCACAGTTTTCTCCCCAGAAAAAATGTCTGCTTACACCTCCAGAAGAGTGTAAGAGCCCCTGATGGAGGTCCCCGTGAGGTCCTCAGACACCAGGTTAAGTCTCCTATCCTAGTTCAAACTCTGTATTTTGCAAATGAGAAAATTGAGGCCCAGAGAGAGTAGGTGACTCACCCAATATCACCCAGCTAATTAGAACAAAGCCAGATCCCCAGGAAAATTGGGCCAGCGTCTGCCCCAAGCAGGGAGGCTCCCAGCAGGGCACAGCATCACTGGCACCTGACCTGGAGCTGGACCCCTAGCAGAGGCCACGGCTCAACTCTGGCAGGCAGCCGAGGAGAGGGGACCACCAGTCTCCCCGGTGGGCAGGTGCTCTCCTCTGGGTATTGGCCAGTCCCCAGAGCTTTTGGCTTCTGCTGCCTCTCTGTCTGTGGTCTTCCCTGTGGCCCCAGGCAGGAGAAGGGACTTGGGCCACGGCTCCCTGGCTCGGCACCCTCCAAGTATCCAAGTGTCCAGCAGGCTCCATCCCACTCTGCACACAGAATGCTCCTTAGGCAAAACCGAGAGAACTGCATCTCCTTGCTGGCATTTGCAGAGCTAGCTGCCCGCATCCCCCATAGTGTGAGCAGGAGACCTGGGCTTGTGAGTGCTAAAATGCTATGGGGTGGGGGTAAGGCGGGGTGGGGACAAGATTTAATAGAACTCAGGCTGTGAAGTCAGACAGACCCAGATTCAAACCCTGGCTCAGCCACTATATAGATGAGCTGATATCTGGCAAGTTATTTAACCCCTCCAAGCCTCAGCATTCTCATCTGTACAATAGGATCACGATGGTACCTCTTCAGAGGAACGGTGTAAGAATTAAAGGAGATAATTTATATAAAGTACTTAACACCATGCCTGGTAAAACATTTTTCTGCTTTTATCACACTTCCCAAGGGGTCCCCAGTGTTGCAGAGCCCCACCTTCAGAACCTCACACCCAGCTACTGGCTGACACCCTGGTGACAAGGGTAGGGAGAAATTCCCCCTTCCCGCTCTTCCAAGTATTTGCTAAAGAGTGCAGCGGGAGGCCTCCACAGAAGGCTGGGAAGAACTTGCCACCCATTGAGAGGTCGTGAGTTTGCACCTACCCTTGGAGATTTCAAAGCAAGTCAGTCCTGACCTTTCCGGAACGGTCAACTGGCAGTCCCGCCAGGTGGCGAGAGAGCGAACACATGGTCTCCCATGGCCCTCTGCCATGTGTTTCTCTGCCTGGACCCGGCAGCCTCGGCTCAATGGTCAGCCAACACAGGATGAGGCCTGGAGGTGTGGTGACTCCCCTGAAATGAATCGGAAACCACAGGTGGAGGCCCTCAGTCACATCTATGAAAGGCCTGGAAGCCAGAAACAGGGTAGACAGCCCTCTCCTCAAATGTTAAGTCTCCGCCGGTGGTGAGCTGGTGACCCTGTTCCCGGGAAGGAGAGTGGGCGGGGGAAGAGCCCTGATGGCCCCTCTGCCGATTGCCCCGGTGTGAATACTCCCCCCGTGGCCGATTTGAGGCTGCCTCTGTGGCATCATGGAACACAGTTGTCAGTGAAAAAAGTGTTGCCTGCCATACCAGTAAACAAAGGATGTTGCAACCATCAAGCCATCCCATTACAGCTGCCCCTACAGTGAGCCCTGAGGGAACTCAGGATGGAAACGTGATGCCCACCATCTAGCAGTCAGCCGCGGCAGTCCTCCCCGACGGTGCGCCCTGGGCATACTCAGGAGGAGACAGCACAGGATATGGGCCTCATGGAGCTGAGGTGCATATCAAAGGAATGAGCCCAGACTTTTGCATCTTCCCATAGAGAGAAAACCAGAAAAGTACTAAATTCCTTAACTTGAGATGTCTGGTTTCCTTTAACTTACTGTAATCTTTTGATGTTCAGACTACCTGGTCTTTTTTGCAAAAACTCCTATCTATACTGGCTCCCCACCAGCCTCTTCCGAGCAGTCTCTCAGAGCTATCTGAAGGGCTGCATCTCAGGTTTAAATCTTCAGTTTTGTCTGCCAAATAAAACGTAATCCTCAACTTTTCTGTCGTGCATTCTTTTCAGTCAACGCAATCATGGGAAGAGATACCCACGTCGTCCCTCCCAAGCTGGTGCTCGGTCCCCACTCCACCGGCTGAATGCAGCCTATATCCCAGGCACACAGGACAGGCCAGGGGACTAGGGTCCTGGGCTCTGGTCCCACCTGAGTCCTTGTGAAGAACAGGCCCTGGGCAGCTTGCCCTGAGACCAGTTCTTCCTTCTACTGAGTTGCCACCTGCCTCCCTGTAATCTGCACCCGCGTCCGACCTCTTGCCAAAGCCCTGCGATCAGTCTCCTCTCTCCGACCTGCCCGATCCCAATCCCCACCTGTGCCTCTTTCGGCCAGGCTTCTAGTCCCTGGCTGGCCTGGCACCAGCCTCCAGGTGCTCCCAGCTTTGCCTGTGTGCCCCTTAAAGGAGGGCTTAGAGAGCTGCGTGCCACCTTCCCTGTGTTCTGAGCGGTGCCAGGTGGAAACTTCCATCCTCTGCTTGCACTGGATGTGTCGTGAGAGGCTTTTTATCTGGGTCTGTCTGAATATTTGTTCTGACTCCTGACTAGTTTCGAAGACCCCCGAGAGCGGGTCTTAACCTCCTTTCCCTGCCCAGTTCCTAGTATTCACCCTGCACTCACTCTGCAGTTACTCACAGCAGCTGGCGAGGTTGGCAATGACCGTCTTCAGGCCTTTTGCTCTTCTGATTCTGCACAGCACCAGCCTGGGACCTACACTACCATGCCAGCCAGGAGTGGCCGCCCCATCAGGACCACCACGACCCAGGGAGCTGGACACAGCCGCCCCCGAGCTGCTATGGGCATCATCTTTACAACAGTTTGGAAGAAGCCTTGATTCAAACTACAGAACCAGAGCCCTCAGGCAAACCTCCTGCCTAGAAAAGTTTATTTTTTTTTTTAATATTTATTTGTTTATTTGGCTGCATCAGGTCTCGGTTACGGCACGTGGGATCTTCATTGCAGCACGCAGGCTTCTCTCTAGTTATGGTACATGGACTCTAGAGTGCACGGGCTTAGTTACCCTGTGGCACGTGGGACCTCAGTTCCCCAGCCAGGGATCAAACCCACGTCCCCTGGGTTGGAAGGAGATTTTTAACCACTGGACCACCAGGGAAGTCCCTAGAGAATGTTATCATTGTCTTGACTTGTAGCACACCCCTGCTCTTTTTTTTTTTTTGGCCATGTTGCGCAGCATGTGGGATTTTAGTCCCCCGACCAGGGATCGAACCTGTGCCCCTGCATTGGAAGCACAGAGTCCGAGCCACTGGACCACCAGGGAAGTCCGCCCCTGCTCTTTATAATGGTATATTATGTTACTGTTCTAACTAACTCTCATGTATGGGGCACTTGCAAGGCACCCAGCCTTGGTTGCGTGCCTTTGGACAGGTAATAGGGACACACCTCTCCTTACCTCCCAGCGCTCTGCATCAGTCTCCAGTCCTCACCACAGACCAGGAGGTCTGCATTCCACAGATCAAGGAAACAATGAAGGTGGACCCTCAGATCAAGAGCCCAGGGACAGCGGAAGGCTCCACACTACTGTGTGACAAGTCTCACAGACCGTGGGGTCAATGGTCCAAGCTTCCTGGGCTGGCTTCCCTTTGTCTCAGGAGCAGGGAGATGACCTGGCTGTCCCGTCCAAAGACTTCCTGCTCAGCAGGCCCCTGGGTTTAAAGGCCCCTCTGTGTCTTAGACTAGCCCACCTCACTGTGCCCTCCAGCCAGAGAACCTTCTCCAGGTTAATCAGAGGTATAAATCCTCCTGCAGGTCAGATCTGAGCCACCAGCCTCCTTCCCATGGCTGTGATGTCCTCTGTGGACTGGCCGGAGCCCGAGTCAAGGTCCCTGGTGGTTTCTTATGGGCAACAGGTCACACCTGTTGGGATCATGGATCCCACCGCCCACGTGTACTGAAACTTCTGAGCTCCATTGCCCCCAGACAAAGGAGGAGTGGTCCAGGTCTTTCCTGGTACCACCCATGCCTGCTCCCAGAAGTAGTAAACAGCCCACGGGTGACCCAGCCAGCAGGTGGTGAACAAATACCATTTTCTCTTGAGGGGAGAATGGTTTAGGTGTCAGCTGGAGTCTGGAATTCCTTCCCATTCTCCCACCGTGATATGCAAGCATGCGCCTTCCTCTCCCTCTCTCACACCGTCCCAGCGACCGCGCCCTCTGCCCTGGCAGGGCAGGGTTGCCAAGTTGATAGCCCCGAATAGGGTCACCTCTCCGGGGCTTGGCTACTGACGTGTGCAGAGCTCTAGCAGCCCCTGGCACGCCTATTAGCAATCAGCCTCCTGCTTGGGCTGGCCTCGTGATAAATAAACTTTCATGTTCTTACTAAGTGATGGCTGGTGGTTCAAAATCGCTACCCTGGAATTGTTTGAGGTTGATTCCTTAATCAAAGCTCTCAGGCTCTCCTCCACCCCCTCACTGCTGAAAGGTTATCATTAAAGAGAAGAAAGGCGCTTTGATTTCTGTTGCTGGGCTGCCAGCTTGGAGCTGGGGCTCTTGGGGGAGGTGGGGAGGCTTGGTTTTACCCCAAGCCTTGTGTGCAAATCTTAGCTCTGCCAGCACCAGCTGGGCAACTTGGGGCAAGTTGCAGAGCCTCTCTGATCCTCTGTACCCTCCTCTGGGGCTGTCTCAGGTATGGTGAGGCTCAAGGAGACCTTGTGTCTGACGGGTGCTTCTAAGCCTGCCAAGCCCTGTAAGTGTGTTAGTCCTGATACCCAGTCACAGCCATATTCTCAGACCCATGTTCAAGTCCCTTAGGGGCAAGGGGCTTCCATGGAGCTTTCTGGAAATAGTGGACCTTCCATAAGGCACCTTGGACAAGAACATGGGATTAGAACCAGCCCATGGCATTCACCCTAACCCACTCCCAGAGGTATCCCCCAGAAAGAGCTCAGCCGGTGGACCTGCCTCACTCTGTCTTCCTCGCCTGCCCCTCTCCTGTCCACATCTGTGCTTTTTGACGGCAAGAGAAACACGGGGCTAGGGCCCCCATGTAGCTAGATAAATAATTACTAAAGAAATAAATGAATAAAAATAAACAAAGAAAGCCTCCAGGGAGCTAGAATTGCTGCCATGCTGACAGGTAACTGGCAGATTCGATTTCATTATAAGATACAGAGCTGTAATGGGGTGTGTGGAGCTCAAGGAGGATTGCAGTAAAGGGAGGACAGCAGCGTTCCCTGCCGTCCCCGCCGGCTCCTCTACAGACCCCACCATCCACTTTCCTGCCTCGCCGGGTGGGCGGGAAACTGGACACTGCCCTGGGGGACGAGGTCTGGCCAAGGCTGGCCCTCCCCTCCTCGCCAGCCTCATCCGCAAAACGGCCCAAGTCACGATGCGCTAGTGGACAGCCCTAGGTCGGAAGTGTGGACGGAGGGGCAGAGTCAGGAGGGCTACACACTCACCCACACTCTCCTCCTCTGCCCCAGGGGAAGGTGTGCAGCTTCTGAATGGACACAGCCCACGCAGCCAGGCACGGCATGGTGACCGGACTGTGAACAAGGCAGCTGTGACTGGCCTGGCCTGGGGACAATAACGTGCCACCACCTGGCCTCCCTCCTGTCCTGCTTTTCTACCCAGAAAGTGGAGGAAGCGCCCTCTAGCTCACCGAGGCTTAGTCTACCCCCTTCCATCCCAAAGACCCTAAAAGACCCTCCCCTCCCCGCACTCCTCGGACACATTTCCCTTCTCTCTGCCCTCTTCCCTTGGGCCAGGTAAGAACTGACGTCTCCCTCCACCCCAGCCCTGTCCAGTGGGTTGTGGGCTTGAGGACAAAGCCTGGCCATCCCCACCTGACTCCAGTGAGAAATGCTTTAAATCCAGCTCATGGCCTTTATGGGACCCTCCTGGTTCTTCCTCAGCCTTTATGATTTTATTTGGGCTATAAATGGGTGACAAGGGGGGGGTTGTAAGCACAAAACTAAACAGCAGCACTGCTCCTGCCGTCCCCCACCCCCACTCCCACCCCTCCATGCTTCCCTGCCCTACCCTCGCCCCCTGCCTCTCTGGAGGCCACCCTTCCTTCTCCAGGCACGGACTCCCCAGGGACCCGGCTCCCACGGGGGCTTCTCAGAGCCCCCCGACCACCTGGCAGTTCTGACCTAATTGGCCAGCACCCTCTGGACACACGTGGTCGCCTTCCTCCCACTGGGGTCTGTGCGGGTCACCTGAGCTGTGTGTGCAGCATCTAGGCTACATCCTGGCAGAAGGGCACAGCCTGGGCTCTGGGATCAAATGCACCTGGATTTTAATCCTGACTCCTCCCCTTCCCAGGTGTGTGACTTCGGAAAAATTACTAACTTTCCTGAGCCCCACCTGATCAATGGGGCTACGAACCTGTGTGAATAGCAAACCACAAATCAGTCTTACATTCACAGCCTCTTATGGGGGCTCTGCCTTCTGGCTTTAGATCTGGTATTGAAGAGAAGGGCAGGGGACGGGGTGGGAGCACGTGGACGTGGGGAGACCTTGCAGGCCTCCCACTGCCCTCAGTCTTAGTCACTGGGGACTTTTTTGGTCCTACTAGAAAAAGGAGAGGAGAGATGCCCTCTTTCTGCCTGGCCTCCCAGCGTAATTAACTGCATGTACCAGGCTGAGCATACCCAGGGGCAGGGCCACAGCTCTCGAGCATCTGCCCCGTTCAATCATTAGTCACCAACCCCCAACTTGCTCTTAGGAAAAGTCTAAAAGCCTTCCAGGCCTATGGCCTTCAGCAGTCCCCGTTCCTCACAGGATAAGTAGACTGATGGCAGGCCAGGGCGTGGAGGGGTGGCCTTCATCATCTCGTTTCTCTGTCACGCTCCTCCACGGAGCAATTAAGCACTGGGATTAGATATCCTAAATCAGAGATGGCTGAGGTTTTCTTGTACATGTGATAAAACTGCTTCCCATAAAACTTCTCCACCAACATTATTAAACTTCCCCCAATTCCCTGCACCTCTCACAAAAAGATTAGACTAGTAGCGCGAAGAACCTCGTTTATCGTCAGTTTTCTTGGCCTCCACATTTACTAGCTGTTTGACCCTGAGTGAATATTTAATCTTTTGGATTACCAGTTTCCTATTATTAGGAACAATAATAGTACTTACCTTACAGAATTTTTACGATAGAAAATAATGCATGCAAAGTACTCAGCCCAGAGACTAAGCAATCGTAAGTAATCAGTAAATGGCAACTTTAATTGCACTGGTGAATGAAGTGAGCTTGGCCCCACGGTGGGTGATACCAGCCAGTGGAGAGGGGCAAGGCGAGGCCACGTCCAGCCCCCAGGGGAGGGGTGGGCAGCCAGTGTCCCAATTCCAGGGTGCAGAGGGGTGTGGTGGACTCTGCTGACCCTGGGGGCTGCACTGATGCCCAAGTGGCCCAGAGGAAGGCCACGTCCGGAGTCAGCTGGTGGCCGCGTTGGAACTCTAAGCAATTAATCAGCTGGGAAAGACCCCCAGGCAGCATCTGAGGGTAGGTGAGAAGTCGTATCTCACAGAGAAGGGAGACCAGCATGGAAGCCACCAGGCACGGAGTCAGGCACACAGGTGTGCCCAAGCTTCACCACTCACAGCTGAGGGACCCTGGCAAACTCCTTACCCATCTAAAATGTCCAGTTCTTTATAAACAAAGACAGGAATAATAATACCTAGCTTCATAACGTCTGTGTGAGGGTGAAACAAGAAGAGGAAAGTAAATGCCCAGGGCTGTCTTTTTCCTGCCCACGAGGTACAGACTCGGGGCAGTGAGCAGAGATTTGGAGAAGCCGGAGGATTGGGGACCACATGGGACCCTGCGGACACATGGGATCTGGGGCCAGGAACAACACAGACAGTCATGGGCCCCACAGCTGGTGGTGAGGAATTTGCGGATATGCTGCCTGCCTTGGCCACACTGGGGTAGGGCCATGCCAGGCAGTAAATGGCACGGCTGTGGCAGCTGAGAAGGCGGGGGCTGGCAAAGGGCTGCCGCGATGCTGGTCCTTGCTATTGTAGGGAGCCGCAAGGCGCTTACCATCTGGGACCTGAAGGAGCCTTGCTCCCTGCAGGAGGTAGTGAGGATGGGCTGGTGGCCACAAAAATTTTTTGGAATTATCACAACGATTGCCAACTCTTCCTAAAAGAGGATCACTAGATGTGAGCTTTTTTTTGCGGTACGCGGGCCTCTCACTGTTGTGGCCTCTCCTGATGCGGAGCACAGGCTCCAGACGCGCAGGCTCAGCGGCCATGGCTCATGGGCCTAACTGCTCCGCGGCATGTGGGATCTTCCCGGACCGGGGCACGAACCCGTGTCCCCTGCATCGGCAGGCGGACTCTCAACCACTGCGCCACCAGGGAAGCCTTAGATGTGAGCTTTTTCTGTAATTCGTTGTTTTAAAAAATTTAATTTAAGACCACGTGTGTTTCAGATTTCTCTTAGAAGAATTTAATTGGTATGTAATAGCATAGTTAATTAAATACAAATCAATTGTTTAAGAGAACTAATTGATACTTAACATGGACAGTGAAAAACTTAGTTCTAATATAATTAACTCATTAAACAAGCAATGAAAGAGCAATTATGTCTTTACAACAATGTAAAGTTTATAGTGCTTTAATAAACTTAGCATTAGCAAGCAATGCAATTCAAAAATTATGAAACAGGTATTATTGGTCTATTAAACATTTATTACTTGTCCTAGAGGCCCCGAGCCACGCACTAGACAGGATTAATAAACCTTTACTATCCCACTCTTCAGGACTCTTTCCTAGAGAGGTTGATCAGAAAACTGTGATCTTTGCATGATTTATGGGCACCCTTATTGCCTGGGATGTGAGTAATTATGCTGAAAACAGGACTAGGCAGACCCAATGCAGAAAGCAGTTTAGCAGAATCATAGTGAGAACTCGCCAAACGTGAGACTCCAGCATCCTGCCACCAGGGGGCTACCACCGGGCAGAACACATATGAGAGAGGCCATGGGTACAGACACCCAACCAAGGCAAACCCCAGACAAATCTGCAGCCCCCCAGGTCCTGTAGGAGGCCCACCCCACCACCTGAGCTCCTTTTTCCTCGTCGGGACCCCTACAGCCATTATTGCCGTTCATGTAGAAATGACTCCAGCCCTGCCTCATGACGCTTCTCTAACTGAACCATTGCTTGTCTTTGACGCTACCTTTTCACAGGTGTGTGCCTTACATAACCAACTGGATCATAATCTCATTGGGAGAGGAAGCTTGTGTTACATATTTTCGTCTTGAGCATCGTGCCTCTCGAGTGTTCGTGGGTTGGGTTTTATAGCTGCTGCATATTGTAAATACTTGCTGGTTATGGAGGGGTGGTAGCCGTACTATAGCAGAGGTTACCTGTATCATCCCACTGCTTTTTACATAATTCATCACATTACGAATTGGTCTACAGACCAAGATATTTGCTCTCCGAGGTCAGTGAAGCTGGTTAAAAATGTATTTCTTCAGATCTGAACTTGTGCTCATGTAATCAACCAGGACCTGTTCACTTGGGGATCCTTCAAATACAGAAGTCCAAAATGCACCGTCGTCACATGTAACCTCATAGGCTTCCTTTGTCAATCACTTCCTTTTTTTTTTTTTTTTGGCTACTTTGGGTCATCGTTGTGGCGTGTGGGTTTTCTCTAGTTGCAGTGAGCAGGACTACCCTTCGTTGCAGTGCACGGGCTCTAGGCACGTGGGCTCAGTAGTTGCAGCATGCAGGCTCTAGTGTGCAGGCTCAGTAGTTGTGGCTCACAGGCTCTAGAGTGCAGGCTCAGTAGTTGTGGCACGCGGGTTTAGTTGCTCCGCAGCATGTGGGAATCTTCCCGGACCAGGGATCGAACCGGTGTCCCCTGCGTTGGCAGGCGGGTTCTTAACCGCTGAGCCACCAAGGAAGCCCTGTCAATCACTTCTGACCCAGCCCCCTCACTTCCTGCAGTCTTCCCCACTAAAGACCTTGTGGTTGCCATTGTCCCCTTCCTCTGCCTAAGCCACTCTGATGCTTAGCCCCATTGTCTCGGTCAAGAACATCTCTCCGAGTCGCCATTTCCTCTCAGTCGCCAGCACCTCTGGTCCTGTGGCCTCGCCTGTGACACCCCCTGGCTGGTCCTCCTGACTCACTTCACTCCTCCAGCCCAGCTGACTTACCTCTGCCACACTGACCTTCAAAGATGCCACCTAACAGCTCATTATATCACCTTGGACAGGGTATTTCACCTCCCTGAGTCTCCCCTTTCATAGCTGTTTAAAAAAAAAGAAAAAAAAGAGGGTAAGGAAGGGGATTTGATGATCTCTAAACCCCAGTCTGATATTCTGTTTCTGTTTCCTGAACTCTCGCTCATCAGTACTTCATTCGAGGAGGCCCTTTTCATCAAATGCTGTCTCCTTGGATTTGCATGGCAACCATGTGAGAAGGGTTTTACTACCAGTATCCATATTTCGTAGATGAGAAAACTGAAGCCCGGAGAAGCCTGAGGACTGTTAAGGGCTGAAGCGAGGCTCCAGCCAGCAGTGGTGGTTTTACAGCACACGTGGCCTCCCCTACCCCCCAGGGCTCCCCTGTGACTCCAGCCAGGTCCAGCTGACGTCTTCTCCACCTGCTCTCTGGAACTATCTGGGGAGCTATTTTCAGCCCCTGCACTGCTCTCCTGTGTCAAGGTGGCGGGGATGTGGAAGCTCTGAATGTCCCTCTGAGAAGCCCAGGGTCCTTTCACCTGCTTTCTCCTCTCAGGCTGTCTTGGGAGAGCAGGAAGAGGGGGCACATGTCATCCCATCGCCTCCTGCCAGGAGTGTTCCACAGTTTCCCAGCTGCGCTCCCTTGTCTGGTCTTACCTTCTCCCAGCCACATCTGCCCCAGTGCTAATATGGTCTTTATAAGACGCAAGTCTGGCCTTTCTTCTGCTAAGCATTCTGTAGGAAAAGTCCAGACTCCTAGGCAAGGCTCACCAGGTCCTCCAGGTCCGGTCCCTGACTCTGTCTCCTGCCTCGTCTCACTTTCTCGTCTCCCGAAATCTTTGCTGTATCCACACCAAACTGCCTGCCCATCATGCTCTATTCTTGTTAGGTCGGCTTCTGGGGACCTGCTCCATCTAACAGCTTCAGGTGGTAAAGGGTTAGTCCTCAGCAGGCACCCCTGAACCACTGTGACTGGGCACGTTGGGGACAGAAGGGCCCCCAGATGCACCGAATAGCCTCAGAAATGATGAGGGATAGCCATAAAAGAGGACAAAATAATGCCATTTGCAGCAACATGGACGGACCTAGAGATTGTCATACTGAGTGTTATCGCTTATATGTGGAATCTAAAAAAAAGGGTACAAATGAACTTATCTACAAAACAGAAATAGAGTTACAGATGTAGAAAACAAACTTATGGTTACGAGGAGGTAAAGGGAGGGAGGGATAAATTGGGAGATTGGGATGGACACACACACACACACACTGCTATATATAAAATGGATAACTAATAAGGACCTACTGTATAGCACAGGGAACTCTACTCAATCCTCTGTAATGGCCTATATGGAAAAGAATCTAAAAAAGAGTGGGTATATGTATAACTGATTCACTTTGCTGTACACCTGAAACTAACACAACATTGGAAATCAACTCTACTCCGATAAAAATTTAAAAACAGAAAGAAAGAAATGGTGAGGGAGAAGGACGTGGTACCTGTCCATTGTCACCAGCTCGATCCGTGGTCACTTCACAGCTCATTTGTTTCTGGCTGGGGCAATAAGCAAACACTCTTCTAGCCAATGTCATCCTCACGCTGGCAGCAGGGATGCTCACAGCATCCTGGGTTGCCACCAAGACCCACAGCTGCCCTCCCTCCCCACCTGCCCTGTTTCCCATCATCTCTTGTGCCACCACCCCCATTGTCCCACCTTAGCAGCCCCTCTGGCCGCTCTCCAATCAGTTGGTGCCTCTCACAAGGCTTCTGAGTGGTCGTGCAATGCTGCTCCCTGCATCCCCTGTGACCAAGGGATGGGAGTCAGAGTCTTGGCCAATGGAAATAGCCAGGTTCTATAAAAGACCAGCTTCTCCCCTCTTCCTGTCTATGTTAGCTTGCTAGGGCTGACGTGACAAAGAGCCACAGACTGGGTGGCTTAAACATCAAAAATGTATTGCCTAACAGTTCTGGAGGCTAGAAGTCCACAGAAGATGTTGGCAGAGTTGGGTCCTTCTGAAGGCTGTGAGGAAAGGCTCTGTTCTAGGCCTCCCTTCTTGGCTCATTGATGGCCGTCTCCATGTTTATATGTGTGTCTGTCCCAAATTTCCCCTGTTTATGAAGACATCTGTCATATTGGATTAGGGCTCCCCATTGACCATTGTAACTTGACTACCTTGGTAGAGTCTCTTTGTCCAGATAAAGGCACATTCTGAGGTATTGAGGTTACGACTTCAACATTGGATTTGGGGGGACACAGTTCACCCCACAGTCCCAGCCAGGACCACTGATCTCTGCTGTCTCTTCTCTGTCTTGAATCATGGCATCAGCAGCCCTGGGATCCCGGAACCTACCCTAAGAATTAGCCAGAAATCAGACCTGGATTCTAGCCTGAGCACTGTCACCAACTGTGCTTTGGCCTTGAGTTGTCATTTTACTTCTCTGAGCCTGTTTCTGAAACCAAAACGGAGGAAATCATTTCCTCCTTGCGTGCTTCACAGAGCTACTGTGAACACCCAATAAGATAGTGAATATGACAGCATCGTGAAAAAATAAGTATCCCACAAATGTGAGGTAATATCACTGCACTATCATTATGATTACTCGTAAGAATAAAGGAATCCTTGGGCTAGAAAAAGTCCCATCCTCACCCTCTGAAACTGAAGGAAAACCATTCCATTTAGGAAGCCATCCCTCTTTATTCCTCCTGAGAGGAAACCTCACGCTTCCCAGACTCCTGTTCTGATGAATTACAATGTTCATTCACTTCAGACCATCTGCATCTACCTAATCCACTGTGCCAGGGTTAAGCCCTCCTGATTCCATTCTGGCCCGGGTCGGGGAGAACTGATTACTACCCATTAAGTCAGACTTTTCCTGATCCGTTGCCACGTGCCAGGCACTGTGCTTAGGGCTAAGGACTCTGAGCCTAAAAAGGCACTATCCTCACCCTTCTGTTGCTCAGTCTAGAGGCCGGGAGTTCCTGGGGTGCAATCTGGACTTCTCCCTAAGAAACACACCGCTTCCCAGGGAATGTTTCATTGTGTAGCAGCATTCCCTAATTCTTTGTCCTCCTGAGACAGCGGCCTCCACATCCCCATCTGCAGGTGACACTGGCCTTCTTTGCTCTGAACTGTCCTTTAAGCCGGGATGACTCCATTCGCGTCCATCATTTCCCATGGGTACCTTCGGTGCATCTGGTGGTTCTGCTACTGATTAGTCCTCAGGCAAAGGCTGCAGCCCCAAAGTCTACGTGGAGAAGACCCCATCATCTTGCTGTTCTAAAATACGCATCTAGGACCCTGACTCCACCATCGGTCCCATGCCATGTGACAAGGAAGGTCGCAGTCTGGTGGCTGGTCTAGATCACAAAGCGAATGATGGATTCACTTTTGATTGATTGACAATCATTGATTCACCATGATTGTTCAACAATGATTGTTCTTTCTATCACATTCTTTCATCTCTCCCGTAATAGCCTGGTTGATCTGGCTTGGTGACGTTTTCCCAAGAGGATGCCATAGGTTCCTGCTTCCCCCCAGCTCTCTCTCTGGTCAGTATCTTTGACCACACCCATCCTCCACACCTGTGTTTCTAGATTCTCCTCCCCTCGCTCACTTTGGCCCCTGGCCTGCTTCCTCATGTGGAAACAATGACCTCTAATTTAGCTCTGCAATATCTCTCCCAAGAACACCCCAAATTTTCATATATGGATAGCTAGATAATTCCCACTTCGCTGATCCCCCAACCTGCTCTTTCTTGCAAAGATCCCAGTGGCTTCTCCCCACTTCTCAGTAAAGACTCAGTCAGAGAGCCCTCTCACTTAATACATTTCTGCAGTGTGCTTATTAGGGCCTTGTAATGTAGACGCCTAAATAATTAAGACTAACCCACAAGTGTCAAATTAAATGAGCCAAATACATTGAGAAATTGCCTGGTCCTCCATTTCTTTTATTAATCAGGTTTTTTTAAAAAACTTCTTTTCCTGCTCATTTGCAAAAGTCAGACATGGTCAGTGAGACTCTTACTTATAATAACCGTGCGTATGTGCAGCCTCTTTCCCTGGGCGATTCCCCCGGGGGCATATTATATATGACATAGGACAGGGTCGGTTGCAGTGGCAGAGACAGCCAGCCCAGATAACACAGAGTCAACAGGTTGTCCCCGGTCTCGAAATCTTTAGGAGAATCGTGCTTCTTCCATTTCCTTGAGAGTCGAGGGGACTGTCCAGGAAGCCCAGCACGAACACGGGTCAAAATCCATCCAGCATCTGCCGCCCTCCACCCCTCAGTGCTCACCTGGGCTCGTTCCTGGACTCAATGCAAGAACCCAGGCTCCGTTTCTCATTAGGAGCTGCTACAGATGTGCTTCAGATGAGCATAAGAAGTCAGTGGAAAATAGAATAGGAATCATCAGCAATTGTATCATTGTGATGATGAACAATATGCATGCAATTATAATGGGCTGGTTAACTCTGCCTGTCGTCAGCATGTTGAGGTTTCAATACAGCGCCAGGCAAGAGGCTATTGTCTGCTGGAGCTCAGAGCCTCCTCACAGCTTGGGCTTCCGCTGGCCCCCTCCTGGCATGCCGAATTCCTGCCTCTTGAAGGTGGTTGTTAGAAAGGATCCACAAATATAGTAAGTAAACATCAAAGGGCCTTTGATCCGCACGGCTTTCAACAGAGAAGGAGCCCCTGAAGAAAGGGCCAAGGCCTTGGATGAGGGAACTTAACATCGTCAATTTGAGCGCCCGAGATGTAAGGCTGTTTGAAGTGAGGGCGTTTTGGCCGTGCCTTCAGACAAGCGTGGAGGGAAAGGAAGAGAAGTGAGTGCCTTTGGAAAAGGCACGCTCAGATCTGCTTCTCTGCTCTTTACTGATAGTCAATAAACCCCTTTAAAGAATCAGGAGATCAAAGCCTGCGACCTCCTTGGGCCATGGCTTCTGCCACCGCCCACCACACTTTGTTTTCCTCTGGGGCTGGAGCCCCTGAGCTCGACTTAGCCGTGTCTCTTGGGCCCTTTCATCCTGCTGCCCAGAGAGGCTGGGCCTGGGCCACAAGAGGTGGGTGGAGGGGTAGTGGGCAGAAAGAGCCCAGCCTCTCTATGCTCTGACAGCCTAGATGCAGACTGTCTAGGGCTCAGAGGAACACCCAGTGTCGTGGGAGAAGCTGCTGTGACACACCCCTCAGGGGGAACCTCCTTCTCTAAGAAACCGATGGAGAGAGTATCTGGGCGTCCAGAAAGCTAGCAAAGCCTGGAAGGAGCTGCAGGCACGTCCCCACCTCCAGAAATCATACCCCTTATCCATTTACCCAGTTTATGGCAGCTGCCACATTTGTACGACTCCAAAGCAAAGAGGGAGGGGCAGGGAGTCTACAATAATCATGGGTAGTCACTTAACATCTTTGAACTTCAATTTTCTCATCTGCGTAATGTGAATAGTAATAACCGATCTGCCTACCTCATGCAGTTGTTGTGAGGGTCAAAAGAGAAACTTGGTGTGGAATTGCTTCAAAGCCCACAAGTGCTGAAGACAGGTGAGGAAGAAAGGATAAATACCAGAGAGGAAATCTTGCCCGGTTGGCTGAGGTACTCCAGTCCAACGCTCACACACAACGAGCACTGATTTACAAAATATCGTAGGGGAGAAAACGGTCTCTTGCTTTCGCTACCTGGAATTGTTGTTCTAACCTCTTGTTCCATTGGGTCAAAGTCTTGTGGGACCAGAGTCTATGTCTTACGTCTCTCAGCCATCCCCACCCCTGCACTCTACACTGTGTTTACACCTCATAAGTGCCGGATGACAATGCTGAATTGCGCCTGAATATAAGGATGAACAGGGATCCCCAGCCCCAGAAATTCACTCTCTCCCAAAAGATAGACTCCTTCTACCTACACCTTGACCCCTGTGTCTTCTTCCAAATTTACCCATCACTCCTTTGGCCACTGTGTCTAGTTGTACTGTTCCATCCTGGACACCGCTGGCTGGACTCTGCCTCTTCTCTGGCTTGACAACAATCTCGGTGTGATCAGAGCATAGTCCCTATGCCTGGGATATATAGGGCCTCGTGAACCTATAGAGTAACGGTTATGAACATGGACGCTGGAGTCAGGCTGCCTGTGTTCAAAATCCCGGCTGTGCCACCTACCAGCTCTTTCACCTAAGGCTGCCTGCTTAATATGCCTGTAAATGGGGATAACAATGGCGTATACCTCATAGGGCTGTTGTGAGGATCAAATGATGAAATTATTGGTCTTATATTATGTCTGGACCATAGTAAGTGCTTTCTAAATGTTTGTTAAGTAATTAAGTAGCCCTGTTTATAAGAGCAACAAGTTTTACATCCCTTGCACTGACCCCTGGCCCATTCCTACCTCACCGACCTCTGCTTTTCTTCCAGAGCTGGGGCTCCAGAAGAGAGGATGCTGTCTGGTGCTGGGCTACATGGCCAAGGACAAGTTTCGGAGAATGAATGAAGGTCAGTGAGAACCCGTCCTCTCAGGGGAAATGGGGAGGGAAGAAGTTATGCCCTACAACTACGGTACCAGGAAAAAGAGCCTGGGCCATTTCAGAAAGGACAGTGGACACATCCGTTTGGTTTCCATGAAGCTGTTCAGCTAGTAACATGGGGAAGAGGACCTAATGCCTGAAGCACTGTATGCTGATTCGCGAGCATGCTTCATGTGCTATCTTCCCTCCTCCCTTGTGCCCCCTCCTTCTCTTCCTCTCTCTTTGTTTCCTTTTGGTCCTCAGCTACCCACCCAGTGCAATTAAATCTGCTTCTATTATCTTTTCTAATCCAGACCTCTCTGCCCTTTTCCTTAATCATTTACATGTCTTGGACGCTTATTGAATTAACGGCACCTCACGGGGCATTTGGGAGGATACTATACAAGAATAAGGCAGAGCTTTGATTCTCAAAGAACTTCCCCTCGAAAAACTGCCCTCTTTTCCAACTCCATCGGCCCTACCTCTCCCACTTACTCATAGGCCATTCTGCCTTCCTCTAGCACTGGGTCTTTCCTCTGAGGTTTGACTGGGCCACAGAAGGCTGGAGGAAGGTATTGACATTGATGTGGAGGCTAGGATGTGAGAGGAGTGCTGTCACTGACGGGCCTGCTGTAATAAAGAGCCAATCTCCTCATCCCCAGCCATCTGTCTCCATGCAGTTCATAAGCCTTTCCATCAGATGCCACAGACTGTCAGGCTTCAAAAGTAGGTAAGCAATGGCTGGGGAGGCCATTTATTCAATAAAGTCAGACAAATGAAACCCTGGCTTCTCACCAGCCCAGCTTGCCATGAGCTGGGCCCCTCTCCACTCAAGGACCAGGGTCCCTGTAGCCTCATTCCCATTCCAGGCATGAAAAAGGCAGCTCACCTGTACCATCTTAGCCATCTTCCTATGCTCTTCCTTAACATCTTCCTTATGCTCCTTAGCTTCCTATGCTCTTCCTTAGCTCTTCCTATGCTCTTCCTTCGCATCTTCCTATGCTCCTTAGCTGGCTCTCCTCCCAGCCCACAGACCATGACACCCACAACCCCATGTGCTCCCCAGACCTAATGCCTCACCCGCTGTAGGTTTGTTGCCAGCACACATCATACTGACAGTTTGACAGCCGTTAAGCCAGCACAATTAAACATAAAGACTATCACCTCCCCCGTTTCAATGCCTGTCTGTGTAAGAAGGCAACAGCCTCAAGAAGCTACTTCCTCTTTGTCGGAGCTCCGTGGCTGAGCACAGCCAGGGTTGAGGGCTGCATTTTCTGCATCCAACCAGTCAGTATCCCTTCCTGACTTTTCTCTTTCGCAGCGTACCCCTCCCTTCCCAACACCACGTTCTTGAGAGCCGAGGCAGTAACATCTAATTTGTAGAAACTGACAGCATGCCTCTGTCCATGGTGCTGAATAGACACATTCTCTTGCTGGCAATGCTCATTAGAGAAGCTGAAATGAGGGTCACAGGGAACAGGGGTGCCAAAAAGTCAGGACTTGGACTGGATTTGAAAGCTCAAGCTCTGAGTGCCTGACCTCAGTAGAAGGATACTGACTCAAGATCTTGGGGCCTAAAAAAAATCATATCACAAGGCTGATGAACACGATTTGACTCCCTCCAAATTTTCACAAGTGACTTGGGCTGCCATAACAAAATACCATAGACTGGCTTAAACTCAGAAATTTATTTTCTCACAGTTCTGGAGACTAGAAGTCCAAGATCAGGGTGCCAGCATGGTCAGGGAGAGAGAGAGAGAGAGAAAGCGCTCTGGTGTCTCTTCTTACAAAGACGCTAATCCTATCAGATCAGGGCCCTACCCTTATGACCTTATTTAACCTTAACACTTTTGTAAAGGCCGTATCTCCAAATACAGTCACAATTAGGGGTTAGGGTTTCAACATAGGAGCAGTGGGGGTGGGGGTGCAGCAGGGGAACACAATTCAATCCATTTCTTTGCCATAGCAGAAATGTACGATGGTAATACTCTGAACCAGAGGTTAGGAAAATGGTAAGAAAAATAAATGCAGCCTTAATATCTCCTTAGACTTTGGTCAAGTAAAGAAGGAAGGAAGAAAGTCAGGGAGGACTAGAGGAGGACTTGGAAACACGACCAGCACCAGATGACTTCTGAGGACAGTTAGCCTTACTTTGTGCAACAACTAAGCTGAGGCGGCATTTTAAACTGTTTTTTTCTTGTTAAAAAGGGAAGATGCCAGAACAATGCCTCTTCTCTCTAAGTGCCCTCTTCAAACACACACAATCCATATAAACGGGTTATTCCTTTCAACTGACTGTGGTCGACCTGGTTAGGAATGCTCTACCCCAATCTATACCCTCCGCCAGTGAAGACAAACTGAGAATCAAGGAAAAGGCAACAGAGACAACGGCAATAGCCAGGAAGTAACAGAACGGCTAAGCCCCAGCCCCGCCTTCCTCTGTGCCTGTGATTCTCACCCCTCCCAAATGCCCCCCCCGCCCCGCACACATTCAGGCTCACACACAACAGCACATACAGTAGCTGCTGCTGCTTCTGGGTAAACGAGGAGACAAGGGGGTGGTAAGCAAGTGAAACCACCATGTGTGAGGAGTTACAAATCTCCGCTAACAGAGGAGACAGGATAGGAGGCGGGTGAGTCACTGGGGCAGAAGGAGGGATGCCGGGGGTGGGGGGGGTAAGCTTTGGCTCTGGAGGGGTGGGAGGCTTGAGGAGGGGAGGCGGGAGGGGCCTGGAAAGGAAAAGAATGTTTCTCTGCTCCCACTTCAGCCAGGCTTACTGCCCCGAGTGCCATATTATACATTTTTTTCTCTTTTCTCAAACTCCAACATGTTTGCACATAAGAAAAAAGCATCGGCAAGCATGGGGAGCTGTTTTATGGTTTATAATTATCTTGTTCCAATACTCAAAATGATTATAACTTCCACATATTAATAATTGAACTGGAATCGCAGCTGTGACATAGATCAAGAAACAGACATCTCTGTCCCCGCTGCACTACACTCCTTGCTGTAAACTGAACAATTGGTAGAAGAGTTTTAAAAATGATAATTTTTTCTCCCGGGTGTTAGAATTAGTGAGACATTGGAACAATTAGCTGCCTCTTCCATCAAAGATAAGGCGGTGAGCATTATATTTGCAATTTAGAATAAAAATAAAAGACCAACTAGTGCTGTATTAAAGCACGTTTGTTCTGTTTAACAGTATCTAACAGGGTGTCTGTCACCCGGGGAGAAGTCGTCCCCTATTTCATTTGTTTCCTTAATTTGGTATCTTTTTATTTTCTTTTCCTTCCACTCTCTCCTCCTCACTACACTCCCCCCAAAAATAACAGCTTGAGAAGAAGCAAGAGAAAAATAATGAATGAACAGGAACTTTATAGATCTGGGGTTTCTCATAAGCTAGAGTAAACGCAACTGGTGCCGTTAAACTACAAAAAGCAATACAAAGAAAACACTATTCAAAGATCATTTAAGGGACTCCCCTGGTGGCGCAGTGGTTGAGAGTCCGCCTGCCGATGCAGGGGACGCGGGTTCGTGCCCCGGTCCGGGAAGATCCCACATGCCGCGGAGCGGCTGGGCCCGTGAGCCATGGCCGCTGAGCCTGCGCGTCCGGAGCCTGTGCTCCGCAACGGGAGAGGCCACAGCAGTGAGAGGCCCGCGTACCGCAAAAAAAAAAAAAAAAAATCATTTAAGGAGGCATGTGATAGCTAATGAGAGGTTTGCTCTATTTAGGAGCACGTAATAGCTTCTCGGGTAGAATCTGCAGCATTTGCAGGAATGGAGGTGGTTGGTAAAACATGTGTGTGTGTGTCCTTTCCTGTTTGGACTCAACACATCTGAGGCGTCAAATGGAGATATGGACAAAAATCAATGAAGGGCTGTCAAGAAAGGTGCAAATAAAGACAGACTAGGCATGGGACTATTCAATTTGTTTGACATAATTATCTTCATGTGATTAAGTACATGGTGCTTTAAGTAGGAACAGCTGGAAGGAGATCATTTATTTATTCATCAAACTTTCAAAGAATACCCACCATAAAAATAATACCAATCTTTCATAGTAAGTGCCAGCCACTGTTCTAAGCACTGGAGCTTTAAAAGTAAATAAGACACAGCCCCTGCCCTCTCGCTCCCAATAGAAACACACAGGCGCATCTCAGTGTTCCTGTCACCTCCACAGGGGGTCCTGCCAGACCACCTTACCTAAAGCAGATACCTCTCTTGCCCCCACCATTGTGCTCCATTGTGACAACCAGCCTATTTACTTTGTGGCACTTACTCCATTAGACTGTCCCACCTAAGAGTTAGCTTCAGGAAGGCAACGGTCCTGCTCCCTCATTTCCTTGCCAGTCCCTGGGCCTTAGCCCAGTGTCTCGCACATAGGGAGTAATCAATTTCAATTTAAGTAATTAATGAGTGCCAGGAGTGGCAATGGAGGAATACCCAAAGCCACCCACAAGGGTAAGGTGGGTCTGGAGAAGGAGCTCAGGAGGCAGAGCATCCTGACGTAGAGCACGAGTCTCCACATCCCCAGCAATTCCATAAGCCTTACCTCTCAGCCTCTCCTCCGAGGCCAGTGCTACAGTCCCTCCGGGGAGGCTGGGACCCGGGCAGGTCAGCCAAGCGGAGGGCTAGGAGGTGAGGCCACCAGTGGGGTTGTCTGTCCTGTACCCACCTGCCCTCCTTCCTCACCCCTCCTACTGCTGGGCCACCTTGTCATCTGGGGCATCACTAGGCAGGTATTTCCCATCAGATATGCAAGGGGAAGTGCCCTAACATGACACACACACACCCCATTCCCTTTCCTCTTTCCATCCTCCCCCGATTACCTGATTACCCATTTCTCCTGAAGAGCCCAGAACCACTCACCTGCTCAATGCACGTTGCTTACCCAGGGCGGATCCTATCCAAGGGCAGAATAGGAAGCTCTCGCGTAGTGTCAGATGAGGGGCTCTGCTTGCCTCTCAGAAAGCCCAGTACTCCTCTCTGTTAGAACCGTGAGCAACTCTAGCGACTGTAGCACAGCCCACCCCCTCAGGGAGATCTGGGACCATGGAGGGACTCGCCCAGGGTCAGTAGGAAGTTGCTGGAAGAGCCAGGACTACAGCCCAGCTCTCCTGACATCCAGTCCAGCCCTCGTTGAATTTGGAAAGAGGAGGCTGAGGCCATGATCGGAGGGAAAGCCCCTAAGGCTTTGACTTGAAAATACAGAGAAAGTGGAAGGGGCAGGAGAAAACGGGGGCAGAAGACAGGAAACTCCCCAGCTGATGTGGGAGAAAATCAGGAAAGACGTGGGGAGGGAGACACAGGCCAGGGAAGACCCTTTCTTTCTATGCAACCAGAAAAGGCTACTGGGCCCTAGGACTCTTGAAGGGGGAAATGAAGGGGAAGTAAGGAAGAGGATGCTTAAAGGAGGAGAGGGGAAGCCGTGAAGCCCTGGCCTCCCTGCCCGGGTGTCCCTTCAAGGCCAAGGTGGGCCTGCCCATGAGGCTCTCGTCCTCTCTCCTCCGGCTGCGCATCTGGTGGGCAGCAGAGTCCCCAGACCTTCAGAGTCACAGGGACCGGCTGCTTCTCCCGGCTCAGTGAAGGGAAAGCAGATATGCCTCCCAGCACTGTCACTTTCATCTTCCCAGAAAGAAACAAGTGCAAGTGATTAGCAAAGGCAGCTTCGTTGACTGGGGGTGGGCCACTGCGGGAGGGGCGGGAGGGGCGGGAGGGGCCGAGGAAGGAGAAGGCCTGCTCCATGGCCACTGGTCCACACAGGCTCAGGCTGCAGCACAGCCCCTGGGGGCACCATCCTCCTAGGCCAGACTCTGCATGCCAACGTCCTTGCCTTTCAGCCTGTGAGGGAGACAGAGCCCTGGAGGATGAGAACCCAGGCATCTTGAGCAGCTCGGAAGTTCTTTGGGATGGCAGGGGCACCCATCCTCTCCTCCTGCACCCCTGTTCCCTAATCCTTAAGAATGAGTCTAACACGTCCACTGCTCCCCGTCTGTCCCCTCACAGAGTGATAATGAGTAGAGGTGCCCCATGGGCATGTGTATGGCCTGGGGCAGATCCCTAAACCCCGGGATGATAGATAACCTCTTAGTGGGCAAAACTGGGTAATGTTGGATATGATCTCCGTTCCGTCTTTGAAATGTGATGATTCAAAAATCTACCCCGGCTCTCAACACCCTGCCACACCCTCTTCTCACCCCCCACCCCATAATTTTAAATGCTTTGGTCACCAAAGAAACCAGCACTAGGAAATTCAGCAGATGTATGTCTGTTTCTGTCTGTCCTTAGAGAATGAATTTGGGCCCGTGTCAGCTGGACCCTGGGTGGGTGGGAGGCCGTCGCGCTGGCCTGCAGGACAAGCTGCACTTTCTTTTTTGGCGGCGTGGGCAGGAGTCCGGTGGTCTGGACTTGGCCCGGGGACCTGACCCGGGGGAGGGTGGGTCGGCTGACACTCGAGCTCCTGGCCCTCTGCCTGTCGTCCCCCAGAGTCTGGCTCATGCCGAGGGCCCACCATCATTTTCCTGAGACAGTCCCTTCACCGCCTGCCAGGGCACCCCGGATACTGGCTAATACCGTCATTTTGTTAGTTGGAGCTTTTGGGTGCATTTCTTCTTATTTCATTTTTCTTACTGATGTGTTTTCTTCCACTGGGGCTGCAAAGCTCATTATTTGTATAACGTGCCTGTTTATTATTTATGGCAAGACTCAGGTTTCCAGGGCGCCTTATGATTGTTATTTAATTAGCTCGGCGCCTTGGAACAAGGAGCCCACCATTTCCATTCTCCTGCCTCCATCTGACGGTGGATTTCGGAGCTTTTCCCCAGACCTGTTCCTCCAGCCACCAGCCCTCCCTGCTGCTCTAAGGCGAGCTGGGGGCCATCTAGACCACAGACCCTGCCAGGCTCCTTTTCAGACTTCAGTTTCCCTCACACCCCTCTCCAATCCTCCGCAAGACCTAGAAATGTTACCTCCCGACTGTCTTTTGAATCCGTCCACCTCTGCCCATCTGACGGCCAGCGCCCTTACCCATCGCCAACGCCCCCTGACCAGGACTGCAGCTGTGCTCTCCTAACTGGTTCCTTGTGTCCATCAAGCTCAGCCCCTTCCCTCCCAGTTCTTCTTCCATCCTTTAGCCACAGCAATAGTTCAAAATGCAAATCTGAAAATGTCACTTTCCTCTTGAAAATATTTCAATAGCTTTCTATTGCCGGTAGGGAAAATACCTAAATGCTCGGCATGTTTTATAAGGCTCTCTGTGACCTAGTTCCTACCAACCCCTTTGGCCTCATGTTGCCCCCTTAATACTCTGTACTCCAGTCACATCAGCGTGCTTTTGGCTCCTCCAACAGGGCATATTCCCGCCTGCCATACAGCCTTTGTCTACACTGGTCCCCCTTCTTAGGATACTGGCCACGCTCGCCACACCCC
The DNA here is from genome assembly GCF_011762595.2 of Tursiops truncatus. NCBI lineage: Eukaryota > Metazoa > Chordata > Mammalia > Artiodactyla > Delphinidae > Tursiops > Tursiops truncatus. Next base: position 7,563,956 of record NC_047041.1, read on the forward strand.
ATCCCCAAACCCTTCACATAGTGACCCCTGCTCAACTTTCAGATCTCAGCTGAAGTGTCACTTCTCCAGTGAGGCATCCTCAGACCCACCCCTCCCCAGTCTCGATCAAGTTTCTGTGTTACATGGTCTCATATTTCTTTCCTTCCAAGGGCTTAGCTCAGTCTGTACATAGAAGTGCATTTTGCAATTATTTAGCTCAGACCTGTTTCCCTTCCCAAGTCTGTAAGTTCTGCTTGGTCTCCATTATCTCCCAGGATAATATTTCATGGCATCATGTTTGCACAAAGTAGACAATGAAAGAAGAGCAAGGACAGTGAACTTCTCTGCCCCTGGGCAGTGGCTCCCAAGATGCTGGGACTGGGCAACTTGAGAATCACAGAGGAAACATTAGAAATCACCTGGAAAAGAGGAAGCCGAGACTCAGAACAGGGATGGGCTTGCCCAGAACAGCACAGCTGGCGAGCGGTACAGCGAAGGCTTGAACCCAGACTCCTGAGCCTAAGTCCACTCCCCTCCCAGGTCTTCCATTTTTATTTTAGGCATTCAAGCTTTGCTGCCTAGAGCTTATGTTTACTTTATAGGTAAAGAACTCTCATTTTCTTGGACCACTTCTGGGGGTGGGGGTGGACCATGTTTTGAAAGAGACAAGAAGCAAGGACCTCTGGAGAAAAGGAAGGGAAGTAGGTTTTTTTGATACAGGGGTATGTTTTGACATGAAACGTATTCCTATGAGCCCAGTACTGTGCCGGGTACAGGAGCTTCAGAGGCTGGATACAGCCTCCGTCCTCAGGAACTTCATCCTCCACTTGGAGAGATTAGACATATTTCATGTCAAGTTGATTTTGGGGTTGTTTTGGTTTTGTTTTTTCTCTTTAGCCTTGTGGTTAGTATGCTTAATGGTTAAGCACTGTGGCTTGGGAGACACAGAAATTTAGGTATCGTCAGGTTTAGAACCATATCTGCAGGTTTAGAACCATATCATCAGAGATTCTCAAGGCCAGAAGGGACCCAAGGTCATCTAGTCTACACCCTCTTCTGATGGCTCAATATCGCTGCCAAGTACCAATCCACGTAAATACTTTTGAGTACTGTGTTGCTGCGTGCTCATTCATTCACCAACCACGTATCAAGTGCTAACTCCATGCCCAGCACTGTGCTGGGCCCTTGGCATGTAAAGACACAGTCCCTGTCCCAAGGGTATCACAGCAATTACAACACAGCGTCCTAATGGCTGTAACCCGGTGTGTAAAGAGCTATGGGAGCAGAGAAGAGGAATCCAGTCAAACTGTAGGCCAGGTGAGCAGGGCCCAGGAAAGCCTCCTGGAGAAAGTGATACCTGAGCCCTGGGAACAAATTTTATTCTAAGAGGCTATTGTAATACCTGCACCCCAATGTTCACAGCAGCACTATTTACAATAGCCAGGACATGGAGGCAACCTAAGTGTCCATCGATAGATGAATGGATAAAGAAGATGTGGTTCATATATACAACGGGATATTACTCAGCCATAAAAAGGAATAATAATAACGCCACTTGCAGCAACATGATTCGACCTAGAGATTGTCGCACAGTGAAGTTAAGTCAGGCAAAGAAAGACAAATACCGTATGACATCACTTATAGGTAGAATCTAAAAAATGATACAAATGAACTTATGTACAAAACAGAAACAGACTCACGGACATAGAAAACAAACTGTGGTTTCCAAAGGGGAAGGGGGGGAGGGATAAGCTGGGAGATTGGGATTAACAAATACACTCCACTATATAAAATAGATAAACAACGAGGACCTACTGTATAGCATAGGGAATTCTACTTAATACTCTGTAATGGCCGATAAGGGAATAGAATCTAAAAAAAGAGCTCATATATGTATACGTATAACTGATCACTTTGCTGTACACCTGAAACTAGCGCAACATTGTAAATAACTATACTTTAGTAAAAACTTAAAAAAAAATAAGAGGTCATTGCAGCCTATGCTTGAATCCCTCCAAAGACAGGAAACTCACTGCCTACCAAGGCCATGGGCAGCTCCTCGGCCAGGCTCTTATAAAGGAGTTTCAAATAGAAAACACCCCTTCAACCCCGAGAGTCTACAGTTTTGTCATTCTGGCTGCACTGGGGACAATGGGACCGAGGGACAGGTAGCAGCCACTGGCCAAAATCCCGGGGTCTCACCCCACGCTACCTATGCCCTAAGTAGGCATCCTTTCCTCTCTCTGCCTCCCCTTGCCCATCCTCAGCCAGCCCCAGAGGCTGCATCACTGAATCCTGAGACCCTCCCTCCACCCTCCTCCCCAGGGAGGGACAGTCTGAATAAATGAGGGTGCCTAACGGCCTGCGGTACCATAAAGTTTTAGAGCTGTGTGCCGGAATGAGCAGGTTCAGGCCGAGATGAATTATCCAGACCTTTTATCAAAGGAGAGTCAATAAAAACCTGACTCAGAGTGGCCGTGTCACACCACCGAGCCCCGTGCTCTGGAAATAGTAATCGGCGGGTGCGTCTCCCCCCAGTCCATCTGCTTTCTTCCCTATACCTTTCCTTCTCCAAAGTATTCGTTTCCATGGTAACTGTGTTGTTACGGGTGTGGGAGGAGTTTAATGACATTCAGAAGTACCAGATCAAGTCCATTTATATAATGGTTTGAAATACACATAATGGCCTGTGGCATATAGGGCACGGTGACAGTTTCAGTAACTGCGTACAGACTGTGGGATAAATAGAGCCATGTGACACTCCCCCCAACCCCCAAATCAAACGTACCAGGAGTAACCACTATTCTTAGTACAAGAGCAGAACTTCTCAACCATTACTCAGGAAAGGGTCTCAAAACACAACACCGAGCTGTTCTCTCGTTGAGGAAGGATGCTGGCCAGACTGTGGGTCCTCTGCACCTGCCAAGGTTTGACCAAGTGTCAGGTGGGGCAGGTGCAGAGGAGAGGAAGTAGCAGCCGTCCTGCCCTGGGAGCCCCGGGCACCCGCCTTGGCCAGCCCGCGCTAGGACATGGGCTTCAGGTGCCTGTGCTTATGGTTCCTTTCTGTCTGATTCAGAAAAGACTCATCAGACACCCACTGTGTGCCTGGCGCTAAGGGTGATGTGGTGATGAAAAACACGTAGCTCGGGTTCCCCCAGAAGCAGACCCTAAGCACGGACTCATCCAGGAGGTGCCGACAGCGCCAGAAGGACGGTAGGGCATTGACAAGAGAAAGGGAAGGCGTCCAAAACAGAGGGTACCATCAGGTCCCTGAACGGGGGGCAGCTGGAGCCTCATCCCAGTGGGAGGCTCTGGGAGGTGCTGTGGAATCCATGCCTCACAGTCAGGCCACCCGAGGATCAGGCTTATCTACAGAGCACTCTTGCCAGTAACCGGCTGAGGACTGCTCGGGTCGGGGTGTTCGCTCCCTGGCACATCTGTCCTGCTCTTTGCAAGGACAGGGTGGCCTCTGCAGCTGAAGAGGAAGAGACCTCAGGAGAAGGGCAGCAGATGCTGGCAGCTGGGAGTCGGCCTGAGGGATACAGGTGGGGCACTGGCAGAGTCGGCTACAGCCCCCGGGGAATTTTGAGTCCAATGGGGAGACAGGCACATAATGAAATAACAGGAGGCAGAGTGGTGGGAGAGCTAGAACCATTGCAGGTGAGATGCTCTTGGAGCACAGAGGTGGCGGGAGCCATTTGTCTGACTGCAGTAAGACTGGAGGGACTTGGGGAGAGCGGCAGAAGGGAGGGGGCAGCTAGCCCGCAAAGCTGTGGGGCTAGAGAGGCACCTTCACACACATGTCGTTAGTCCTCATGACATCACAAAGTGGGTGGTGTTAGCTCCATTTTGAGGACAAAGCAAGTGAGGCTCAGAGAGATTAAGTCATCTACCAAAGGCACAGAGCTAAGATTCAAACCCTGGTCTTCCTACGCCTACTCTGCTTCGGGGAGCTTTGTGTATTTGAGGAGATGGGGATGGGGTAATTCCCTCCGTCACCGTCAAAGGCAGACGTGACCAGAGCCTGTTGTGTATCCGTGTAGATTTCTCCCCTTGGCCATGGACTGCCCACTCCCGTATCTCCCCTCATTGCACTGTCCATGGACCCACACTCAACCAGTCAGACAGCCCCTCTGATCCCGCCCCAGATGTAAGCAGGACTGACTGTACCTAATATTGAGTGAATTATCTGGAACTCACAGCCCTGCGGGTACAGGAAAGAGAAGAGGCAGCCTGAGGGGAGGGCTTCAGCTCTAACGGCCCCGCGAGCATGTCTGCTGCCTGTCGCCCTCCCAGCCCTGCTCCAAACTCCACTGCCTCAGGAAATACGGCGAGGAGGGATCACCGTACACGCATTTCCCTGGAGCAGCATATCTGTAGCAGGTTAATAGTTTTTCTGTGAAATAGAGTCTGCATAGTTAAATAAGGTGGGCAGAGGCTGGGTTAACCCTCATTAAAGAAGTCTCTCCTACTGAACCTCTCAGAGCCTTTACTATGCCAAAGGGCCTGGTGAACCCCCAAAAGGAGGATATGGTTCTCGGAGTTTCCCAAACTTACTTGACCACAAAACACTTTCCCTAGAGCACGTTTTAGGACTAGGATTTCTTGGAATCCACTTTGGGACAGAATGGTTTAAGGCCAGCTCTGCCACTGAGCTTTGTCAAGTAAGAATAAATGAAGCTGCCTCATGAGGACCAGTAAAACCACAGGGATGAAAACCCTTTACAAACTATAAAGGAAATGGTGCTACTGTTTATTCACATAAAGCAAACACACTGAGTTTCCCAGAGAACATTTCATTCGGAGTCCAAAAGAATAGTAATAATAATAATTAATAATGTTTTTTAAGTAATAAGTTCTGCTCCTGACTAGGCATGTGACCTTGACCTTGATCTCTCTTGACCTATGTTTTCTCATCTGCAAAATGGGTGTACTCGCGATGCCAGCCCTCTTTCCTCCGTGAATTTGTTGCAATGATAAAATACGCACAATGGTTGTACGGGTGCTTTGAGAAGGCATAAAGCACCATAAAATGCAAGGCATTATTATTAGTGTTCCAGGTTAATACCCTCAATTCAGTCCCACTTGTGCTCAGACCAAAACAGGAGACGTGTTGGGGGAGGGGATCGGCTAGTGGGAGACATAACAATGACTAATCATTTTCATCCATATTTGTGATGTTAGGAGCCTTGTATGAGCATGTCGCTGAGGGGAGAGAATGAATATTTCATGAGTGGGCACTAAATGTAGTATTAAGATGAGATGGACAGAAAGAGCCCCGCTTGCCTCCGCCTCCAGGTGCAGCTGGGAAGTCAGCACAGGTCCAGGCTCATGAGTGGCTCTGGGGAGCAGGGCACCCAGTCAGGAGGGAAGAGCACAGCCCTCAGCACAGATGGGGAGCCGTCCAGCTCGGACTGGCCAGGGGACTCCTGTCCGGGGAAGCAGGAGAGCCAGCGCCCAGTCCATATTCCAGGTGGGTAGCCTTGGGCAAGTGACTGTCACCAGCCTGGGCCTCCACTTCCACACTGTAAAATGGGGTGATAAGATCAGCCCTGCACAGCTGCAAGGTCTCAATCCAAGCTCGATTGTTTGGAAGACGGCTTTGCAATGCACTCAGGTGGGAAGTGTTATTATTCATGGATTCACTCGGCCACAGCCATTGAACACCTACCATGTGCCAACCACTGCCACTGTCACAAACACTGTTGGCACCATGTGCCAACCACTGCCACTGTCTAAACACTGCGTTCATCACTTTATACACGTCACCTGGTTTAATCATCACCACGATCCTGAGAGGTATCTGTTACTACTCCCATTTTCTACGTGAGGAAAGAAAACCTGGGAAAGATAAATAACTTGCCCAAAACCCTACAGCTAGTAAATGGCAGAGTCCGGGGTGGTATGAAGCCAAAACCCTTCATTCTACACCGACGGCCCATCTTTGTCTGGACTTCTGCAGAACTGGTAGGTACTCAGCCTCCACCCGCCAGCAATTCCCTATTCCATTCATGCCTTGTGCTCCCCCTACCTGCCTCGCCATCCCCTCTTGGCCCTCCAGGATACCCTCCCTTTGTTTTCCAACCCCTACTCCCTTTATCCAAGTCTCTTTTAAAAGGTCTGTCTCCCATACGGTGGTCACCCTGAGGTTCTAATTTCCGTCCCCATCCATCAAGACCTTTGCCTCCCAAGACCCTGGGCAGCCTGTATCTCTTATCTGGACCAGCCATCGAGTGGTGTAAAGATTGAACACCTCCCCCTTAAATGCCCTCAGAAGATGAAGCAAGGATAGATGGGGCCTTGCCAGGGATAAACCCAGCCAAGTCTTCCCCGCCTCCTGACGGATGCCTCTGGAGGAGGCTCCTGGCTCTCTCCATCCGCCCCACAGCATGAGGACTCCACCATCCCTGCAAATCGCTTCCCTATAGGGCATAACTTCCGTGTTATCTCGGCTCAGCCCTCCTCCAGAGATGAAGAGATTGTTTTAAACCTGCCACTCCACTACCTCTGCTTCTGGCTTCCAACGTCATTAAGTTTCATTATAACGAATAAACACCACAATGACATTTATAAGTTACCACTGAGCACAGAAGCACAAATATGAAGCAGATAAACTGGACGTGATCCAAATAATTACTGCAGGCAATACTGGGCTTAGTTTGAGCTGGCAGCCAGGTACCGAGTAATTTATTAGATTGCGTAAGGCAGTGTTGCACGTTGCGTTTTTCATTATTGTGTCTCTTCCCCTCTCCGCGGTCTAAATAGGTTAGAGGAGTTTAGACAGTGCACTGCTGAACAAAGACAGAATTTGCTCAAGCAGATGGAGGCTGGGAAGTGTCCAGGAACGGCTGCTTCCTGACCAGCACAGCACTTGCGAGAGAAGAGAGGGTTTCAGATGATCTCGATTCTGCCAGCCAAGGACAGTTCCCTCTACCCGGCACCCACTGGCCCAGATACAGAAAGAGGCCCAGTGGAGGGAATAAATGGAAGGACTGGATGGAGCCCCCAGGACACCAGGCCTGGTTCCTGCTGCTGGCTTCCTGCTGAGTTCCTATGTGTTCATCCAAAGACCCTCTCTACCAAAAGGCCCTCCAGAGCCCTGGGCAGCCCCGGGCAGCCGCAGGGCCCAGTCCCAGACCTCTCCTGCTACAAAGAAAGGGGAAGGAAGCAGTCTGCCAGCCAACTCTGAGAAACAAAGCAACGAGAGCTGGCTACCAGCTGCCACCTCCCTGCCAAACCCAAACTCATAAAGTTTGATTCAAGGGGTTACGATACCTCCTATTCAGAGTCCCTCCTGCCCCATATTCTCCAGGCTTAGTAAATTAGCCAATAAGCAGCAAGGACCTGTCGTTATTGTGCAGTTAAATGGTATTTGCCCAGTAAATCCTGAGTAGAGTACTAACGGTGATATACAGGAACTAATTACGGACAGGAATTCTCTCCCCAAGACACCAAGTGGTACCGGATATTGTTACATTTCGGGGAGGGGGCTTGAAAGCTGCTCTGTTCTCTCCAGTGAAGCCATGAGTAGCTCTCCTATCAGAGGAGTCGGCCCCTCCAGGGGCACTTCAGGTTGGAAACAGAGACGTCCTGGGAGAGCCTTCTCCCAGAAAGACTCCCATTCGCTGCCCCCAATCCCGTGCCCAGTAGAAGGCTGGGCACCACCTGGTCTTCCTTGGGTCACCTTTACAACAGAGAAGACGCTCCACGTCACAGCGGCTGTTTCAAAGGCCCGAAGCTCCAGCCCTGTAGGACATGGAAGTCATTCCTCACACGGCCCTGGATTGCGCTAAGAAAGCTATTTCAGGGGGTCGGCCTATGCAAAGGGCTTCTGAACAAGGATGCAGCAGGGTGGCCCATGCCTCTGCCTGGGTGTGAATGACTTTTGCCCTAAACTGTCGTTTATGGAGCTGATCTCAGGCCCAGGGGCTCCCCGGGAGGATCAGAGGTTTCTTGGCTGACTGTGGTCTGCAGGTGGGACAGGGCCTGTGACCAGCAGCGAGAAGCAGATGTCCCTTCAGCTTCCTGTGTGTTTTGGGAGCACAGCTGGGGGCAGCTGGAGGACACAGTAGCCAGCCTCTGCTTTCTGAAGAGGAAACCACACAGCTCAAACACTCTCAGGGCTTACCGGGGACTGTCTAGTAAACAAAGGCCCATAACTGGAGTCAGATGGTTCAGACACCAGCCCTCCAGTGCACATGGTGACCTTGGATGGGTTTCTTAACCTCTCTGAGCTTCCGTTTCCTAATCCGTAAAGTGGGATTGATTCTCTCAACCCCTCGGGATTACTGATGTGAAAATATCTTGCCTGCAATTGAGGCTACTGCTTCCAAGGAGTAGCCCATCCCACCCCATCCTTCTGCAACGCCTGGGCTCAGTGACCCAGCCTCAGCCTCCTGGAAAGGAAGACAAGCCCTCAGCCCATCTGGCACCCCCAGCAGCCTGCACACTCCCTCGCCTTCCTCTCAAGGTGCTTCCAGCACAAAATCTCTCCTTTACCAACATCTCCACTTCAAACAATCAAAACAAAGACAGGGCAGTAACTGCAAGTTAGTTTTATTTTGTTTCCTTTGCTGCTGCATTCTCAGGGTTGAAGCAGATAATCGGAGCCCTTCCCAGGGCCACTGTTAGGCGGTGACAGGAGAGGCCGTGTGACACAGAAGAGGGCTGGCATGGGGCATACACTTGCATTAGGACCTTGGCTGTCATCACTTTGAACCTCGACATTCAAGTGTCTACATCAGGACTGATGATAGAATCTTTTTGACAGGATGTCAGGGGAGTAGGTTAAGTAAAATAATGTAAGTGAAGAGCTTTGTGATGTATGAAGCATATACAAGAGTTAGTTGTGGTTAATATCCTAGAGCAGCCAGAAGACAAGACCCAGAATCCCAGGGCTGTGAGAAGAATCGCCTTTTTAATTAGACACATATATAGTCAGCTCTCAGGTATCTTTGGCAAATATCCCCATTCCTGGCACATGCTCTCACGAAGATGCTTAATGAAGTCCTCTGTTAACATTTCACAGCTTCTTATTTTTTTCTTATTTGCATGCAGCCCAAAGGGAATGAAAGTCCTTTAAAGGCAAAATCAGCTAAGATCTCCATCCCCTCCTGAAGAAAGTGTGAGCCATAAAGACAGCAAGCTGGGGAGGGTGAGTGGACGAGTACCAGGGGTGATGTTTTCCACCCAGCTGAGCAGGAGGCCAGAGGGAGCTTCATCGCTGGGTTTTTGTGGCTTTTCATAAGTATTAAAAATTCCCTGGGGCTCCCCTGGTGGCGCAGTGGTTGAGAGTCCGCCTGCCGATGCAGGGGACACGGGTTCGTGCCCTGGTCCGGGAAGATCCCACATGCCGCGGAGCGGCTGGGCCCGTGAGCCATGGCCGCTGAGCCTGCGCGTCCGGAGCCTGTGCTCCGCAATGGGAGAGGCCACAGCAGGGAGAGGCCCGCGTAATGAAAAAAAAAAAAAAAAAAAAAAATTCCCAGGATATCAAACACATCCATATTCAAACATGAATACCAAAATGCATTCCAACGTTGAAAATAAACGTCACTTAGGATTATTCATTATTTTGAAATGTCCATCATTTTGGATTATTCACACCTTCGCTCCTCTCCATTAACAAAGATCATGAAGAGTAGATTGTCAAATCTACAATGAGGTACCAACTCACATCAGTCAGAATGGCCATCCTTAAAAAGTCTACAGATAACAAAGGCTGGAGAGGGCGTGGAGAAAAGGGAACTCTCCTACACTGTTGGTGGGGACGTAAGTTGGTACAGCCACTGTGGAGAACAATACGGAGGTTCCTCAGAAAATTAAAAATAGAATTACCATATGATCCAGCAATCCCACTCCTGGGCACATATCTGGACAAAACTATAATGCAAAAAGATACATGCACCCCTATGTTCACAGCAGCACTATTCACAATAGTCAAGACATGGAAACAACCTAAGTGTCCATCCACAGAAGAATGTATAAAGAAGACATGGTATATATGCACAATGGAATACTAGTCAGCCATAAAAAAGGAACGAAATAATGCCATTTGCAGCAACATGGATGAAACCAGAGATTATCATACTAAGTGAAGGAAGTCAGAAAGATAAAGGCAAATACAATATGATATCACTTATCGTGGAATCTAAAATATGACACAAACGAACCTATCTACAAAGCAGCAACTGACTCATAGACATAGAGAATAGACTTGTGGTTGCCAAGGGCGAGGTGGGTGGCAGGGGGATTGGGGGAGGGATGGACTGGGATTTGGGGTTAGTAGATGCAAACTATTACGTATAGAATGGATGGACAAGAAGGTCCCACTGTACAGCACAGGGAACTATATACACTGTCCTGGGATAAACCGTAACGGAAAAGAATATAAAAAAGAATGTATATATGTGTGTAACTGAGTCACTTTGCTGTACAGCAGAAATGAACACAACATTGTAAATCAACTATACTTCAATTTAAAAAAACAAGAAGAGTGGATTGTATTTGGACTCTAAGAGGGCACAAATTCAGGACATTGCACTGAGATGATCTGCTTCCAATCAGGAAGGTCTTCAGCAGTCAAAAGAAGATTCTCCCATAAACACCAGGTCTGAGTTGTTGTCGCTAATGCAGTGTTTAGTGAGTGACCCAGAAGTAACCCGTGCTTCAAGGCCAGGCTGCCTCAGCCACAGTGTCCCCTGGATCCCCAGGCCTGCTTTGCACCTGTCAGTGGGACACAGCAATGTTACCCTTCCTGGAACACCTGGAGACCAGCAAAACTGCCCAGGTCCTTCTGATTCCGGGAACATTTAACAGAGGGACCTTGGGGTCCACTGCAGGGGCCCAAGGGGCCAGACTCTGTCCTTCCATCTCCACCCCAGTTCTGTCTCCAACCACGTTATACACTGAGGTTCCACACAAGATTCCATCAACAAAAGGGCATGTGCACTAAGAAAAGTGTGGGAGCTACTGACCTCATCCAGGATCTTCACTGTGCAGCTGAGAAAACGACGGGATGCTCAGAGACAGACAGCAGCTTGACCAAGGCCACACAGGGACAGAGCCAAGATGGGAAAGGATGCAGTCCCTCTGAGCCTGGGCTGTTTGCCTACAAAAGTGCTTCTCAGATGTGGACCAAAAACCACCTGGGAAGCTGTGAAAATCCAGATTCCTTGGTCCAGCTCAGACCCACCATCTTGAAATCTCTGGCTTGATGCCCAGGAAACTGTATTTTTAGCAAGTTCCCCAGGTGATTCTCATGCATACAGAAGTTTTAGAACAACCCGCAACTGGCAAGGCCTATACCAACATACAAATGATTTTTTTAAGATGTTTGTTTTTTAAAAAATGGTTTAGGGGTCTCCCTGGTGGTGCAGTGGTTAAGAATCCGCCTGCCAGTGCAGGGGACACGGGTTCGAGCCCTGGTCCGGGAAGATCCCACATGCCACGGAGCAACTAAGCCCGTGCGCCACAACTACTGAGCCTGCGCTCTAGAGGCCATGAGCTACACCTACTGAGTCCATGCTCCGCAACAAGAGAAACCACCACAATGAGAAGCCCATGCAATGCAATGAAGAGTAGCCCCCGCTCGCTGCAACTAGAGGAAGCCAGCGTGCAGCAACAAAGACCCAACACAGCCAAAAATAAATAAAAATAAAAATAAATTTTAAAAAGTGATTTAGGACATAGATATTCCCCAAATAGACCAAATGGTCTTAGGAGATTTGCTTTTACTTCCTTGTGCCTCAGTTTCATTCTTTTGGGCCTTAGCACCCACCCACACACACACAAAATAAGACTTTGGGTAAATCAGAACACAGAACATTAGGGTTGAAAGGGGGAACCTAAGGGATTGACTTCTAGTCTAAACCCTGCATTTACAGATGGGAGTTGAGTCTCAGAGATGGGAAGGGTCAGGCCCCAGAGCACACAGCTAAGAGGTGGCAGATGCAGCACCAAACTGGTACCTTCTGGGCCTGGGTGCTCACAGCTTCCTATGTCCGGACAGCATCTCTTATAAAAGGGAACAGGACTCGCTGGACTTCCTAGGGCAGGATCCGTGGCCCCGCCTCCAGCCGAAGCCGGTGGCTCCCAAGCTGCTGTGCTCTAAGAGGGCACCATAGGAGCTCTGTCTGCCTGTAACTGATGCCCGCAGCTACCTCTCGGGCTAATGACCATCACTGCTCTTCAGCCCCACTTTCTTTATTTCATGCTACTCCCTGAACCCAACAATGGTTCAGTGAGCACATATTCCAATCCCAAAGACACAAGAGCCCGAGACTCAGAGAAATAAGCGGGCTTAGCCTGGGCCCCTGACCAGCCAGCAGGAGGCCTGAGATGTCCTCCAGTGTCCTGGCCTTCAGAGGCTGCCCGAGTGTCTCCCATCTCTACCCTCCCCCATCGCCACCACCTAGGCGCACACTGCTCTGCCCTTCCCATCTCGGTCAGACTCCAGGACGACCGCAGGCAGGGATGGACGGGCTGCTTCACAGGCACCGACGCGCCAGTATTTCCAGCAGCCCATATCAGTGTCTTCTTGGCATCCAGAACTTGGCTAAATGGATGGGGGGCCACCTCTCCCAGCCACTAATGAACTCAGGGCAGGCTCGGGCTGGGGCTACAGGCTGAAAATCAGGAGGCGAAGGATTTATAGTGCCTTTGGAGTCACCCTGCCTCGGCCAGCCCCATTGTTTTTCATTAGAGCCCCACGCTGTCCAGGATAACCTTGGCAGACTGCGTGTCCTAGGGAGAGCCGTGTGAGGTTGGGAGAATCCCAGGCTGCCCGGCTGCCCCAGCTCAGGCAAGGAACGAGGTGGGAGAACGTGCCCACCGTACTTCTGCCCCTCATCCAGCCCGGGGAAGAGTAGTCACTCTCTCCCGTGTAAGCCCCAATAAAAATTCAGCACAATTTTTGGAACGTTCATGATATTGGCAAGCTTCCCCTCACCCGTGTTTCAGAGTCAAGGCTACCAACAGCTGCAAATGGCAATGCTGGGGTTGAAAGTGCGTCCCAGCCTCTCTCCCAGCAGAGGTCCAGGAGAAACAGACAACGGAGAGAAGGCTTGTCTTCCACCCCTGCCTATTCTTCTGGCTTCTCTGTATTTCCAATCCTGGTCCAAAGGAAGGAGATTGACCTCTTTCCATCCCAACAGGGCTCTAAGCCTGTGCAGACCTTGACAGGAGTTAGACGTGCCACCCGAGGCAGTTGCCCCCTATACTCCCAGCCTGGAGCAACCGTGTCCCTCTTAGCCACATCAACACCTGTAACTTTCCAGATTTGCAGATGAGTTCTCAGGTCAACACCCAATGAGAGGACACGTAGCGAAAACCCTTCTCCCACTGCCTGAGCCATAGTGATGCTCAGTAAGTGTGAGTGAATCCCACCTCCTTCCACCAGACACAAGGATCCAACTCCAACCAGGACATCTTCTCTCTTCTCCTGAGTGATTCCGGGCCCCTCTCCACAAACATATTTACAACTGAGCTCACTGCCCTCCCCCAAACCTGCTTCTTCCCCTGAGACAGCAGTGGTTCCAGCAGTCACCCATTCACCCCGTTCTGCAGGCCAGGGAGAGGGGGGCCTTTAGCCCTCTATCCTCCTCGTCCCACATTAAGTGGTATCAACTCTACCTCCGTCGGTTCCTAAATCCATTTCCTTCTTTCCACGGCTGCCGCTTCAGCCTGAGCCCTTAGGAGCAAAACCCTCCTCCTCAGTCTTCCTGCCTTCAGTTTATCCTTCCTCATCCACCCTTCTCACTGTGGCCACTGTGATCATTCTCAAACTCAGGCCTGAGCCTGTGGGTCAAAACCAGTAATGGGGGCTTCCCTGGTGGTGCAGTGGTTGAGAGTCCGCCTGCCGATGCAGAGGACACAGGTTCGTGCTCCGGTCCGGGAAGATCCCACATGCCACAGAGCGGCTGGGCCCATGAGCCATGGCCACTGAGCCTGCGTGTCCGGAGCCTGTGCTCTGCAATGGGAGAGGCCACAACAGTGAGAGGCCCGCGTACCGCAAAAAAAAAAAAAAAGAGTAATGATTTCTCATTAGTGCAAACTTCTTACTGTGCATCCCAGGGCCTACGCAGCTGGACCTACCACGTTCTCTCGATACACATCCTACATGCACAGAGGCCACGCGCCCATCACACCAGGCTCGCAGTGAGAGGGCATGCAGGACCCTGTGCGCTTTCCTCACAGCGTCCTGTTCATTCTCACAGACAACCCAGCAAGCATGATTACCATCCTATGGGGAAACTGAGGTTCAGAGTAACTAAGAAATTTGCCCAGGGTCGCACAGCTGTAACAGCACAGCCAGAGATCACGCCTGGACCGTGTGACGGCCGTGCTTTTATTCCCTGAACGCGTTCTGACCTCCTCGCTTTCCTTACACCGTCCCCATCCCAGGGAACGTTTCCTCCTTGCCCTCATCTTGCTTACCCTTCCAGGCCATTTCCAAAGCCAGCCCTTCGGCAACTCCTTTCCCCATTCTCCCAGAAGGAAAAATCTTTCTTCCTTGGGACTTTCTTTTTTTATTATTATTATATAAGTTTCAGGGGAACACATAGTGATTCACAATTTTTTTATTATTATTAGTTTATTTATTTATTTATTTTTGGCTGCACTGGGTCTTCGTTGCTGTGCACAGGCTCTCTCTAGTTGCGGCGAGTGGGCGCTACTCTTCATTCCGTTTCGTGGGCTTATTGCAGTGGCTTCTCTTATTGCGAAGCATGGACTCTAGGCGTGCAGGTCTCAGTAGTTGTAGCACATGGGCTCAGTAGTGTGGCTCGCAGGCCCTAGAGCGCAGGCTCAGTAGTTGTGACGCATGGGGCTTAGATGCTCCGAGGCATGTGGGATCTTCCTGGACCAGGGCTCGAACCCGTGTCCCCTGCCTTGGCAGGCAGATTCTTAACCACTGCGCCACCAGGGAAGCCCTAGTGAGCCACAATTTTTAAAGGTTATACTCCATTTATAATTATTAAAGAATGTTGACTCTGTCCTCTGTGTTGTAGAGTACATCCCTGCAGCTTACTTACCTTATCCACAGTAGTTCGCACCTCTTAATCCCCTCCCCCTCTCTTGCCCCTCCCCCCTTTGCTCTCCCTACTGGTAACCAATAGTTTGTTCTCTGTATCTGTGAGTCTGTTTCCAGTCTGTGATATTCTTAGGACTTTATACCTCACTTGCGGCACCTTTTATTTTAGTTCCCTGTGCACATATTTGTCGCCTCCAGACACTAAGCTCCTTGTGCAAAATACATCAGTCCCTCCTCTGCATCCCCACACCTGGCCAGGGGTCTTGGAGATTGATGGGGTGGGACCTGCCCCTATGTGTGTGGCCAACAGCACATCCCTGGTACCATTACACCCCGTAATGATCAGTCTTATTATTAGTCAGGGAGCTAGGACATAACCCCATAACCCCCAATTCCGCTCCCCTGAGTAGGTCACAACAGGGCATTCCAGAAATTCCCCAAAACGCATTGTCCTGCATTAAGAGCTGGCCCTGTGCTGAGCCACAGGATAGCAGCAGAAGTCAAGACTTGGGCCGCCAGGCACGGTCTGAGCCACCTGCCCTGGTCCTTTCCCACCTGCCGGGCACTGCTGGTGTCAGCTGAGCGCTGGGCTGGCTCCTGCCTCCCCTCCCTTCCACCCATCTGTTCGCTTCTTGGACCCTGTGCAGCTTCCCTTAATCTCATAAGAGGCAATTTGCGTGCTCCGGGCTGGGAAAAACCTGGCAACAAATAATCCCCGGTACAAGTATTCTTAAGCCTTCCCCAATTGGTCACTAATAGCAGAACAGACGGTGACATTTGCACCTTTTCTGCATGGTTGACCAGGTAGCTCTGGGAGGCTGAAACCAGTAAAGGCAGGGCTGCAGGAGGCTCAGATGCTCACCGCTCTCACCTGCGTGACTCATGGGAAGAAGCAGATTCTAATCGGTCCAACTTCAGATTTGCAAAGCCTCCTTTCCCATCCCTGGGACCCCTCGTGGCTCCGGTTTTAATAGTCCTGGGCTCAGGGAAGACTCACGAATAGTGATGAAAATTAGAACAAACCTTTATGAAACACCTTGTGTGTGCCCAGATCATTTACACACGTGGCCCCTCAGCCTCACGGCAGCTTTGCAAAGTAGGTGTGTCACCCCCATTTTATAAATGGGGAAACTAAGGCTTAGAGTGGGTGAGGAATGTGCCCCACATCATACTGCTAGTGACAGGGCTGGAGTTCCTTCCCAGGCCCACCTGGTTCTGTGTTTTTTCCACTGTCCAGGACCCAGACCCTGGCAGGTGACCCGTTAGGCACTCAAAGTGGGTCCCTGAGGTTACCCGTCACTCACACCTTTGCTTGTAGTTTCCCTGCCACAGAAGGACATCTTTCTTCCATCACATCCCCATACCCTGATTCCTCCTCCAGGAAGCCCCTCTGTTTCTTCTCCCCACCCCTACGCTTGCGGCAGGCCTTTCTTAAAGCCCCAAAGAACTTTACGTGACCCCTTGAGGAGACCCATCACCTTCTCCCTCACAGTCTAGCAACTTGGGTCAAGTGCAGCCATGCACAGACTCTCAGTAAGTGTCGCTGAATGTCCTGGGAGTTGCAGCAAGCAGGACTTCAGCCGGGCTGCCCCCGCATTCAGGAACAGGGGTGGCAGTGACGCCCCCCAGGGCATCACAGGAGTCCTCACTCCACCTGCCCCTGGACCCCAGGGCATCCTCGGGGCATCACTCAGCCTCTCCCTCCTTGCCGTTCCCTCCCCGCTGAAGGAGCAAGTGAGGCTGTGCACTGGGCTCCACAGAAGCCAGGCAAGCTTACCAGGTGGTCCTGACATTCCTGTCCAGGTCTGGCTGGGATTAACGCTAAGGGCAGTGGTCGCCTCCCCTCCACCTGCTACTGGAGCAAAGGCCTGGCCAAAGTGCCCAGAGAGACGGGAGGAAGAGGGTGAGCACACTCCACACCATCTCCCAAGGGGGGTGCAGGGGATATGGGGACATCAGCACCCCTGCTCCCCGCATCAGGCTTCAGTGCAGAGTTTGCCCCGAGGCTGTCTCTCCTGTTACACTAACTAACCCCACAGCCCTTGCTCTCTGCACTAGTGCCTGCGGACCCCACAGAGAGCTGCCTCTCATACCAGCATGGGACCACCTGACCACCAGATCAGTGACTGGGGAGAGGCACAGACTCAGATACCTGTAGGTGTGGCCACAGACTTACGACACTGCAGTACCAGAACGTGTCCCCAGAAGACCTGGGGTTGACAATTATCGGAGGAAGGGATGGGTGAGCGCCATGGTCCCTCTGAGCCTGGCAGGGAGGACCCCGGCCACCTTGGGTGTGGCTCACTGGGCCCTCTTTCTGCCTGTTCCACACACACACACACACACACACACACACACACGCACACACAGGCACAGCCAGAGTCAGGCCGCAGCACCACGAGCTCCTGGAACCATAAAGCCTTAAAGATTGTCCAGACCACAGTCCCTTCCAGGGGTCTCTACAGTGACCCTGACAGCAGAGGGAGGCCTTGGCCTTCTCAGCCTACGTTTTAGTCCCAGAAAAAATTCCACCACGCCCCCCCGCAGAATTCTAAACCAGAGGCTTTCAAAGATTCTGAAAGAATAAGAAGAGTTTGTTCAAGCAAAAGTTTAAGTGGTTGACAAGGAACAGAAGCAGAAAAGGTCTGGCTGGAGAAGGGGTGAGGCCTACAAGTCAATTCATTCAGCCCCCCCCCCCCCACACACACACACACACGTGCATACACCATGGCAGCCAGGCCCCCGGAGCGCGGCTGTAAAGGCATCGCTCAGGGTAATCTGGCCCTTATAACCTCAGCCAGCAAAGTGCCTCTTCCCTCCCCAGGAAGTAACTGGGAATTGCGGGGGGACCTCAGATCGGAGGCCAGGGGTGTGTGAGCTCATAGAGCCTCACGGGGTCTTCAGCGTTTTAAATGTTTTCCTGGAAGACGGTGGGGACCTCCCCAAGCCCGATGGTGATGGTTCACTCCATGCCAAGGTGTGCTGCGGGTCCCCAGAAGAAGACTGAGGCGAGGGGCTAGGCGGTCAGGGGCGGCCCCTTCGGAGAGCCTGGTGGGCTGAAGGAGGCGAGGCAGGGAGCCGGGGGTGGGGCGCTTTGGAGAACAGTCTAGAGAAGTCAGAGAGAGGCGCTGAGCAGAAAGCAGCGGGCAGGGAGCAGCCGGCAGCAGGACAGGTTTGAAGAGAATCTACGCAAGATACTGCCCAGGAGGTTATAGAAAAGGATCATTTGCCTTTCACCTCTCTAGACTGGAAAGCAGGAAGTGAGGGAACCGGTGAGGAGATTCTCTGGACAAGAGCCTGCCCCCGTGGTGGCACGCCGCATCCCCAAGGGCTCCTGAGCCCAAAGAGGAGGCCTCAGGGCCTGTCCCACTGGGCCATCCCTCCACCTCCTCTCCATCCTCTTGCACTGCAGCCTTCATCTCCTCTAGAAGTGACACCTGACTTAGGTTCTGCTTGAGAAAAGCACCTCATGGACTCGAAAGAGAAAAGTGTTTAGTGGCTCGTATTTAATGCACAGAAGTTAACAGTATGCTGGGGACTTCCCTGGCCGTCCAGTGGTTAGGACTCCATGCTTCCACTGCCGGGGGTACGGGATCAATCCCTGTCGGGGAGCTGAGATTCCGCATGCCGCCAGGTGCACTCACTACGCCCGCCCCCCACATAATTTGCCAACCATGTCCTCTGGGGCAGCTTTATGAGACTATCCAGTGAGCCTGTGTCCCTCCAGAAACATTCTTTCCATAGAAAAGCCGAGGGGATGCAAACGAACACAATGTGAAAGCCGAGAAGTCTCTCTGAAGCCTGCTAGGCTGCGTCGGGAGACTAGTCCCCTCGAGGCCGGCTCCTACCTCCCTGCCCCCCAGGCTCCCTTCCATCGGCCCCCACCCCAACTCCTGGCTCTGAGGCAGCCTCCAGGGTGAAATAGTGACCACTTAGTGTCCACCTGCACGCCTGCTTCTGACAACCTCTCCTCCCAGCCCCTCCAGAGCCCGGTTTCCATGGTGACAGCCCCTCTTCTCCCTGGGACACTGCCACACCCGTCACCCTTGGGCTCCTCACCCTCGCCCCAGCCCGCACCTTGGTCTGGGGATGCTTCCTGCACTCCAGCTCTCCGGGTACCCTCACCGACACCAAGAGGAAGCGGGACTGCGGTGGGGTGGCGGGGAGACCAGCCCAGTTCCCACCGCAGGCCTCCCTATTCAGGGGCATTCTGGGGGCTCAGGCTCCACTGCTGAGAGCCAGCTTATCCCAGCCCCCGGCTCTCAGCTGACAACCCGATGCTTCTCTCCGATCACACAATCTTCCGCAGCTACTGCTGCTGTCTTGACACTGTCCTTGCAAGGAAGATGCTGAGACAGAAGAATGCGCTGTGAAATCATCATTAGAGCCTGGAGAAGGAGGCTGGGAGAGGACCGGTCTCCCGCTCACTCATCCTCTCTGCATCCCAGCGTCTCCCGCTCCTCTTCCTCCTCCTGTTCTCCCTCTGCCTTCTCTCCATCTCTCTCTTCCTCTCCACTCCTGCTCTCCTGCTCTCCTCACTCCCCTCCCTCTCTCGCTCCTTCTCTGGTCTCTCCCTCCCTTTCTCCTCTCATCTCTTCCCTCCTTCTCTCTCTTGTTTTGGTGCCAGAAACAGTCTAATTACAACAGGGAACTTGAAGAGACAGAAAGGAAGAAAAAAAAAAATCCCACCCCACCACACATAGCTGATGATAATGTCCTATGAAATCTAATTTATAAAGCTCAAATCAGAATCAAAAGTGTTACTCTCACAATTCAGGGCCGATTTGATTTTTAATGAGATCCCTCAGAGACCCAGCCAAGATCTCATCAGGTTGAAAACTCAGCTACCTTCCCGCCTGCCACAAACTCTCCAGTGTGGACCTCTGTCTCTCCTCCACTGCCACCCCCGGTGCCCCTCGGAGGCACACGCCAGGGGCTCCCTTCTTAGGACCGTCTGCTGCTGAGAGCTTGGCCCTAACCGTGGTCGAAGCCTGGGGCTCTGTGTCCCCAAGTTGGACAGCAGCCAGTGTCCAGGACCTCTGTGGCCACCTCTGACTCTCTCCAGGTGGAGGGGCAGCCTGCCCACCAGGTCCTGTGTATCTGCATCTGCAGAGCAGGGGGTAGGAAAGAATACAGGCTTAGACGTCATGAGCCCCAGGTCAAACCCCACTCATTAGCTGTGTGACCTTGGGCAGGTCACTTTCCCTCTCTGGTCTGGGTGTCTTTACTATAAAATGGGACTAGTCCTGCTCTGAAGTGTAACTACATGGGTACAGGAGGGACAGCATGGGAAGCCCAGATGGTACTGTGGGCCGGGAGCTCAGTGGATGTCAATGTCCCATGTCGTGTTGTCCATTCAGCTGTGGCCTCCCAGGGAACGTGGGTCACATCACCCCCCTTCTTCAGCAATCCCTCCAGGATGAGACATAGGGACCTGCATGCAGTAGATGAGAACATGGTCCTTAGAGCCAGAGAGTCTTGGATTCACTGCCCTGGTCCTGTCACTAGATGCTCCCTGGACAATTTAGTTAACCTCTAAGGCTCAGTGTGCTGAGTGCCTGTGAAAAGGGGTTAATAAGGCTCCACACAAGTGTTGCGGGGATGTGACGGCCACAGAGAAGGCCCACAGGGCACGTGGTGAGTCACTAACAGGCGCAGCTCCTGTTACTAATTTTTTACCTCCTTGGGCCTCATTTCCTCATCTGAAAAATGGGGATAAAAATAGTACCTGCCTCATAGGTTGTTAGGAGGATGAAAATATTAACAGGCTAATATTTGTAAATCTTGGAACAAAGGCTGGCATATTGTACCCAATGTGGGTGTCTCTGTTTAATAAAATATGAACTGCCTACCTTAGATGGTTCAGGGAGGTGTGTATGGGCAGGTGTGGGTTCACACTGATGATTTGCTCCCAGTGACAGAGAGGCTGGCGCAGGGTCTGCTGCAGAAAAGAAAGAGACAGGAGACGATTACCTGCTCACTCAACCCCACCATCCCTCACACTACACCACCCCTCATCCCGCCAAATTTGGCCCTAGTCCCATCCTGGGAATCACTAAAACTATGATATTATTGGTATTTCTTGGATTCTCAGGTTTAACCAAAGCACACCACGCCCTACGCCTGTTGCCCTCTTGAAGCACACCCCGCCCCCCCAGAGTGCTTCCAACTGGCGGTCTGTCTCCTGCCTCTGCCCCCTTGTGGAAGTAGGCACCAGGAAGTGGCGTTAAGGGGGAATAACACGTGCCAAGTGCAGTAGCACATGGCCCGTTTTGGGGGCTGGAGGATGGCTGGACCACAGCGTGAGTGTGCTGGGGATTGATGGGCAGGGAGCCTGCAGCCGGGGCCAGCTCCTACAAGCAGGGGATGGAGCTGGGGGCAGTGAAGAAGCCACAGCTGGGCCCCAGGCAGGTAGGGAGGTGCTCTGGGGGTCCTTGTCCCCCAGGGCAGCCTGGGCTCTGCTTCCATAGCTCGAGGGGAAGCCCTTCCGGCAAGTAACTGACCGTTGCATTCGTTTCCTTCCTAGGTCAAGTGTACTCCTTCAGCCAGCAGCCCCAGGACCAGGCTGTGGTATCGGGGCAGCCGGTGACACTGCTGTGCGCCATCCCTGAATACGATGGCTTCGTTCTGTGGATCAAAGACGGCTTGGCTCTGGGCGTGGGCAGGGACCTCTCAAGTGAGTATCCCCAGACCTCCCCAGGAAGGCCTAGAACCCGCCCCTGCCCTACCCACCCACCCACCCCCTCCTAGGGAACCCCATCTTCAGAGGCATTTGGGGATTAAATCTCAGCTTTCATTGCAGATCCCACGGGCAGAGGCAGGCAAGGCAGGCCCTGGGTCCAGGATGCATGGGACTTTGCGGGCCCCTCTGACTCCTGGGGATGAATTATGAGTAAACCCTCAATTCGGGCGGTCAGTCCTAAACTTAACACAGTGTTGCCCTGGAGGGTCCATTCCAAAGTCAAACATGATTCACATAAAGTCAGTTTTCCAGAAGTAAAGTGTTCCTTTTCCTTGGTCCAACATGTGTTCCCCACTTAAGTCACAAGTTAAGTGTTGTTCTTCCCTCCTTCCAACCATTAAAGGGAGCCAAGTAGATGGAAAACGCGAAGAAACCTGGTTGGGTTTAGGGGTCATCATGTGATGGGGAGAAAAGAAAACCAGTGTTTAAAATAAATTCCAAGCCTCGTTCAGCCCACCACCCAGGCTGGTATTCAGCAAAGATGCGCTGGTGGGCTCCCATGGTTGTTGATGGCTGACGTCTGTGCTGCCTGGTTGGTGCCCACGCCCCATCACCTGTTAACTATTGTAAATGTCAACGCTTAAGCCCACACAGACGTTTTTCCAATCCATCCTCTCCTCTGGGAGAAAAAAGAATGAAATCATCCTCCTGGTCACTCACCCATCAGCCATTATTATTCTCCCCTGAGGAGGGTAGGCATGTGGTTGTTTGCTAGCTTAGCATAAACTGTAAAATGCAGAACGAGGAATGTGGGTATCCCTGCGGTTGGGGAGTGTCTGGGGGTGGAGAAGGAGAGAAGAATATGTGTTCAACTGAGAAGTAGCTTGGCCTCTCTCATGGTGTTCAGCTGCAGGAAAATAAAAATCGAAGTGCACTCAGGAACATGATGGTTGGGAAGTTAATATTTTAAAATGTGAGTTATGTCTTGCCAAAAATGTGTATTGAAACATTATAGCAATGGTCAATAGTATCACAGGGTTTGAGTGCTGCAGCCCAGCTGAGCATGGATAAAATACACAATCACATCTCCAAAATATACTGTGCTGCCCTAAAATTTAAGTATTGTGGGAACCAGCCAATTTCAGGGACTCTGAACCCCCTTACCGCAGAGGAACTGGGGGAATAATACGATCTTCCCAAACCGAGTCCTTCACGCTCCACGAGGCTCTGAGCTGGCCCAGCACTGCTGCTGGTTAAGGAAGCTCTCTGGGTTCCCGGTCAGTGGTTTTCAGCTTCCATCAGGGACTGGGGGCTTGTTGGGTCGGTGAAGAGGAAGCCCCAGGTCACCATGGATGGTTCATAGAAGGGTCATCGCTGCATGGATAACTGACCCTCTGGCATCCACTTCCATGAATGTCTTTCTGGGATCCAGCATTGGGTCCTTCTAAGTGCTGGAAGGCAATGGGATCTGATGAACTGGGATCCTTTTCCTCTCCAACTTGACTCCATTGATAGAAAGAAGGTCAGCCCTCTCCTTGCAGAGCCAATAAACTCAAACTCTTGGTAACGTGTTTTCTCTGTATTTGATCACTTGTCCCAAAATAGCATCATGACAATAATGACAAACGTATGCTCAATAAACACTGTTTGCTTGCCTGATAAGAAAGTGGGTGTAATAGATCTCAGTTCAGTTCAGGAAGTATTTGCCGAGCACCTAACACCGTGGGGGAACTGGGGCCCGTGTTACGGGGTTTCAGCCTGCTTCAGCTCTGCCGGCTTCTATTTTAAATGTGTGGCCCCATCCAGTCTACCAGAAACGATGCCTTAACTGAAGGCCTCACTACCTTTCTGGTCACCAAAGCTGGAAAAAACAGTCGAAGGAAGTGATTTACAAATACACTCCCTCATACTGATGGAACATTTTTCTTCTAAGAAGCTCAAATATTTCTCAGACATTATCTCATAAATCTACAATCATCCACGGGTAGAAAAAGAAGGCTTTTCCCCTTTATTTGGCAGGTAAATAAAATCACAGCTGAGAAAGAAATTGATTCAAACAAATACCCAATCCCAATGCATGGGACCCTGGCTCCTAACCCCAAAAGTCCTTATACCCTCCTCAAAACAGGGACCTCTCTGGCTACCCTACGTCATTGTTATGTTCATTTAAACTAGCATTTATAGACTACTTACTGAATGCCAGGTACTTTACATAGATTATCCTATCTGATCTTCACCATAACTCTGTGAGATACGAGCATTGTCTCCACTTTACTGACAAGGAAATGGAAAGGCAGAGGAGTTAAAGTAACTCACCCAAGACAACAGAGCTAGGCAGCGATAGAGCTGACGTTGGAACCCAGGCAATTTGTCTGTAGAACCCAGACTTCCAATAACCTTGCCTCCCCTGGGAGTAGCGAGAGAGTATTGATGCTGTGGAAGGAGCTAGAACTTCCTCAGAATCTGTGCTTCTGGGCCTGTGCTTTGCGAAGATACTGCCGTCTTTGGGATAGCATCACGGCTGGCTGCCTAATTATGCAAATACAAACAAACCCATCACTGATGTTTTCAGCAGCTTATGAGAGCGGAAGCCTGCTGTTGACGGCTTGCAAGTCAACAAAAACACAAGCTCCGGCCAAGATGCCTGCAGCAGACCAGGGGCTAATCACAGGACAGTGGGATCCAGAGGCTGGGCTGGAGCGCCTGGGGCAGTGAGCCAGCTACGTTGAGCACAGCCGCAGCAGGGTGAGAGCTGGACTAGGACCCACTTCCAGCCCCTCACCCGGCCCCAGGGAGAGCCAACTTAACTTACCCGGGCTCCTTCCCAAAGCCCAGCAGAGGGCAGGCAGGGCAGGCAGGGGGGTGGCCAGGCTCTTGCGGGTACAGCTGACAGCCTTGTAGCATCTCCAGCCAGGCCTGAACAGCTGTGGAGGGCAAGACCACTTGATGGCATGACGGGGACAATGCTAGTCGTGAAAACGTGAGCCTGAAAGGCTCAACCGCACAGGAGGCACCCCAAAAGCATACTGGGGAGTCTGGTGGAGGATCACAGCTACCTCCACTGACCAGAAATGGGTGCTGCTTAACAGCCCACCCCCAGGGAGCCCTGCCCCACCTCTGGAAGACCCTTAGGTTATGGGGGGTAAAAGGGGCCTAAGAGCACCAACACTTCATCCAGGGTAGAAATCTCCTCTGCAGTATTCCTGACAGGCAATCATCCCATGTATGCTTGAATACAGCCAGTGATGGGGACCTCACTACCACCTCTGGCAGCCCAGATCTTTGTTGGACACCAGTAAATTGTTAACAATATTCTAAAGTATTTCCCCACGTTCATTCTGACCCTTGGTCCTAATGCCGTCCTTGGGAGCTACATGAACACATCTAACCCCCACTAAGAGACTTGGAAATATTTGAAGAGAGCTATGGCACGTCTCTCTGTCTCTGCTTCTGTCTCGTAAGCACTAGTCTTCTCTTTAAAAGGCCAAATGTGGGCTTCCCTGGTGGTGCAGTGGTTGAGAGTCCGCCTGCCAATGCAGGGGACACGGGTTCGTGCCCCGGTCCGGGAGGATCCCACATGCCGCGGAGCGGCTGGGCCCGTGAGCCATGGCCACTGAGCCTGCGAGTCCGGAGCCTGTGCTCCGCAACGGGAGGGGCCACAACAGAGAGAGGCCCGCGTACCGCAAAAAAAAAAAAAAAAAAAAAAAGGCCGAATGTGCCCAATTCCCTCCTCCTATGGCACGTTTCTGAGAACTCACTCTGCCCTAGCGAAAGCCCTTCAGAAAGAGGAGCAGTTTGGGGCTGCTGGAGGCTGGATGGGCCTCTGAGGGGAAGAAGGACCCTGTAAGGCACTGGTGGGGGGAAAGCAGAGCTCTGGGAAGAGGACTGATGGAAAACAGGTCCTGCTGGGAGAAACTAAGGAGGTCGAGGGTCCAAGACCCGGGAGAGAAAGGCTCTGCCCGTCCCAGCAGCCACGACTCACGTTGACATTTACATTCAACCCGCAGAGCGTCAGGAAAGCCACTTAAGGATTTATCATTCTCAAGCTTTTATTTCTCTGTTATTCATTGCCCATGGTGTAAGAGGCCCCAAACTTTTAAGTATCCCGAGTGCCTCCTAAGTGTTTAATCAGGCCCTGGGGTTCAGGGGGTCGTAGTAGGAATGACCAGAAAAGAGCCACTTACAGTTCCAAGTGACCAGAGGTTCCTGGGAACTGGTGGGTGGGCCTCGGTTTCTACTTCCTGTCCATCCTGAAACTAAAGTTTTCCCCAAAATGACTCCTGATCCTTTCCAAGTTTTTTTTTCCTTCTTCTCTCTCCTGACTCTGTCTTCTCGGTTTCTACATCTCAGCCTGGGTCTCTGTCTCTCTGTGTGTCTCCTTATTAGGCTGCATGTCTGCTTTGCAAACCACAATACCCAGCCCCCTGCTTTCCAGGGTGACAGCCCGCTGTGTCTGTCCACATTTAGCATCCCTATCTCTACTGTCTCCTTCCCACTCAATAATAGCTTCCCCAGCATTCCTAAACTTAAAACCTACAGTACCCTTGTACACACACACACACACACACACACACACACACACGCTGCCCCAGCCCCCTGGGGAAACTCTCTTTTGTGCTCCTTATACTGAGGTCAGGGCCCTGTGCAGTCACCTCCTGCTCTGCCAGCCCCTAGGACCAGCCCCGGCTCGGGTGTCTCCCCCGTCCCCCGCTGTGCTTGTCTGTCATGCCTGGCTCTCCACCCCCGCCCCAGCCCTCCTGATATGCTGATATGCCTGCCGTCTCCACAGGTTACCCACAGTACCTGGTGGTAGGGAACCACCTGTCAGGGGAACATCACCTGAAGATCCTGCGGGCAGAGCTGCAAGACGATGCTGTGTACGAATGCCAGGCCATCCAGGCCGCCATCCGGTCCCGCCCCGCACGCCTCACCGTCCTAGGTAAGAACCGTCCGTACGCTGGGCTGAGGATGCTATGGGAAGCACCCTGGGCTCAGCTCCAGAAGCCAGGGGCCAGGCTGGAGGGGCCTCCCCACTGGACAAAGCCCCCCGGCATCGTCCCACAGGGCTCTGACCACTGCTGCCCCACTGTGTCAGTCCCTCCCCACCCAAAGGGGGAAAATGAAAGTTCCTGCCCTGGACACCAGAAGGCCAGCACCAGCTGACCTCTGACTTTGCCCAACCCCAGCGTGTTTGACTGCCACTTAGGGAGTTAAAAAGGGCTCCTGGGTGCTTATTTATTGAATCAGGAAGCACGTTCTGCACACGTGATCCATGTGAGGTCCTGTGCTCGGTGACGGAGACCCAGAGAAGAAGGGGACACATCCTCGAGTGCCTTCTTTCTGAATTGCCCTCCCCTGGTGCTGACAAAGCCCCATCTAAAACCCTCCCCTGTCAGACTCAGCATGGAGCTCAGTTCTCTCCATGATTTCAGCGTCCATAGGGACCACCCCGACCCTGCTCCTCCCCATCTTTGCTGCTCCCTGGGAATCCCGGCTCTCCGGTGGAGGCCCGGGCTGCCTACGTCATCCCCAGGAAAAGCCATTTCAGGTTCTTATGCTAAATCACAGCTTTACCCCTTGGTCGTTCTCCATCTTGGCTTCCCAGGAGCCCAGCACCCCTGGGACATCCTCCTGAAGAGGTCCCCGCTCCTGACTCGGGCACACCTGCCTGAGACCAGGGGACGGGCTCATCTACCTCTCCAGCTGCGTCATCCCAGTTTAGAGTTCAGCCCCTGTCAACTGCCTCCTCCGGCCAGATGTTAGCCAGGAGGCAGGCCCTCTGGGAACCACGCCGGCACATAAGTTATAATAGCTCACGTTTGCATAGCGCTGCACAGCAGACCTCTCAGCACCTCCACTTATGTTACCGCGCCTGTTCCGCCCCCGGCCTGCGGGACGGGGACTGTGGCCCCCGGGGGAGGGTCTGAGGCTCAGAGAAGCAAAGGACACGCATGGGGGACGGCACACAGGCAGCCAGAAGAGGGAAGTCCCTCCCACCCCCGCCTCCTGCAGCTGTTGTGAAGTTTGACAACAGGGTCGGCAGCTGGGGTGCTGCCTCCTGGCCGCCGGCTGCTCAGAGATGAAATATTTACGAGGGTGTCAGGTTATCTTCAGATCTACACGGGCAGCGCACGGGGTAGACTGTCTCAAGCACAGCAGCAGACTGACCCTGGAGGACCACTTACCGGGCTCAGAGCTTGGCTTCTTGAGACGGGAAGGAGGAACCGGGGGCCAACCTCAGAAGCCCCCTCCCACCTCTCAGTTTCCCCCCACCTGCGATGGAAGGAATGAGAAAAATAAACCTGCTCTGGAGGGTCAGCAAGTTGGGATTGATCAGGAAGTGGGCCTCCTGTGTTAGAAGGAGAGGCTGCCACCTTCATCTCTCCTGAGATGTGGCTAAAATGGGACCCGGTCTGTAATCGCTGTGGGGATTGAGGGAGGAGAGAGGAGGATTTAGTGCCTAATATATTTTCTGATCTTTAAGGATTGCAAAAGGCCATATAGATTTGCTAAGTGGAATTGCAGAGTCTTCACCCCTTCCCTTGTACCCCTTCTAGAGGGTCCCAGAGATGCTAAAATGAGAGGAACCTGAGCAGTGCCCACTCCTGACTTCACACAGGACGGAAAACAGATGGAGACTTCTCTGGTTCTTAAGTTCACATCCTGATATTAGAGCTTCAACCTGGTCATACCCAGCCTGTCACAGCCTCCTTTCCTCTCTACTATCTCAGGTGACAAAGTCCACATTATCCCAAATGTTTTACAGATAAGGAAGTTGAGGCTCAGAGAGGCAAAGGCTCTCATGGGAGGTCACACAGCTTTATTAGCCCTCAAAATAGACCCCAGATTTTCCAACTCCAAACCACTTATGTTACCTCGCCTCTTCCGATGCCAGCCTGAGGGATGGGGATTGTGGCCCCAAATGAGGGTCTGAGGCTCAGAGAAGCAAAGGGTGCTCTCTGCCCGGTCTCCACATCCCTAAATGCCCTGAGGATTGCCTTTGTCTGGCTGGTTAAGAGCCAGGCTTCTGAGAGCAGGGCCTCTGGTTCTGATCCGAACAGACTTAATTTTGTCTTGGGTCATATCTAAAAGGCATTCACTCCCCAGTCTCCCTCTCCAGAGGCCTGACCTGGCACTGGCTTCTGGCGGTTTGGGGTGGGAAATGTTTCACAAGTCTGGAGATCAGTTGAAGAGGGGGGAGGCAGAGTTTCCAGGAGACCCTAGCAGGATGGCCTGGGTAGAATTCCTGAGGCCAGAAAGGGAGACTGAGCTGGCATTTGTCCATCAGCCTTCCGTAAGGTCGCCACAAAAACCACTCCTCAAGCTTCCCCAGGCTCTGCTACATTCCCCCCTGACTCCTCAAGGCTACCCTAAGTCCCTACCCCCGAGTGGTCCTGTGGGTCCCAGCCCTGGCCTGGCCCTGCAGGACTCTAGCTGAGTTTCTCCATGGTATACAGCCCCACCTACTGCCCTGGAGGGAAGCCCTACAGGCAGAAGCTGTCCCAGGCTTCTGGAAAGGGAGCCTGGTCTATTCATGGTGGTGGATAGACAGGGCTTCTCCTGTCCCAGCAGAGAGAGGGCTGTTTCTACCCTGGGCAGCCAGCTTCCCAGCCAAGATCCCATCTGCTTGGCCGTGACATCTCAGCCTGGAAAACTGTCCCAGCCATTTCCCCAAGGGGGCCGCTGCTTTCCCTGTGTTCCAGGAATGAGAGAGCTTTCTTAATTTAGTCCGTATTTGGCCTGAGATAGATGTTTAATTAAATAAAGTAAGAGCCTGATTAGAACCTGCAGAAGTTGTAAGAGCAGAATCGGATGGTCTTCCAGCAAAATTGCAAAGCAAACACTTTGGCTGGAACAGAGGGAGACCCCCAGGGGTCTTCCATCAAAGCACCAAGTGAGAAGGGCAAATACGACAGATTATATAGCCAACAGATGTGCACTGTTAAAATATGCAACTGCCGGCAGCCTGCTTAGAGAAGTCAGAGGGCCAGCTCAGAGTCTGCCATGCTCCGGGGAGGGCATGGGGACCCGGGCCCGGCAGCCAAGTCTAGAGTCACAGACACATTAATTAGCCTTGTGTTCCCAGCTCTCAGATGCAATCAGGCAAGGAGCAACTGTGAGCTGAGCATTTGCTACCTCAGGGAGACAGAGGGAAGGAGCCAGGGGACATAGAGGAAAAGGGGGAAGGGACAGATGCTGTGAAGTTGAGCGAGGCAAGGACTGGGTGCCCTTCCACCCCACAGAGCACCTCTGGAGTCATGGTGTCAGGGGCAGAGCCACAGGCTTGGAGGCAGCAGTCATGGTCCTGCCATTAACCAGCTGTGTGACCTTGTTACTCAGCCTCTCTGGTCCCAGTGTCCTCATCTGTAAAATAAAGATGGTGATAACTAAGAGGACCTATGACTATGAAGAACCAACCAGCTCCCAGAACGCAACGACTTCTGCAATAAGGAGCCCAACTTGCTCTACCAGCTATTTTCGGAAAATCCCCCACTGGAACCCGAATTCACGTGGTGCCTGAGTCATAGACAGTAACTGATGAGGGTATTTTAGGCAACATCCCACTTTGAGGCTACAGAAAGGACCTTTCAAAGTCCTGCCCAGTGCTGGGATTCTGGCTGTACACCTTAGCCCCAGAGCCCGCCTCCACATCCAGCTTCCATGCACACCCAGCCAGCTCTGCCGGGACGCTGCCCGGGACCCCCAGCACGTGTGCAGAGCTGTGGTGCAAGGGGAAGAGGCGGCGCCGAGAACCAGAATACCTGCCTGCCGCTTACTCACTGTGTGACCTTGGGCAAGGTCCTCAGAGCTCCTTCTGGGCCTCTGGTTCAACTCTATAACCAGTACTTAGTACAGGGTAGATACTCAGTAACGTTGGGGATTTTTAAGGAATGAGTGAATGAACGAATGAGTGATTGAATGAATGGATGGAGTTTCTGGTTCTTCATCTATAAAGTGGGGATAATAAAAATACCAATCTCCGAGAATTGTTGCGAGCAGGAAACTAACACACATGCCACTAAGTGGCATGCACTTTCAAGTTACACACCCATGCACACTGCTGCTTCTCCCACCTGCTGGAACCCCTGAGTGGAAAAATACCACAACGGTTCCAGGGCCAGAGCTGTAAGGGTGATATTGCATGATGTGATCCTTCTAACTTCCTGAAAACCCGGAAGGCAGGGATTTGGGGGACCCAGAGCAGGAAGACACGAGCACCAAGGATTTGATCGACACATATTATGTGCCAGGCACTCGAGATTCATTAGTAAATGAGAGAGAAAAGCACCCCTGCCCCGGTGGAGCTCGTGTTCTAGCAGAGAGAGAGAGACAGTCGATAATAATAAACATTAAGCAAGTACGTTGTGTAGCTGTGTAGGATATCAGATGGTAACAAGTGCTATG
The DNA here is from genome assembly GCF_011762595.2 of Tursiops truncatus. Taxonomy (NCBI): domain Eukaryota; kingdom Metazoa; phylum Chordata; class Mammalia; order Artiodactyla; family Delphinidae; genus Tursiops; species Tursiops truncatus. The sequence continues at coordinate 7,595,050 of NC_047041.1, forward strand.
AAAATGAGAAAGCAGAGCAGAGTAAGAGGGATTGGAAGTGGGGGGGGAGGATAGTGGATGTCAGGTTAATTATTAAAAAGGGGATTTTCCCAGTATTCCTATCCTATTTCCCTCTTCTTCCTGGTCTGTTCTAATATTAACTCAGCTGTCTTGTGGCTCCCATTAGAAATAAAGCTTCTTACAACTTAAGTGTCCAGCGACAGATGAATGGATAAAGATGTGTCACATATATACAATGGAATATTACTCAGCCATAAAAAGAAATGAAATTGGGTTATTTGTAGCGAGGTGCATGGACCTAGAGTCTGTCATACAGAGGAAAGTAAGTCAGAAAGAGAAAAACAAATACCGTATGCTAACACATATATGGAATCTAAAAAAAAAAAAAATGGTTCTGAAGAACCTAGGGGCAGGGCAGGAATAAAGACGCAGACGTAGAGAATGGACTTGAGGATATGGGGAGGGGGAAGGGTAAGCTGGGACGAAGTGAGAGAGTGGCATGGACATATATACACTACCAAACGTAAAATAGATAGCTAGTGGGAAGCAGCCGCATAGCACAGGGAGATCAGCTCGGTGCTTTGTGACCACCTAGAGGGGTGGGATAGGGAGGATGGGAGGGAGACACAAGAGGGAGGAGATAAGGGGATATATGTATACATATAGCTGATTCACTTTGTTATACAGCAGAAACTAGCACACCATTGTAAAGCAATTATACTCCAATAAAGATGTTTAAAAAAAAAAGAAAGAAAGAAAGCTTCCTAAGTCAACATGAATTATTTAACTCTGATGGAGAGTAAGTCAGTTTAAATGAAGAAAGCATCTTTAGAATGACGTCAAACCCCAAATACTTTGGGCAAATGAATAAGGTCCAAATGTGTCTTCACTTTGTGGGTTTTTCAAAGCCACAAGTGCTGTCTGCAACTCTTTCAGCAGGGGAGCTGCAGGGCAAGGTCTCTAAGTCCACACTGCTGGCAGCATCCCCCAATTCCCAATCCCCTAACCTTCTGGGTAGATGGGTGCAGAGAGAGACGGTACGTAACTCAGGTCCTGCAGCAAGGGAAGGCAGAGCTGAAACAGAGCCCAAGAGCACTGGCTTCTAAATTCATTCTTCCAGAAGTTGGTGGTGAGAAAGCCACCCGGTCACACTTTCAGTAGGGGATGGTCTGAGTGGCTCTTCACGGGTGAGGAAGCATCTCCACAGAACAAAGCCCAAGCTCCCTCCGTGGCACGCAGGCCCTCTGAGGCCTCCCCTCGGCTTACTCTCCAGCCCCCGCTCCAGGATAATGACCAGCTCGCAGCGGCCTCCACTCACCACACTCCTCCCTCCACTCACATGTGCTTCTGCCTGGAGCGCACTTCCCACCTTTCTTCCGTTGGCTGACTCTTGCTCACCTAATAGGATTCATCTTAGATATCACCTCCTCCAGGAAGCCCTCCCTGAACCCCACATGGCCCAACCATCCCGCTCTGCACTCCTTAGCCGTCCATCCACCTCAATCACAAAGCTCGGCACATTACATTGAAAGTCACTGTTCACACGTCTGTCTCCCCCACTGAGTGTCTAGGAGGCAGTGAGCAGCCCTCACGCCAGCACAGCTCAGACACATACCAGGGGTTCAGTAAGTGTCCATCGAGGGACTGTAGTGATAGGGGTGGGGCTGACTAGGGGGATTACACAAAGAACCGTACCTGGCAGACAGTACGCCCTCGATACATGGGAGAGTTGTGTTGTGCTGTGCTGTGTTCACAGAAGCAACACGGCTTCATGGTTAAGAGCCCAGACTCTGATAGCCAGCTTGCCTGCACTTTAAACCTGTGGCGTGACCTTGGACCGTTATTCAGGCACTCTGTGCCTCAGTTTCCTCGTGTGTAAAATGGGGGAATCGTTGTACCTGCCCCCTTAGTGGTATGGAGAAGATTTCATAAAATAATACATGTAAGGCCTTTCTCACAACAGTGCCTGGTGTGCAGTAAGGCATGCAAGTGTTGGCTGTTGTCATTATCCCTCTCGTTGTTGTTGTTACTATTATTCCTGCAACGTTAAGAGACACCAACAAGCAACTCCTCCTTCCTGGGGGATCAGGTTCCGTTTTCTAGAGAAGTTTTCCATCCAATACAAAGGCAGAAATCCACGAATCCTGCAGGCCTCTCATAGCTCGCGTGCCTGGGAAGACAAGCAGAATTGATTTCCTTATCTCCTCATTAAGCCTGCTTTTCCTGGGGCCCAGCCTGGTCTTAGGTGCCGTGTCACATTTCTGCTGTGTGCCTGTTTCCTGCCACATTCATTACCCTGCAATCACCCGCCAACTGGGGCAGCAAACAAGCCAGAGATGGGAGAGAGTAACAGAAAAAAGCATCCTTATCTCCCAAATTTCCAGATGGGAGATGTGGCTGAGCCGCTGTGCACCTCACCCCATGCACACCTGCCCCTGCCGCCGGCTCTTTCCTCTCCCTTCCTGCTCCTCTGCCCTCTCAGGGACCCAGGCCACCCCCAAGGTCCCCTGGGCCAGAAGCGGATTCCACCCTTCCCCCTCTTTTTGGCCAGTGCCCGCCCCTCTTTGATTTCTTGGTTTAACTCTGTGCCCACCTGCTCGCGTAGCTTACGTGGTGGGCGTGGCTTGGGGTCATTGAGTTACCTGGAGCTGACAAATGGTCCCTCTCTTCCAAATTATATTATAAGCTCCCTGAGGGTGGGGTTCTGGTCTCTGAGGTCCACACTTGGGTTCAATGCCATATGGCCTCCGCGTGGCTGCCCATAGCCGTTGTTGATGGGGGATCAGGGGAGATGGAGGATATTCCTGGAGCCCCCTGGAGCCATTGAGTGGAGGTGCATTGACTTCGGAGCTGAGTCACGATGGACCCTCCCTCCTGCTGTGAGCTCACACCGTCACCACCGCACCACCGACAGTCTCCCTGTTCCTCTAATCGTCCATGTTGTGTGGAGAGGAATGGCCTCTCTGCCCACCCCCATCTCCCTGTTCTTCATGTCAGCCTCAGTAGGATGTCAGGAGAGGCCGCTGCTCCCTAGGCAGGGCCCAGCCATCATGGTGGCAAGTGCGGGGTAGAAGGAGACTCACAGATGCTGGGCGACTCCCAAGGCTCCAGAGGGGATGGGGACCCATCAGGGACGGAGGCGAGCTCAGCACTTCCCCTCCTGGCCTGAATGTAGGTGGCAGGGGGTAGGCAGGGGCCTCTCCGAGAAGGAGGAGACCTGATACAAGGACGAGCATCCCCCACCTCACCCCACCCGCCATCGCCAAGGGCAGCTGGAACAGACTCAGCCAATGATGGGAGAGCTAAGTGGTCCAAGTCAGTGGCCTTGCCGAGGTGGCCCAGATGCCCGACACGACCTTGGGAAGTGCTCAGCGCTCAAAGCACCCACACGACCACCCCAGGGCCAGCCCCTCCCCTCCCTGTTCCAGCATCTCTTGCTTTCAACAGCAGCACAAGGGAAGGCAGGGAAGTTGGCAGGAGGCCCAGGTCTGCTGTATGCAAGGCTCTCAGCCCCCTGCTCCTGGCCCTCCACCACTCCATTTCTAGTTCTGCTGACCCTCCCCTCAAGTCCCCCACCATCATTAAGCGACTTAGGCTGTCCAGGGCAGCCCTGCAGTCCTGAAGGTGCCTCCACCATGTCCAGGGCACTGCCACTTCTCCAGGTCCAAGCCAGACAAGGGCTCTGGCCTGGAAGTCAGGAAACGAGCATCGTTGCCCCAGTCCTGCCACGGAGCAGCCGTGAGACCTGGGACCGCGCTGCTTAACCTCTCGGGACCCACTTTCCTCCTCCTTGGGAAAAGCAGGAGCTGGAAGGATGGCATGCAGATCCACTCCACAGTTTGTGCTTCTCCCTCATTCCGTCATGGTTTAGGGATCATTGTTCCCTGAGTTTCTTCCCCTGCTCCTATAGTGAGCGAGGGAAGAAGGACTCAGGGAACAATGATCTTTTTTTGACTGAGGTCAAAAAAGCAAATACACTGGAGCAAGGATAATATGTCCTTCCGCTGCTGTAACCAAGCATGACCCTGGGAGACGCTGAACAGGCTCCAGCGCTCAGCAAAGGGGAGCGTGGGCTCAGACCATGGAGATTTGCGAAAGTCAGGACCTTGATCCTCTGGTGTCAGCCCTTTAGCATGGAACCACCCGCTCCATGGCTACGCATGAAATTCCAGCCACTTCCCTGTAACTTTCAGAATGCAGCTGCCTTGAGGAGGCCCTCACCAGCTCTGCCATCACAGGGCTGCGTCCTCTGACCTGGGCGTGGCCTCCAACATCCCTCCCACCTGGAAAAGCACAAGCAAGAGCCCACCTGTCTCCGGGTGCCCCCCTGGGTCTTCAGTCAGGAAGTCCAGCTGGCCACTGGCCATTTACCAGGCTCCCTGTTTATGCATCCAGACACACTATGACACCGTGCATCAAGGACAAATGCACTGGTGTGCGCGTGTGCGCGCACACACACACACACACACACACAAAGTTCAGAGCTTGGCAGATTCATCAGTGCCTCCACGGTGAAAAGACACAAGAACCCTCAATCAACACAATAGTAACTGTTGGGAAATAGACAAATCTCGGTGACCCCGCTGCTCCTCAGGCCCAGAAAAGAATGGAGTAGGCGAAGCATGACACCCCCAGCAGGAGGCCCACTTCTCCCCTGCTTCCCCTAATGAGGAATGAAGCAGAGGGAGGAGTCACAGCCAACTGAGAGGGGCGAACCCAGCCAGGCCCCCAGGAGCGAAGGGCCTTCTCCTGGCTCCAACCTGTGGGGCAGCATGGCTGTCACCCCCAGGACTCTGCCCGAGGCCAGCCCTGGGGAGAGGCTGGGGTGGACACGGGGACCTTGAAAGGGTAAGAAGAGCCACCATTTCTCCTCTCCGACCTCAGCCCAGGCCCGGGACGAGGGTTTCATGGCCAATTATGGGTTTAAAACTAGCAATGAATCTCCATTATAGCATGAAATGAGAAAGAAAATGCCACTAAGTGGAAGCCTTCCCCCAGCAGCCAATGGGCAAGGGAGGTTAGAGGTGAGGTCACACAACCCAAGGCAGACTCACGGGGGCGCTGTCAAGAGAACCCGCATCCCGGGCCAGCAGAGGAGCCCACAGTGACGGGATGCGATGCCGGCCAGCAGAAGCCGGGAGCCAGTCTCTCCCTGCAGGCAGTTTTCTGCAGAGGAAGGATGCCCAGAGCCACCTTGGGACTGGGAACGGCCAGAGCTTTGTTATTTTGCCGCTGTGCTGGGATGAGCCCTTTGTTGTAGGTCCAGCTAGAGAGGAGCATTTCGGGAATCTTCACCCTCTCCGTCATCCACACAGGGACCTTTTTTAAAATTCTCACCATCTCTGGCAGGCAGGCCCGAGGTCTCCTTTTCGAGATGACACCCAAGAGGCCCATTCACTTGCCCCGGGTCACACCACAACAAAGAAAAAGAGCTAGAACCTGAACTTGGGTCTTTCTGGCTCAAAAACCCTTGCCCTTTCTGCTGTCATGCCCCGCCCCTTTCCCAAAACTCTGTTCACAGTTACTGCTGCCTGACTCCCCCCCTTAGGATCACAAGTCTCTGTCCAGCCCCAGGGAGCTCCAGGAGCCCTGTCTGAGCCCTCTCACTGCCCAGGCCCCCAGAGGCAAAGAGGCAGCCTGCACAACAAACCAATGGCTCCAGAAAACCTGTCCCGACCTGTCCCGGCAGCCCTGTTCTCCAGATGTGCCATGGGAGCCAGGGCCCCTGGACCCGCAGCACCCATTTTCCATCCCCGTAAGTCTCATCGTCAGGGGACTGCCCGCTGCTTCTTTTCCTGTCGCCCTGGGCCTCTAAGTTATTCTGTGCCTGTGGAGGAGGTTTGCCTAAGTGGGAGGTTCGTAGGCACCCAGAAGCCCACACAGCTGCCTCTGTCTCGCAAAAATCAATAGCTGAGCCCTACAGCCCACGAAGGCCGGCTTCCAAAAGAGTTTCACATTTTCACAAGTCCATCAAGGTGTTTGTAAATGTTTGTAGGAAGGGAGAACTTTCCATATGTAAATATGTCAGGAAAGGTGTCAGCAGCTGAGAAATCACCCAGTGCCAGGAACACCACTGCAGCCTCCTGGGTGGAAGGGAAGAAACAGGGGAGCGGGCTGGTGGTCCCACAGCCATCCTCCCGGAAGAGCTGGCCACGCTCTGGCCGCAAACACGCCCTCTACTCGCTTCCCCTCTGTCTACACACAGAGAAAGACACACGTTCAATAAGGTGATCAGGAAAACTTGTTTTGCAGATGGGTCGACTGAGGTCAAAAAAAGAAATAAACTGGAGGCTGCACGATGCCTGGGAAGAGAAAACTAGTCCTTTCTGACTCTGCAAGACAGAGAATGGCGGGCTTTGAGCAAGGGTCACCTGGGACTGCCCTGTCCCTCCTCCAGCCCCAGCCTCAAATACCAACTTGACCTGGGCAACAGTTCTACTAAGGACCAAGAGAAGCTCCCCCAAAACCAAACCTTGATTAGAGAATATTAGAGATATAAGTGTTACCAAAAGTGGTATCTAGCTGCTCGCTGCTCGAAAGCTAATACTCAAGAGGCAAGATTGGCGGAAAGGAAAGTTTGCTTTATTCCAGAGGCCGGCAAATGGGGGAGAGGGCAGACTCTTGTCCAAAGGTCGACTCCCCCCTGTCAATCGGTGGGCAAGAGCTTCTAAAGGGGAGTTTCCAGCATTTATAGGCAGAGGGAGGGGGCTACATGTAGAAACGGCACAGTCAGCTCTGACACTCATCTTGAAATTGGTCATGCGGTCATCTGGTCAGTGTCATCTTGACTGTCTTAAGCACAATTAGTCTTCAGTTCCAGGGTCGGTTTGTTCCCATTTCTTTGAGGCCAGTTCTCAGAATTGTGGCAGCTTATGTCATGACTACAGTCTGGTCACCATGCAGTTAACTTCTTCCACCTGGTGGAGGTTTCAGTATCGACCAGACACCTCACAGAATATGTCTCAGAATATTATCTATAGCCTTTGAGGAGGAATGAAAGGTCCTTAACTTTGCTTAGTGACTAAACTATTATTATTTTGTCCTGTTTGGCTGTTTCCCTTTGCTTCCGCATTTTCTCACTTCTCTGATTAAACTTCTTCTTTGGCTAAAGTTTATCTACAGACAAAGGGCAGGCGGAGGACATGGTGGGGAAGGACCACAGGGTCCTTCTCCGTTTCAGAAGGAACCTGCCAATCAAGCCTTCTTCCCTCATTACGTTTTTCAACATACATCTGTGTACCTTCTGCACACCTGGCACTGTCCTAGGCATGGGAAATATACGTCAGTAATCAAAACAGACTAAAATCTCCTGACTCCGTGGAACTTCTATTCTAGCAAAGAGTTCATCAATCAAAAATAAATACAAGAAGAAAATGTTATAGTTTATTAAAGGTGGTAAATGCTATCAAAAAATGTAGAGCAGTGTATAAGGAGTGGGGTTTCCTGGGGAAAAGAGCAGGGTGAGCACTCAGGGTAGACTTCCCAGAGGAAGTGTCCTTTTTCACCTTCCCCTTTATTTTTTTAAGAGCTTTATTGAGGTATAATTTATATACCATTAAATCCACCCATTTTAAGTGCACAACTCAATGATTTTTAGTAGATAGAGTTATGCAACCATCACCGTAATCCAGTATTAGGTCATTTCCTAGAACGATCCCTTGTCCACCTCTGCTCCCACCTCCAGACCCAGCAACCACCGATCAGCTTTGTGTCTTCATAGGTTTGCCTTTTCTGGATATTTCATATAAATAGACTCAAAATACGCGGCCTTTGTGTCCGGCTCCTTCAGTTAGCATCATGTTTTTGAGATTCATCTGTGTTGTAGCAAGTGTCCCTAGTTCACTTCTGTTTAGTATCCCATTGTATGGTTCGACACATTTTGTTTATTCCTTCATCACATGATGGACATTTGGACTGTTTCCAGTTTGAGGCTGTTACGAATCGTGCTGCTGTGAGCACTCACATGCAAGTCCAAGTGTATGTATGTGTTTTCAGTTTTCATGGGTAGATTCCTAGGAAGTGGACTAGCTAGGCCGTGTGGAAAGTTTATAATTAACTTTTTCTAAAAAGTGCCAAAGTGGCACCAACCTTGAATTCCTGGGGAAAATCCCACTGGGTCATGGTGTATAATCTTTTTTTACGTTGCTGCATTCAGTTTGCTAAGTTGAGGTTGAGGGCTTTCAAAGTTTCCAAAGTGACTGCATCATTTTACTCTGTTCCCACCAGCAGTGTATGAGAGTTCCAGTTTTTCTACATCCTCATCAACACTGGGTGTTGTTTGACTTTTCTGTTATAACCAATCTAGTGGGTCAAAGTGGTGTTCCACTATGCTTTCAATTTGCATTCGCCTAATGACTCATGTGTTAAGCATCTTTGGATCTGATACTTATCCATTTTTAATTTTCTTTGCTGTGTTTATACAAATCTTTTGCCGTCTTATTATTATTGTGTTGTAAGAGTTCTTTACACACTCTGGATACAAGTCCTTTATCAGATATATAATTTGTGAATATTTTCTCTCAGTTTGTGGCTTGCTTCTTCATCTTCTTAATGGTATCTTTTGAAGCACAGAAGCTTTTAATGTTAAGCCCAATTTAGTATTTTTTTTCTTTTATGGATTGTGCTTTTGATATTCTATCTGAGAACTCTGACTAACCCAAGGTCACAAAAATTTACCACTATATTTTCTTTACAAGTTTTACAGTTTTAGCTCTTACATCTAGTCTATGATTCATTTTAAGTTAATTTCTAGGTAATTTGTGAGGTAAGGAACTAAATTCATCATTTTTGCATAAAGCTATCCAGTTGTTCCCCAGCATTGTTTGTTGAAAAAGACTACGCTTTCCCCCACCAAATTGCCTTTGTCAAAAATCAACTGACCGGAACTTCCCTGGTGGTGCGGTGGTTAAGAATCCGCCTGCCAATGCAGGGGACACGGGTTCGAGCCCTGGTCCAGGAAGATCCCACATGCCACAGAGCAACTAAGCCCGTGCGCCACAACTACTGAGCCTGAGCTCTAGAGCCCGCGAGCCACAACTACTGAGCCCGTGTGCCACAACTACTGAAGCCCACGTGCCTAGAGCCCATGCTCTGCAACAAGAGAAGCCACTGCAGTGAGAAGCCTGTGCACCGCAGCAAAGAGTAGCCCCCGCTCACCACAACTAGAGAAAGCCCGCACACAGCAACAAAGACCCGATGCAGCCCAAAATAAGTAAATAAATAAATAAATAAAATATTAAGAAATTTTTTTAAAAAATTAATTGACCAAAAATGTAAGGGTTTATTTCTCAAGTCTCAATTATGATACATTGATCTATATGTCTATTCTTATGTGAGTCCCACACTGTCTTAATTACTAATAGCTTTATTTTAAATTTTGAAGCCAGGAAAGGAAGGTCCTACAATTTTGTTCTTTTTCAAAATGATATTAGCTATTTTGAGTTCCTTGTATTTCCACATAAATTTTAGGATCAACTTGTCAATTTCTGCAAAACGGTTGCTGGAATTTTTATAGAAATTGTGCTAAAGCTACAGACCAATTTGAGGAAGATTGTCATCTTCACAATATTGAGTCTTCCAATCCATGAACATAGAATACGTCTCCATTTAATTAGCTCTCTAGTTTTTCCCAGCAACATTTTATGGTTTTCAGTGTATGTCTTATATTTCTTTTGGTACATTTATTCCTAAGTATTTTATTCTTTTTGATGCTATTCTGAATGGAATTGTTTTCTTAATTTTACTTTCAGATTTTTCATTGCCAATATATAGAAACATGATTGATTTTTACATATGGATCTTGGATCCTGTAACCTTGCTGGACTCATTTTTTAGGTTTTAATAATTTTTGTGAATTTCTTAAGATTTTCTGCGTGCAGTATCATTTTGTCTAAGAATAAAAATAGATTTACTTTTTCTTTTCCAATCTGATGCCTTTTTTAAATTATTGGACTGGCTAGAACTTCCAGTACAAAGTTGAACAGAAGTGGTGAGAGCAGACATCCTGGCTTTATTGCCAGTCTTAGAAGAAAGCATGAAGTCTCTCACCATAAAGTATAATGTTAGCTCTACTTTCTTCATAGATGCCGTTTATCAGGTTGAGGAAGTTTCCATCTGTTCCTACCTTGTTAAGAGCTTTTACCATGAATGGTATTGGGTTTGGTGAAATGCTTTCACTGTATCAATTGAGATGGTCATGTGGTTTTTGTTCTCTATTCTATTAATATGGATTATATTAATTGATTTTCAAATGTCAAACCAACCTTGAATTCCTGGGGAAAATCCCATTTGGTCATGGTGTATAATCTTTTTTATGTTGCTGCATTCAGTTTGCTAATTTTGGGTTGAGGGCTTTTAACTATATTCACAATGGACAATGGTCTGTAGTTATTTTGTGATGTCTTTGTCTGGCTTTAGTATCAGAGTAACAGTGGACTTGTAGAATGAGTCAAGAAGCGTTCCCTCCTCCTCTACTTTCTGGAAGATTTTGTGAAGGATTGATAATATTTATTCTATAAATATTTGATAGAATTCACCAGTGAAGTTGTCTGGGCCTGGGGTTTTCTTTGTGGGAAGATTTTTCATTGTTAATTCAATTTTTTTACTTGACATAGTTCTATTCAGATTTTCTCTGTAGAAGGTGGCTTCTGAACAGACTTGAGAGGTGAAGAATTTAGCTGTGAATCTTGGGGGAAAATCTCTACTTGAAGTGAAAAAGCAGAGTCATTGAAGGATTCTAAAAAGAAGAGTGACATGATCTGACTTACATTTTAAAAGCCCCACCCTGGCTGCTGGATTGAGACCAGACTGTAAGAGGACCAGGGAAGGAGACCTGTGAGAGACTCTTGCAGTGATACAGATGAGAGGTGAGGGGACTCGGACCAGGATGGTAGCAGTGGAAGCAGTGGACCGCAGTAGAAGAGAACAGCAGGAACCAAGGGCAATGCCAAGGATTTGGGAGTGAAGTCTTTTATCCTTATACAACTGGATGCAAATTCCTGAATGAAGATGTGCGTTTCCAGGGAGAGGTTTCACATGTTCAAAGGAGTCAGTCAATAAGCTCCCCAAAACTTAAGAATGGCTAATCTAGACCAAGATCTTCATTTTTAAGAAACTATGGCTCAGAGCAGTTGGGTTATTTCCCCAAGGCCACTCAGCAAACTAGCAGTAAAGCTAGGGCTATCCCAGCTGCCTTGCCCACCACCTCGGGAGTTTACCTAATGGTATGTGTAATCAGAACCTCTCCCCACCAGTCCAATGAGACCCATTCACTCCTGCCTAGGGGCACCTATGGGAGAGAGAAGGAGTACAGAAACGGCCCCTCCTCTGTGCCCAGCTTCTGGTGCTCGCCTGCCTCCCAGGCCAGTGTGCCCTTCCCAGTGCCCACGTCTGCCTTCACAGTCACCTGCCCTCCTTGCCCACAGCCATTGGTCCATCCAGGATCCGCAGGCTCAGAAACCGGCCCCCAGGAAGATATGAGAGAAAGCGTTTCTGCCACTCCCAGCTCCCTTCCCACACAGAATCGCAGAAAATCAGCAGCTTACCTGCCTAAGAGAATGAGAGCCCTTGGTTTTTATCTGTGCAGGAATCTTACCTGAACAGGTTCAGATGACAAGAGTGAGAGAGAAGAAGAATTAAGGGCGAGGCGGGTGAAATGTTGACGTTATTATTACTTAAGTACTGTGACGCTTTTAGTTCATGTTTTTATACCTGTGACACCCAGTGAGGGGAAATCAGCTTGGCCCGTTATCTGAGCCACACACCCACCACCTATAAATCTTATTAAAAGGGTTCCATTGGCGAGACAGAAAAATAATTAAGGCAAAGGGAGGTTCATTGTTGATGTTATTATTGTAATACAACAGTCTGTTCAGTTTCTACACCAATGAAATGCAGCTGAGGGACATCACTTTTCAAGATTACGTTTCCGAGATGCAAATCGGAGCGCAGAAAGCTGGGCTTACAGACGAGCGAGTCAAACCAGGAAACATTTCCAAGGCTGTGGCAGACTCTTAGGGGCTTTTAAGCTCACAATTTACCTTTTGACTGCATTCTATTTTCTTGTGAATCCTTTATTTCCCACTTATTTACTGACCAGAGATACAGCACCAAAAGGAAAAAAAAGGAGAGTGATTCTCCAGCCCCTGGTCCTAAAAATCAATAGCAGATGGTTCTCTGGAGGGAGGATGTTAGCACTCGCCACTGTGAACGGTGCTTAGTTGAATCGCTTTCCCTCCGAGGTGTGCCCGCCCAGAGGGGATGGATTCTTCTAATGGCCACCGGACAGAGGAGTTGCCACATCTTACCCTGCCCCAGGGAGTGGGCTGGGTGCTGTGGGCAGCATTCCCAGGACAGTGCCCTGGGCCTCGCACACATGAGGAGTCTGGAACTCTGTCCAGCAAGATGCGTCAGATGCCTCCTCTGTGTGAGGCGGCGTGGCGTAGGCCAAAGAATGAGAGATATCAGAGTGGGCAGGGACCCTAAGACTCGCTGAGCCCAGGCTCACGAGTGGCAGCTGGCAGGCCAGATCCGGCACACAGCCGCATCTGGTTGGCTCCCAAAGCATCTTTCGAGTTTCTTAAATTCATCGCCAACATTTCAGGTTCTGAAGGGTTATGTATTAAAGATACAGATCCTGGCTTCTCTTGCAAAGGCCCGGCAACATCAGGCCCATTCGCCTGCTTGGCAACATGTGGGATGGCTGCTCCCTTTGGGGCGGTGCAGCTGCCAGCCCCCGCTCACCTGGGGCGCTCCATGCATCCCATTACCTGCACTGAATCTGTCGCCCCTGATCCTGCCAATCCCAGACCTGCCTTCAGGGAGCTCACAGGGAGAATCGAAGGTTAAAGGAGAAACAGGAACGGGAAAGGAGAGGAAGCAAGGCAGGCCAGCCGCACCCAGTCGTGCCAGGGGAGTCACCAAGGGCAGGGTTGAACCCGTTTTAGGTGAGGTTTCAAGTGTGAGAAGAGTTTGGACAATTCAATCAGTTTGGCCTAGAAGAGTAGAAGCCTATTCCTTCCCTGCTAACAGAGGATCTCTTGTAAAGAGCCCAGAGCTTGGAGCTGAACTCTCTTTGCCCCTCACTGCCTGGTATGGAAATGCCCCGTATAGGGTGGGGCTCAGAAACAGGACCCAGGATGGGCTGGAGCGGGGTCTGCTCCACAGGCAGTGAACTAAGCAAAATGACTCATGTTCCTCAACATGGCCAAGGAGAGGCTCTTCCCCGGTTAAGCTTGCATTCCAGTTAATAGAGTTATCATCAACATCATACCCAAATCAGCACCGAAAAAGTAAGAATGCATTAAAAATAGATCCCATTCTCAATTGAATGAATGTGAGTCACCAGAATAACTTGTGAGCAACCTCGTTTGATCCCAAATGGGCTTTGGTTCCAGGCCCTTCGTGCTGCCCTGGACGATGGGTCTCTGAGGACTCCCAGTGGAGCCTCTAGATCTTGCTGTCCCACATGGCCGCCACCAGCCACAAGTGGCTATTTAATTTCCAATTAATTAAAATTAAATAAAACTAAAACTACAGTTCCTCAGTGGCACTAGACCCACTTCAAGTGCCCAATAGCCACATGGGGCTCTGGGAAGGCTCGTTTAAACAGGACTCGGGCGTTCCTGGCCAAAGGCCATCCAATCCTGCCCCCAAAACCCCACAGCATCCAACAGTAGACACAGGTTCAAAGACTTGGACCTGGAGGCGTAGAGGTCAGCTTCCCATCACCATTTGCATTGATGTCATAATGCAGCCAGTGAGTGGAAGCTTCTCATTAATTCACTCACTGCTTTACTCACCAAGTCTTTATTAAATTCCTACTATGTGTAAAGGCATCATGTAGATGCAAAGGGGAGGTATAAACACCGTCTCTGCCCTCAAGGAGTTTATCACCATGGGAAAGAGAAAACATACAAACGATCTAGCAATCATACACAGCAGAAGGAAAGAAGTGTTTGCGTGTGTAAACAAAATACAGAGAAAGTTCGTTTCAACTGAGAAAGTCTGGCAGGCCTTTGTGAGGAAGTGACTATTGAACTCTCCCTTGGAAGAATGAGTAGAATTTTAGTAGACTAATTATTTAAATTACTTGGTAGATTATTTAAAAATAATCAGGGGGCTTCCCTGGTGGCGCAGTGGTTGAGAGTCCGCCTGCCGATGCAGGGGACACGGGTTCGTGCCCCGGTCCGGGAAGATCCCACATGCCGCGGAGCGGCTGGGCCCGTGAGCCATGGCCGCTGAGCCTGCGCATCCGGAGCCTGTGCTCCGCAACGGAAGAGGCCACAACAGTGAGAGGTCCGCGTACCGCAAAAAAAAAAAAAAAAATCAGGGAATTCCCTGGTGGTCCAGTGGTTAGGACACCGCACTTTCACTGCCGAGGACGCAGGCTCAGTCCCTGGTCGGGGAAGTGAGATCCCGCAGGCCACGTGATGCGGCCATAAATAAATAAATAAATAAATAAAAAGACATACAAACTTGAGAACATCTGCTGAGACTGGGAAACTAGAAAGAGTGATGTTGCTTAAAAGAAATAATCATAAGCGGGGAGCCATGGCAGGCGCTTGAGGAAGTTCATCACCAAGTCTGATGGCCCCAAGGAAGAGAACCACACGGTGTACAGGGCATGGACCTGGCAGGGAGGCACTGGCTACTTAGATCCTGGTCAACAGAAGGTAGGACAACCAAGACTTTGCCAAAGCCCTCGCTAGAGACAAAGAAGAAAGAAGTGCCCAGAGAGAGGGCACCGAAGTGGGGGTGAGAGTCACCCCCCTCGATTTCCGTTAGCCAGGGAACTCCTATGAAAGCCTTTCATCCCATTCAATTCAACTATGATTTTAACAGTACATATCCCGTGATGCCTAAGCCATGTACAGTCTCTTTAATGATCCAGAAGTTTCCATGCCGGGCTCCTGAGCCCCTCACTAATTGGCATTTGCTGCACACCCACTGAGGGCAGCCCTGTGGGGTGAGAGACCTCAGCCTCCGATGTGCGGGGAAAAGTGCCACCACAGGTGCCAGGTGACCCGGATGCCAGTCGGGCTCTGTCCCCATGGGTCCACCCACCTCCTGGCCTCTGAGCCACGAGTTCCTCTGAGTCTCTTTACTCAATGGAAGCTCAGAGGATGAAAACCACGGATGTGAGGTCGCCCACTCCTCACAAGCCCCTTCCCCTGTGTCTGTGGCTCCCAGCAGCCCCGGGGGCTGTTAGCACCTCCCTGGGAATATTTAACTGAAAACAATTTCTAGTCAGGAGCTGTTATAATTACTAAGTAGATCTGATTATAATTACCTCTTGCTGCCATCCCTTACCTGGCGCATAAGGTAGGACTGGGCCTAGTGACAATTAACGGCGAGGCTTTCCTGACACACTGGCCGATTAGGAACACAATTGCGGGGTCGAGGGGAAGAGCCTGGCTTATTGGAGGGAGACTGCTCTTTACCGAGGAATGTCACGATCAAATTAGATTAGAATTAACGCGGGGGGAACGCGGAGTGCAGAAATGCACATTTTTTCCCTCAACCATCTCCTTTGTGTCTCAGCTGATGACATCATTTGGAGGAAGAAGCTGAACTCCCTGCTGTGCTCCCCTTCTTCCCCCATCTCGGGTTTTCGGGTTTCAAAGGCCACCCCCACTGCCCAGAGTGACGCAGCAGACATGATCAAAAGACACTAGTGTGTGACTTTGCGAAAATCACCTGAACCCCCTGAGCCTCAGCTTCCTCATCTGTGAAACGGGGACAACGCTTGTCTCTGAGTCAGACACCTGCCGTTACCTGCAGGGCTCTGGGGCTGGGGGCTCACTGTGAGCCAGAGACCACGGCTTAATCATCTGGGAATCTCCAGGCTCAGCCCCAGGCTTGGCTCACAGAACATGCTGGTCACTGAAGGAGGAGCCACAGTGAAGTCCTATCCAGGACCCATGGCGGGGGCGTCTCCCTCCCCAAGAGCGGCAGGCACCGCCAGGAGAAGAAAGGCCAGCGGAGACAGGGTTACGCGCTGCTGGACACTCTCACCCATGCACTCGGCCGCTTCCTTCACCTGCTTAATAAAGTGACACCTTCTTTGAGTGGTTCACCGTGAAGAGAGGAAATCTGGGCTTGAGTATCTTCATCCAAGAAGAGTCTTCTAGGCTCCCTGAGCAGAGACGCTCTAACAGCCCTGGAAGAGTGCAGTGTGGCCACTACACGATCAATCTGGTGGCTTGGGCTGGTGCCCTGGGGAGACCCGAATGATTTTTTTTGAATCTCCCGAATTACCAGGCGGGTCCACCCTCGACCTGCTCTATGCGGGTGAGAGACGGCAGAGGCGCCAGGCCCACAGAAGACAGCCCCTCTTGTTGTTTCGGCAAGAGGGGGACACTCGTACACGCACACACACGAGCACACACACAGCCAAACAGGCCCTAAGCTCAGGTACCTGCAGAGGTCAGCCCCGCCCCATGTAAAGTAAAGTAGTTTATGCAGCTGGTCCGGCTAAGTATTTGACTTGCTACCTGAAAGGATTCTCAGGGGAATCCAGGAGTGCTTGCCTCTGCCGTCACCCCAGCTCCAAGAGTGGGCCCTCTGCTCCCTCCTCCCTCGGTTCCTCACCAGCAGGACCCCTCCACCCTCTCGGGCCCCCAAGAAGGAGCTGGGGATGATCGTGGCACTGGGGTGAGGGCAACCCCCGCTCCCGGGGGGTCCAGACAGAGTTTCCTGGACTTTGGATCTGTGTCTGTCCCCCTTGGCTGACCCCTGCTTCTGCAGCCTGGATACCCATGCCTACCACCCCCAACTTTTCTAAAGGCTCCCTTTCAGGGTGCTGACTTGGAGGACATGGGAGTCCAAGGCTAGCCCTCGGGCCCTTGATATCCACCCTGGATTAACCTCCTTTTCCAGGAACGGCCCCCGTTCACCCAACCTCCCCAGAGTCCTTCCTTCCTGCTGCCTCCATCACACCCACCCTCACTCCGAGCTTGGCCGAAGACTTGGGTTCCCACGTGGTGAGCAGTGAGTTGGAACGGAGACATGAGTGGTAGAGAAAGCATGGACTTATTATCAGATCCCTAAGCCCTAGTACCGCCTGCCCTTGTCCGCATCGCTCGGACTCTCTGACCCTCGGTTTCTCATCTATAAAATGAGGATTAAGAGTACTGCCCTACCAGCCTTCTGGGTTATCGCAGAGAGAAAGGTGACTGTGTACAGGCAAGCCCGTGCCGAGCAGCTCGGGGCCTCGTGATGTTCTGAGCGCAGACATCCCTGCGAAGTCTCTGCCAGGTCTCTATGGCTACATAACAAGTCATCCCCAAACCCAGGGGCTTAAAACAGCAGGCATCAGTTACTAGACGCTCGCAGTTTCTGCAGGTCAAGAAGCTAAACCCAGCTCGGCCGGTCTGTTCTGGCTCCGGCTGTGTCATGGCCACAGAGCCCAGTGGGGCTGGGTCATCTCAAAGTCTTCTCGATTTGCATGTCTGGTGCCTGGGCTGGGAATATGTGAGCATCAGGGGGCTGGAATGCCAGCTCCTTGGCCCCTCTCTCCATCTCTGTGTGGTCTCTCCACGTGGTCTCTCCAGCACAGTGGCCTCAGGGCAGTGAAGTTCTTACACAGCTGCTTAGGGCTCCAAAGCACATGTCCCACCCCCAGTGGCAAATGCACCAGAAGTGCCCTGTTGCCCTGGGGCACCCAGAGCAGGGTGGGGTCTCAGCCACCTGGCCCTTGGTCAGCCATCTGCATGGGGAGCCCGTCTCCCTGACACACAGCCTGCCCCGCGGGCTCCCACCGGCCATGGCATCCTGTGGCCAGAAGCCACGTGTGGGTACCTGCCGACCACACACCAGCCCTGCCCTCTGCGGGGAGTTGCTCTGGGGCTGGGGGCAGGGAAGGCAGGGCAACAGACACCTTTTCTGCCTCCAGTGGGTTCAAGGGAGCCGGGATTTAAGGCCGGCAAATAGGAGGTCAGTTTCTCAGGACCCCAAACCCAAACACGGCTTTGACGGGCTGACCAGGCTGGCATCTACCTCATGCTGCTCCAGATTCTCATAGCAAACTCACAGAGTCTGAGCACGCTCAGGGGACACAGCAGGAGCGGCAGAGCTGCAAAGGCACTGGGGACCAGGAGTGTCCGGCTGAGGACCCGCCTCCCTCCAGCCCCCGCTCTCCCCACTGCACGGTTCCCCCTCACTCATCCTCTCCCAAGAGTTAATCACACGATTCTCTCTCTTCCTCTGTGTGGAAGACGCCTCTCCTCGCTCTTCTCCACCCCACGTGCCACCCAGGCCCCTCCAGGCCTCGGCCTTCCCCGGCCTCTGATTTAGGGTCCCTTCTAGGTTCCCATGCGTCCTACGCTCCCCGTGACAGCCCTCACCACACAGTCCTGTGCTGTATGGATGTCTTCCCACCTGGACTGCGTGTCTCCAGTGGTCAGGGCCTGGTCTCCCTGCCCTCTGCTCCCAGCACCGAGCCCGGGCCCAGCACATGACAGCTGTCAGTAGAGTCCGCAGAACAGATGGATGACCACCAAGGTCACCTATTAGCTAAGGGGGTTTACCTTCCACTGCAACTGCCAGGTCAGCTCGGACTGAGGGAGGAGCGGCCAGAGGACTAAACCAGGCAGGGTGCCCTCCGCTCCTTTCCCTCCCGGCTGCCCTGCCTCAGCTTGGCCAGCATTCCCAGCAGGGACACGTAGCCCTCCCCTCCTACCTTGAACAAATGAGTTCATCTCTGAGCCCCAGTTTTCTCGTCTGATAAATGGGCATAAGAATAGCTGCCCATCTCAAAGGTTGTTATGAAAATCAGACGAGTACTGAATGTGAGCATGAACTGTGAAGGTCTGAAGAGAAGCTCAGGGCTCTCACCCTGGCACAGTGCATGCTGCCCAGAAGAGGGGTTGGCGGACGTCTCTTCCCAGCTCTGCATCCAGGGACGACATGTCGGCAGCTTGTAACTGGCCATAACGGGAGGATTTATACCCTAGAAATGGCCAAACATTACAATCAGGGTTTGTTTGGTGTGTTGTGTAGTGTTTGGAGAGCAGGGTTTACAGATGCCGTTGCCCTGGCCCCTCCCCTGTCTTAATCTGTAAAGTAGGAACAAGTATTCTTGTCTGTGCTCACTATTCAAAGAGGCTATTTGAAATGAATGGAAGCGCTCTGGGCTCTTCAGCAAAACCAGGCTGGAGAAGCCCCAAGAGTGAGCCATTATTTCCTGTAATTAATGTCCCTTAGTATAATCACCCTTCATCATGAAACAGGCAAGAGCAGTGACAGAGCTGTGACTCACATCGGGAACCAGGCCCGGACTGGAGGGGCTGAGGATTGCTCAGCAGCCTCCCCAGGGGCTGGCCTGGATGTGGCCCCCAGAGATCACTCATGATTCAGGCCACAGGCCACCCCAGAGGGCTGGGATGATGAGGCTGAGCCCCAGGGGGCATGCCTCTGCCCCAGGGTCTACCCCTCACTCATAGGTGACCTCAGGCATCTCACTTTACCACTTGAGCCTCCAGGGATGGGCAAGAAGATGAAACGAGATCCTGTGTTGAAAGCCATTGGAAAAGTACAAAGTGCCAACCTAATGCAAAGTAGGGACCATGGGTGCAGAGGGGGCCTTCCAGCAGAGCATGAGAGCTGGACGTGGCCTGATGGGATGCAAGTCCATCCACCCATCTGCAGATGGGAGAACTTTATCCCCCATCATATGCAGCTAGTAGGCGGTAAGCCGTTCGGATAAGCACCTACTGTGTGCCATTGCTTTTCTGAGCACTAAAGATACAAGAGTGACAAAACAGAAAAAGTCACTCTTCTCCTGGAGTTCCCACCAGGGTAAGGAGACAGACAAACAAATACTGTAACGTCCTGAGTGTCATAAAGCAAAACGAAACAGGAGGAAGAAGAGGAGAGGGGTGGAGCAGAGGTGCAATTTTATATGGAGGACCAGGGAGGGCCTATTTGAGGGAGTAACGTATAACCAAAGGCCTGGAGAAAGCGAGGGAGCTAGCCAAGAAGACATTTGGAGAAAAAGCATTCCAGACCTGGGGAGGGCAGAGGTGGGTACAGCAAAGGCCCTGAGGCGGGAGCATTCTTGTCATCTTCCAGGAACAGCGAGGAGGCCTGCATGGCTGACTCAGAGTGAATAAAGGAGAGAGCCATGGAGATGGGGTCAGAGGGAGCCAGATCTTGTGGGATCTTGTAGATCACAGTAACGATCTCAGAGTTTACTCTGCTTAAGGTAGGAACCAGCAGAAGCTTCGAGGAGGGGGAGACATAATGCAAAGAGGATCGTCCTGGCCGCTATTTTGAGAAGAGATCATGGGGGACTGGGGGCGGGGAGGAAGCAAGAATGGATGCAGAAAACCCATTAAGAAGCCACTGTGTGGTCCAGGTGTCCCGTCCTGCTGAGCTGACTGGGATAGCAGTAGTGCAGGTGTGAGAAGGGATGAGATCTGTGTATATTGCGACGGCGGAGCCACAGCAGTTGGAATGTGAGACACAGAGCAAAGTCAAGGGCACACAGAGGTGTCCGGCCTGAGCTGCTGGTAGGGGACAGTTGCCATTTGCTGAGACATTGGGAGGAGAATCCAGTGTCCCACGCCTCAGGCAGTGATGTCTTCTGTCAGGAGAACCCCGAGAGGGGTGGAGGCTCCCACACAGGCTCACGGGGGGACCAGAGCTCCACCAGCCTGACCGGGACCCTGCTGGAGCCCTCCCTCAGCAGCCACCCCTGCCTGCACCCTCTGCACAATTTGAGAGCCACGGGCCTGCGAGCATTCACAGGGTTGTCTCACCCCCAGACATTGCTGCCAGCACGTGCGAGGCTCTGAGAAAGGACCCCGGGTATAAGCCATCGTCCAGGCCCTCAGAAAATTCAGAGTCTGCTGGGGGAGGCAACTTATGCACCCGTGAGATGGCTCCACACAGAAACGAGGCCAGCAAGAACCAGTGGGACAGTGCGGACAGTCAGGGAAGGCTTCGGAGAGGACGCAGAACTTGGGTCTGGAGGAGGAACCGTTGCGGGGTCAGCCGGAGAGGGTGGAGGGCCCTGCAGGTGGGCAGCAGAGAGGGGGTTCATGTGGAGGACCTTTGGTGGCTCGGAGGGCAGGAGAGGGTGGGGCTGCTCGTTCAGCCCTGTTCTGCAGGCGGGGGGCCCCCCAGAGGTCTGAGCAGGCAGACGAGGGTGTGCAGGCCACCGCTAAGCTGTCTGCCTCCACACGCGTCCACTTCCCCCGCTCTCTCCCCACACTCCCTCCCAGCCCCCAGCCCTGCCGGGGTCTGAGCAGCAGGGCGGAGGCCTGCCTGCAAGATGGGCGGTAAGAGGGGCCAGACCAAGTACGCAGCACCCCTTGGAACCGGTCAGTGCCCAGCCCGGCCCCCCTGGCTGAACCTCACCCCTTCCAGGCACCAGCTCAGAGCCTGCAGGAGCCCTCTGCCCACTTGGCTTCTTCCTGCCTCCCTGTTCCTGAAACCTGGGGCCTCCGGGCCTGACTAGGGTGAGTGTCACTGCACTGGGAACCTGATGGATGGCCTCGGGAATGGACGCTCGTCTCTGTCTGTAGAGCCTCAGAGCCCATCCATCTTCCCTTGGCAGCCTGTTCCCGCCCCAGTGCTCACCTTCCCGGGGACTATTCCAGGCCTAGGTGGGTCCCAAGAGCCCGAGGGGTTGGGCTGTGTCTTGTTCCCACCAGGGACAGGAAAGAAGGGCAACTTCGCTCCCTGCAGAGCATCAAAACAGGTCCAAGGTTGGGGCGATGCACAGAATGTAAGGGGCATCCAAAACCTCAGTGATCTAGATGGTATTTTAAGGCAATATTTTAAAAAATCAAAGTTAATGCAAAAAAATTAATTTCTGAAAAAAGTATCAAAATATTGAATAAAGACAGGAAACCGTAGCAACACCAAGCCTAGACATACTGGAGCCTGAGGCAAAAGGAAACAATGTGTGCCCCTAACTCCATGATTCCCTGTATTTTTAAATAGTTAATTTTCTTTTCAGAACATTAAAGTACTTGAAAAAATATTGAAACATTTAAAAGTAGATGTATTTAAACTCACAACGTTATTTTATTTACAGTAGAAACAGAGTTTACTTGGCTTTGATGGAAGCAAATATATCAATAATGATAATAATCTATTTCCCTTTGCTTCTCTCATTTTTCAGTTGAAAAAAAATGGCCATGTTTGATCATTTCTCATGACCAAGTGACCATCTTCTGTCATTTTAAATTAATTTCAGCTTCACGATCCTGTCTTTATTTAAAATCGTGATAGTTTGTGCATCATGAATACTTTTGCATTTGTCTTGGTAATTTTTTTTTTTTAATTTTCATTCAATTATAATTTATCTCCATTTCTGAGGTTTGGGGCACACCCATAAACTTCACGCCCGGCCTTGAGTTAGAGCAGAGGTATTGGACCACCTGCCCCCAGCCTGAAACAGAAAAGGGTTCCAGGACCCGGGGCTGGGGGAAGGGGCACTAGGAATAGGCCAGTTCTGGGGCAGCCAGCAGTCACCGTGCATCTGTCCAGGCGAGGCCAGCTAGGGATGGTGAGTTCAAATTTTGGGTGGCTGCAGGGTGAGGTGCCGTAGGGAAATCTTTCTGGACCTGAAGTTCAGTTTCCAGCTCAGATTCCCGCTGTGTGATGTCGGGCAACTCTCTGATCCCTGCTGGGCTCTTTGCTCCTGAGTCCCAGAGGGCTGTTGAGACCTGCCCTGTCTGCCCACCTCTCTGGGTCATGGTGAGGTTCAAGGTAAATAATACTAATGATCGCCCCGTGCTGGGCAGCCAGGGCACCCGAGGCTATTCCACAGCCTCTCTGGTCACTCAGCACAGTGTCAGAAAGTTCTGCTTCATGTCTGACTTAATTCCTCCACCCTCCCTCCCTGGTCCATCTCTTCTGGAAGACCAGCCTAGAGCTCCCTATTCAGTTCTGCAGCCATTGGCTCCCGGCTGGGGCTCCGAGGCAGCCACCTGAATACCCCTGTCCTGAGCATCAGAGAGGGGGTCCTGGGGGCTCAGAGCAGTAAGAGGCCAGAGTCTCCCCTGCACAAACCGCCTCACAGCCGCCTTCAGCACCTAGATACTTCACACCGTGAACAGCTGGGAGGCATAAATCACTTGAAGGAAAGGCCCTTTCAGAGTCAATTTATCAAAGTTTGATAGGAAGCTGTAAACATTGCCTGGCCGCTGTTCCCCCTCCAGACCCCGGCCCTCCCCACCCCCAGTCCGGCCCCCTCCCTCCCCAGCCCTCGGCCCCTGCTCTCCGCTCCCTTCGTCAGAGAACCGGAGGGGCAGAGGCTAATTGGGGGCAGGGAAGAAACTCCCCTGGCTGTGGGCAAACTAATGAGCAAGGCTGGGAGCGGACACAGCCCACAGGGGCTTTGGGAAGCCATCAGGTCCACCGTCTGCCTCGGGGCCATGCCGCCACACGTATGCAACTCATCCCAGACAAGGGAAGACCAAAAACAAAAAACAGTCTCCGGCCATTAAAAAGAATGAAATCATTCCATTTGCAGCAACATGGATGGACCTAGACATGATCCTGCTAAGTGAAGTAAGTCAGACAGAGAAAGACAAATATCATATGATATCACTTATAGGCGGAATCTAAAGAAAATGATACAAATGAACTTATTTACAAAACAGAAACAGACTCACAGACTTAGAGAATGAACTTATGGTTACCTGGGGTGGAAGGGTCAGGGGGAAGGACAGATTGGGAGTTGAGGATTGACATGTACACACTGCTATATTTAAAATAGATAACCAACAAGGACCTACTGTAGAGCACAGGGAACTCTGCTCAATACTTTGTAATAACCTAAATGGGAAAAGAATTTGAAAAAGGATAGATACATGTATGTGTATAACTGAATCACTTTGCTGTACACCTGAAACTAACACAACATTTTTAATCAACTATGCTCCAATATAAAATTTTAAAAAATGTTTTTTATGTATAAAAAGAAAAACAGGCTCTGGAGAAAGAGAGAGAAGCCCCCTCTCCCCTCCCTAGTTCAGTGCTTCCTCATGTCTAACCTCACTCCCTCAGGCTGCACTTGAGCCCCTCTTCCCTTTAAGTGCAGATGGAGAACATATACAGGCCATCCTCTATGTATCGATGACCTCTCTGTTACTGAACGTCCATTGTAAGTTATCCTCATATATGATAAGCCCCAGGAAACTGAGTCAAGCAAGGATGGGAGCCACTGGGCTCATTTAAGGCAACTAAGAAAATAAAAAGTCCGGATTCTGAAATCACCCTTTCCAAAAAAAACCACATCTGCGCTGCAGGGCACCCAGAGAGATGGGTGCTGGTAACCAAGACCACAATTTAATGCCAGGTGTAACTCCAAAAACAGCCCTGCCTCCCTGGCCCAGTGGCCCATCCACGGAGGCAGTGTCTTAGCCCCCAGGAGTTCTGAGCACCTGCGAATCCCATGCCCCACCTCGTGAACAAGTCCAGGCTGAGGGCTGCTTCGTGCAGGGAAAGCCCTGCCCACCTCTCCCGGGACTGCATCCAGTGAATGCAAATTAACTCTAACTGGAGTCTAAAGTAAACATGGTCAAAAAGGAAAGCCACCTTCCTCCCCTACACACACACACACACGCACACGCACACGCACACACTCACACTCACAGTGTGTTCCAAAGTCAAATGCAAGTGATACTTTCAATTATATACCAAATTTGGACAATCCGTGCCTCTGGCCACGAATGTTAGTGGCCATCACAGAAGCCGACTGTGGCTTTAAGACACATCCAATACATTTCACCCCAAATCCTCACTGAACACCTCACCCCAACCGCTCCTCTGAGCAGTGGATGGGCTGTTCCCCAGCAGCACGTATATATGCAGCACTGACACCCCAGATTCCTTCACAGTAACAGTGATGTAGATCTGAGCTGAAACCCATACATTCCGATCCCAGGACGCTCCCAGCAACTCGGTGCTGTCCTGTCTCTTTTTACAGAGTATACACCGTGCTCAGAACCCTTTCCACAGTGAGTCAATTGCTAATCAAAGGAAAGGGGAAGCCTTAGAAGGGAGCCGGTGAAAAGAAGGATCCAAGGGTAGCTAGGCGTAGCTAACAGGTCCCAGAGAGAAGTGTGGTTGAAGGTGGAGAGTGGGGAACACAGAAGTTAAAAGACTTGTCCGAGGTCTCAAGAAATCCAGGGGACACCAGCTGTCCTGGGTCCCATTTGGTGACTCAAATCCCTGTAGCCAACTCCAAACTAGCAATGCCCTAAACTGGCCTGTGAGTCCCACATGGAGTGCCAATGGGACCAAAGGGGACCTTCTGGAACAAAGTAGGTCCTCGATACATCTTAGTGTTTATTAATGTTTCTAGATCTGCTCCTCTCTAAGCATCTCCATCTGGAGGCTTTGTTTTTTCTACCCAACCCCGCTTCGTGCGCATCTCTTCCTACCTTTCACTCGTTTACTCCACGCTCACCTCTTGAGCACTGGCTCTGTGCAAGCTCTCGGCTGGGGCCGGAGAGACAAGGAGGAAAACGACAGGGCTGCTCCCCTCAGGAAGTCACCCCCAGTCAGGCTCCTGGACTCAGCCACCTGCAAGGTGCAGGAGCTCTGCAGGAGCGAAGGGGAGGCTCTCAGCCAGCTCAGCCCCACGGCACCGGCAGAGGTACCGGGTCACACAGGGATGAGCCTGTCCCCTGCCCCCACCAGCACCCAGCCACAGTGTAGTGGGGGTCACATGGGAGGCACTTCAGCAGAGCTTGCAGGTCACATAGGTGCCCACAAGTCAGAAAAGAAGGATGGGTGTTCCAGGAAGAGAGAGCCGCCCCCTAGGGACGTGAGGGCGACCACGCAATGGGGTAACTGCAGGCAGGGAACCCAGCGCAGTGGCTGCACCTCGGAGGTGTCGGGGCAGTGATGCAGAAGGACTCACACACCCCAGAGGAGGGCCCCGCTGCAGGGCCAGCAGGGGTGAGGGGGGCCAAAGGAGACGGGGAGGAAAACATCACTCAGACTCGGAATAAAGAGAATCTATCTTCCAGCTGAGGTCCGGGCACATACCAGTGAGTGGGATTTTTTCATCCTGAGGGTTCCATCAGGATCACCTTCCCCAAAGGGTGGAAGGGGTCTGAGTGGACTCCGGGGGGTCGAGGAGAGTGGGAACCTGTGGGGTCCAGGCTGGAAGGAGACTGAGGAGTGCATCAGAATCAGGGCCGGGAGACAGCTGGCCCAGGAGGCTACCACCCAGCACGGGGGCGGGGGGGGCGGCCCTCCATCCTGGGGCCAGGGTACCTGAGCCCTCACACTGCCCCAGGCTGCCCAGCCCCTGCTGAGGAGCTGCCAGGTGGAAA
Organism: Tursiops truncatus; assembly: GCF_011762595.2. Classification (NCBI taxonomy): domain Eukaryota; kingdom Metazoa; phylum Chordata; class Mammalia; order Artiodactyla; family Delphinidae; genus Tursiops; species Tursiops truncatus. Next base: position 7,621,350 of record NC_047041.1, read on the forward strand.
GGTCTCTAGACTTGAGGTCAGAAAGGTGAGATTAAAATCCTCCTTCTTCCACTAAAAAGCTCTGAGGCCTGGACACCAGCTCTGATCCCACATCCCTGGAACGGCACCCCTCACCCACCTCTTAGGGACGTCACCCAGTGGGTGACTAAGGCTGCACCTCGTAGGTTTGTAATAATTGACATTGTAAGGTAGAAAGTTAGTCTAAATGTTAGGAATGTCTGGGGAGCAGCCTTCTCCATCCCAGGCCAGAGCACCACCCAATTCTGCACCTTGTCACACTTACCTGCCCCGTACGGCTTTCTGGGCAGATCTGATAAGTCTGTCCATGGCCATTGTCACCATGAGACATCAGGGCTCTTTCCCCGTTGCTTCCCTTACCTTGCACATAGCATTTTACTTGACCTTTTTTTCCCCAACTTTATTGAGATATAATTGACTTATAATAATACGTGAGTTTAAGGTACACAGTGCATTGATTTGATACATTCATATATTGCCTGTGATTACCACCACTGCGTTAGCTAACACCTCCATCCCATCACATAATTACCAATTCTTTTTAGTGGTGAGACATTTATGATCTACTCTGGTGGCAATATTAAAATGTATAATACAGTGCAATTAGCTATAATCACCATGCTCTACGTTAGATCCCCAAAACGTGTTAACCTTATAACTGGAAGTTTGTACCCTTCGACCAACATCTCCCCATTTTTCTCACCCTCAGCCCCTCGTAACCACCACTCTACTGTCTGTTTCTCAGAGTTCAGCCTTTTTCAGATTCCACATACGTGATATCATACAGTATTTGTCTTTCTCTAACTTATTTCACTTAGCATAACGCCCTCAAGTTTCATCCACGTTGTTACGAATGGAAAAATCTCCTTCCTCGTGGCTGAATGGTGTTCCATTTTACATAGATATATATATCTTCTTTCTCTATATTGAAAACGTTTTGCAAACCACATATCTGACTTGAGCTTAGCTGGCACCCTGCCTCAACCCCAGGGAGCACCCCACAAATCAGGAGAGAGGGCAGCCGACCTCAACCTTAGCCGACCCAGCTCACGGCCACCCCTGCCAAGGACCTGCTACAACCCGCGCCGTTCGTGTGCTCCCTCGCTCAGTCCTGCACCACGAGAAGCCCATATTGGCTCCACTTTACAGATGAGGAAACTGAAGCTCGGGAAATTTAGAAACTTGCCCAAGGTCACCACGTAAGGAGGTTCCCAGGTCTGTCTGAGAGCAAAGACGGTGCCCACTCTTCACCCTGACACTGCTTCCCTGGGGCCAGAGAGGCAGGGGTTGGGTGGTCCCAAACCCAGCCCACCGACACCAGCAAACACAAGCTGTGGGCGTGACCAGAGGCAGATGGGGAGGCCTTCCCGGCCCCACCGTGAATCGAACCCAGAGCACAGAGCAGGGCCAACATCTTCTCCTGGACAACTACCCAGCTCTCCTCCGAAAGGGCGGTATTCTGATACAGAGCACACTGGGGCCAAAACCACCCCACGCCGCCGCAATTTCATGAGGAAGAGGGGGCCGCTCTGGGAGAAGAGGCGGCGCCCCCCTCCTGTGCACACCGCCTGCAGTGCACGCTGTGATGGCCGCCTCCACTTCCCTTCCCCCTTCCAGCAGAAGGACTCCTTGCCTCAGCTGCTGGGCTGTCGGGTGGCCAGCTCTCCGCTGAGTCCTCTCTGGGGATTACCTGCGGCCCTAGGGGAGGAAGTCCACTGCCAGTGACTGGGCCCTGCAGGGCACAAAGGCCAGCCTGCCCTCCCGGTTTCATAGCTTCCTGTTGGGTCCGCTGAGATCTTCAAGGTGCCACCACCGCAGTCCAGACTGGCCCCTCTGTCCAGTGCCACCTCCCCGGTTCCCATCAGGGGTGATCCAGAGAGGCCTCCCCACTAAGCGTCCTGAGGGCTCTATCTCAGGCTTGGCCTACAGGACCCCAGTCTGCACCGCCCCCTCCTGCACCCTCCCCAGGACGAGCATGGCCTGATTTCCCTCCGGTTGCAAAGAGGCCTCAGCCTTGTCACGTTCCACATCGCAGCATCCTGGCAGATTGTAAAGAGAGAATGTTCACCTGGAAAGTGTGCCCTCTCCGTAGAAAATGCCATGCAGCGCTCACCAGTTTCTGAGGAGAAATGTGCTCTCTCTCTCTGTGAAAAATGAGGAAGATGCGAGACTTTAAAAATATCTATAATGCTAAAGTACGGAGGAGCGGTGAAGCGCTTTTGCAAGGAATTCTAAAAGAATTGCCCTTTTTCAAATTTAGAGACTTGTGCTTTTCCAAAAACAGGCTCAGAGCAGAAAAAAAAAAACCTTGACTTTCTCCTCTTAAGGATGCTGGCAGATACTGGGTTTGGTAAATTTGCATAAAGTTGAAAGGTACGTTTAGCGGTTTTCTGGGATTCCCTGAAATGAATTTTTGTGGCGAGAAGCCCAGAGAAAGCGTTTTGCTTTTTTCCTTGCCTGGCGCACTGCTTTACAGCTCCCCGTGACGAGGGACAGTGTGTTCTGTCTGCTCCCGTTTACCATTTTCCCGAGTGGATGACTTGCCCATCGCTCAGCTCTGTCTCTTCTCGTCCCGCCTGTCTGACCCTGCGTGTCCCCCTCCCTGAACTCTCTCTGTCACTTCTCCATCCTTCCCTGCGCTTCCTCAACCAGCTACCACAGGGAATAAACACACATTTTTATAATGCAAAAATCAGTGTTGCTAGTGTCTCACGTTAAAAGCCAATTATTAGGATTTCATGTGTTTATTTTTTAAGCCCCTTAAAGAGGCGACCTTTTCCCCGTGCCCCTCAGTCTTTGTGAGACTCCTGAGGCCCCAGGTGTTGGTCGGGGAGGTTCCACCAGCCTCACTTCCCTCCTGAGTGAAGCCACGGAGCCTCTTGAGGACCCGGATTTGACAGATGGGCGCCTGTTGCAAAACCGACCATATCAGTTCTGCTTTCTATTTCCGGGACCGACCCAGACACTCCCGAGTCTCGCGGTGTTCCGCTGGGTCAGGATGGCCTCCTTGAAGCTGTTAACGAGACAAAGACCCCGAGACAGCTTCTCGCACAGTTGCAGCCAGACAGCACTGAGGTTAGGAGAGCGCCGCCAGGCCCCCAGGCGCCTGAGCCAGACTCCTGGGCCCCTCACCGTGAGTTGTATCCCTTGTTCCAAGTGGATCTGCCGCTTTGTGCCTCGGTTTCCCCATCTGTAGAATAAGGCATGAGGTTACTGTGAGGTTGAAACCAGTAAACGGCAACCCACGCCACCACACTAGACTTCTCCCCCGGACCCAGCCATGTTGGACAGGAGAACCCCAACGTCAAGGTCAGGACGAGCCGGAGAGCTTTGGGAGGTGCTGCGAAGCAGATATTGACCTGAGAAGGGCATTCAGCCCGCCCTGTGGCCATCTGCACGGCAGCCGAGCTGGAGAGGGAGAAGTCCCTTCCTCCGCAGGATGACCCACCTCCCACGTGGCAGGAGGGATGTCCTCCCCTGCCTGCCCTCCCGCTCCCCCGCCTGCCCCAGGGTTCCACGTGCTCTCCCACCCCACCCTGTTCTCCTTGCTGCTGCTCTTCTCACAGGTCGCCCTTTCCCATCTGGTTTCTCCCTCTGGCCACCAAAGGGTGCTACACCTGCTCTCCACACACCATCACACATCACCCACCTGCGCCGTGAACACACACACAGACGCGCACACACACACACAGCCCTCTGCCTGCGTGGAGCCCGCCATCTGCGCCCTCCCCCTCCCCCTTATCTCTCCTTCCCTCTGCTCTGCACACATCCTGTGATACATTTGTGTACTTGGGATTAAGGAAGCATCCGTCTCCTCACAGACAGCGCCTCACTGATGAGATGGCTCAGACCCTTTCAGGGTTTCATCGGAAATAAACAGAGTGCACACCCTTCCTCATTTGAGGGGCGAAGCAAGTGACTTTGTTTGACTTTGCCCCTACAGCATCTGTCTCCCTTGCCGCATCTCTCCTCCCTGGGGGCCCTGCCCATCCTGGCCTCTTACCTCCTGCTGTCGCCGTCACCATGGTGATGGCTTTGTTAGTGCTTTGAGGCAAGGTGCTGACCAGGCCACCTAGGGAGGCTGAGGCCAGGGTGCAACACAAGGAGGTAACAGAGCAGGAGGTTGAAACGAGCAATTTCACATGTAACTGCTGCTCTCCGTGTCCACTTATTGAACAGACAGTAATCGTATCGGGAGCTAATGAGGGCTGAGTTCTTACTGTGGTGTCAAGCTCTGGGACAAAGCACTTGTATTAACCCATTTCATCAGCACACAGCCCTGTGAGATAGATACTGTAATATCCATGCCATCCATGCTATCTTGCCCACAGTCACGCAGCCAGGAGCCAGGAGCGGGGCACCTGCCGCCCATCTTTTCCCTGCATAACAGGAGCTCCAGGTGAAGCGCGGACTTCCCAGTGTCCGGACCTTTGCAAGTCGCTGGAGTCAGGGACCCCTGAGCTCAGCTAGTCCAGGGCCCCCCAGGCTGGGGGCAGGGCCAGAGCTGAAATGCAGCCTCCAGCCCCCTCTCCTCCTGTCCTTCTGCCCCCAACCTCCCAGGAAAAGTGTCTGGGCAATGGTGCCACAGAATCTGTGGATGACACATCTTAAAAAGACCCTATTTGCATCTTACCCCAAATCTTCTTTAGGTAGACCTGACTGGGAGTGGAGACGGTCTGAAGAGGGGGGAAGGCACTCACATTTATTAAATTACATATACCTAATTAACACATGTATAGCATTGCCAGGTAAAATGCAGGATGCCAGTTACATTTGAATTTCAGATAAACATACTAAAAATTATTTGCAGTTTATCTGAAATTCTAATTTATCTGGGCGTTCTGTACTTTTATTTACTAAATGTGACAAACCCTGCACGTCTCCCAACTCCACTGCTTACTAGCTGCGTGACACGGGGCAAGAAACCTAACTGCTTTGTGCCTCCATTTCCTTGTCTCTAAAATATGCATGACCACGTCTACCTGTATAGCGTTGTTGTGAGGATTAAATGACTACTTTTATGGCACTGGAAGAGCTCTGGAGTTCGGGCTGTTAACCATATTATTATTATTTGTTGTTGTTGTATTCTTATTACTACACCCAAGGTAATACGCTAGGAGGTGGTAAAAATGCAAAGATGTATTAAGACTCCACCTGGAGCTGTAGGGAACCTGAAACAGGTCCACAGGTCAAGTAACATGGACCACGGTGGGTGTCAGCATGAAAGACTAGTGCTAAGGGAGCAGGGGATGTTTGCTTCCAGCTCAGTGGGATCAGACAAGGCAACAGCTAACCAAGATTTATTGAGGGTCACTCTGAGCTGCACACGGTACTAAGTACTGGGATAGAAAGAAGAACCCGGCAAGGGCCAGCCCTCAAGGCGCTCACAGCGGTCGGGCAGCCGACGGCAATGGCACCAAGGGCCACACGAGCTCATGGAGATGGCACATGGTCTCAGGGCAAGGGCTGAGATTGACAGAGGGCTTCCTGGAGGAGGTGACAGTAAAGAATGACCAAGAGTTAACAAGGCAAAGGTGGCCTTTGAGCTGCTTGGAGAGAGGATGGTATTCCAGCCTGTTAAGAATCGGGATGAGGACATTCTCGGCAGAGGGAACTTCACAGACCCAAGCATGTGGTTGTAAAGGTCAGGCTATCCTTGCAGAGAGGTGAACAGACCCGTCCAAGGAAAGCACACGAGAAAGAGCTGGAGAAAGAAGGCCTAGCTGGAGAGAGCCTTGGACGCGCTCCATGCGGATGAACTGGGTTTTATCCCGGAGCAGCAGGGAGTGATGGACATTGTGAGTAGCAGAGATGGAGCCTGTGGGACTGTCCCCGACCATCACGGAGGTGGAAAGGGCTGGAGCGGAGCGGAGAGGGTCGCGGCCATGGGCCCAGTGCTGGGACTACTACAGGAGCCCAGAGCTCCGAGCCATCTTTCAGGAGCAAACCGGACAGTCGGTTACTACTGAGTGCATCGGTTAGCTTTTGCAAACTTAATGATTCTGTAAGCCAGCGATTTGGCCGAGCCCAGAGGAGATGCTCATCTCGACTCCACACGGGGTCAGCGGCACACGCACGCCTTTGCAGCCGTCTAGCATAACGGCCTCACTCTCATGGGCACAGGATGTGGGGAGACTGGAGAGGGAAGGGGGCCAAGCAGGCAGGGCAGAAGATCACCCCTGGGGAGCAGCAGGGTCTTCACCCCGCGTCTGGTGAGGACAGGGCAGGGAAAGCGGAGAGAGACCTCTGCTTCCCCAAGGAAACAGAGCACCAGACTCACAAGCCCCAGGAACTCTGCCCACCATCTTTCAAGGGAATGAGCCCAGTCTGCTTGAAGAACAAATAACCTCTCTACAACACTGGACCATTGATAAAGTGTTTTCCCACACTGCATCTCACTTGATCCTGGGAGCTACACAGCAAATCTGGTTTTATTATATAGTCTGTTCTACAAATGAGGAAACTGAGGCACAGAAAGGCTAAGAAAGTTGGCCATGGCCACATGCTAGTAAGTGTAGGGCTCAGCATGTGAGCCCAAGCTGCCTGACTTTCGAGTTAGCCAAGGAAAGGGAAAGTGACAATTGGGGAAGAGTGACTTATTCCAGGAGTTGCAGGTGATTCTTATCCATAAGAACAAATTAGAAGTGATGGAAAATGAAGCAGAAGGGATTGGCGAGAGCCACGAAGTTCAGACTTTATCCAGATGGCAGTGGGGGACCTTTGGAAGACTGTAAACAGAGGACTGCTAGAAATGCAGCAAATGGTGAGTGAATGGATGACTGAGTGGATGGGTGAATATCAAACCTTTGCAAAGATCACTCTGGAACAGTGTGGAGGGTAGAGCAGGGGGTGTTAGGTATTGTAACCCAAGTAAGAAACGATGAGGGCCTGAGACAGGAAGACTGCTGGGGATGGAAAGGGAGAGACAAATCTGAGAGAGATTTCAGAGAATTAACCAGGATGGTTCGTAATGCCGGATGCAGGAGAGTGGAATTCGGAAAGACGTGCAGATTTCTAGCTTCAGTCATTGAATGGCGGTGCCGATCCCCCAAATAGAAGTTCTGCCTATTGGGGATTTATCAACGCGCAGATGTTGGCGGCGTCCACAGGAAAGCCATGTGCTTCTCCACGGCTAGTGCACAGAAGGACGTATGCAGGCCTGAGAATCCCTGGGGAAGAACACCAGTTACGGGTGGGAAGAAGACAGAAAGTAGCATCCAGAGAGGATGGGAGAAAACCAGAAGAGGATCCTAGAGGCCAGTTTAGGATTTCTCTATTCCCCCACTTGGTCTTTTTTTTCCTTAGTACTTACTACCAACCAACATTGTATTATGTATTTACCCGTTTATTGTCTGTCTCTCCCACTGGAATATAAACTCCACCAAGGCAGGAGTTTTGCGTCCCCGCTGCTTTGAGCAGGGCCTGGCACATAGTAGATACTCAACATAGATTTTCTGAATACATGTCTAGTGAGCTGGGCCTGAGAAGCCAACCCTTAAAAGCAGGCGCATCCCGGTCGTGTCTTTACAGACTGCGGTTCTGCACTTTGGCCATTAGGTGGCGCATCAAAGTGAGCGAGGAAGCTGGAGGCTGGGATCGCATGGGGCCCAGAACCTGACAACGGGGCAGAATGACAAAAGTGAGCAAAGCGTGGATCTGAACGGCAGAAATCATTCCTCCTCTCCCTTAGCAGACATCTTTCTCCAACACAAACAGCAAGTCAGGCTCGTGCGTCATCGAGCCGTCGGAAATCAGGTTGGGGGACGGGAGTGCGGGGTCTGAATGCATAGGGATAAAGAGTCAGGACTGGGGCAGGAGGGTTGACGGGACGGGCTGTGAGGCACAGCCCCAGCTTCACGGGCGGCTCTGCGTGCTGCTCTGATGCTGGCAGAACATATCACAGGGGAAAACAAACCTGGGTCTCAATCCCAACCCTACCCCTTACCTGCTGTGTTAACCCAGCTAAGTAATTGGCCCTCCCTGAGCCCCAGTTTCCTAGTCTATAAAATGGAGGTCCTAAGAGCACCCGTTTCGAGGAAAACTGAGAATGAAACAAGAGGGCCCTTGGCCCAGTGCCGTCCACATAAACAAAACTAAATGTCATTCTTAAAAATTGAACCTGATAGGGCTTCCCTGGTGGCGCAGTGGTTGAGAGTCCGCCTGCCGATGCAGGGGACACGGGTTCGTGCCCCGGTCCGGGAGGATCCCACATGCCGCGGAGCGGCTGGGCCCGTGAGCCATGGCCACTGCGCCTGCGCGTCCGGAGCCTGTGCTCTGCAACGGGAGAGGCTACAACAGTGAGAGGCCCGCGTACCGCAAAAGAAAAAAAAAAAAAAAAAATTGGGCCTGATAATCAATATTTGTCTAGCCGTTTACAAAGCTCCCTCCTCATTCTTCATATCATAAAGGTAATCCTCAAAACAGCCTGCAGGTATCTTTATCACCCCACTTCCCAGACAAGAGGGCAAACATTATCGGATTACATATGTAATACAGCTTGTAAAGGGATGGACTCGAGCCAGGTTCAGCTCAGCAAACATACATGGGATAACCCTGGAGCGTCAGGTGCTCTGCCAGGTGACGAGGACGGGTGAGGTTGCAGTCTAGGGAAAGACAAACACACTCAGATCATTTCCATAGAAGAGGTTAGATACTGAGACAGAAGGATGCCCAGGATGCTATAGGATCATAGACAAAAGCCACTTGGTCCAACCTGGAGATCCAGAAAGACCTCATGGACTGAGCAACCCCTTAGCTATATCTGGAAGGCTGGGTAAGAATGATCCAGGAGAAGAAGGACCCCAGCATTCCAAGGTAAAGAACTGCCCAAGCAAAAGAACCTGTTATTTTTATTTTTTCAATGCGTTGGGTCTTTGTTGCTGCACGTGGGCTTTTTCTCTAGTTGTGGCGAGCAGGGGCTACTCCTCTCAGAGGTGTAAGGGCTTCTCATTGCGGTGGCTTCTCTTGTTGCAGAGCACAGGCGCACGGGCTTCAGTAGTTGTGGTGCTCAGGCTCAGTAGTTGTGGCTCGCAGGCTCTAGAGCGCGGGCTCCGTAGTTGTGGCGCACGGGCTTAGTTGCTCCACAGCACGTGGGATCTTCCCACACCAGGGCTCGAACCCGTGTCCCCTGCATTGGCAGGTGGATTCTTAACCACTGCGCCACCAGGGAAGTCCCAAAGGGACCTGTAATGAAACACATCCATACTGGGGTCCACCTCTAAATCTAGTGTCTAGTGAGCAGGACGCTACCCCCAGGAAGTCATGGAGGGAAAGGCACCAACCAGCACAGAGGTCCCCACACGTGTTCTCACTGTCCAATGAGCCTTTTCTTCAAAGCACTTATCGGTTTGTAATCATCCTAGGAGCCCTCCAGAGCAGTGTTCCTCAGACTTTAACGTACATACCAGTTATCTGGGTCGTTTCTAAGCGCAGATCCAGATTCAGGAGCTCTTGAGGTGAAGCACAAGCCTGCGTTTCTAACAAGCTCCCGGGTGATGTGGAGGCTGCAGCTCCGACCCGGGAACACGCTCTGAGTAACAAAGTTCACCCTACCGGCTCAAGAGGGCAGGCTGGGTCTGGCTTTACTCAACCAGTATGGGCTCAGATTGGGGTGTGAAAGAGGCTGAAAGAAAGACGTGGAAACATCAATTTCAGGAGGGAAGGAAGGAATGCTGGCCGTGCACCCGGGACACTGGGAGGAAAGAAGGTTCTGGAGTGTGGGAGGTGCTGGTTAGGATGAGCTCGGAGGCCCCTGGGGGTCCTCCCTCCCCTCCAGTCAGCTCCCCCCACTCCCAGCACAAACTCAGTCCGCTCCCTTCCTGACTCCCTGGGGCCTGGGGCTGAACACTGACCCCTAAAAGCAGAGAAAAGCACCATGGAAGGCACACCTCATCTTCCCTCCAAGCCAGAAGCCCTCCGAGCTGCCACCCTGCTTGCAGCAGACCTCTCCCTAGCCTATGATCCAGAGAAATCAGACGGGGGTCCCTCCTCGACCGAGGGGTCTGGTGCTACCGAGAAAACAAGCCGAGAACCCCACCACCCCAAGCCCTCCCGCCTGGGCTCCTCCTTTCCAGAAACGGCAGGAAGCAACCACTCCCCAAGGTCCCACCATAGGGAGTTCCTGTCCGTGCAAGGGGTGGGAGGCACCTCCTCTTTGCCCGCCACCCCAACTCTACCCACCGCCATACACACACGGCATAGAAACTGCTGGCCTCGGAAGCAAACGCCCATGCCAGACCCCTCACCCAGGGATCTTTCATTTATTCATTCAACAAACATTTACTGAGCACCTACTGTGTGCCAGGCACTGATCTAGTGACCAAGAGAGACAAGGTCTTTCTTTGCTGTCAGGCAGCCTCCTTTCCATAAGGGGAGATACAAATGAACCCAGTGATAAAGAAGCAAGGGGGCTGGTGTGACAGAGAGTCATGAGGGGCTGTTACACAGGGTGGCCAGGCCTCGAAGAGGACGTGGCATTTAAGCTGCACCATCACTGACGAGGAGAAGCCAGCAAGACAAAGACACAGAAAAGAACATTCCAGACGGAAAGGCCCTGGGGCGGGGCGTGGTGAGGGCCGAGTGGCTGAGTGGAAGGAAGCCAGGTCCCAGAGGGAGGCCAGGACCAGGGGTGCAGGTGCTTATAGACAACAGAGATGATTTCAAATTACGTTCCAGGGACAGTGCAGAGGCCCCAGAGAGCTTGGAGCAGAGCAGTGACCCAACCAGACTGTGTTTGAACAGCCCACTTGTGGAGAAGGCACTGCACATGAGTTGAACAGGACCCGGGCCTGCCCTCCAGAAAGCTTAGCGTCTACGAGGTGCTCCCGGTACTGATGGGGGTGGGGGGATGGCCCGCTGACCGCCCCACCTCTGCCCCTGGCAACATAAGCTCCGTGTCCGGGCTGCTGGCCTCTGCTGGCAGATGTGTCCCATCCCCCATCTCTGGGGACCAACCATCTGGGCTGACAGAGCATCTGGGGAACCCTGGAAGCCCAGCGGGCTGGAGGGGGCCACTTAGGTGACCAACTGGACTTTGGAGGAGACCCCAGAGCGCTGCCCATGGCCTGACACCAAGAGAATTTTCCCAGCCTGTTCGGGCAAAGTTGACCAACCGGGCAGACCAAGACCAAGGAGTCAAATGAGCTGGGCACAGAGTCAGTGAGCAGTTCCAGAATGAGGCGGAAGCCCTCTAACCCAGCTCCACTCTGCTCTCTGTCCAGCCGATGTCCTGCAGGAAGGAGAGTCAGATGGTCACCCCTAGCACATGCTCTAGTGCAGGAGGCCTTCTGATCATAGGAGCACGTCTTAGAGATAGCTGTGGGGCTGGGGATCGGTCCCATACAACTTTTAGCCACAGAATCTCTTGTTGCTGTAAAATGGTATAAAGAACCCTAGTACCTAAAACAGGTGAAAGCTTTACCGCCCAGGTGGAGCCAGGCTGCACTTCCCCATCCCCTCTTACCCTCGCTCCCTGTGACTCTGGGCAGCCACCATGCTCTCTGGCCTCATACACATCCCCTGTGCCTCCCTGCCCGCCGCTCCACTGAAGCCCGCTTGCTCTGGGCAGCAGAGTTGGGATAAATTCCTCAGGGGCTCCCTCCCACAGAGGGAGCGCGGGTCCTCCACACTGTACACCCACACACGTGGCACTGTCTACACGGCTGATGGCCAGAGATGGGCAGAGCAAGGAGGAAGGCCCCCAGCCGCCTGCCCAAAGCCCGGATGACAGAAGGGTAAATGGCAAAGAGCCAGGCCCCCCCCCCCCCCCGCGACTGTAGAACCCTAATTCGCATGATGTGCCCCTTTCAAATGCAGCGCCCCAGAGCCAGCCCCTGTCCCAGGGAGGGTGTGACCCCCGGGCTGCCTTCCAGCTCCCGGCACCCGCTCTGCCCGGGCTCAAGTCCTCCCAGGTCTCAGTCACCCAACAGCTAATGCACTTTTCCTGACTGACAACAAGCTCAACACCAAAACCGTCAACTATTTTTATCTCCGGATTAATCACAAAAGGTTAACGCTTCCACCTTCCCTGTGATTAAAAAATTAGGAGACCAAGCTCTATAGTGGTTCAGGATAATAACGAATCCTGGGAGGGGGATGGATGAATAATGCATCTCTAGGCTCGGGCTGCTCGAGACTCTCTCCCCTCCTGGCCCCCCAGGTCCGGGCCCGGGTCTGAATGGAGAGGTAATGAGTCACCCCCCTCCTGTCAGGACCACAGCTGCCAGGAGGGAGCGACTGTTGATTTCTATTCAGCCTGCGGGCCCCAAACCTCCCCCCTCCTCCCCCTCCCCCCCTCCCCCGCCCCAGCCCCCATCCACACCCCTCCTACCCCATCTGGTGTGCACCGAGGCGAGGGCCAATCCCTAATGCATGGTTACGTGAACGACTGGCGTGATAACCACTTACTTGGGAAGATGTGTGCACACGCACACGTGCACCTAAGCATCGCACGGCACAGTCCCACTCCCCTCTCCCCTCCTCTAACCCGACATTCCAAACGCAGCACTAGCCGTGATCACAGGTGGTTACACTGAGCAAAGGCCCAGAGACACTATGTTCTCAAACCCGGTCACACAGCAGAATCCTCTGCGAGCTTTAAAATGCCCTGATGCTCTGGTCTACCCCCTGAAATGGGGATTCAACTGGTCAGGGTGTGGCCTGGCGATGGGACGTTTAAAACCTCCCCCGGAATATTGTAAACTGCAGCGAGAACCACTGTCTCGGGCCCAACAAATGTCAGTGCTGGAGGAACGTTCCAGATCCCCTGTTGTACTTTCACACTTTATATCTGAGGAAATAAAACCGGGCAAGGGACTGCCTTCCCGCTTCGGCCTCTGATTTAGGGCACTTCCACGATCTCGCCCCCTTGGCTCAGCACTGGGGATGGCCAGGTGTTGATTCTGTTCCGGAAGCTTCTTTCCAGTCTCCCTGGCCTTCAGCAAGCTCTGCCTGAGCACATCCATCGAATCGAAAGCCGCCACCCGGAGGGAGGGGCCCGGAGCCCAGCGCAGCCCTCCCTGCTGGAAGGGCAGCACTATAAGGCCCTCCTTAGCCTCCCTGGGGCTCTCTGGCCCACAGCACCAAGGAGGCCTCTGGCACTAATGAGGGGGTAAAGGGTGGGCGGGGTAGGAGGCTGTCTTTACTGTCCGGCCCACACCTACCGTCTACCTGCACCCAGGTCCCCCTAGGAGGCTGGGCAGGGCTGAATGAGGCCGACTTTCTCCCTGGGCCAGGATCACAGTGGAGTCCTGGGGCTGACGAGAGCAACTTGGAAGCCGGGAGGGTTTTTTTTCCCTTAGGAAATAGAAACTTGGGGGATGGCACTCGCCAGGGCTGTAGTTCTGAACCAGGCGTCCTGGAGGCCGGAAAGGGAGGGGGCAGAGCCGCTAGCTGGAGGCGTGCTGCTTCAAGTACTCACCTGGCCCCAGGGTCTCCTGGAGTTTCCTGAGGAGCCTGGCAGGTGCCAGGGCAGGGATGGGCCCTGGGGAGTGGAGGGAAGCCAGCAGGTTGCTGGGGGTGCCCTGGGTGGGGAGGGGCTGGAAGGCAGAGCTGCTGGGTCTGGACGTGCCTCCACTGCCTGGACAGGCTGCCTTCCTGCCCACGGGCCCAGAAGGTCGCACAGGGCCTGGCTGGAAGGATGGACTTTCTCTGGCTACTGGGCAAAGAAGGCCCTTTGCGTGAGGACCCCAACTCTCACCTAATGACCCATTCACTGAGCAAACATGCAGCTCAGCCCTCCTGACCAGCCCCGCCTTGGGGAAGAAGGCCAGGGATTCCTCAGGTGGTCTCCAAGGAGCCCTGCCCCTTCTGGTTTGTCCAGGAAGGAGAGACAGGGAAAGCAGAGGCCTGAGACCCTCGTGCGTCCACAAGCACAAACCTCAGAAGAGGCTCTGTGACCTTAGGCCAGTCACTTAACTTCTCTGGGCCTCTTCTCCCAACAATGGTCATCCATCATCATAACTGCCCATCCCACATCCCATGGTCGTCATGGGGATCAAAGGCGTGACTGCACTGGAGTTAGCAAACGCGTATGGCGCTTCCGCCAGGCACCAGGCCCTGTGCCGGGCGCTACGGGAGGCATCACTCTCCCCCTGGCAGTCCCCGTCTCGTGGCGGGGACCACGCTGCTATGAAATGGGGTGGAAGGACCAGGCAAGAGAGATTCATTCTGACTCTGGGATGAGGGAGAGTAAAGTGCTAAGGAGATGCCCAGCCCTCTGAAACACTGTCTCAGCCTTGAAAGGTCGCCTGTCACCTGTCCCCTGCAGGGGAAGCAACCAGCCTGGTGCTCCAAGTGTCAGGGGACCTGCTTCCAGCCCTGGCTCTGCTACTCATGCACTGTGTGACCTTGAGCAAGTCACTTGGTCTTGCTGAGCCTCGGTTTCCAGATCTGTGTAATTGGGATAATAATGTTTACCTCGCAAGATGGTTGTGAGGACTAAATCAGACGACAGATGTGACATTGCTTTGTTTTAAAAGAGGGAGAGAGAAGTTAAAAAGAATGATCTGGGCTTCCCTGGTGGCGCAGTGGTTGAGAGTCCGCCTGCCGATGCAGGGGACACGGGTTCGTGCCCCGGTCCGGGAAGATCCCACACGCCGCGGAGCGGCTGGGCCCGTGAGCCATGGCCGCTGAGCCTGCGCATCTGGAGCCTGTGCTCCGCAACGGGAGAGGCCACAGCAGTGAGAGGCCCGCGTACCGCAAAAAAAAAAAAAAAAAAAAGCAATCCAGGCAGCCGTGCCGTGCTTCCCGATCTGCAAATCATAGCTAATGACACCTGCCCTGTCCCCTCACGGGCTGCCGCACGCGGGATGAAATGATGACATGAGAGTCCTCTGCAAATAAACACGCGATGCCTGTGTCAGGATTACCGCTGTTGTTGCTGTTATTGTTATCCTACAAGGGGATTATACATTTTATTAAAGAATGATAATTACTGTTGGTCATCAACTCCATAAAGTCCACCCAGCCCTGCCCGAGGGGAGGGGCGCCCTCAGCCTGACCTCTCCCCTCCTCTCCCCGCAGTGCCACCTGACGACCCCGTCATCCTGGGGGGGCCTGTCATCAGCCTGCGGGCCGGGGACCCCCTCAACCTCACCTGCCATGCAGACAACGCCAAGCCTGCAGCCTCCATCATCTGGCTGAGGAAGGGAGAGGTGATCAATGGAGCCACCTACTCCAAGGTGAGGCGGGGTGGAGGGAGGGGAGGGGCTGCAGGAGGGGCCGGCTCTCCCCATCTCTCTGCAGCTCTTGCTCTGCCTGTATGATTTTCTGTCACCTTTTGTTCCTGGCTCGTTGTCTCTCTCTCTCTGTCTTTTCTCTCGTGCGCGCACTGTCACTTTGTCTCTCTTTTTCTCTCTCGTGCTCTGCCTCTATTTATCTGACCTTTTCTGTCTCTCCTCCACTTTCTCTCTTTCCTGGGGTAATCGCTGAGCTTGGTCACCCTAAGAATAGAGTATGGTCAGAGGAGAGGACTCAGGGACACAGGTGGCCAGGGCTGAGGGTTGCCAGATAAAATACAGGATGTCCAGTTAAACGTGAATCTCAGGTAAACAATAAATAACTTTTCAGTGTAGGTATGTCCCAAATATTACATGGGCCACACTATGGGCCATACTTATACTAAAGATTATGCACTGTTTATCTGAAATTCAAAGTTAACTGATGTCTGTATTTCTATTAGTCGATCTGCCCACCCTCCCAGAGCTGCAAGGTGAGGCTCTTTAGGTTCCTTCCTGTCCCAGGTGCCTGGCTTGGGGTGGGGGAGGGGTGCTGAATCCAGCCCATAATCCCTTACCAAGCCCTGCATCTGCTGTACCTACCGGCTGAGGTGCTTTTCTCTAATTTACACAAGGTGCCAGGAGCTGGAAGGGCCCTGAACTGGCCCCTGTATTTGTCATGTTTTTATTTTCTATATTTCATGATGCTTTGACATCTTGTAGTTGAGGAGGGACGGTCCCTCCTAGGGTTCGCTAATCCCTAGAGAGCAAACACCTGGGAACAGGCCTCTACTATGCAAACCAAAGCACCCTGGGTCCACAGCCTCACCCCCTCCTCTATCAGGCTCTTGCGGTCCCAGGCTCTCTCCCCCTACCCTAAGTCACTGCAGAGCTGGATACCAGGTAACCAGAGACCACCCCTATAGCCTAGAGCCCGCGGAAATTATTCTAACCCTCCAACCCTAGACCTGTTCAGCTGCTTACTCTGCCTCGTCCATTCTTTCCCACAGAAACCACAGTAAAGGCTTGCACCCGTGCTTTCCCCTCGCTCCCTCTGCCTCCTGACTGACCAGGTGCCTCCTGGCGGGGCCAGTGCTGTACGTGGAGTCGTGTGCCCCCTCCTCTAGGGAGCTGAGTAACAAACTACCTTTTCTTTTTTCCTTTTTTGGCCATGCCGTATGGCTTGTGGGATCTCAGTTCCCCAGCCAGGGACTGAACCCACAACCTCGGCAGTGAAGCCCGGAGTCCTAACCACTGGACCGCCAGGGAATTCCCCAAACTACCTTTTCAATGGCCACCTTCTCCTGATCTGTCAGCCTCACCAACCCTGAATAAAAACAAAATCCTCGGCACGTTTTAAAACAGCTCCCACCAAACTCCACTCCAGGATGCTGTGAGTAGAGTTCCAGGCGGCACTGACATACCCCGGAGCCGTTAAAGGTGAACGGGACCTTGGGGAGGGCTGGTCCGACTCCCTGATCTACAGACGAGGGAAGTGACGGCCCTTCTCACCTGATGACGGTCCTCCCAACGGCGGGCCTACTCCTCCTCTCCGGGCAGCCTCAGACACATGCGCAGCTGCTCAGAGACTGGATCAGGCTCTGAGGCAGGAGACCCAGGCCTCCAGAACCGTGGCTCTCCTTTCCCCTTGGCCCTCCTTGGCCTCAGAGAGCAGGAGGGGCACGGCCTGCTGCCCACTCCCAGTGCACCAACTTCCTGGGCCCCGGAAAGATGAGCACGGCCTCCACCATCCACGGCGGATACGAGATAGGATGTCCCTCCTCTGAGGGAGTGTCCTTCCTGTCCAAAGCCGAAAACCCAGCCAAGGAATCAGCTCCAAACCTGCAGATAGAGGCCTGGGCCCCTGCCCCCTACCCAGAGCTGGTGCCAGACCCAGGACAAATGCCTTCCCTCGGGCACGAGTCCATCCAGGGGGAAACTGCTTTACTGTGAGAGAAATCTCGCACCCACATCCGGAGCGGGAGCCACCCTGCTGTGTTAGGAAATACAAAAATATGACACAGGGATGGATCACCCAGATGATGAAGGAAAGTGCTGCTCCTTCAGTCTGGGCATCTGTCCAGTCCCTCCCTGAAGCTGGACCAGCCTGGCCCCTGCCAAGATTTCTGCCCTCAGAGGACATGCCCCCATCTGGGGAAGAGAAAGGTCCGGGTCACTGCTGGACCTTGCCCCCAGCACGTTGGCCTCGTCCATGAGGGGAAGGCCCCTCCGAGAGCCCAGCCCCGTGCCCCTGCAGACCAGAGCAGGGAGGCCACGCTCCACCCTCTGTCCCACCCGACCCTGTCACCCTCCCGCCGGCCCACGGCCCACGACAGGAACTATAGCACCACCAGCCAGGGTCCTGGGATCCATCCCTACTGTGTAACTTCAGGAAAGTCACTCCCTGAGCCTCAGGCTCCTGTGTGTAAAGCAAAGGGGCTGGATCAGACACTCTGTATTAGTCTGTTTGGGCTGCCATAATAAAATACTACAGACCAGTGGCTTAAACAACAGACATGCATTTCTCACAGTTCTGGAGGCTGGAAGTCCAAGATCAAGGTGCCAGTGAGGTTGCTTTCTGGTGAGACCTCTCTTCCTGGCTTCCTATAGACAGCGGTCTTCTCACCGTATCCTCACATGGCCTTTCCTCTGCGTGTTCAGAGACAGAGAGAGAGAGAGAGAGAGAGATCTCTGGTGTCTCTACCTCTTCTCATAAGGACTCCAGTCCTATTGGATTAGGGCCCCACCCTTATGACCTCATTTAACCTTAACTACCTCTTTAAAGGCCCTATGTCCAAATATGTGCCATTGGCGGTCAGAGCTTCACCATATGAGTTCGGGGGTGGGGCGGACACAATTCACATATAGCAGGGACCTGCCAGGTCTGACAAGCTATAACCTGTGACTTGGGGTACACGGAGAAGGCTGGATCCTCCAGCCATACTCATATGGCATCTGCTCTGGGGGCTGCCAGAGCCCAGCCCTCTGCTGCCCCCTCTTTCCCCAGGACTGCACGTGCCATTGACCTAGGAACTTCTGAAGTCCCAAAGGCAGGGCAGCCCCAGACAGGCTATGCAAGAGAAGGGGCCAGGGACATGAGCATCTGAGAGAGAGACAGAGACAGAGAGACAGGGAGAGAGAGAGGTTGAGAGGACACACGAGTACACAAAGTCAAGGAGGGTCCACCGTCTACAGAAAAAAATCCCACAGGGTGGCCCTGAAAGCCCTCATAGCTGAAGCCTCCGTATTTACCACATGGTGGGTGGTTAAGCCCGTGGACCCAGGGGGCTGGGAAGCCTGAATCCAGGCTCTGCCTCCTTCTAGCTCTGTGACCACGGGCAAGCTCCCTAACCTTGCTGTGCCTGAGAGTCCCCATCTCTACCATGGGAGCCACGGCACCTGCCTCAAAGGCTGGTCGCGAGGCTTGAATGAGCAGAGTGCCGGGCAGAGGGAAGCAAGGCTGTTAGGATCACTGCCTTCCCTCACTTGATCCGCAAGGGCCCCATGGTGCACCCTGCCATCCACATTTCCTGGGCGAGTGTGACAGTGTCATAGTAGAGCAGGCCCCACGATCCTACCAACTTGGTTCAGACCTGAGCCCCATCACATATTATGGTAACTTCAGCTCTCCGCCTCAGCTTCCCCATCTGCAAAACGGGAGGATGATAACTGCGGACCCCTGTTAGGATTGCTTTGAGACGTAGAGAGAATAATGCGTTGAAAGCACTGGGTAAAGTGCCTGGTGTAGAGTCAGGGCTTCGTAAAACGTTCGCTGTTATTACTGGGCCCTTCCTCCCAGAGCCCCGTCTGGCTCACCCTGTTCTCCCTCCCCAGAGGTCACACAGCAGCCCAGGTTTCGTGGGGTGTTCATTTTGCTCCTCCACCGTGTGGCCAGCAGGGGAAGGATGGGCTGGTGGGACTGAGGATGGCATCACAGAGGATGGCTAAGTCCCTCGCCCTGGGAGAATCCTCGGGAAGAGGATGCAGCAGCACAGGCTGTGGAGCCTCTCCCTGGACCCACGGCCGCCAGAGCCCTCGCGGCCCGGGTGCTTGGGTGAGGGCCCGCAGCTCCCAGCAGGTGTCTGGCTGCAGAAGCAGGGGAGAGGATGGCGGGGCCTCTCTCCAAGTCCTCTCTTCCTGGACACCCAGCCTCAGGCCGTCTTCTCCGGGCCTGGCACCAGAATGGAGGCCACCTGGCATTCATCGGGAAGGCAGACCAGGGGACGCAGGACAGGTTGTGGAAGAGGAGAGGAGACAGTCTGGGCTGAGGCCAGAGAGAAGTCTTCCATGGGAGCCAGATCCCTGCCCCATCTGCTACTACCCAGCAGCAGCCACATTGGGGGATGAGACCTTGACCCGGGTGCGCACAACAGGGTCGCTTGGTCTTAGGATGTACAGTCGTGTATATCTCTACCCTTGAAGCCCCTACCCTCCAGCCCTACCCCACTGCTTCCTCCAGCTTCAGACTGCTGCCTGCCCAAGGGGCCACCCACCCACCCCCAGGACCAATGAGCCTCATTAGGTTCCACGCTGGGCCCTCACTGGAGCCCAGCTCTGCAATCTCTCCCCTCCAGTCACCCCAGTACCCCCCATCTCATCTGTCCGTCTTAGGGGCCAAGAGTCTCTACTCGGTGTGCAGCTGCCGCTCATCCTGGCCTTCTTTGTGAAGAGCATCCTTCCTGGCCCCAGGGAACAAAACTGGGGGTTGGTCCCTGAAGACACAGGGTCTGGGGCAAAAGGCCCCGTGCAAACCTCCACCTTCCCTGACAGCCCTCATTCAAACCACATGACAGGCACCAATGGAGTCCCCAGGCAGCTATAAGAAGGGGAGGCAAAGAGATGATTAAAAAAACTTGAGGGACATGGCAGGTGGGCGAGGTGAGTGAGGAGGGAGAAGAGAGGAGGCCTTGTTGCCAGGCAATCAGGCCGGTTCAAGCCCTTTCCAGGCTGTTTGCATATCAATGAACATCCTATATTCAGCACCAGGTTTGGGCCACCCACCCAATGCATTCCCTCCAAACCTCCATCCTCCCTCAACTGTGCTCACGAGGCCTCCCAGCTCTTGGGGCTCAGCCTGGCTCTCCACTGCCCAGCTGAGGCTCCAGGGGCTTTGGAAAGAGCAGAGTGGTGGCAGCTGCCCACACTGGATAACCTCACACAGGGTGCAGTCTGCCCCTGGCCAGCCCAGCTCCCCCACTACCGCTGCCAACTGAATGCCAAGTGCCTGCCCTCAGGGGTGGGACAGGGGGGCTGGATGCACAGACAGGAAGCAGCACAGCACAGGCAGGGGCCAGAGATGAGCCCTAAGCCTCCCGCAGACACTGGGACAGTCAGGAAGGCTCTTTGGAAGCAGTTAGTGGACCAGAGGCCGGTGGACACGCACACAGGCCCTGGCATGTTCACCCCTGTGCAGGTGAGGTATATAGGCCCCGCTCCTGGTCCACATCTGCACACACAGGTGGCACCCGCAGGAGAGGCCATCAGGGTCACACTAGTGCCCACCAAGCTGGAGGGAACGCTGCCCCAGGCCTTGGAGGTGGCGACCCCAGAAACAGTGATTCACCGCTAATAACCCACTTACCCTCCTGAAGCTGAGTGCGTGCTTACGACCGTTTCTCAAGCAGAAGGTGGCGGCCTGGAGGTGCGTCTCCAGAGCCAAGTTCAGAGGAGGGAAGGGGCAGGGAGGACGGGGAAGTGACAAGAATCAGCAAATGAGAGAGTGTCCACCTGGCCTGGACCTGGAGGCCACAAAGTCCCAGGGTTTCATTTGCATGTGAGAACAGTGGAGGTTTATAAGAGAGGAATGATGGAAAAGAAAAGAGAAAGAAAGGAGAGGTGAGGAGATGCAGAAGGAAAGAACGAGGGAAGGAGGAAAACCAGGGTGAGAAGACCAAGGCCCCCTCTTCGCCCTGCGCTCGGCTCCCTCCCCAGGAACGCGTTGTGGCCTCGCCTTCACACCCCCAAGCGGCCCGTGGGGAGCGGGCGCTGAGCTCTCCCCCGGTTTAATGAACACATCTCCCCTTCTCTAATTAGGCGGAACAAACAACTTGAACCAGAATTTTTATTTCCCAGAAAAGCACACGCCCGGACACAGTAAATATGTCATTAATCATCATTCTGGGCGAGGAGCGCCCTGGGTGCGGGGAGCGGGCAGCAGTCAGGGGCCTAATTAGCTCGGCCCCCGGCTCCCCTCCCACCGGCCCTGCACCCCTCAAGTAGATCAACCTGAGGGGTGCCTGCAGAGTAAAATTTATGTAAATGCCCCTCGTTAGCACCACGAAAAAGTAAAGAAAAAGAGAGGAGGAAGAACAATACGATCTCCCTCCCTCCTCAACCCCAACCCCGAGGTCTTCTTTTCATCCAGGAAATTGTTGATTATCGCTTGGTTATTTATAGACGCGGGAGGTCAGCAGAGCCGGAGCCAGCAGGTTACGTTGGTGCGGCCGCAGCTCCCTGCTCCGGCTGGGCGGGGCTACACCGCCCGCGCGCCAAGCCCTACCCCCGGGGGCCGGCCTCCAGGTTAGCGCCCTGGCCCTGAGGCTGAGCTCAAGACCCTTACCCCACCGGCTCCTGGGACTGACCGTAGCACCCTCCCCCAGCCCCTCTCCAAGATCCCTCTGCCCAGGGCTGAGACCATCACCCCACGTCCCAGGAGAGAATATGGACGGGAACAGGCCTGCGCCCAGGCCGTTCTACAGCAGAGGAGAAACAGGCCGGGACTACTGCCCTGCTCTGCAGATCTCTCCGGCATCTGAGTCTGGCTTTGTCTACAGCAGGACGCGCCGTTCTGGACCGAAGCTCCCGTCCTGTTCTCCTAGTGTTGGAGGGTACTGAACTGAGGACCTAGAGGCAGGGTCCAGCCGCCTGCATGTCACTGCTAAACTCGGAAGCTACTTAATTATCTAACTGTTCCCACCTTTAAGTGGGGATCACACCACCCGGCTTCCAGGTCCTCAGGAAGCTGCAGTGGGAGGGTCATGGGCTCAGGGCTCACCATTCTCAAGTGCAAATCCCAGCCCTGCCCAGCAAGTTCCTGACTCACTTTGAACTCAGTTTTCTCTTCCGTTATTTAGGAGACAAGGCTCCCTTCCTTCCAGGGTCCTGTGAGGATTAGAGAGGATGTCATGGTTATTCTCAGGGAGGTTTTGAGGAAGTAGAGTCTGTCCATCTATTCCTTGGCTCCAGTCATGGCAAAGTAAGACTGCATCCGGCACCCCCTGCTGCAGGATCAAGTTCCTTCCTGGGGTGTACTGAGCAAGTCCAGTCTCCCCACCTTGTCCCCTGAAGTGACCCTCCTGCACACTGCACCTCCCCAGTATGCACCCACCTTCGTGGGCCACCAGGGAGCTCAGGGTTCGGGGCAGTAAACGGCTGCGGAAGTAGCTGGAAGGGGGCTCAGAGGAGGGAGGGGGTAGCGGCAATGATGGGAAACAGCAGCTGTGAGGAATGACCTCGTGGTCACGGGGAAGACAGGAGACCTTTAGGCTTGCGTTAGTTTCTAGGGCCACGGTAACCAAGTACCACAACTTGGTTCTTCAAACAACCAAAATGTGTTGTCTCACACTTGTAGAGGCGAAAAATCAAGGTGTGGGCAGGGCTGTGCTTCCTCCAAAGGCCCCAGAGGGAGGATCTTCCTGCCTCTTCCAGCTCCTGGGGGCTCCTGGCTTCCTGCCTCTTCCAGTTCCTGGGGGCTCCTGGCTTTCCTTCCAGTTCCTGGGGGCTCCTGGCTTCCTGCCTCTTCCAGGTCCTGGTGGCTCCTGGCTTTCCTTGGCTTGTGACATCATCATTCCAATCTCTGCCTCCTTCTCGCCATGGCCCCCTTCCTTGTTTCTCCCTGTGTCTTTTCCTCCTCTTACAAGGACACCAGTCACTCGATTTGGGGCCCACTCTACATCCAGGTTGATCTTGTCTCAAGATCCTTAACTAATTACTAGTTACTTAACCAAGTTGTGAAGGCCCTATTTCCAAATAAGGTCACAGTCTGAGGTTCTGGGTGAAGATGAATTGGGGGGATACTATTCAACTCACTCCAAGACCCTCTTACTTATATTATCACCAACTTGAAGTGAGTTTGGTCAAGCTCCGTAGCCTCTCTTGATCACACCTGTTTTCTCACCTGTCAAATGAAAGACGATGGCATCTGTCCCGCCTGTGGCTTGGTCCGAGCTCTAATGAGGTCAGGAAGTGAAACGATTGAAACGTTGAAAGGGTTTGTACAGGTAAAGTAATGAAATGGTCAGTGTGCGTTGATTCTGCCCACATCCCTCCCAGCCCCGCCCTTACCCCCACCCCCCAAACTGCACCCCCTTCTACAGCCTGCGGCATCCCCAGGGGCCACAGCACCTGCATGTAGCCCCCCACCTCAGAGCTTCCTGCAGACCCAGAGACACCCCCAGGCCAGAGGCAGAATAGTCACAAGTTCATTTCTACATAGAAGCTGGTTTCCGTCAGGCCCAGCCTGGCTTCTTTTATGTGTCAGGGTGGGCAAGTCCAGGCTGATTTTCACACATGCTGGAAAACTTTCCAGTTCCTTGTTCCAGCCGAAGCCCAGCACACATCTGGGCCAGGGAGCCAACGGTAACCCCTGGCTCTGCATGGAGACGGGCTCCCCTGGGTGTGCTGAGCTGACCCACCTCCATCCACAGGGCTCCCTCCTCCTCTCCAAGACTGGCACGTGACCCACCCAGGCCACCCCAGCTGAGTGACAAGTGACAAGGGCCTTCTCTCCCCCCGCAGACCTTGCTTCGCGACGGCAAGCGTGAGAGCATTGTGAGTACCCTCTTCATCTCCCCCGGCGACGTGGAGAACGGGCAGAGCATCGTGTGCCGAGCCACCAACAAAGCCATCCCCGGAGGAAAGGAGACCTCGGTCACCATCGACATCCAGCGTGAGTACTGACCCAGCCCCACCCCTGCCCGGAGCACGGGTGGGGGGAGGTAGCCAGGCCAGAGCCATACCCCTGCAGGAGGGCTGGAGACAGGACCTGGGTCAGTCAACCCCAGGGGCACCCAAAGGACCATCTTGTCCTTCTTCCTGTCAGAGATGAGGGTGACAATCTTCTTAAAAACATCACTGGGGACTTTGCTGGCGGTCCAGTGATTAAGACTCTGCGCTTCCACTGCAGCGGGCACGGGATCGATCCCTGGTCAGGAAACTAAGATTCCGCCTGCCACGCAGCGCGGCCAAAAAACAAACAAACAAACAAAAGAAAACATCACCGATGAGGGTCCTTTACAAGCGACAAGTTGAAGCCCCATTTCCATACCTGTAGGAGGTAGAACTTCCACACCGACAAATAGGGTGGTCAGCCGTGGCAGTGCCAGCCCAGCCGGGCGGCCTCACACCCTCCCTTGGAGAGGAAGCCAGAGCAGAGGTGCTGGGAGCAGAAGGGGCACCCAGGGCTCCAGAGTGGAGGCACGGCACCAGGCCCTGTCTTGGCAGCGTCGGTCAGGGAGAGAAGAGGAAGAGGAAGAGGAATCATCGCTCAGTCAGCTCGTACTTTGCCCGTATTATCTCATGTAATCTTTTTATTTATTTCTTTTTGGCTGCATTGGGTCTTCATTGCCGCGCGCCGGCTTTCTCTAGTTGCAGCGAGCGGGGGCTACTCTTCGTTGTGGTGCGTGGGCTTCTCATTGCAGTGACTTCTCTTGTTGCGGAGCACGGGCTCTACGCACACGGGCTTCAGTAGTTGTGGCTCGTGGGCTCAGTAGTTGTGGCTCGCGGGTTCAGTAGTTGTGGCTCGCAGACTCTAGAGCGCAGGCTCAGTAGTTGTGGCGCACGGGCTTAGTTGCTCCGCGGCATGTGGGATCTTCCCGGACCAGGGTACGACTGCGGTCCCTATCTGGGAAACCGAGGGCCCCCAGGCCGCACGGGTTTCTGAGGTGGGCATCCAGCTCTCCAGAGCCCACGCTGGGAACTCTTCTTGTAGACGTCCACACCAGGAGCCCTCAGCCAGGGTCAGTTATTACGACGAGCATGAACAGTGACACTTTAAATCTCCTCCAGCATTGCATTCCCAAAGTCCCTAAAGGAGACCCCTGAAGGTCTAAAATCTCTCTACGGTACCCGTCGGCCTCCGCGAACAAAGGTGAGCTCAACACAGGGCCCCAGCAGCTTTGCTCTCCATACTGGACTGACTTAGGTTGGAAGTGTCAGCCCCCGGAAGTCGACTCTTCTTCTCTTAAACCCCCCTCCCTGCCACAGAGCATGAGGCCACCATGAGCTGGTGGCTTTGGTTGGAGTCTCTGAAGGACAAGCCCAGAGCTGTAGGTTGGCATTTGTTTCTTCCTTGCCATTTTACTCATTTTAATTCAAATCCACCTAGAAACACCTCCCAACAGCCCTGGCTCATCTAAGTGTCTGCATTCTGTGCTCCACGTGGCTCTCCAGGGATCTGGGGTCTGCAGGGGCCATGTCCTGGGGCTTCCAGGGCCCGCCTTGGGAGCCAGAGAGCAGACTTCTCCCAGTGTCTGGAATCCTGGCAGGTGACCTTTAGGTTCCAGAGGGCGGAAGAAACTGTTGAAACCCTCACATGGGCTTGCTCCGGACACCTAGACACAACAGCTGAGGCCTTGGAGAAGGTTTTGTATTTGCCATTTTGACCAGCTGTTAACACCCCCCCACCCCCACCTGTACCAGGCAGAGGACTCTGGCCAGGTCTAGGACCAGGGCGATGGGAGGGAGGCCCTCGCTCTGAGGGTCATGTAAGTTCAGGGTCACGCTGAGAGGGATGCCTCCCTCCCCAACCCCAGTCCAGGCCTTGGCTGTCCACAGCCGCCTGCTTCCTCCATGCAGCAGGCGTGGCATCTAGCAGCAGGCCCAGCTACAGAAAGGAAGCGAGATGCTGGAGGATGGAGTGGTCCACATCCAGAGAGGCTCCACCACCCACGAGCCATGCGGGCCTAAGCTGGACACCTCACCGCAGACATGCCCGTTCCTTGTCTGATCTGATCGAATGACATCCGAGTTCTCTTTTCGCCCTGAGATTGACCGTGAATCAGAGCTCTCTCAAGATACAAGCCAAATCTGAGAGGAATGAGGGTGGGAGACACAGACATCCAAGCCTCCTATAACAGGCTGCCAGTCGTGGCCACTGTGCAGCGCCTCCCTCCTTCGCCCACCAACCCCCCAGCTGGTCAGGAGACCTATGCCAGCCACGGAACCCTCACAAAAGAACCACCTGGGCGGCTCCTGGGCCCTGGCAGGAGAGACCCAGGGCAAGGGGTGTTCCTGCTTCCTCCAGTCCGCTATCCGTCACACAGCAGAACCTCTTCTGTCAACAAGAAAGTCATCATCATGACAACAGCCCACCAACTACTAAAACACATTCCTCTAAACACACTCTAATGAGATGATCAATTTACCAGGGCACGCAGATGACAGTCTGCACGGGAGGAGGTCGCCGGCCTTGCCAGGTCTCTGGACTTTGCTGGCCTTCTTTCCAGGAACAACTCAGCCACCTGAGGGGGGAGGCATCGGGAATGAGGTCGGGCTGAGGTTGAGAACCCAGGTGCCCGGTTTCCTAGGTGGGCCCCGTCCAAGGCAGTCTAGCGTCGTGGTTAAACCCATAGCATCCTTCCTGGTTTGAATTCTGGCTCTGCCACTTACTGAGTGATGCCGACCTGGTCATTTGACCTCCTTGTGCCTCGGTTTCCTCATCTGTGCGTGGAGGTAGCAGCGCTTGGCTCACCTGCTGGCTGCGAGGATTACATTAAACCATTCGGGTGGTGACCCTAGCACAGCGCCCGGCACCTGTCAGCTGCTGTTACCGTGCACAGTCCTGGGGGTGCAGCTGCCCCTCCCCGATGCCCCCAGCCCCAACAGGGGGAGGTCTGCATCCATTTGTCCCCTCTCCTGAAGGTGTCTGCGTGCGCCTGCCGAGCAAGAGAGCACGCTCTCGCCACGCCCTCCCTCCTGCTCTCCCCCTGCCCCCGCGTATCCCTTTGTTCATTCAGTAAGCATCCAGCTGTTCACTGTGGACACCACGGGCTGGATCAGAGCTGCCTTTCCAAACCTGCTCATTTTCTCAGTCAACCAAGAAGCAACGAAACTCAGCAAAAACACATTTGTTGTTTGTTTCCCTTGGTCTTTAGATGTTACCCAACGGAAGACAAAGCCCCCAGATTGAGTAATGGGAGAGAAAGCTTAACACCCCCAAAGCCTTGCTACATCTGGACTCTGCGTACAGCTGCCAAGTTGCAAATGGATGTGCTGTACAATCACTGAATCACGGAGTTTCTCACCCCCTCCTCGATGTAATACTTCCCCTGAAAACACACACACACACATACACACACACACACACACACACACACACACACACACACGGGCAGGTTGCTGATGGAAACACTAAAAGACTCTCAGCTGTGACATCTGTTCAATGCGATCTCAGTTCCACCAGCTACATCAAAGCTGCCCCCTGCAAGTTATTCAGCTGACATCACAAATGGGATTAAAATCGTGTTTAATAGTTGGATATGACATAAACTATTTATACCTCTGGAGCCCGGTAGACTACTGAGACTTCACATCCTGCGCGTGCAGAGGAGAGGGGTGGAGAGACGAGCACGGGCACCTCTGGGCCTCGGGTGGGAGCACAGGTGAGACTGGCAAGTGTGGAAGCTTCCCAGGGCCTGTTCGCTGGGGTACCGAGCATGTTGCAGAGAGGTAGGGAAGCTGCAGGAGAGGGGTGCTCACAGGATAAACTGAGAAGGGCAGCTCTGTGGTGGAGGAGGGGAGCAGGCAGCCCGAAGGGGGTCCTCCATCAGGTGTGCGCCCCATCTCCCTGCCACCAAAGCCTCATCACTTTATAAAGCACATCCAGGTGAGGGCAGACCTCCTGGAACTACCCCGCAAGTTCTGTGGCGGGTTTCTAGAGGCCATTGAACTAGCCCTGGAAGCCGGTGGTCCTCGGCTGGGTGGGCCGGCATCAGGGTGACGGGCAGAAGCCGGGGAGAGGCTGCAGGGTTCTGGGGGTGCAGCTCTCCTGGGAGGTGTGGGGAGAGCTGTCACGGAGAGTCCTGGCCACACATCTTTGGGACCACTGGAATTACGCTTTAGAAACCAAGATTGAGATCACTGAAGTACTTCCCCGGTAATTAACTCTCCAGAAAAAGGCAGACAAGCCAGCTGTTCCAGTAGCAGAAGCTCGTGGTCCCCAACCAGAACCCGGGGATAATGTGGGGAGAACAGCCCCAGCTCAGTCTCCACCTGCTGCTCAGGAACCAGCGTTCTCTCCCGTGTCTTAACAAGCTGTCTGCAGACCCCAGCACAGCCCCTGTGGGTCATCTCCCTGGGCCCGGTGCCCCAGCACTGGCAGCTTGAGCACCAGCAGGGCACAGGGAGGCCGAGTGGCCAAAGGATCCCAACTCCGGGGTGGGTGAGCTCCGTCCACGGCTGGGCGACTGCACAGATGACTCTCTGAGGGGCTCGGGGACCACCCTGCCGTCTCAGCCAGGAGCTGGGCCAGGCGGCTGGGGTCTCGCTCCCCCGGTGGTGCCCTTCACATGCACGCAGAGGGGTCAGCATTTTCTCGGTGGTCTCTGAGAAACCGACCTCCTCACTTCTTTTTCTGAAAATGGGCTGAACCCCTGGAAAGTTCTCATGCCCTTCCAGCACATTGCCGTGCTTACTGGTGAGGTCGGGCTAGAAGACGTGGCCGCGGGGCCTGGCTAGGACGCAGGGACCAAGCTGCCCTCTTCACTCAGCCTGGAGCCGAACTCCAGCCGGACCTCCAGGACCCGACAAGGAAGAAGGGCAGGCACTGGCTGTCATCGCCCCTCCCCTGAAGCGCAGATGCCTGGGGTGCTGGGGCCTGGGCGCGTGCCCAGGAGCTCGAGGATGCCCAGCTTTTAGAGCAGGTCCCGAGGCTGCTTCCCTGGAGCTCAGGAGGGCCAGGCCGCCTTGGGGCCTCTCTCTGGGCTGATTCCCCGCCTCTTATCTCTGCTGTCGATCCCTCCTCCTCTTGTTCCCATCTCTAGGTCACTCCGCGTCTGTTTCTCCCTCTTTTCTCAGTTTCTCATTATTTTGTTTGGTCTTTCTCCCCAGCACCCTATCATTTTCTGTCTCCATCTGTTTAGTCTCCCTTGGTCTTTCTGCCTTAAGTCTAAATTTTTTGTCTGATTGTGTGTCTCTGTGTACATGTCAGTCTCTCTCTGAACCTGTCCATCTCTGCTCTCTGCTTCTCTGGGTTTCTGCCTCTTTTTCTTAGTCTGCCTCTGCACTTTCTCTCTCTCTCTCCCTCTCTCTGTGTCTCTCTCTCTCTCTGTGTATGTCTCCCTCTCTCTATGTCTCTCTCTCTCCCTCCCTCATCTCCATGTCTCTCCTATGTAGGCATCTCTCTGCCTGTCCCCCCCCTCTCTTCGGCACGGATCTGTGTGTCCTTGTGTCTCCCCGTCTCTCTCCCCCTCTCTGACTTCTGTCTCCGCTACCTCCGACCATTTCACACTTCAGAGCTGGGCTTCTCGTCATGTTGAGTGAGAAAGACGAGCCAGGCCTGGGGAGCTGAGGGCTGGGTGACACCAGTCAGCACTCAGCAGAGATGATTAGGCTGATGAAAGGGTGTAAATGCCACTTTCAAGGCAACAGATGCACCAGAACCTTTACACAAAGAGACACGAAACAGATACTTCAGAGACAGAAAGTTAGTATTTAAAGGGGCTTAGTGTCCACATCCCCCTCTGGCCTCTGCAGCCCCTCTTCCCACCTCTCCTTTCTGCAGTGGTTAGTACTCCCAAAGCTGGAAGGTGGACAGTACGCTCTGAGGCCCAGGCAGCCCTGCTTCCTGGCTGACCGTTCGTTTAAACACCGGCCTTGAATCCACAGCGGGAGCCCTGACCCCACCGCCAGACGGCCTGAAATCCGGCACTTCCAGGGAGGCAGGGAGCCCCCTGCCAAGGCCCCCAACTTTCTGGGGACCCCCAGGGGAGTGGCTGCTCTGAGAGTCCCAGGTGGTGGAATCACTGGCCTTTACCCTCATGTTCTCCCGGGGATTCAGCCCCCAAACCGTGAACGCAGCTCCCCGTCTGCAAGGACACCCCTTTCTCTCTGCAGACCCCCCGCTTGTCAACCTGTCGGTGGAGCCACAGCCAGTGCTGGAGGACAACGTGGTCACGTTTCACTGCTCTGCAAAGGCCAACCCCGCCGTCACCCAGTACAGGTAAGAGCCCTGCTGGGGAGGCCCAGACCGTGGCGCCCTGCACACCCCTCCTTGTCACAGGGGCATCACCTGTGGTCCTGGTCGGTGCCTGCACGGTGCCTGGTCCACTGTGGGTGTGCTCAGCACACCCGTTCACCCCTGGCCAGGTGGACTTCTCCTTTCCTTCATGAGCACACACTCCCCTCCTCTGAGGCAGAAGATTTCACTCCTTCTGTTTGAACAGCTTGTTTACCCCTTATTTCTGAAAGGAGGGAAAGAGGCTCAGGGAAAAAAAAGCTGAAACAGCCAGGAGAACGAGCATGATCAATCAGCATCTGGATTCTAGTCCTGTGCTCACCAAACCGTTCTCCTGGGGGCGTCGGGTCTCCGGGGCAGCCAGCCCTGAGCGGCGGGTACCCGGAATCCATCATACCCGCCGCCCCTGTGCAGCCTTTGCTCACCACACTGATAAAAGCGTCACTTCTTTGCGCACGCCTGTCTTTCCCTGTGGACTGAGCTTCTTGAAGGCGGGCCCGCAGTTCGGTCACCTAACAGCTCTCAGTGGAGCACTTGTGTAGCACGCACTCGGTGCTCCAGGACATTAGCTCGCAGACTCCGTAAACACGTAGAGCAGCCCTCTCTGGGCACCCTCCTGCCCGGGCACCATCACCACCCAAGACTTCCAGACACAGAGCGGCCTCAGAGGTGCTCCGGGGTCTGACTCAGACACTCCCCTCCTTGAGGCATCTGTGCAACTCACCATAGCCCTCACTCTGCCCCGTCCCTTCCCCCAGCCCACACCTGATGGAAGAGCCTGGTGTCGCCTCCACTGTCGAGATGGGCTATGAAGCCCCAGCATGAGCCAGTGCCAGGAATGGTCCCAGACTAGGAAACAAGCCTGCCAGTGGGAGTGGAGGACAGGGGAGATGAGAGGCAGTGCGGCCCCAGAGGGCAGAACTCGAGGAAATGGGCCAGAGGGGCAGCCAGAGATTCAGGCTGGACATAGGTGGTGCCCCTGCAGTGCAGATAATTAACGCTGGAACCGGAAACCCAGGAAAAGCTCAGAGTCTTTATCCTTGAGATAAAGGATGGGAGGAAAACCCATCCGTCCTGTCGATTTCACCAGTCACTGGGCTAGAGGCAGGAGAAAGGGCAGACGACCTTCAGGCACCCTGGAGTCCTACAGCCCCTTAGGTCCAGGGGGCAGGTCTGGTTTGACTGGGACAAGTGACAAAGGTGCAGAAGGAGATGCACAAAGAGTCTCTGTTTTTTTCTGAGCTTCCACCCTGCACCTGCAAGACCTGGGCTCCATCCACAGGTGGGCTTCTCTCTGTTGTCTGCTCTCTGCTCGCAAGCACTAAACACCGGCACCATCTGCCCAGAAAAGACCTCTAACGCCAGTTTCCCTGGGCAGGCCTTCTCTCCCACTGACCCCCCCGGGCAGGCACACCCACATTCACCCTCACATCGTTGACAATAATAAGGTATAAATCTACGTATGGAGAGGTCATCAGAAAGCAAATGTGGCAAGATACTAACAACAGGTGGATCTAGGTGAAGGGAATATGGCAGGTACTTGGGCCATTCTGGTGACTTTTCTATAACTACAAAGTTATATTTAGCTTCCAAACTAAAAAGTGAATGAGCCAGGACGTGCGGGTTTCCCCAGGCTCTGGGCACCTGTGGTTCCCCTCCATCCGCATCCTTCCCTGCAGCTCAGAGCCTGGGTCAGCTCATCACACACAGAGGAGGAGCCAGAGGTTCAGGCAGGCCCCCTGCAGATATGCACCTATCCTTACTTGCCACCTTTCCTCCTGAGCTTCCGATTAGCCATAGGCCCCAAAAAGGCTTTGGTGCGAATCAGGCTCCCTCCAGGACTCCAGAGGCTCTCAGGGAGCCCTTCTGGCCTCCAGAAAAATGTGGGAGAGCTGGGGTGGCCCGGGAGGAAGGGGGTGCAGGGGCCATGGCAAGCGGAGGCAGACGTCTGTGCCCACCCCCAACTGGCTCAGCCCCTTGGCCTGGGGAAGGGCTCACCCAGCAGGCAGATGGTCCTTCTAGACGTGGTGTTGGGATCCGAGAGCAAAAGCCTTGAGCAGGTCTTGGCACCTAGGCACATCGATTTTTCCCAACTGACTTTGACAAGACTAAGGGGTCTTTGTTTCTTAACTTCCTTTGGTCTTATTGCTTCCTCCTGTTCCGCATAAGAGGCTGTAATCTTGGAAATTAGAGATACGCCCTCGTCCACCCCAGCACCCAGCAAGGGGCCCTGGGGGGGGGCAGGGGAGCCCATCCATCTGGACTCAGCAGTCACTTCGGCTGCCCCACTGGACCAGCGGCCCCGGGGCGAGCAGAACAGGCCCACACGCACCTGAAGCGCATCTCTTCCGGCCTCTCTGCTCCCCTCTGAGGCTTTGAGGGCCACCCCACCCGGGCAGGTGACAGGGCGGGTCCCACCGCCCAGAGTGAAAGGCAGGGCTATTGAGAACAGCCTGTCAGCCTTGACACACCAGCCTCCCGATTGTGTGATATAAATAATGAATCCTCTTACATTCGCTCTCGCCAAATTAGACATTGATTGGGAAAGGTTTAATCTGACGCCCGTCTCGAGGCAGTGACAGCAGCAGTGGCAGCAGGGGCGTAGGTGGGTGGTGGGAGAGGGAAGGGACAGGAGGAAAGAGGAGAAGGAGGAAGTGAAGCTGAAGGAGGAAGTGAAGCTGGAAGTGAAGCTGGAAAGCTTCACTGGAAAAGTGAAGCTGGAAAAGTGAAGAGAGATGGGAGGGGAGACGGGAGCGGGCGGGACTTGCATCCCGGCTCACCCCTGGTCGTGTGACCAGCTGCTTCAGTGAGTGGTTTGAGCTTCTGGAAGGGATGCCTACGAGGGACTTTCTGGTGTGGGAGGGGAGTAAACATGGGGAAGAGAAAGACTGGCTGAGTGGGATGTGAGCAGGGCACTGTGGGGCGCCCCCCAAGGCTCTGCCCCACAGCTGGCCTCCTGTGGCCCTGGGAGAAGACGGCATAAGACTTCCTTCTGCCCCCCCTTCACCTCCAAGGTGGAGACGGGCCCTGGGGGCTGAGAGCCGCAGCCACACAGCCATCCGGCATCCCTGAAGTCTCCCTTCTTTGGCTCTGAGAGGGCAGGCCAGCCTGCTCTGGGGAAGAGGAGACCCGTGTGGCCGGGACCACTGGGCTCCGGGCCTGAGGATGCCCCAGCAGCTCTGAGATCCTCAGGGCCCCAGTGGCGGAGCTTTCGCCCTTCTTACGCTATGAGAGGACCCAGACAGGTGGGGAGAAAGCCCCCTTTGCCCCAGGAACCCCCCAATAATGGAAGAGGACTGCCCAGCAGAGCCTGCTCGCTGGGGCCAAGCCCACCCCTGCCCCAGCATCTGGAGCTGTGGGCAGGCAAGAGCAGGGGTCCGGGCAGGGCAGGAGGGGCTCACCTGCCTCCCCCCAGCCCAGCCAGCTGCCTGCCCCACCCCCCAGCATCCCACCGCCTAAATCTTCACTGCAGCAGGGTAGATGGAGTAGGGGCTGGACACCGACCCCCGACCGTGTGTCTGGGACTGAACTCAGCCACCCCAGGCGGGAGCTGTACCTGACTATTAAGTCTGGTCATTAAATTAAAGTTAGAGATTGAAATGGTTCATGAATAATTCATAATAGTTTGTTGGGAAGCTCCTTCGGCTCTCGGGGAGCTATGGTTCGCTCTGTTGTTAAACTATAATTGTTATTATTGTCTTCTGAATAACGACCTCATGTTAATTTGAGATAATAACCGCATGGTGCCAGCCTGATGCTCCCTGCTGTGCCGGGAGACGGGCAGCCTCCGGCCAGACGGGCAGGCTGAGTGGGGGCCGGTGGAGGGAAGGGCAGGAAGGGCAGGAGACGGGCCTCTGTGGCCCCAGGAAAGGCTCCAGGAATGTGGTTACAGGGGACTGTGTCCCCAGGGTAACGACTACAGGGCCAAGGTACCTGCCCAGCTCTGGTAAAGACATGCACCCCAAAACAGGCCTGAGCCACAGTAGGAAGAGCCTGGTCGGAAGTTCTGTGATTTTAAAAAAGTCTTATCCGCAACAGGAGTAAACCAGGGGAAGCTCTGAACTCTCTCTCCTAAGGCATCTGTAAGGAAACCCCAGCCTCACGCACACAGGCACACCCCCCCCACCCCGGCCGCACTGCCCCACAGGTAGCAGGCTGCCCAGCTACCGGTCCAACGCAGTGATCACCGCCCCTGAGCCGGGTCCAAGACACAGATCAGCCAATTGGCCCAGCAAAGAAGTCAGCACAGCTGTCTTCCCATCCCCCCTCCCCCGCCCCCATCAAACCAGTGCTGATGGAGCCCAGGCCTCTGAGGGGCGGATCCTGGGTGGGAGGCAGAGGCTGGGCAGGAAACAGAGCAAGTACCATGGGGCAGGCTGAAAGGACTTTCAGAGACAGAGGGACACCATGAGGGGACCGCGCCCCGCCCCGCCCCCAGGGACAGGAGTCAGGACAGGGGGGCGGAGAGAGCTGACCGAGCTGGGGAGGGAGCAGTCAGGACCACTGCTCACACCTCTCCATCAGCTTCTCGCCTTGTCTGGAAATCGAGCTTCCAGAGCCCCACGCGTGTGTGCAGGAGTGCGTGTGTGTGCAGGAGTGCACGCGTGTGTGGGCACACACCATTAGACCTGGGCCTCTTCGGTCATGGATTTGGCTTCCTTCTTTTCCAATGTGGCCCAGGACGGTCCCCCGCCACCCCCGAGAGAGCTCAGAGCAGCAAGAGGGCCAAGCGGTTTGGGGACTGACAGCTGGGTTAGCCATCACCTGGCCCGCCAGGTGCGCTGACCCACTGAATAGTCAACCCACCTCCCTCCAGAATAACCCACTAGTCGAGTGCTGCCGGCTGCCTGGTGACCCACGGACCAGAAACCACTGCCCCCGTCACCAACCCCACACCCCTAGCCCTGGGAGTAACCCCTCTGCAGAGGGTTCCCCTGAGGGACCGCTCGGGGGCCTGCCCCACGCCGCCCCTCCCTGGGCCTCGTTTTTCTGCGGGATGGATGCGTCCGGCTCCCAGAGAGAAGAGCCCCCCGGGCGGGAAGGACGCCCTTGCCACCGGAGGTCCACATCAGCCCGGGCGCCTGCGTTGCAGGTGGGCCAAGCGGGGCCAGATCATCAAGGAAGCCTCCGGGGAGGTGTACCGGACCACCGTGGACTACACGTACTTCTCCGAGCCCATCTCCTGCGAGGCGACCAATGCCCTAGGCAGCACCAACATCAGCCGCAATGTCGACGTCTATTGTGAGTGGCTGTTTAGGGGCTTCCCGGGCGCACGCGCACTGGCTGGGCGCTGCTCGCGGCAGGGGGAACCGCCGTGGCCTCGTTGCACGTGACATAAGAGTGCCTCACAGGCTCGTAATCCGTGCGCTTTACGAAAAGCTTCCCTCGTGTTTATCTCCACCCTCATAGTCACCGAGGGAGGGGACCTGCCTGGCGGTCCAGTGGTTAGGACCCTGCACGTTCACTGCCGAGGGCGCAGGTTCAATCCCCGGTCAGAGAACTAAGATCCCACAAGCCAGGCGGCGTGGCCAAAAAAAAAAACTACTAAAAAAAAAAAAAAATCACCCGGGGAGGCTGGACTTCTTCTTCCCAGTACCCAGATGAGGGGATGGAGGCCCAAGGTCACGCAGCGAGTAAGTGGCAGAATGAGGACTGAAGAGGGTCCGCCTCTCATCAGGGCCTCCCCCTCTTCCCCAGTGGCCAGGAAGGGACCCTCGGGGAAACAGCCCACAGCTGTGGTCACAGCGTTGCGCATCAGCTCATCCACTGCCCTTTACAGATTTAGAAGCACTTTTGCAAACTTTATGCCTGACCTGACCGCCCCCTCGCCCGTCCGGGCCTCAGCAGAAAGTGCTACGACTCCCTTTTTGCACCAAGGGACTCATCTGGGTCTCCTGACCCTGATTTCACACCTTCTGCTCCCTGAAAACAGCTGTCTGCACACCCTCCCGTCACCACCCCTGAAATCCCAGGGCTGCACCCACTCTGGGAAGCAAGGCTTGGTCTGCAGGGGACTCGGGTTAGGGCGGGTGTAGGGCAACAGAGCCAAAGGCCACCTGCTTGGTGGATTGAAAAGGAGGTGGGGCGGGGCTGGACTAGAGAGTTACCTGGGAGGGCGGCCGGCGCGGGGGGGGCACCTCCAGGAGGCCTGGCCTCCCCACTCCTTATCTCAGAGCCCTGCAGTGGCCCTGCGGGGCCCTGGGTGGGCCCAGGGAGCTCGGCCAGACGCACGGGTACCTTGACTCCCGGTCACAAGGCTGAGGCCTGCAGGAGGTGGCCAGTTGACTTGAAGGCAGACACAGAGAGATTCTGGGCTGGGGGAAGGACCCTCTGCCCCCACACTGGGGTCAGGGGGGCTTCCTGGGACCAGGACAGAGGGAACGGGATGGGAGAGCCCTTGGGGGCAAGTCCAGGCAGAAATGGGACCAGAGCCGCTTTTTGGGGCTGGTTGGTGCTGCCTACCCCCATGGTGGGCCCGAGGGAGGCTGGACTGGGGGAGAGGGGTCTCCTGCTTACTGCCCAGACCCGGGCCCAGATCGGTAGAGGACTGACGCGGAACGGAAGGCAATGGGCCGGAGTGGAGGGTCGTGGCACCAGTGGTTCCCCCTCCCCCAACCAGAATGGGGCAGGGGAGGCAGCAGCAAGGAGGGTCCCCAGAGCTCCCAGCCCACGAGAGCCCTGTCTCCTCCTTCCTCCCATCGCAGTCGGGCCCAGAATGACCACGGAACCCCAATCCCTGCTCGTGGATCTGGGCTCCGACGCCGTCTTCAGCTGCGCCTGGACAGGCAACCCATCCCTGACCATCGTCTGGATGAAGCGGGGCTCTGGCGTGGTGAGTCCGCAGCTCAGACCCTGGAGGGCCCTGGAGGGGTGCGGGGTCCACAGTCCAGGAGGGAACTGCCTCCCATGGCCCCTCTCACTCTTAGATTGGGGACGTTAGCCTCCCATGAGAACTGAAGGAAGGAAGGCCCCAGAAGGAGGAGAGGGAGCCCCAGGTACCCACACGTACCCACCTTGGGTCTAAACACATTCAGCCGGTGCAGTTCTGCTTTATCCTGAGCCTTGTAAGAAAAGCAGGTGGTCCCCAAGATGCTGGGGCGAAAAGTCACTAGAAAGGCTTTTTCGCTTGCCCCAAATAGTTGTTACCCTTTAACTTTGGGGTTAAGCCTTGCTTTCTTCCTGTGTTCCCCTTTTAAAGTGTATGTGTTCTTTAGTGTGCCTAGGAGTTTCAGACATCCCTCCTCCCAGGAGGACCAGTGAGAGCCTTGGGCAGGGAAGCAGGGGGAGAAGCAGCAGAAAAGTGGCTTCTGTGTGCCCTACTGTGTGCCGAACACCGCCCTGTCCTCTGAGTGTCACTGCGCCCATTACAGGGATAAGGAGAGAGCCTCCAAGAAGATCATTAACACCCAAAGCCACACAAGCAGGCACCGCTGACGCCGGGATTCCCACTCAGAGCAGCTGTTGCCAAAGCCTGTTTTCTTTTCATCACGCCAAACCTCATCCCAAAGGGATATTGCAAATGACTCAGGAAAGACAGATCTGGGACCCTCAGAGATGCTCAGCGGCAGGATAGCTTCACCCCTGGCCAGCCTGGTACGGGCTGGTTGGCAGACCCCCTGGATGAGGAAGCCCTGGGGGCCCCAGCCAGGGAGGCCCCCTCCTTCTCTCTCACCCCCACTTTGCGTTCCCACCCTTCAGGGCTGCCGCTGGGGCGGAGCTGTTTCAGCCTCACGGGGTGCTCTGTGCCGTGGTCTCCCGCACCCGCCAGCCCGCCGGGCACACTGTGTAAGAAGACTTCCGGCTCCCACCCCACCCCCTGTTGTTGCTGAGATGCTGGAGACTGTGTACCCTGCCACCCGGCCTGCCTCTCAGCCTTTCTGGTTCTGAGACAGAGAGCGTGGCCCCTGCCCTCGGGGTCTGACCCTCCCCACTCCTCCTAGGTCCTGAGCAATGAGAAGACCCTGACCCTCAAAACCGTCCGCCAGGAGGACGCGGGGAAGTACGTGTGCCGAGCTGTGGTGCCCCGGGTAGGGGCCGGGGAGCGAGAGGTGACCCTAACTGTCAATGGTAAGACCCCACTCATGCCAGGGCAGGGCTGGAAGGGGGCCAAGAGGGTCCCTGGTGTTGCCCCAAGGGGCACACGTGGGTTCTGGGCCTCACATCCACCTCCAACTGTGGGTCCATAGTGATTACATCCACCTGTTCCAGTCCGTGTCAGAGCCCAGCCCTGGGGTGACAAAGGACCTGGGTGGTTCTCTGGTCACCTCCCTCCTCTGTGTTCCTTCTAAGGGGTCTCAGCCCTGAAAGTGATGGCTGATGAATTTATTCCTGGCCAGGAAAAAGAGTTCGAGAGCTACTGGGCAACCAACATAGATCCCATATCTACGCTTCAACCATGACCTGGGCCCCGGTGGAGAATTTAAGGGGGCATCTCCATGACTCCTCGTCTGCCTCTTCCCATTTTTAGAGCCACTCAGTGAGGAAGACCTGCCACCATCCCCACAGGGCCAAGTTCAGGGGGGGGGGGGGTCCCCTGAGGGCAGGGAACTTGTCTTATTATACGTAATAAGATCACCACAGCAGGAGAGTATTGCCATCTCTCTCCAAGAACACAGTGTGAGTTACCAGATGACTGGTACATGAGACATTCAGGGGACGGGGCCTGGTTGATGGGATGTAGGAGGTCCCAGAGAAGCTGGGACCTAGCTCAGGTCAGACCCGAGAAGGCTGTGGCACCAGGGCGGAAATTCGATGTCCCTGCCTTTATGTGTGCGTGGGCCACGCCGGCAACCGACGCAGCTGGTCTGAGAGGGTGAGGATGCTAAGACAGCTCCCTCTGTGTTTCGAAACGTCCTCCTTCCGCTGGGTTTCGGTTTCCTTGTGAGGCCTCTGCTCCCGCATAGTCTGTCTCCCGATCAAGGCTCTGAGCCCCAAGAGGAACCAAGCCACAGACCCACGTCTGTAAGGCCTCTGCTTCCTGTTCCAGACCAGGGCCCTAGTGAGGGGCTGAGCCAGGGTCCAGAAATCAGCCCAGGTGGCACACAGCTTCCTCTAGTCTCTGCTTTGCTAGAAACTAAAACCAGCTTGGTGCGGTCCCCATGAGCCAGCCCCCTCCATCTCTTTCTTTGCCTCCCCCCTCGCCAAGAGTCGTGGCAGCCCCAGAGGGAGGGTGAATCTGCTGAGACCCCGGAGCCGTCTGTCCAGGGCAGATCCCTGACTCGGAAGCCTTCCTGCCTTTCCTACGTGTCCCCAGGACGCCACCAATAAATTGGCGCTGCAGGGCTAAAAATAACAGCATCTGATCGCACCTCCATATATCCATGGCAACATGGGCTGCAGCCTTTTCTTGCCGGCTCCTGTGTCTGACACTCGGCTCAGGCGCTAGGCCCTGGTGAAATCAGCGGCCTCCCCGGCTACCCGCCACCCGCTCTGGGAGGGCGCTGGGAGTCGTGCTGGCCCATGACTACGGCCAGCTCCGCTCCGATGGCCCTGTGACCAGCCGGGCTGGGGACCCTCAGACTCACGTGTGGCCCCCGGGGTCCCCAAGCCTGAAGCTTTGAAATGAGCATCCTCATTGCTGGGGAAAACACGACGGATAAAGGAAGGACTAAAATCCGTTGTCACTTTAGACTTCCAAGCATTTCCCAACAGGGATTCAAAGCAGCTTCTTGAGGAGGGAATGCACACCTCAAAGGGACACTCCTCTTGGATGGGACACCCCAGCCTGGGCCCTGGTGTCTATCCAGGGTTTAATCTGCACTCTCCAGGGTCGTTCTTTCCAACCCCCCGCCTGTGCCTCCAATCCTCTGACACAAGCTCCCCTAGGCTGCTAGGAAGAGAAACACCCAAGAGGTTGGAGTGAAGCGAGGAGGCAGTTTGCTTGTTTCTGAATGAGGGTCATCATGCCCTGAGGCAGGAGGATGCAGGAAGTGGCCCACAGAGAGGAGCCTGCCAGCCGGCACGTGCGTGGACTTGGGAATGGACTTGTCTATACCTGTGTCTGGAGAATAGGTGGGGAGGGGTGGTGAAGCCCTTTGGGCAGGCCTGGA
Organism: Tursiops truncatus; assembly: GCF_011762595.2. Lineage (NCBI taxonomy): Eukaryota > Metazoa > Chordata > Mammalia > Artiodactyla > Delphinidae > Tursiops > Tursiops truncatus. The sequence goes on from NC_047041.1 coordinate 7,661,804, forward strand.
CTAGGCTGAAGGAATCAACACTATGAACAAATCCAAAATGAGATGAGGTTCTCATCAAAATGCATCCCGGCCGGGAGATGACTGCTGGCCATCGCCCTTTGGGGAATAAACTGGCCCATGATTTGGCTCAAACCCGGGATTTGCAGGAAGGGGGAGATAAACCGTACTACTGCTGTGTTCTGCCTCTCCCACCCCACTCTACCCTTACCCCGATTCGTGTTTTCTTTTAAGAAGCCCTTAAATGTGTATGCATTTACCTGATCGTTTTTAGAACAGCTGATGACACCGTCCCCCCCCCACCCCCACCCCAGGGAAATCCTAGCTCCTGGGGAGTGAAGGGGAAAAGGTTTTACAGGATCATCACTTTCAGCCCGCAAGCGCCAACCAAGGTCCTAAAGCATGAAGCCTTCCTGGCCAAAGGCTTCTTGGAGCTAAGGTTCCTAAGAGAGGAACTCTGAAGGCCCCCTGAGGGTGGAAGCCCTTATCTTGAGGGTCCCTCATGTCTGCCTCTCCCATCTCCAAGACGTTTCCCTTCCCAGCCTAAATGCAGTCATTTGGGTTAGTTAACAGGCAGAACTGGCCAGGAAGCACTGCTGGAATCCTGGTGGACCCTCCAGGCTGTCCGAGGTGGTACATGAGCCAGGTGTCCCCAGAGACATCCATAAACATGACCCACGCACGCACGCCCGGGCGGGATAGGATAATGTCAGGGTCAGCTTTGGAGCTGTGGTCCCACCTGGGCTGGCCAGGTATGTATGTGGCGTGCAAAGCGATGAACTAAGGGATCTCCTGAGACACATGTGAGATGAAGTCCGTGAAGGTGCCCAGCCCAAGCCATGTATGCCAGGTGGGTGGGGGGGTGATTCCCCGCTTCGCCGCTTCGTGGAGGAACATCTTTTACTTCCCTTCCTGCCTGGTTTTCCTGTCCTGCCGAGGACACCGGTTTGTTAGGCAAGCGCGCCCTCTACTGGAGATACAAGGGAATGGTTTGAAATCCAACAGCTGGCTGAGGTGGAGGTGACATTACATTCCTTCCTCCCTGACACCTCCCCCACTCCCTTCGCAGTGTACCGCCTTCTTCATAAAGGTTTCCCCACCTGCCGGGTAGAGTTCTCTCTCCTGTGAAGTCGGTTAGCACTTTGCCTGGTGCTCACCTCCCCACCTCCTGTGACAGCTCTTGATGTCTCTGGGCGTCCTGACCTAGAGGCACTCACTCACGATCCCTTGAGACGTTTATGACTGAAGGTTCATCTATCTCTGAGTCCCCTGTCTCGCCCGTCACCTTGCATATACAGGCCTCCAGTAACTGTTTGCTGAACGACTGAATGAATGTATAAACTTCTGAACTTGCCAAGAGGGGCCCAGCCAGGGCCCACCCCCTCCCGAATCCCTGATGTGATGCTGTCTCCCCAACAGGACCCCCCATCATCTCCAGCACCCAGACCCAGCACGCCCTCCACGGGGAGAAGGGCCAAATCAAGTGCTTCATCCGGAGCACGCCGCCACCCGACCGCATCGTGAGTGCCCCGGGGCGAGCAGGGAGGGCCAGTGGCACGGCCCCCAGGCTGGGCAGCCTGGTGGGTCATCTGTGCCTGCAGCCGCTCCACCACCCGGCTGGTCAGTCTTGCCTCTGCACTGCCTTTCCCCGTCGGGGAAAACTATTCCTGCCTTGTGTCTCTTGGAAAGGCATCACGAAGACAAAAATCATGGGCAGTCTCCTTTCTCAGGACAGGCTGTGCTCCTCGCCTGCGGGTGTATTTAACTCTTCTCTGCCTCTCAGCTGTGTGCCAACACAAATGGTTCCGACCAAATTCTGCATCTTGGGGGCAGAGGGCAAGTGAGGGCAGCAGAAGGGGAAAAATGATTTCTTACCTTTCCTGGGTTCAAGGCCAGCCTTTAGCAAAGTTGCAAATAGGATGCAGCTTAGAGTCAGCAGACCTCTCTCTGCGCCTCCACAGCCCTCCTCTGCTTCGATGCCGTGGAGAGTGCTGCCCCGGTTAGCAAGTTTCCCTCTGAAAGCGTCACTCCCTTCTCCCCGCCCCTCCCCGCAGTGCAGCTTGGGCCGCCTGACGGGCTCACATGTAGCCCTCCCAGATATTTGCATTTGTAGAAGTGGGGGTCTCCCACCCAGGTTCCGCTGACACTGGTAGAAGCTGGGGCGGGAAAACAGAGAGAGGTGAGCATCTCCCCGCACTGTTGGGTGTCGGGGGAGGGGTGGAGACACTGTTGTCTGCAAGCCCAGTGCCCAGGCGGTCCTGCCGAAAGGCCGCCCAGGTCCAGTTCACAGGGCAGTCTCACCTTTCCCCAGGGCGGCAGCACCTGAAGGGGCGTGGGAGGCACACGCCAACAGCTAAGGTGTCACCCTGTAGATGAAGTCCTTGTTAGAGCACTGGTGCGTTACACACTTCCTCAGGCATTCAGTTCATTCACTGTCTGAGTCACACAGAAAGGGCAAGGGTCCACGCGTAGAACTAATGCCTACGCCTCCCTCTTCCCTTCACTCTAATCTTTTTGAAGTGTAAGTGTAACACGTGCTGGTGTCGATAATATCCTGTTCACAGTCACACTGTCTTCCTCTTCGTGGAAATGGAACTCTAGGCCAGGGGTTCTCAACCTGGGCGGTTCTGCCCCCAGGGGACATTTGGCGACACCTGGAGACATTGTAGGGTGCAGCTAAACACCCCACAGAGCCCAGGGCAACATGGTGGGGCAGGCGGTGACAGTGTACGGGAAAGGGCTCTGAGAAGAGGTAAACGCTCACCGGCCGAAACCAAGCTGCACTAAGGTTCTCACAAACGCAGCTCTCAGAGCGTAACGTTTGTACAAAGACACGCACGAAGTAACCAAACCAGACTCAGTCAGCCTGGGGCTGGCCTTCACCACCATCTGTCAGGGGCCCCAGCTGACGGAGGGGCTCCCATCGCCGCCCCAGAGCCCCTGCTTGCCTGGGAATATGTTCCAGCAAAAAGCCGCGTAAGGCCCCGTGTCGATGGAAATACCCTCTGAGGTGGCCCAGCCTGTGTGTGTGTACGTGTGTGTGTGCTACGTGTGGGGCGGTAGGTGTACCCGTGTTGTGACATGTGTGTGTGCTGTGTGCACACGTGTCTGTGCTGTGTGTTGGGACGTGGGCGTACTGGCGTGTGCACGTGTTGGCACTGTGGGTGGGACGGTAGGTGTACCCATGATGTGACGTGTGTTTGCGGGTGCAGTGCTGTGCACACACCTGTTGTGGCGTGTTTGCGGGCGCTGTGCTGTGTGCACACGTGTTGTGGCGTGCGCGTCGACCTGTGCCGTGTGGCGGTGAGCGTGAGCGCGGGCCTGGCAGCGTCCACCCAGGAGCAGGGAGGCGGCACGGTGGTCCTGGCGGGGCGGCTCTGGCAGGATGTCCTCCTAATTCTGCGCACCTGGGCAGGCCTGGTCCTGGAAGGAGAACGTGCTGGAGTCGGGGACATCGGGCCGCTACACGGTGGAGACGGTCAGCACCGAGGAGGGCGTCATCTCCACGCTGACCATCAGCAGCATCGTGCGGGCCGATTTCCAGACCATCTACAACTGCACCGCCTGGAACAGCTTCGGCTCTGACACGGAGATCATCCGGCTCAAGGAGCAAGGTGGGGCTCCCCGCGAGGGCAGGGCCCCAGGCAAGGTCCTCCGGGGCCCTGGGGGGGACAGAGCGCCTACACTTGCGGGCGGGCAGGAGGCCCTTCCTCACCTGCCACGCAGCCGCTGCCGGTCGGCCGGCCCCCCGAGCCCAGGGGCACTGGCCTGCACCAGAACAAGAGGAGGACAGCTGCCCAGGTGCCGGCCCCTCAGCAGGCGCCGCGTTGCCAAAGGCCCTGGCTGCCCCGCTCTCAGCGGTTCCCTGGGGCCCTCTGGGGGCGTGATCGCTGAGCCGTGTCCCCACGGGGATGCACCAGGATGGGCGTATTGGGGAACCTGGCCCAGCCCGTTAAGCCAACAAGCCAGTCCAGTTGCCCCAAACCTGAGGGTGCCCGTGCTAAGCTAAGGAGTGGCACTTGAGCTGTCCAATCCCTGGTGTGCAGGGGACTGGCCTCAGGCTGCCTGCAGCTCCCCATGGGGACACAGGAGACACTTGGAGCGCTGTGCTCTGAAGGAGACCCCAGCCAGCAGGGCAGCGCCGGGCAGAAGGGCTCAGAGCTCGGAAGGACTCAGGCTCGGAGGGCGGGGAGCCTCAGAGGGGCATGGAGGGGGTTCCAGAGAAGTGAGGCAGCCAGCCAGTGGCACACCAGGTCCTGAGATGGGCTGCGGATCTAGCCCCTTGGCCAGCGGGGGTTCGTCCAAGACAGGAACGGTCCAGGGGGCCTCGGCCCTGGCAGTCTCCGACCCCTCCAAGCTTAAGGCCCACCCACAGGCTGTCAGGCCTTGGAAGAGATTCTGGGCCAAGCAGGTGGTCTCAGCTGGGCCCCTGGGGCTGCAGTGCTGCCCTGTGGACCGCGCATTGCTCCCAACGCCTCTTCCCTAATAAGTGCTGCTTTGCTAATGCTTTGCACATAATTTGCATAATATCATCCACACGTCATCCCAACCCTCCCGGTCCACTGTTGCCTCCCCTCCATGTCTTCCCCTCAGTGCCCCACCCCTCTACCCGCCCCTTAGTGTTCTCACCCCCGCTCCTCAGAGCCAACTCCCACCCCAGCCTTGACCTCTCTCTCTGGTCCCACCCGTCTGGAGTCCCTAAGTCAGTCTGAACGAACTCCGGGTTCAGTTCGGCCAGCCCAGATCTGTGGGGCATCCTGGAGATGTGATGCAGGAGGGAGCCCCCAACCACTCCAGAGCCTCCAGAGGGCCGCCCCCGCCCCCAATCCCACCCCACCCTGGCCAGCCAGGCCCTGGCTGTGGACTCTTGCTTTATTTCCAAACAGGTTCGGAAATGAAGTCGGGAGCCGGGCTGGAAGCAGGTACGAAGGAGACATGAGACTCCCCGGGATGGGGGAAGGGGCTGCTGGGCTAGAGGGGGAGGGAGCCCAAAGTGTGGGTCGGGAGGCCAGGGCAGCCGCTAACTTCTCTGCCCTCCCCCATCTTGAGACTTTAGTGCAGTCAGAGCAGCAGGGAGAGAGCCTCCAGGCAGCACGGGTCTAGAGACCCCGAGACCTGTCTCCACTGTTGCTGCCCCCCGCAGGCTCCTGGCAGCCCAGGGCACTTGCTCCTCCCCCGTCTTTCCTCCCACCCCTCCTCTTCTGAAGCCCTGACTCCTCCCCCTGGGGTCAGCTCCCCCCCACCTGACTCCGCTTCTCACCATCACCACCAGCTTGGCCATCGCTTCCAAGAACACCTGGGCCGCCCAGCCCGGCTGTGGCCTGCGTAATCCATGCTGACCCCGTGCTTTCTGCTGGCTGCCTCCTTCCCGCACTCCTGCATTCCCCGTGGAGCTGTCATCTCACCACCGGGCTGAGGCCGCTGGGCAGTGCCTCTCTACCCGGGGACTCAGCAGCAAAAGGGGTCACCAGGCTCCCTGGGTTGAGTTGCTCTCTCTTGGGACCCCACAGGAGACAACTGCCCCCCACCCTCCAGGGAGAAACCCAGAAAAGAGAATCAGGACATGGCAAGCCAGACCCTACAGGGTCGGCAAAGGCCATGACGAAGATGAGGGGTCCCCTGCCCTAGTTCTCCCGCCACACCGGCCCAGGAGGCGCTTCAGCAAGTCCCTGGTGGGTCCCGCTCAGCCCCTCCCCTCTGGGCGGACGGCCCCTTAAAGAGCAACAGGCCGGGCACAGGCCAGCACAAGGTGGGCACACAATATCAACTCCTGCTGTGTTCTCCCTGACGCCCCTCAGGGCCACTCCTCGTGCTGAGCTGGTGTCACCCTCTGTCTCCATCTCTTCTGTGCCTGCACCCTGGGTCCCCCGCCCAGGACCCTCTCCCTCTGCCCCCGCCCACCCACTCAGGACAGTCCTCCAGATAAGATGGCTACCACCACGACCCCCCAGCTGTTAACAACTTAAGGAAATGTGGACGCCAGAGGCACAGCTGCCTTAAATACCGCTTCCCTGGTTCTCTGGTTTCACAGACCTTGAGGCCCAGAGAGGTTAAGGACCCTTCCACCGTCATCCTTTGGCTCTGAGCTCAGCTGAGACAAGACCCGAGTTTTCCAAGGAAATGCCCTAGGAATCTCGGAGAAACTGAATTCAACTCAAATCAATAAAATTCAAAAGCATGGAAGCAACGAACTTCCAACGCGGCTTTCCTTTCCTAGAGGAATTCAAACCTAGAGACAGGGCCGTCTCACTGTCAGAGCAAGCTCGCAGGGCTGGCGAGGTCAGGTCCATTGTCTCACCCCTGACTGTTGAGACCAGCCCAAACGCCTCCCATTTTCAGTCCCCGAGTGTTTGGTGTTTGTCGCACCCACCTCCTCCCCGTCGCCTCCCCTGCGCTCCCTACAGGGCTCCAGTAGGCAGGTGATGAATGCACCAGTGTGCCAATCCTGGGCTGGAAGGAGAGCCCCAGCCTGACGGCCAACACTGCCAACCGTTGGACACGCGCTCCTTCCGTGAGAGGGACCACACCCCCTCCCAGCAGCGTCTCCAGGGGCCAGGGTCTGCGGGGTTCTTCCTTTCTTTTGCTCTTTAAAGAAAACGACAGCGAGAGGCGAGAGGCCAACCTCCAGCTCAGGACAGATACCTGGAGTCCCCAGTCATCCACACTGAGAGCGTGGGGTAGGGGCAGCAGCTGAGTCTCAAAAAGGGGCTTTCCTATCCTTGTATCTGCTGCGGTCCTCCTTCCCACACAGACACGAGGGCAAAGGCTGGGATCGGTTTGGGTGCCAGGCTCTGTGCCAGCCTTTACCTGCCTGCATTCACCCATCTAAACCCCAGACCCGCCCCTGAGGCAGGCACTGTAATTATCCTATTTTACAGGTAAAGAAAAGAGAGGGTAAAGTACGATGCTCTGGGCTGTACAGAGGACGTGAGATTTGTAGGATGCCATGGGACGCAGTGTGCGGAGCTGGGCAGGATGAGGGGGGTGGATAAGAGGAGACGTGGATTTGCACTGGCTCTACTGTAGCTGTGTGTCCTTAACCAAGTCACTTGACATCCCTGGACCTCAAGGTTTCCATCTATAAATGGGAGGCTTGGACTCTCTGAGCCCTAAGCTCTCCTGCCCCTGCATTCTCTAGTTCTAACCCGCCATGGACTACTCAGGGCCCCACGTCATATGCTCAGGCCCCCTCTGCAGACACAGAAGGGTCAGGACTGTCTGGAAGAGCGCCCACACCAGCCTAACATCACCCTCCCCACCCCCATCTCTACTTGGCTAGGGCAGGAGACAGAGTACAGGAACTCAGCAGGGAGGGAAGCTTTGCCTAGCTGGAGTTCCAGGTGCCTCTCTGGCGGGGTGGGGTGCCGGGATTCCTGCCCAGAGGACTGGCCCAGGAGAGGAGGGGGCAGGACTGGGCATCTCTCCTTAAAGAGGTGGGGGGAAGGACTTCCCTGGCGGTCCAGTGGTTAGGACTCCGCGCTTCCACTGCAGGGGGCACAGGTTCGATCCCTGGTTGGGGAAGTGCATGCCATGCAGCGCGACCAAAAAAAAAAAAAAAGAAAGAGGTGGAGGGAGCTGTGATCCTGCCCTCCGGCCCCTACGACGTGGCCCCTGGCTGTTACCACCTGTGATGCCCAGGTCTGGAGGGGAAGTTGCCTCAGACCTGAAAACTCTCTAAAAGCTGCTTGTCCATTGTCCACCCTCTGCACCTGGGAAAGGGAAGAGAAGGAAAAAGCGAAGCGAACGAACAGCGGCAGTGACCCTGGTCATTTTCCAAAGAAAAGCCAGGACTTAACGACTCTCCTGGTGTATCACCTCGGAGAGCTCAGCGTACCAGCCTTGCCTCTCACCTCCCACGTTCCCCTCCCCTCCCTGTGTCTGCGTGCCTCTCTGCCCCCACCACTGCTGCCATCTTTCCCAGGTCTGCCCGCCCTCTCCGCCACACCGTGTCCCGCCCGAGCTGACCCCTGTTGGACTGTGCCCGCGCCTGCGCAGGCCCCCGTGGCCTTTCCCCGGAGCGCCCACGCGCCGTGGTCTGGCCCCAGCTCGGCAGGGGCTGTGCCCAAGGAACTGGGTGAGATCTGGGGGGAGAGAACGGGCTGCCCCAGCTCCCTCATCAGCCTGCTTGCTTCTCTCCCACAGAGGCTGTGCCGATGGCCGTCATCATCGGGGTGGCCGTAGGAGCTGGCGTGGCCTTCCTCGTCCTTCTGGCAACCATTGTGGCCTTCTGCTGTGCCCGCTCCCAGAGAAGTACGGGAGGGAGACCCGGGAGCTCAGGGAGGGGGGCAGAGAAAGAGGCCAGCTTAGACTGCCCCGGAGTAACAGCAGGAGTACAGCAAACAGGGCCCTACCAGGGCTGTGAGCTGCTGGGGCAGGGACGGGCCTCCCGCATCTTTTCACATGCGGTGCTTTGCGGCATCTGCTACAGAGCGGGCGCCCCACTGCTGCTGAGCTGGACGGAAGTGAACTTCATGCACCTCAGATTGAACATACACGGCACTCTCCACCCATCGGGAACTGTACTGAAACCCGGGGGTGGGGGGGTGGGGGGAGGTGACCTTTGCCCTCCAAGATCTGCTAGTCGAACCAGAAAAGCAGGTCACTCACACAGGAAAAAAAAGGGGGTTCAGGGAATTGCTTTGGGGGGACTCCTAAAGGTCTTTTAGTTGTTAGCCATAAAGTGCTGGGGTTGCGCTTTTTTTTTTTTTAACATCTTGTTGGAGTATAATTGCTTTACAAAGGTGTGTTAGTTTCTGCTTTATAACAAAGTGAATCAGTTATACATATACATGTGTTCCCATATCTCTTCCCCCTTGCGTCTCCCTCCCTCCCACCCTCCCTATCCCACCCCTCCAGGCGGTCACAAAGCACCAAGCTGATCTCCCTGTGCCATGCTGCTGCTTCCCACTAGCTAGCTACCTTACGTTTGGTAGTGTATATATGTCCATGCCTCTCTCTCGCTTTGTCACAGCTTACCGTTCCCCCTCCCCATATCCTCAAGTCCATTCTCTAGTAGGTCTGTGTCTTTATTCCCGTCTTACCCCTAGGTTCTTCATAACCTTTTTTTTTTTCTTAGATTCCATATATATGTGTTAGCATACGGTATTTGTTTCTCTTTCTGACTTACTTCACTCTGTATGACAGTCTCTAGGTCCATCCACCTCACTATAAATAACTCAGTTTTGTTCCTTTTTATGGCTGAGTAATATTCCGTTGTATATATGTGCCACGTCCTCTTTATGCATTCATCTGTTGATGGACACCTCGGTTGCTTCCATGTCCTGGCTATTGTAAACAGAGCTGCAGTGATGCACTCTTCACTTGTGTGTGCCTGGAGTCTCCGTCCTGGGCGTAGCTCTGAAGTTACATGTGCTAGACAGACACGTGGAAGGGTAAATGGGATGGTGGAGACGGTGGGAACAATAGAGACTGTCTTGTGGCCCCGCCTCTTCCACCCCGTGACCCTGGGCAAGCCACAGCCACTCCAGGCCTCGGTTCTCTCCTGTGTAATAGCAAGGGGTCGGCTGATGTGACTTTCGGGGCCCCACCCGGCTCTGACATTCTATGAGCGGAAGGCACAAAAAGAATAATCAGGGTAAGCCTGCTCCCTCCTCTGCTTGGCAGCCTTCACGTGTTGAAAGAAAGTTGCGTGTGTCCTCCCCTCCGAGCTGAGCAGCCTTGCTCTCTTGAGGGCCCCCAGTGATGCGGTCTCAGGCCCTCCCTCACCACCCGCTCAGTGGACATCATGGGGGAGCATATTTCAGCAGGAGTTTTCTAACAGAGCTCTCCAGGTATAAATCGGCTTCTTCCTCTAGAAGCCGTAAGCTCTCCATTACGGAAGCTGGACCACTAGTGCAGGGACGTTTCTGCTTTGGGTGGGAGGTTGACCATGGGATCTCAAGGTCCTTTCTAACAGATGTGTGATTCTCTGAACAGAGAGATCAGAGCCCGGTAGAGTAGGTCAGGGAAGACTTCTAGAAGGAGGTGAGAACTTAGTAGGATGACCAGGTGGCCGAATGGTTGGGGATGACCACCCACGCCACGGGAGAGGCAGGGAAAGGCTGAGGGTCGTGCAACCAGGAGCCAGCAGAGAAAGTACTCTGAGGTCCCAACAGCCCACGGCACGTCCAGACAGGTTCTGTTACCAGGTGGGCCCTGAAACTGCTGAGTTCAGGGGCTGGAGGGGAGGGGAGAGCTTGACATCTCAGGCCCTAATGCCTGAGATGACAACTGATTCTGTCGTCTACACTTTCCTATTTTATGGCCAGATCTCAAAGGTGTCGTGTCAGCCAGGAATGACATCCGGGTGGAGATTGTCCACAAGGAGCCTGCCTCTGGCCGGGAGGCTGAGGAACAGCCCACCATCAAGCAGCTGATGGTGAGAATGTCATCTTATCCCCGCCCCACCCCGACCTCTGCGCCCTGAAGCTCCCAGAACCAGAGGCTTCCTGATGCTCTAGATGCTCCTGACAAGCAAAGCATCAGGCAAGATGTGCTTCCCCCCCATAACAGGCCAGGCACCTCCAGGCAGACCTAGGAGACACTGTGGGTTGGGTTCCAGACCGCAGTAAAGCTAGTCACGTGGAATTTTTGGTTTCCAGTACATGCAGAAGTTATGTTTATCCTATATCCTGTAGTCTATGAAGTGTGCAATAGCATTATGTCTTTAAAAAGGTACCTATCTTAATTAAAAAATACGTTATTGCTAAAAACTGGTAACCATCATCTGAGCCTTCAGTGAATAGTAACATCAAAGATCACTGATCACAGGGACGGTCCAGTGGTTAAGACTCCGCGCTTCCACTGCAGGGGGTGTGGGATCCCACGTGCCGTGAGGCGTGGCCAAAAAGAAAAAAAAAAAAAGATCACTGATCACAGATCCCCATAACAAAGATGATAATAATGACAAAGTCTTAAATTCTCAAGAATGACCAAAATGTGACACAGAGACACAAAGTGAGCAGCAGATGCTCTTGGGAAAATGGTGCCAAAGGACTTGTCCTCTGCAGGGTTGCCACAAGCCTTGGATTTATAAAACATGAGATATTTGTGAAGCGCAATAAAACGAAGCGTGCTCGTATTCTCAGCCAACAAAGATTTATTGTGTGTCTACTATATTGTGCTTGGGGTTCTTGGAGACTCAAAGGCATCTAAGATGCAGTCCCAGCTTTCAAGGGACCCATTGTCCAGTAGGGAGAGAAGATGTGCATAATTGCCGTAAGATGTTGTGATATAACATATAATCCCCCACACATAGGTATTATCAACATCCAGTACATGCCCTGCTCCCCCCATCTCCCCAGAAGTCTGCAACAAGCATAGGTTCCTCTTTGGGGACTGGATGGCTTTAAACTCATAATTTCTTCTCCTCCCGAGCCCCCTCGATGGACCGTCACCCATCCATCTGTCCAAACAAAATCCCGGAAAACTCTGCTAGAAAACTCTGGTGCCTACTGTGTCACGGTTATAATATGTTGGAGTAGCAGCTGCAAGCAGGTCGGTCAAGAGCATGGGCCTCTCTGTGCTTCAGTCTCCTCTTCTAGGATAGGATGAAGGTCATGGTACATGGGGTCGGGGTGAGGGCTCAGTGGATGAACCCCTGAAGAGGCTGGAGCCAGTGGAACACAGTGAGGGCTCAAGGAACGGTCGCTATTTGCTTTGCTGTGAAATCACCTGTTTCCTTATCTGTCTCCACTAGACGGTGAGCAAGCTGCCTTACTCATCCCTGTGTCCCCAGAGCCTTCCACGGTCCCTGGGAGATGCTCACCAACGTTTAGTGAATTGAAATGACGTTTTCTCTGCTGCTCGTCTTCTATCCAGTTGATTTTCAGGTCCCGACAATTCCACTTCAGAATCTTTTCAGAGCTGTGCCCCTGCCTCTTCTCCACTATAACTCCTAAGTGCAGGCCTCACCACGGCTCCCCTGATCCATGACAGCCTCCTCCCAAGTGGTCCCACATTCTAATCTTTCACCACTTTACTCTCCACCCTCCAGAGTCCCACAAAGGGTCCTTCTAAGATGCAAATCTGATCCTGTTACCGTCCTACTTAAAGACCCTCGGTGGCTCCAGACCTACCTGATATTCCAGCAGCAGGCGGGTCATCAAGACCCTTCAGCAGGAAGCGGCTTCCGACCTGTCCAGCCCCGTCTTCCTGCCAAATGCATCCAGCCCTCCAACACCCCAGAGAACTTGCAGTTCCCAGCCCTCGAGTCTTTTATACCTCGGAGGCTTTGCACTGCTGTTCCCTCGGCCTGTTGATTTTGTCTGTTGAATTTCACATTCTCCTTCGAGAGTCAGCTCAAGTGTCACCTCCTCCACAATTTTCCAGGCTTGCTCCACCGTGGCTGGCAGAGCTCTGCACTTCCTGGTGCTCTCCCCAAACACTCTGCATGTTCCTCTTTCATAGTGCATTTCTCTAATTACACGTCAGCCTCCCCAAGTATCCCAGCGTTCCTCAAAGACAAAGAGACAAATGTCTACTTCGCCCAGACCTAACATAGTGTCTGACACAGATGAACGGTCAGTCTTACAAGGGAGGGGACCACAGTCCAGACCTGGGCAGGAATGGACGTCTCTGTTGATGAGATTGATTGAGTCTAGTGTGAAAATACCCACGCCTGTCCTTCATCCCCTGGGGACCTTGCATTCCCTCTCACTGGGATATTCTGACTGCCTCTGACCGTTTCCACACCATTCTCCAGTCCAGACCCTCAGGGAAGGGGGGGGGTCACTCAGTCGTCAGTTAAGAGTGGGAGATAAGAAGAACCCGCTGAGGGCTCCCCTTGGGGAGACCTTCGTCCAGCCACTCCCTTCACCCCCGGCACCGATACAGCCCCAACACTGAGGAGAGGCGGGCTGAGAAGCTGAATCTGGAGGAAGAGAAGAACTCAATCCAGATAGAGCCACAGCACTTACTGGAAAATGAAAAAAGCAGCATTAGTGGGGAAGTGACAGGATGGAAGCACGCTGGCTGATTCTGTGGGGCTCCAAAAAGAGATCAGGAAAGTGAGTCACAAGGGAGAAGACACAGCCCCGTTCTGAGAGTGGGTGGGAACCTGGCCCAGATCATGTCATGTGCAGAAGGGATACATGGGAAGAACATTCTGTGCCACAGGACAAGAACCACTGTGGCTGTTCACATTCATAATAACCCCACTGTGTGCCAAGCGTGCTTTACTTTTCACCTTAAGTCTAATTATTTTTTTAATTTCCAGTAGTTTAGCGCCTTGCCGCTTCATTCATTCATCCGACATAAACATAACAATTGTGACAGTCCTACTGTATGGCACGCGCCACGCCGGGCACCGGCCAATCAAAGAATGAATAAAACACAATTAAATATGATTCCACTCCGGAAGGATTTTGGTCGATGACCACAGTGTGTAAGGCGCTGCACCAGGTGTGCTGGAGAACCAAAGAGAAACAGGAAATGATCTTGTCCCCAGGCTCTCTGGCCTCTGTTCGGGAAGATAACTTCGAATAATCTAAGTCCTTGCTGTGAATGGCAGGTGAGGCCCTAGTTGCCAGCACCTCAGAGGTGGTTATTCACTGATTCCTTCTCAAGGCCGTCATGAAGCCTAGCCCCGCAGAGGAGCTGCGGGGCCCCGACCCCTGCCCAGAGGTTCTGCAGTTATTTATCTACAAGCCCAGCTCCCTGATGAGCACAGCTGTTCTGTAATGTCTCCTGACCTCTGTTTGCCTGGCCCTGAGCACAATGCCTGGCCTGAAGTCAATAAAGGCTCACTGAATTGAACCGAATCAAAGCAAGATCTCTGGAGGAGATAACCGTAGCCCACGGGAAGGAAGACGGTGGTGGGTCTTAGAGACCTGCCCTGCACCCACCCACCTCTGGGTCTCCGGCTCTCAGGAGGGGTGGGGCTAGGGGTCCAAGAACAACAGTGAGATCTGGAATCTCCTCCAGGCTCTTGTCACCTGCCTCCAGGGGCCAGGCAGTGAGAGGTGGCGGGGAGGGGAGGCACAGATGGCAAGCATCTTTTGAGTGCATTTCTCCGGCTTTTCCTTGGGGGAAGTGGACGATTAGCCCACCTCCTACCCACTGAGCAGCGATTTCTGGGTTGTAGATGGACCGGGGTGAATTCCAGCAAGACTCAGTCCTGAAGCAGCTGGAGGTGCTCAAAGAAGAGGAGAAGGAGTTTCAGAACCTGAAGGTAAGAAGGGCCCTGGGTTACGACACGCCTGGTCTTCAGCTCTGATGACCCAGGCCCCAGATCCAGGCACAGATAGAAGGGACAGTCCCCCACAAAGCCACCTGCTCTCTCGCCCCAACACCAAGGGGCTGAGAGAGTTAAGGTTGAGCTCTCACGGTTCTCCCCTCCCACGACCTCTTCACCAATAACGTTTTTAATACCGTTTCCAAGTTCCGGACTAAAACAAAAAACAATGAAAGCCTGGCTTTCACATGGCCTTGAGCTGCCCTGAAATAACAAAACGTACCGGTCAAGACCCCACTTGAACACCTGCCAGCATCCTGCCCGGGCTGACCCTCCCGACCGCCCCCACCAACGCCTCTCCCGCTGTCCCCTTCCTCCTGTCTGTCCCTGGCCCTCCCCATGGACGGTGGGACTGGCTCCCGTCCGGTGCTGTGACGCCGCTCTCCCCCCGGCCCCCCAGGACCCTACCAATGGCTACTACAGCGTCAACACCTTCAAGGAGCACCACTCGACCCCCGCCATCTCGCTGTCCGGCTGCCAGCCGGACCTGCGCCCCGCGGGCAAGCAGCGAGTGCCCACGGGCATGTCCTTCACCAACATCTACAGCACGCTGAGCGGCCAGGGCCGCCTCTACGACTACGGGCAGAGGTTCGTGCTGGGCACGGGCAGCTCATCCATCGAGCTCTGTGAGCGGGAGTTCCAGCGGGGCTCGCTCAGCGACAGCAGCTCCTTCCTGGACACGCAGTGTGACAGCAGCGTCAGCAGCAGCGGCAAGCAGGACGGCTACGTGCAGTTCGATAAGGCGAGCAAGGCCTCGGCCTCCTCCTCCCACCATTCCCAGTCCTCTTCCCAGAACTCCGACCCCAGCCGGCCCCTGCAGCGGCGGATGCAGACTCACGTCTGAGGATCCCCGGCCGAGGGCGGGAGGGCCGGGGAGGGCGGGGCCTCGGCCTGGCTCTGCAGAGACTTTGCAGAGGACCCCGGAAGCAGCCGCCTCCACCACCCTCCTGGCAACCCCGATCAAGCACAAATGCGGGCCCAGCTGCCGGGCATCGGGGCGTGGAGGTGGGGACGTGGTCAGAGGATGCCGCTGAGCGCAGTGTGCTCCGTGCTGGCCGCCCTCGGCCCCCGGCCCTTTCCTGGCGGCCCCTCCTCTACCTGCCCCTCCCACAGGCTCCAGAGGCAGCTATAACTCTGCTTTCATGAAACTGCCGTCCACGCTCCGGGCTTCGGAGGAGCTCTGCCCCTTGCCGCCCGCAAGCCCTCCCCCGACTCCCACCGTGCCTGTGCTCCTGTACAGCCCCGGGGAGCAGGGCGTCAAGTGCTTGCCGGCACGGAGCTGCCCCAGAGACCTCAGCGCCCCCTGCCCCTCCTGGTCCAGACTCCAGAGGCTGAGAAGCCAGAACGGCCCTGGCTGACACACTGGCCCGGAGCCCACCCCCAGTTTGTTCGGTGTTTTGTGTCCATACCCTTACAGTTCTGTCCTTGGACTGGATGCCTCTCAACTCTGAGGTGGGACTGGCCCAATCAGAGACTGGTGTTTGGGAGGGAGGGGGAGGGAAGGAGGGGGGAACGTGACACTCGGGGACCCCTCGCCAGGCTGTGCGACTCAGAGCCTCCCCACGCGCCCCTGCTTCGTGTACTCCCCTCCTCCCCTCTGCACATTCGGAGTCAATATAAGGAGTGTGAGCCTCTCTGGTCAGGGTTCTTTAAACAGCCGTTGGAGAGACTGTGTCCCAGGATCTGTGGGGTTTGAGGGGACTAGGGGGCAGGCCTTTAAGGTGATGAGACTCACCTTCTCAGCTGAGCCTAGATTCACACAAGGAACCATGGTCCTGTCCTCAGTAAGGCTCCTGGGGCAAGAGAGAAAGCATATCTGCACCTCACTCCTGCCTGCCACCTGAGAATAAAGGTGAGGGGTCCTTCCTCCAACAGATGCGTTCTACTCTTTTGTTCCTGCAGAGTCACAGCAAGACCCCAAGAGCTCAGAGGATGCTTTGGGAACGCAGGGTTCCTTGCCCTGCTTTGATTTGGTTTTCCCAGACAGTGGAGAGCTCTGGTCATGGTGACAATAGGACCTATGGGCAGACTCCTCTCCTTGCAGATGTGCCCAACCCAGAGGGCGCACGAAACCAACCACCTGACTCACGCCAAATACAGCTCAGGGGCAAAGGGGTCAGACTGCACATTGGAGGGGTCCTTCTAGGCCTTTCTCTCAGCAATATTCTGCAAGGGTGGCTCCCTCTGTTGGGGGTTCAGGGGAGGAGGCCCTCTTCAAAGAGCCTGTGCCACCAGGCAGCCCAACGCTCTGAGACTCAAATGATGTTCTACGGATGGCTTTGTCTGGGTGGAAAGCTTGACGTGGTGCTGGCGGACAGGCTGGGCTGGATAAACAGGGCCAAGTTAGGATGCAACCTCTGCAAGTAGGATTCAAACAGAACTCCGGAGAACCCACACTGTCCCAAAGGTTGGAAGTTCCTCCCCAGATTTAGACCCTTCTCCTCCAACCTTCCCTGGGAGTCCTTACCCACCATGGGAACCTTCATCACAAAAGCCTGTGCTTCTTTCCTCCACTGATGCCTTGGATGGCCCCAACCCACAGATGGTATACATAGCCTTCCTAGAGCCTCCACCCAGAGGATGTTTCTGCTTCCACCATATTTCCTATTGCTTCAAAACCCTCCACCTCCTTAGATATCTTCCTTTGCAGCACCCAAGCCTGAGGTAGTAGAAACTGATGAGAAATGTAAGTGTACATCCCAGCCCCACATCCTGCTCCTGGTACCATTTCTGGCCCAGCACAGATGCCTGTGGGCTCCAGGTTAATCTTGACAAGTTCTCTTCCTTCCCATACACGTTTTGCCTTTGCCAGCAAGGAGTAAGGGTCTAAGATCAGATGCAAAATGCCTTGGTGTGCTAGAATAAGGAAGAGGATGACCTAAGAGGATCTGTCCATTCATTTCTCCTAGCCTTCCCCACCTTGGAGGTGGGCGGGACATCTCCTTCCTAAGCCTCACCACAGCCTACCTTGCCCCTCACCCCCTGCCCACATCCTCCCCCCGTCACACACAGCACTTATAATAGGATGGAGGTACCCATTCTTTCTTGGAACCCAAGGTTATGGCACAGAATAACCTGGAGAACAGGGAAGAAATCTGATCTCCTGGAGAACAGAACCCTCTTCTCCCTTGGGAACCTCAGACACTCCCAGGGTGGGAACGTGGACATCACGGAAGATGGGGCTGCACAGTCAAGACTCGGCTACACGGGGCCCACTCCCTGAGCTCTCTCCGAGGCACAAACACAGCAAAGAATTGCCGAAAGGGTAGGAGATCACAAGTAAGGCCCTGGTGAAAGAGATGAACATAGGCAGGGGAAATCAGTAGGCTCTGGTGGCCTCTGGACCGTTGAGGCACTGAGAAGGATGCTGGACTGAGCAGTGTGCATTCTTCAACCCCTCTGACTCCATTTACTTCTCACGTAGGAGTGAGGGGACAAGAAAGCTGGTAAAGGGAAGTGTTAAAAAAAAAAAATTAAGGCAGTGGGAAGCCCTGAATTTCCCTGTAGGTGATTTCAAGTTAACTGAAATGAGTGCTTCACGTTTGTCATCATTTAATTCTCACAATTCTACCAAGTATTACCGTTTTGCAGACGAGGGAGTGAACTTAAAGAAGACCGGCCCAAGGTCACAGAGCTAACAAGTGACAGCACGAGATGTAAACATATGATTTCCTCTGTGAAACGTTTCCATTCTACAGTGCAAACCCAAGGCCACTTTCATCCTAGAATAAGATGAAAACGGCCGACGCTGAAGGCCATGAGCTGGGACCCACTCGGGGGCAGGCTGAGCAAGGACAGGCCACAGCTCCAGTAGGAAAACAGGACAGGCATCCTCCACCGCCACTCCCCAAATGACCTGGAAAGACCACGACTCCCTGGGAAAGCTCGTCTGTGTATCAAATCACCCCCACCCCTCCCAAGGCCAGGATCCAGTTTTCTGATAGCTTTACAATTCGTTACTGGCTCCGAGTCACTGGATGGGGGCCCAGTTTCTGACTCTCAGGCTCACTATCAGTCTGGGAAGGCCAGGGTTATTTCCATCACGTCTTCAACTTTCATGGAACAGGAAATGGTCTCATACAAAGCACTAGAGCACCACAGCAAATCCACCTCTGATGGAGACTACTGAAACAGTGCTCTAAAGGAATAGGCCTTGAAGCTGCCTTTGAGCTTCCGGAGTAGAGAGGAACAGGGGGAAATAACAGCAAATGTGAAGCAGCCCTTGGGAGATTTCTCAGAACAGGAGAAAAGAGCCAACAGGAATTCTGCTTCTCGCTTCCTATATGGGGGCGGCATACACGAGGCACCGTGGCCTTTGCTATTACGGGATCAGAACTGAAATCGCCAGGTACACACTCCAGGAGTCCCATCAGCCCTTCCCAGGTATTGTACTCTGTTTATGATGGCGCCAGAAAAAAAAGACGAGGGGGAGTCCTGTGATCAGTCTCTTCTCTAGTAAGTTTCCCTACAAAATCAACCCTTGATTAAAATAAAGGTATAAATATTTAAATAAAAACTATCCTAATTTGCATAGAGATTTTTATTTAAAATACCACTTGGGGTGCCTGCTTTAAAGAAACATGAATGTTTAGACATAAACTGATGACATCTCAACTAAATCTTGATGTTTACTTTCCCTTTAAAAAAGCCTTTTAGAAGCCTCTTATGGAAGCTGTTTTTAGGAGCTGTAACCACAGGCCAGCTTCAGCATCGAAACTACAAGCGATCTCTGAGAGTCACTGATAAAACATTCCCTTGCTCTGACAGTTACTTCTTACACCCAGTAAGGCTGTAATCATCTTTTCCCCAACCCGCTATGTTTCCACCTTCCTAATTAGGTCATAAACTGGGAAAAAACAAGTAAGGATTTGTTTTCCTGGATGAATCCACTTGTGTTTTAGGGAGAGGACCGCCCACTCTTGCCCTCTCTAGCTGCTGTTCTTCCTGGATCTGTCTCCTCCTTCTCTTTATTGGCAAAGTCTTGGACATACACGAAAGCTTTCGGACCACAGGCCCTGTGGTTTCATGCCTACCCCAGCCCTCATCTTTAAAAGGCCTTCTGTGAACACATGCCATTCACAGGATCCATTGTTGAGTTTTGGTCTACATCCCGGGTGCCCGTATCTGCCTGCCATTCCATGCTCCCAGAGCTCCTCTCTGGACCTCTGCTCGGCCCACCCACAGGGCCGGAACAGCCGCAAACCTCGGGCCAAAAGCCTCCCTTGAGCTCACTGATCAGGGAGCCCCGGTCACACAAAGGAATCTCCTTCCACTGCTTCTCAATCTGTGACCCTTGGAAATTTCTTGGAATGCTACGAGAACATTCATATAATGCTCCTTAATAGCTGTCTTCTTTGTGGTGAATCTAAAGTATTCATGTTCAAAGACAAGGTATGTGAAGTCTCAGGAAACAGGTCTTCTTAGGGAGAAGTGGGGTCTTATTAAATAGACCTTCTCTGAAATCTACTCCCCATTATGCAAGAGGAAAAGTGCTACTCAGGATAGGAGCTGAATCTAGGGATTCATTCCCCCTGAATGGATTCATCTCCCCTCAACTAGGCAAAGAAAAGTTCAAGGGGACTGAGCTCAAGATACCACCTTCACCACCTTTGTAAAGAAATTAAAGGGCCACAGCCTTGCTGCCCAAGGACTAGAAAACAAATTCATGACACTAATGGGAGAAATATGGAATGAAGAAGGCATTAGAGATAAAATGATACAGATAAGGATTCAGGACTTCTACAGCAGAATTTTCAGATGAGAATTTCCTGAGTTTTATTTAAAAGTTTCCCTAGCTCTCTTGCCATGGAGGGCTGCAAGTGGAACGGAAATCGACAGAGAAAAAGAACAGAACTGGAGAGAATCTCCCTACCGGACTTGCCCTCTTGTGATATTTTTCCTCAGGAGAGAAACACATTTTTAAGCAAGTGAAGACACTCCTTAAGTGTTAAAGTTGGTGATGTACATAAGTAGTGTTTTAGGAAACCTCAGAATAACAGCTTAGTTCAGTAATTCCAACTTCGACTCCCCTGGGGTGATTTCTCTCATTCACTCCGCCAGCTCCACCCTCCCAGCCTTGCAAGATTCTCCAGAGGAAACAGCGCCTCTGTTGAGGGGTGCAGTACTTTCAACTGGTCTTCCCCGGGAACCTGAAATCTGGCTCCCAAAGTTCAGTTTTCCCTAAAAACTTCTGTCAGATCCTCTGTGCTGACCCTCCTAGACAGGACTGTGGTCTTCCCAACCTGCTCCCAGCAATCCCTTTACTTTAAGAGGTGGAGCCCTCCAATACATTTGGGCTCCCCCCAAATCTGACATTTAATGAGACCCAAGGTTCATCTCCCCGCTTCATTTCCCGGGTGCAGGATCTCCACAAACTCTAACAAGAGAGGGAAGGTCCCTGAGGAAGAACTGGACAGGAAAACAGGCTATACCTACTGACATACACACACATAGATCCCTCCTCAAACTTTTAAGTTGGGAAGATTTCCTGGAACCACGTCTGGTACAAAACCATGGAAATGCTCAAAACGAACAACAAATAGTTTTCTGAAGCTATAATTAAGACATCAAAACGGTCGGATGGTTTAGCGGAGAGCTTACCAACCCTGAAGATGTACTTCTCAACTTTAGTTTAGGAACCTACCCTGGTATGCTGCATGCCATGGAAACGGGATAATGCCACCCAAGAAATCCCTTTCTCCAAAAACCCCTAAGAGCATCTGACTTCAACTTGAAAGCCACTGCCAGAGAGCCGTTTGAACTCACAGTTCTTTGTTGGATTCTGCAAAGCCTGCATTTGAGTCCTCTCACCCATGTCTTAACCTTCCTCTCCTTAGCTTGTGGGTGACTTGAAGACAAAGACTTTTCTGTAATTAGCCATACCTGGGCGGACGTTTGGCTCTTCAGATGGACCTCAGTTGTTCCATATGCTTTCCGGTATTTTCCATTATGCAAGGTAGCTTTCCAATCTAATATTTATGTCATACTTTACAGTCTACACAATGTTCTTCCAGACATATTCCCACTAGATCCTTAAAACTTCATTGTGAGACAGGCATGCGTAATCACTAGTTTACAGATTACGTGGCAGAGCACGGCTGTGTATGCGCTTACACCTAACTGCCTCACGGACAGAACTGCTTCCGAGTTCAAACTTTTCGCAGGCTGGCCAGTCTCTGGGGTAAGGCAGTTGGATGTATTCATGTCCTCGGAAAGTGTAAATAAAACCCGAAGTGTTCAAAATTATGACACGCCACTTGATGTGAATATAGAATATCATTTCAATGTGTTCCTGGTCTAGATAAAGACCTAAACTCTGTCTTGCCCAGCTAGGTGGTCGCGCTGGGAGTCCCGCGTCTTCTCCAGGCCTCTGTGGAGGAGAGAGATGGACCTCACAGTCTACACTGCACGGAGCAGATATCCTCCGATCCCTCCCAGTCCTAGTCTGTTTCACCCCCGCCCCTGCGGTGAAGTCAACGTAAGTCACGTGACCGAGGCCCAGCGGGAGCTCAGAGGAGCCCAGGGAGACACCCGCTGGGAAAACCGCGGCTCCGCTGCAAACCGGGCAGACGGGCGAGGCCTCAGCGGCCGTTGCCAGGCCCGGAACCGGTTGCCAAGGAGGCGCCGGCCTCTCAGCGCGCCGAGAGCTTCCCGGGCGCTCCGCGCTGGAGCGCCGCTCTGAAGGGGCCAATCCCGCGCCCGCGCGGACGACGCATGCGCGTCCCCGCCTCCGCCCCCGCCCGCCGGAAAAAACCGCGCGTGCGCCTAATTAACGCGGCTCAAGGGCTCCGGGGATTAGGCTGGGCTGTACACGCAGACTGTTGAGTTGGAAGAGGTTCGTGAGATCATCCTGTAGTCTAGACGACCGAAGCAGTGGTTGTGGGTGCTTGTTAGAATTCCAGATTCCTGGGCCGTACCCGCAGCGGCCTGGGTAAGACCCGAGAATCTCCATTCTTAGATTATGCCCAGATAATTCCGGCAGAGGTGGTCCTCATTGGCTGGACCCTCCCTCTTGTTTCAAGGGATGTAGGAATTGGAGCAGAGACGTGGAGAAGTGATCAGCCCAGGGTCGTCCAGAATTAAGTGACAGAGCCCGGTGGAGGACCCGGATTTGTGGACTTGCACCCAAGTGCCTTCCCTCTGCTGTGCCCTGCTTCCCCACCTGTCTCCTTTTCGGGGCACGGTTTAATCAGGACCAGACAGGCTGGCTGGCAGGCGGTTCATTCACGTCGGTCGGGCTAACTGAAGAATGAAAGTTCCTTTCTCAGACCGCCAAAAAGTGCCACCCAGCAAGTCCACATCAAAGCTCCACTGCCTGCTCCTTAGCTGAGCGATGCTGCCTCCATCCGCCTAGATTGGGGCAACCTGGAGAATGCACACCCCCCAGGGAGCAATGGCCAGTCTGGGGAGTATAACCCCCTCCCCATACACACTCCTGTGTGGATGTGATTAGTCTGCATGTGGTATCACAGGCTTCACGCAAGAATGTCAACCGCTCCTGTGTCTGCATGCGTGTGTGTGGAGTTTGGGGCGGGGGTATGAGTTTGGATTCTGGCTCGAGTTTAGGCACATTCAGTAACAGGCAGTGGCCCCAGTCCAGCTGGATCATATGTGCTGACAGCCACTTTCAGTGGCCTGGACGGGGAACTGGACACTCCCATGCATACCCTTACGAGAAGCAGCTGGAGAAGCATCAGGAATCAGCAGAGCTGAGATCCCCGAACATACTCACGCCTGTGACGCCTGTCGGAGTCAGCAAGGCCCCCCAGGACAAAGCCTGGGGGACGAAGCTGGCCCGTGTGGTGGAGAGGGGAGGGGGCTTGGGGCTGCAGCCCAATCTGCTTTCAGAATCCCCTGTCTCCCCTGGGGGGAGAGCAGCTAGCAAAAGTGTTCTGCCAGGCTTCTGCCCATCCATTGCAATGGGTCCTCTGTTGCTCCCAAATCTCTGCCCCTCTTTATCTGTCCTGTCCCAGCCTTGCTGTCTCAAAACCTCAAGGCCTCAGCTCTTTCCAAGAAAGCCAGGAACACAGCTGTGAGTCCCTTTCCCTCTGGGGGAGGTCCAGCTCTCCCTCCTGGCTCCAGATGTAAAGGAACAGCTGTGAGAGTGGCAGGAAGCCCACTTGGCAGCTAAGCAGGGCCTGGGGAGATGAGGAACAAAGCAAGGGTAGAGACAGGCAGACAGCAGGGCTGTATCAATTCTAGAGACTGGGGGATGGCAAAAGCATTTCATCCTGTGGCTCCGCGACCGGCTGACAGGCCTCGCCAAGCCCTCAGACGCCCCCCATGCCCTGCCCATCCCAATTCTGCTGCCTGGGCCACTGGCAGGACTTTCTGTAAACTCCATTTTATGATTCCCACTTAATCTGAGAAGGGAAACTTGGCTTTCTTTGTGTGTCTCCACCCCTGTCCTCAAACACACACCTCCCAGAATGAGATTTTGGAAAAGAGGCTGGTGAGGGAGAGGAAGGGAGGTGGAAGAGGGTGCTGGCGCTCCACCCTGGCATCCTCCTGCCCCTCCCTACCTCTGGAAAGTAAAGCAGGATGCAGATGCCAGGCTCGGTGTCCAGCAGACAGGGCTGCTTGGAGCACCACTTGCTCCGCCTGCTACGCCAGGGTGACAAAGCACGACTTGGCACCCACCAGGCACTGTACTCAGTAAATAATTATTTCCTGAATGACCCTGGCCCACTCTGGGCCTCAGTGGGTCTTTAACGAGCCTGTCCACTGCCGGGAGAGGGACCCACTGCTGTGGCCCACTGCGCATCCGTGTCTTCTTTACTCTGAAAGGACACAGGGTATCACAGCTGCTTCTGTTTTAGGAAAAATAGTTTAATAAGTCTGAAACCCCTTTTAGGTCCTCTCCTCCACAGAAGCCCTGTGCCAGTGCTCTTCCCATGCCCGCTGGGAGGGAGCAGCCCTTCTCTGGAGGGCACCACCCGCTCCGGGCACCGCCCGCTCCAGACGCCTCGCCCTCCTGGGAGGCCTGCTCTGGGTCTAGGCCGTAGTGGGTCCATCACTTTTGTGTAAAAAGTGAGCAGAACACAGTAATATGCCCCCTTTTCTGGATGCCATGGGGCCAGCCCACAGCATGTTCCTACCCCTTAATTAAATAGCCCGTTAAATAATCTCCCGGCGCTGGCAGAGAGGGGATGCCACAGCAGCAAGCCCCGTGCCTGGCCGGGCTCCTGCTGCCTCAGGGCCGCCACCCTGACTCGATCTGGCCTCCACCGGAGCCGCCAGGGACACAGCCTCGTCTCAGACCTGGCCTCCTCCTACCCACACAGGGGAGGGTGAGTCCCAGCTGGGACCAGGCACCCCCCATAGCCATGGATGGGGGCACTCAGCAGGGTGAGCAGACGGATGGGTACAGCTCCTGCCCAGTCAGAAGTACGTGAGGTTCTTGACGGCTCCGATTTCCAGCATCCGCTTGATGGCCAGGGCCTCTTGGGAGACATTGTGGCCTGACCACTGTGGAGACAGCCAAGGAAGCCAACTGAGGAACTCCCAGGCAGCTACCTGGCCCTCCCCGTAGGCCCGCACCCCGGGAGCTCCATTCCCCACACCGGCTCTCGGAAGGAAGACAGAATACAGGGGACGCTGGCCTGGGAGTCCAGATGCCTTGCTTCCAGTTCTGACTCTCCGTGTGACCTCTCGGTGAGCTATCTCTGGGACCACCCTCACTCCCTCAGGGTCCCCAGTTCACCAACAGGGACCACTTACCACCATGGACTTGAGCGTGATATACTCATAGTAGTGAATGGACTGCTTTTTGTGGTGGGCGTCTGGGTAGCCAAAGCCAGCGATATGCACCAGGTCACAGAGGTGGAGGGCCAGGGTGATGGCCAACAGCCCTGTGGTGGGCTTCTGAGGGACAAAGCGTGGGGAAGATATTAGAGGGAGGCTGCTCCTTTCAGCACCTCTAGGCCAGCGTTCTGCAACAGAACCTTCTAGTATCATGGAAACGTTCTGCATCTGTGCTGTCCCGTATGGCAGCCACGAGCCATACGGGGCTCATGCAGCTAAGGAACTGAACTTTTTATTTTATTCAATTTTAATGAAAATTTAAATTTAAATAGCCACATGTGGGGAATTCCCTGGTGGTCCAGGGGTCAGGACTCCGTGTTCTCACTGCCGACGGCTCGGGTATGATCCCTGGTCGATGAACGAAGATCCTGCAAGCCGTGCCTTGCAGCCACAAAAAACAAAAAAAAAGCCACACGTGGCTCGTGGCTACCATACCGCATACTACAGCTCAACACGTCTGGGGAGGGTTTGGGCCTTTGGGGATGATGATGGCCATCAAGATGACAAAAATGATAGTAATAATAACATGTACGATTTTCGGAGCACCTGCTATGTGCCAGACACTATGCTAAGCACTTCACCCCATATGCCACCTCATCCAGTCCTCACAAAAACACTTTGAGGTACATAGTATTATTAGCCCCATTTTCCAGATGGGGAACTGAGGCTTACAACCGTTAAACAAGTCACTCAAGGAGTGGAAAGGTTCTGCTCTCCGTCTTGGAGAAACTCACCTCTCCTGGAAGCCCCGAGGCTCTCACATTTCCGGGCTGTGTGCCCTTCATGAGGGTGGGCTCTCCCTCCTATAAAGTGGGGACAGCAGTACCTCCCGCACCCCCTACCGTATGGGCTGCTGTGAGGACCTCACTTTCTCCACCCCTGAGCCATCCACGGGGATGGGCCACCTGATATTCTAACCTCACAAACCGCCTTCCTCAGCAGGGATGACCTGCCTTCCACTCCCCAGACCTTGTCAGATCCCCTAAGGCCAGGTGTTCCCCAGCTTCCCTTTCTGAGCTCTCCTATCTTTTCATGTCACTACCTGCCCCAGCCTTCCATTTCAGCCCTGTTGCTTTTACCGCCAACTGTGTTATCTCATCCGGTTCAGACCTCTGCCAAACCACACATGCGTCACCTTCTAGCAAACTCTTCTCTTCCCGTTTATTCCTGTAACTGTTAAACATATTACCGTCCACCTAGTTGTGCTGGAAACTGTCACAAATCTCTCAATTTCACCTTAAAAGAAATGCTGTAGCAGAAGAATTCTAAGATGAAGCCCAATGACCCCTTGCCCTTGAGAGTGTGTGTAACCTATGAATAGGATGAGATATATTACATTGTATTATATTGCTTAATGTGGCACGGTAGACTGTAAAATAGATAGTCCTGGTGGGCTTGACCTAATCTCATGAGCTTTTATATCTGGGTCTAGAGATCAGCAGTGGAGGAAGTGCGAGGTGTGAAGCACAAGAGGGTTTATCATGCATTGCTGGCCTGAAGATGGAGGGGACCAGACAGCAAGGTATGCAGGCAGCTCTTACATGCTGAGGGTACCACCCCTAGGCTGAAAACCAGCCAGGAAATGGGGACCTCGGTCCTGCAACCACAAGGAACCAAATTCCCAACAACAAGAATGAACTTGGAAGCAAATTTCACCCCCCGAGCCTCCAGAAAAGAACGCAGCCCAGCTGCCAACTTGATTTCAGCCTTGTAGACCCTGTGCAGAGAACCCAGCCGTGCTGTACTGGACATCTGACCTCCACAACTATAAGCCAATACATGGGTGTTGTTTTAAGCCTCTAAACTGTGGTTATCTGTGAGGCAGTGACAGGAAACTCAAGTTCATCCCTTCCTCTCCCTCTTCCTCCTGCCAGGAGCTGGGTTCTGGTCCTAATCTCTGGCTTCCCTCTCTAGCCTTCACCCTCTGCCACCAGGGCCAGAAAACTCCTCTTTGCTGCCCCCCACCCAACTCCATGTGCACTAGAACTCAGTGCCAGGGGCGTTGTTTGGTCTTGCCAAATGAAATCCCTTTCCCCAATTCTCTGCTTGATGGGCCCCACGACCCCTTAGGGCCCAGCTCCAGTACCACCTCTTCCAGTGGCACCACCTCCAGACAGCCCCAAGCAGAGTTCCGCCCCTCCTCTGAGACCCCGCAGCACTCGGAACAACCCTCGATCGGAGCACTTTGCCATTCCGGGCTGCATCCTGCATGTCTATTCCGCTAGACCGAGTTTCCTTAGGGCAGAGGGCACGTCTTATTCCCCGTGCGTGCAAACTTGGGGCCTGGCGCTGAGCAGTCGCAAAAGCAGGCATTCAACCTAGGAAGCTGAATCGTAGGAGATATTCAATAAAGAATAGCATCATGGGGAGCTCCCTGGTGGCCAAGTGGTTAGGATTCCGGTCTTTCACTGCCGTGGCCCAGGTTCGATCCCTGCCTGGTTAGGGAACTGAGATCCCGCGAGCCATGCAGCGCGGCCGAAAACAAGAAAAGAAAGAATAAAATCGTTTATTCAAAACTTGGCAACCGTTTATCGAGCATTCACAGTGTGCCAACCTCCGTGATAAGCACATCACGTAATTATCTTTTTAAATTCTAGAATGGCTTTAAAAGGTCAGTAGTCCTATTTTCCCCACCCCACAGATAAGAAAACCAAGGCTGAGTGGCTGACTGGCCCAAGGCCATACAGCAGGTAGCACCATGAGTCCTGTCTATGTCTGATCATTACTTCTTCTTTTTTTTTTTTGGTGGTACGCGGGCCTCTCACTGTTGTGGCCTCTCCCATCACGGAGCGCAGGCTCCGGACGCGCAGGCTCAGCGGCCATGGCTCACGGGCCCAGCCGCTCCGCGGCATGTGGGATCCTCCCGGACCAGGGCACGAACCCGCGTCCCCTGCATCGGCAGGCGGATACTCAACCACTGCGCCACCAGGGAAGCCCTGATCATTACTTCTGTCTCCTACCTCACACAGCCTCTCTGAGGGCTCAAAGATACGGTGGAAGTACCTGCTTGGGAAGCTACCCAGTGTGCCAAAACCCGCCAGCAGAAGACCACTAGGGAGGGCTGTGCGAGCCGAAACCAAAACCAGAACTTGCAAACTGCACCCTGACTTCCCAAACTGTCACACTTACCAAACCATGATATGCAGGACCAACTGCATTCTCACATTCTTTTAACTCCTTTAGACCAATATGCGCCAAGACTGGACCACAGATGAAGTGATCAAATAGTAACCACAGGGCTCAGCCTGGGCTCCATATCCTAAACATAAGATTACTGACTGTTGGGACTGCCCTGGCGGCCATGGCTCACGGGCCCAGCCGCTCTGCGGCATGTGGGATCTTCCCGGACCGGGGCACGAACCCGCGTCCCCTGCATCAGCAGACGGACTCTCAACCACTGCGCCACCAGGGAAACCCAGGACTCCACGCTTTTACTGCCGGGGGTGCGTGTTCAATCCCTGGTCGGGGAACTAAAATTCCACAAGCCGTGCGGCCCGCGGCCCAAAAAAAAAAAAAGACTACTGACTGTCCCAGCAAATCCCCAGTGTAGAGATTCTGATCAGCGCCTGCCAAAGGCATCCTCTTCTTCTAGCACCCAAGCCCTAAACATACCCTTCCCTGACTCCCCATTTTGGAGATGCCCCAGAGCATCTCAAGAGTGTGTGCCCTCCCTTGCTGTAAAAGCCAGAATACCTGCCTCTGATTACAGGTGTGCGCCTGGGGGCCGTGTGCTGCCGTCTCTGCTATTGTTTTCCCCTTGCCTGGGGTCCTCCCTGGCCTTCTGGAGCCTCTAGGAAGTCCCTCCTACTTCCCACAGAGAACCCCAGCCCTCTGGCTTCCCGTCCGTCTGCAGCCCGTCGTCACCTGCTTAATCTTGTACGGCTGCTGTATCGGCAGGCTCAGCAGTTTGTCAGCTGCAATCTCCATGAAGAAGGGGTTGAGAATCCGAATCTGTTTGGGGTTGACGTCCCAGATGAGGGGAGGCTGTTTCCAGAAGCCCTTTCGCACCTAGGCGGGTGGGGGTGGGAGGGAGAGAGCCAGTGGGTTGAAACGGGGAGGGGGAGGGGCTTCTCCAGGGGACGGGGCCCCTGTGTTGACGGCACAGGCCCTCGGGAGCGCGGGGTGACGGGAGGGACGTGGAGGCCTACACCAGAGGTGGGAGAGGAGACCAGAAGAGAGGAGGAGGGAGAGAGCGGAGCGGCGCACCCCCCAGGAGAGGCCAGGTGCCATGGTGTGTAGAGTATGGGCTCCAACCATTGTCCGCTTCCAAGTATAGCCATGCAGGTAGAAGGGGCCAGCTGAACACGTGGCAAAAAATGGACAGTCGGACAGTTCAGCTGTCAACTGGATGGCAAAGAGACAGAGCGGACTTTCTGGAGTCCACCTAGAAGGACAGAGATCTCGACTGTTCTAACTGCCTCCACCTGGAGATGACTACCAACTGGTCCCTCTGCTGCCAAGCTTCTCACCGGCAAACATATTTTGGCAGTTCTTCTGTCCCAAGCAGCCTCGAGCTTAGGGTGCCCTTCGCTGCTGCTGTCTGACCCCTGCAGTAGAACACTGAGTTCACACCTTCCCCTTACTGGCTCCTGAGGACCGTGGGGCACACGTGATGGAGCGGCAGGGCCTGACCCGGGCGGCGTCCCCATCCCCAGGCTGCGACCTCACCCCTGCCAGTCTCTCCGCTTACGCGCTTCTTATCACTCAGGATGCTCTCAATCCAGTGGAAGTCCATGGCCTTGAAAGCTACCATGACAAGGAGCGTGTCAGGGTTGTCCTCCACTTTGGGATTGAAGTGGGCGGATTCAGGGTAGAAGAGACGCATGGTGGTCTTGGAGCCCACATCATTCTCGTAGCCAGCCACCGGTGCGCTGTTTAACCTGGGAGGCAGGGAGGAGGATGCCCGTCACCTAGAATCCCACTGGGTCTGTTTACCGTCGCCTCCAAACAGAAGAGGGAAGGGCGCTCATACAGACCTGATGACCACGTCGTACTTGTTGATGGCCTCTCCCAGCGAGCTGTTGCGCAGCCGATGCCCGTTCCCCACCACCACGCAGCGGCGGCACTTGAGGCTGCCCCGGGAACAGGGTGGTAAGACCCAGAAGGAGCCCCTGCTCCTGCCCCGGTCTGCCCAGGCCCCCTCAGCCCCTCAGCCCCTGGCCCCCACGGACCAGGCCTCTCCAAGGAGTCCTGCTTCTGGTCATGCCGAGCCTGCAGCCCTGGGCTTTCAAGGGGGAGGAAACTGAACAGAGCACGGAAGAGAGAGAGGAGGAGGGAAGGTGCCTGGGGAGTACCAAGAAGAAACCCCATTTCGGAGCCCCCGACTGCTGCCCAGGCCTGCCTGTTACCATGGCAATACCCTCAGCAGCCTCTGCCCACTCCAGCAGCCTGGTACCCAGGCTCAGCCGCCGTGGGGACTGGCGTGCCCGCCTCCCCTGGAGATAGGCAGCCTGGTACCCAGGCTCAGCCGCCGTGGGGACTGGCGTGCCCGCCTCCCCTGGAGACAGGCAGGCTCACTGGGAGGTGCCAGACCATGACGGTTTCACACTGGGGCAGGAGGGAGGGTCTCCTCACCTCTGGATGCTCTCTGGAAGGGAGTAGCTGGTGACGGCCAGCACCCGGAGCAGTAGGTCTTCTACAAAAGAACCGCAACGAAGGGGCTGATCTCCAAAGGCTGTCAACCCTCCCTGCCCCGCCCCCAGGATCTAGGCCTGGCTGAGAACCTGGGCGCTGGGACCACGGACAGCAGGAAACGGGAAGCTGTGCGGCCAAGGTGAGGCCACCGTGCCCACCTGACCAGGCGGATACTTACCACTCCCCTTGGTCCCGTAGGGCAGCTCGTAGGCAGATGGCGTCTTGACCCAGAAATAATCCTTAAGCTGCAGAAAGACGGGCTGTTCTCGGGAGTAGCTGTGCCGAGGTGAAGGCAGGGTGGGGATGAGAAAGAGATTCATCTTCATGCCAGAAACTGGGTCAGACCCCTGACTCACATTACGTATACACACCGAGGCCTCTCCCTCCCTCACAGGCTGACCCTGGCCCACGTCCACCAGCACGGTTCCCTCCATCTAGCCGGCACCCAGGCCCACCCCGCATCCTCACATACTTGCCAAAGAGCTTGGAGGCCATCCTCTCCGCCTCACCCTGGAGGCATGGCTCCTTCTTCCCTGGGATGGGAAAATAAAAGCTGGAGACAGAAAAGGAGAGAGGCAGGCGCTCCAGTCAGACCTCCCGGGCCCGGGGGCCAGCTTTCCAGGCAGCCTCCACCTCCTCCCAGGGCACGCCGGCCCCAAGGCCCCGGAGAGCGACTCTCCGGCTGCACCGGTGTCAGCCCAAGTCCCACTTTGAAACCAAATCATTGCAAAGCCAGTTCTTTGTTCTCCTGAACTCCCTGGGTGAGGACCCCGGGGAGTCATCCCAGGTCCTACCCCCCAAAACCCACCAACTCCCCTCACAGAGGATCCTGGGCTAGTAGTGTATGGGAGAGGTCATGCCCTGGCTCTCTGAACCCTCCTGTCCCCCCACTAGGTCCCCACCTCATGACGCTCCATCCCTGAGCCCGGTTCCCAAGAAGAACCCACGGAAGGACATGAAAGGTGGACTCACAGCTCAATGTACCTGTCTTCTCGGGAGATGGAGTACCATACCATGACGACCAGGACCAGAGCCAGCGTGGCCAGGAGTTTCCAGCCTGCAGGGCGAACGCACGGAAGAGCTGGAAGCAGAAACAGGGAGGCACAGCCCCAGGCCCCCTTCTCAGCTGCCTCAGCTGGGGCCCCTGCAAGGCCGGCTCACAGCAGGCCCTCGCCTGGCCCTAGTTCTCTGGCTCAGGGCTTGGACCCAAGTGTCTCTGCCGTCCTTCAGGATGAAGACAGGGGCCCCTGGCTCCGTGTCGGTCCCTCCCCAACCCCTTGCTTCTGGGGAGCCCACCCCGCAGGGTGGGGAGCTCCTGGGGAATACTCACGGGACTTGCTGATCATGTTTCTCAGGTGCCAGGGTTCCTGGGGAGAGCTGTCATCCCGGCTGCCTCGGGCCACCTAGGAGGCAGGAGTCACAGGTGTCTGGTCAGCACCACGAACACTGTCGCCTAGACACTGGAGCAGGGCACACCCACAGCCTGCCTCTTCCCGCCTCCAGAAAGCACCAAGCTGCTTCCAGGGCGGCCATCCAGGGAGTGGCCCTCCTCACCCTGGGCATCTCCCTAACCCCTCAAAGGCAGCATCAGCGGTCCAGGCGGGGCCTACGCCCCAGAGAGGGAAACCAAGTCCCACCCTTCACGAATTCCGTCCCAGGCCAGACCAGCCTACCACAGCCTCCCCGGCATGGTTCCCCCCACTGTGTCCTATCCCTCACTTGGACCTCGGAAGGGTCAGCTCCAGGAAACAGATGTACCTCCACCCATTTTCTACATGAAAGTTAAGCTAACTGTACAAGGGCGTGATTCACATTGTACACAACTGAAGTTTATCTTTTCTCCACATCCAAGGCATTCCCTTGGTTCTGGCCACCGTCCACGCCTCTATCATCAATCTCTCACCATTCCACCTGAACAGATCTGCTCGGGCCAGGCCCTGGGGTGACTGTGGGACCATCAGATGGTCCACAAGTTCTCTTGCAGCCCTTCTAGCCTCTGGCTGAGTCCAAACAGAGTCCAAGCCCTCACCACCAGGTCCATGGGGGAAACTCAACGGAGGCAGGCTGTTTGAACAGGAGCGCGGAGAGTGAGAGGGGTCTGGCTGGTCAGAGGAGAGAAAGGAGACCCTTTCAGGTAAGGGCAGAGGCTGGCAAGGTAAGGACAGGGCTGTGGGAGGGGTGAGTTGCTACATGCACGTCAACAGCGAGGCCCCTCCAGTCGCAAAGCCAGCCAAGGACCGTGCTTCTGAGTCACCGGGAAGAAATCTCTGCAGCTTTCACAGCCACAGAGAGGCACGGGATGCGCGCAGAGCGCCAGCTTCTTCTCTCCATGACATCCTCCCCAAGGATCTGGGTTGTAGGAATCAGATGGGCCACATACTAAACACAGATTCCAGGGCCCTTTCCGGGGATAGGTTCAGCCAGCTGGGGTGGGACCTGGGATGGGCATCTTCACAAGCTGCCCACGTGGTTCTTTTGAAGGATCAGGAAAGGGAGGGAAGCCCTAGTGTTTGTGCTCTTTTGGGGAGAAATGAAAAATCTCAAATTATTTCTCAATGGTGGGGGACCGCATCTGGACGAGGTCTGGTTTTGGTTAGAAATCATAAATCGATTATCCTCCGTAACACTGTCCTGTTATGGAATCGATGCTCTGCTCCCAGGGGTACTCCCCAGGCTCCACCCTGAGTCCGCAAATACCCAAGAATGAGAGTGTTGAGGGAAAGAGAAAGCCGGGTGGGGGAAAGGGATAGGGGTGGGGACCAGAGCCAGATGTTTTCAGCAGGGTCAGGAGGGCCCATCTCTGAATCCCAGTGGGGATGGGGGCTGGTCCTGTCCAGTAAAGAAGAGCTCTAGAGTTGTAATCAGCAGACCCCAGTGAAAGTCAAGACCTACTGCTTTTCCGAGGGTGGCCTGCCTCCCCGACCTACCCACAACTGCCAAGTCATGCCCTACCACGTTATCCCCTTCACACGCTTCTCCCGATCTGTGATTCGTTTAGTTACTTGCTCTCTGTCTGTCTCCCCCACTGCACATAAGCCCTGTGAGGGTAGGAATCGGGTCTGTCTTATTCCCAGCTTGAGCCCCATCATGTAGCACACTGCCTGACACACAGCCAGCGCTCAGCAAGTATTGAATGAATAACGTGTTGGGTTATCTTGGGGGAGTCACTTTTCCCTCTCTGACCCTCAGTTACTTCAGCTGTAAAACTGGGAATTTGGCCTAAGAAATGCTTGTGACTCAAATATATTTATCAGATCTGCAGCCTGAGCCTCACCAGGGACCTTATTAGAAATGTATAATCCCGGACCCCTCCAGAGGCACAAATCAGAAACTGCGTTTGCGTAAGATCCCCTGATGACTCACATGCACATTCGAGCTTGAGATGCGCTTATCAAGATGGATGTCCTTGACCTTGGCGGAACGGGAGGACTGCAGTATCTGGGTCCCATAACTGGAAATTCTGACTTAAGTGGTCTGGCCTGGCACTGGAATGTATTCAAGCACCCAGGGGCAATTCTAACCCAGCCAAGGTTGAGTACCACTGGTCCGGATAATGGCGAAAGCACGGTTCTCAATCTTTGATGTGTACGTTCTGATTCAGTGGGTGTCGTGGGTCCAACATTCTAACCGGCTCCCAGGTGGTGCTCTGCTGCTAGGCTGGGACCGCACGGAGAGCTGCAAAGCTCTAAACAAGATCCTTCAGGCTCTCACATTCTTTACATTATGAACTGCAGCCTCTCCCACCCTCCGTGCTCTCAGTCCTTTCTGATCAGGATTCAGTCCAGCGTACTCCATCTCCCTGTAACAGCAGGTCACAGCACTCGGGGCACAAGGCAATCACCTGAGAAGCTGAGGCATTTACTGACATCTAGACCCCACTTTCCAAGTCTTATTTAATTGGTTGGGCATGGGGCCCAGGCATTGGCCAGTAAAAAACCAACCAAACAAAAAAAGCTCACCTTTCTGGTGATTCTAACATGCAGCCAAAATGGAGAACGCTACAGAGAGTGTGTTGTGCAGTAACTGAAGGTCAAGGACTCAGCTGTCCTCAGTGAAGGAGAACTTTGGTGGTCGGAGGTGATGGGTCCTGAACAAGAAAACTACTCTTTTTTGACCTCTTCCCCAGTAACGTTCTGCACTTTCCTCCTAAACTGTGCTGGTCTTATGCTAAGCAGACTGGCTAGTCCTGGGGTCTGCTCCGAGAGACCCCCAGGGATGTCATCCACCTACCCACCCCCTCCCCTTGCTGGCCAAGCCAAGAGGATGGCTCAGCCCCCAGGATTCCAGGGGCGCGGAATCTTCTTGGGCTGCCTGCTGCCTCTGGACAACAGGGAGCCTTCTCCCAGCAGCCGTCCCCACCCCAGGGACAAAAGGACAGAAGAAAAGTCACAGCAGGGTACCTGGGCAGGAGAACAGAAATCTCGTCCACTCATGTCCAAGGTGCAGCAACCTCTGCCTGCCACCAGCTGCCCAGGAGACTGGCTCACCCGACCCGCTAGGTAAAGCTGACCCCAAGGCGGGAAGGCTGTGTGCCCTCCCGGTGCTCTGCTAAGAACCACAGCGTCCCCCGCTGCAGCGAGGCTGCTGAGCCCTGCCACGGAGTCGCCAAAGGGCAAAACTGGAGGACGCGGTGAAGAACAGAAGCCTCCTGCTGCCTGGCGCTCAAAGCCTCACACAGCAAGTACTCAGTGGGTACCCGCTGTACCAAGATGAACAGAGCTGGACGTCACCCATGGACATGGCATGACGCCAGGCCCCTCCAAGCCCTTGGGCCCATCAGAGGGCTGTGGCTTAATGTTCCTGAGAAGGGGGATGGGAAAACCAGTGGGGCAGAAGCCGTAATCCGTGTCACTGTCCCTCAGTCCTGTGGGGAAAACCCGGAGCTGCCTGCCTGCCACCTCTAGACTCACCTGCCACTCCTGGCCCACCCGGATACTGGGTTGGGTCCCCGCCCACCTTTCCAGCATTGCTCCCAACCAGTGATCCCCCTCGGCCTTGCTGCTTCCACCTCTCCCCCCTCCTCTGCTCCCTTTGACTCAGAAACATAGTCAAGTCTCCCTGTGCCTAAAACAAAACAACCCCCCTCTCTGCTTCTGTCTCCTCCTCAAGCTACCTCTGCATCTCCATCTCGAGCTCCAGTGGTCAGACTCCTTAATCTGTGCTACATGCTCGCTTCCCACTCAACCCTCTGCCCTACTCCACCCCTGAGCCTTGTCTGAGCTGAAATCGCTCTTGCCAAAGCCTTCAGTGGCCTCCTAACGGTCAAACCTGAAAAAGATCTATTCTCGCTCTTCCCCGTACTCTGAAGCCTTTGCTACGAACAAGCCGATGCTTCCAGGTCAAGACTCTCTCCAGGTTTCCTCCAAACTGGCTCCACCTCCTTTAAGTGCTGGCATTCTCCAGGGAGCTGCCCTTGAACCTCTGCTCTTCCTCTACTTGTTTACACAGGCCAGGTTCATTCATTTTCAGAGGCTTAACTACTCCTCAGACCCTGATGATTCAAGCTCTTTTTCAGCTCTGTAATTTCTCTCCCAGATCCTGTCCTAATATTTCTAATTTTCTATGGCTCATCCTCCCTGGAGGATCTTAAACTAGTCACCTGTAACACGTCCACAACTGGACCCGCGTCTCCCCGCTCCCCCCCACCCCACATTCTCATCAGCTCATCCGCCCAACATCTCCTTCGCCTTCGCACCATCCCTACGAAACGCTACCCATTCTACCCCCAGTTCCTCATTCCAGCAAATGTTTGCTGAACTCCCACTAAACGCTCGCCATTATAGGAGGCACTGGGATGTGAAGCTTGATAAAGTTCAGCGCAGCGTGAGGGCCACATAGTCTAGAGCCTCAGAAGTACTTCGGAAAGCAGGCTGCATCTCCTCTTCTTGAGCCACAGGTTGATTCCAGATCTCACCCCAATTTATCTGCTTCCTAACTGGTCTCTTCACCACAAGTCTTTCCTCACTCAAGCCTCTTCCTCAGAACTGCCAACACGGTATCTTTCTCAGAAATGGTTTGGATCAAACCACCCTCCTGCTCCAATCACACCCCATTCCTTCAATGAAAAACCAAAGCTTTTTAGAGGCAACCAGGGCACTTCAGTCCCAGGCCCCAAGGCGTGCGTGTGCATCTCGGAGCTCCTGCCACGTGCGCTGCAGGTGCCGTCTTCTTCCACAACCCCACCTCTGCACGGGCTTTCCTCCAGCAGGAAGACCCAACGCAGCCCCCGTTAGCCTCAACAATCTCACTCCTTCTGCAGCACCGGCCCCTCCTCTACGAAGTGTTTTCTGACATTTCTAAGCAATGTTTTTCTTTCCACAAAAAATTGTTTATATCTTGATTTTAGCACCTAATAGGTAGTAAACCTTTTGTATTATATAATTACTATATTCATGGCTTGCCCACTATCCTCTGACCTCTGAAATTGGAGGCTTGATTATACCAAGAGTCTACCAGAGCACCTAGAGAAGATGCTTTATCACATAATATAATTTTATATCACATTATTATGTGTTTTCGTATCTTGCCCATGAGACTATGACCTCTGTGGTCCAGGCCTGCATTATATCTTCAGACTCTATTACAGTGCCTAGGACGTAGCAGATGTTTTATAAAAATCTGACACACGAGTAATAAGATGAGACTAAAAATGTATGGCATCCCTTACTGATCCTGACATGTACTGTGCACTTACTGTGTGCAACACCAGGGGGGTGCCAACCTCATTGCCATTGCTCTGGGGACCAGGTGAGTCATCACTGTGGAGGCTATCCTGTGCACCACTGGGTGGTTACCAGCACCGTGACCGCTGCCCACTAGAGGCCAGTATGACCCCCACTCTCCAGTTCTGACAACCAAATGTCGCCAGACATTACCACATATCGAGAGCTGCTCTGCCAGGTACTCTTAAGGGCTTTCCGAGTATGATCTCAACCCTGTGAGTTAAACACTATTATTACCTCCATTGTGGAGACAGGGAAGCGAGGTGCAAAAAGAGTCAGCAGCTTGCCCAGGGTCGCCGGGCCGGTGAGGAGCTTAGCTCCAGAGGCGCATTCCTAACTCCTGCCCTCCGCCGCCCCTAAACCATCCTGTGAAGACGCCAAGATCCTCAGAGGGCCCACCTGCAGCCCTCTGGAGCAACAGGAGGAAGCTGCCCGCCGTCACATCAAAGTCCTTCAGAGGCTCCTGACAGCTGAGAGGAGCCTCCTGCGCTCCTTCCCAGGCGAGTCGCCTGGCCCCCTGGAAGCCCTCCAGCGTGTCTTCAAAGCCCGCAGCTGTATTCATGGGATCACCAATGCCCGCCATCTGGACACCAGACTTCCACAAATGCTGGCAAAGACCGCGTTCACTTTCTCACGGCCATGCCGCTTCACTGGCAGGGAACCAACACCCCTCAGCTGGTAAGCCAGGTCTCCTGCGCCCTGATCTCGTGTGGCCTCCCTCTGGAACCAAAGAGCAGGACTGCGCTACTACAGCTGCTTGCAAACGTCTCATCTCGGGAGTCGCCTGCCATGTTTCCAGCCTGTTGAGGTGTGTGAGTCTCGACAGCGCCAGCTAACCCACAGCGATTCCTCTCAGCTTAGAGTCCTCTGCCGTTATTCCTGGGGGCCTTGAGCTGGACGCTGAACTTGATGTAACTAACACAACTGCGAGGCGAGGCGAGGTGAGGACACAGGCCACTGGAGTCGCACTGTGTTGTGATCAGCCACTCTTGGGTGCCGTCAACTAACCACGATTCTCCAGAATGGGTCACCTGTATCACCCCTCCTCAGCTCAGAAACCCTCCACGGCACCCATCCACTCAGAAAGAAAGGCCAAGCCCTTGCTCTGACCTGTAAGAACGCACGTGATCTCCCCACCAGCACTTCTCTGCTCTCCTTCCCCATTTCCCTCATTTAGTCTGCTCTCCTCAGACGGGCCTCATTGTTCGTGACTGGGCTAGGCCCACTCCCTCCTCTCTGGCTGTTCCTTCAGCCTGGAATGCTTTCCCCCTAGACACAGGCTAGGTATCTACCCACTCAGCTCTCCACTCATCTTCTCCACCTCTGGTCAAAAATCCCCCCTACACCTCACATTTCAGATCCCTCTCCCTGGCTTGCGAAAAACTTTGGCTGTCGTTTTGTTCGATGCTGTATCACCGATGTCTAGAACAGTGACTGGTACACAGCAGGCTCTCGACACAAGTTTGTTGAATTAACTTACTCATCGGGAACTACACCGCCACAGAGCAGGCAGAGCAAGAGGGGAAGAGGCGGTAGCAATAGGTCAGATACCCATTCCAGCCCCTCTGGCCTGGCCGCTGGCTAGACACAGCCTGAACAGCACAGTGTGATCCGCAGCCCCAGTAGGGAGGGAGCTGGTCTTGGCCCGGGGCTCTTGTGAAGCGGCAGAGGGCAGAGTAACTGACCAACTGCCTCAAGGCCCACCAGTGGGCAGATGGGGCATCTCTCCAGCCATCTAAGCTTGGAGGAAAGGGGCTGCAGAGGCTTCCACCTGCAGGGCAGGAAGGCTCTCTGCTCCCCACCTTGGGGGTCCACAGGATACCCTCCACCCCCAGCAGGCGTCTCCAACAGCCCAGGCCTGCAGCCTCCTGCAGAGAAACACTGTATTCTCCACTTCAGCAGCTACCAGTCACAAGACACCACAAAGAACCACGTGAAGATCATACTTCTGGAGTTGGCCAGGGTGGGGCTCGAGCTTTGAATTCCACTCGCTGGGTAAAAGAGCTTAAGTGTAGTGACGGCGTGGGGAGTCAACAGTACAGGTTCATGCCCACAATAAATTAAGAAAAACTCCGGTGTGGCCGTCGACCTGCGCCAGGCTCCCGGGCACGATTCCCTCCTCCTATCTCCCAGCCAGGGGCCAGTGAATCTAGCCCCAAGAAGCCAAAGCTGAAGGCCCTACAGGAACTGGGGCTTGAAACCACCAGTACGGCCAGTCCCCTCCCTCCCTCCGGCCTCCAGATGCCCCTTCTGAAGATGGTGGACTGCACCTGCCCCGCCGCGCCCCAGCCGGTGAGGTGGCCGCAGCCTCACGTGGCCGTGGAGGACTTGCATTGCGGCTAGTCAGCGCTGAGGAACGCTGTCTGCGGGGCCCATACTCGGGATTCCAAAGACTCACTACAAAACAAAGTAAGTAAACTATCCCCTTAAAAATTACTTACATTGAGGCGGCAGCCATCATTGAAAAAACACTTTTTCAGGCTGTTTTGTGACCAGAAAGCACAGCACTAAGGACTGAACCGTACATGGAGCAGAACTGGGTGGCCACTGAACTGAAGAGGTCCCGGGTGACCCCGGAGGCCTCACCACACTTCCTAAACACACCCTCCCCTCCCCAAAGATAAGAATCTCAGCTCACATGCCCCCATCTGCACCCCAACCCCGTTTGAGGATGGAGGACGAGGCAAGGTTAGTGCCAGGAGTTTCACATCTGAGTCCTTGTCAGGGGGGTCGATTACAGTATAAATGTTGGGGGGATCTGGAATCATTGTTGGGACCCAAGCACAGGCTGCTCTTCCCAGCCACCCCTCAAGGATCCTGGCACTCACGCTTCCATGCTTCCTCTTGGCACCGGGTCCCAGATTACCCAACCACTCCCTCAGTCTGTCCCACCCGGTCGCCCTGTTTCATTTCCTCTGTAGCAGGAACACCACAGTGTCTCCCGTACTCACAAGATCATAGGACCCAAGAAAGCAGGGACTTCTTGTGGCCCACAGTATCTCCAGCACCAAATGAAACACCTGATGTGTGGTAGGTAACTGACGAATATTGAAATGAACAGATGTCTAAATGAATGAGCAAATTAGCAGAACAAGTGTGAACAGAAGGTTTCGCCAAGTTAAAAATTTCCACACCCTTACTTTGCCACGACCTGGTCAAACAAGGGGCCAGGGGCTTGTCAGACGTCAGCCCAGGACCTGGCAGACCCAACCGGTGCCACATTTGTTGCCAAAGGCACATTGCTATGCTCAGAAACACACCCTTATACCAGAAGGTGTTGTTTCTACAGAACTGGCGAGGGTTAACCTTTGACTCCCTTTAATCACTACCAGCTCCAAGGTTGCTGGACAACACTGCGAGCTGATGTCAGTATACTCTGTGGAGTCCCAGGAGAGCTAGGCCTGGAGACACCCTATTACCCAGGAAACCTCCTTTCCTCCTTACTCGCTCAAGAGGGCCAGCCTGGGCTAAAACCCCAGCCAGCAAGCCCCAGACCTCCAAGTACCCTTGGTCTCCTGGAAGCAGAGGACAGGGGTTTGGACGCAGACCTGAGGTCCAACCCAGCCTCTGTGATCACGGGCCGGCTGTCCCTGGACAAGGTCCTGTATCTCTTGGGCCTCAGATTTCCCATCTGTAAAATGGGAGTAGCAAGAACAAGTTTTGGGAGGTGTGGGAGCCTCAAAACATATCCCAGGATTGAAAGCCCACAGCCTTAGCACCGGCTGAGCCCAGAGCAAGCACTGGGCCCCTGGAAGCTGAAGGTGACTCCTGGTCTGGGCCTCCCCCCAGTGCGTGGCAGCGCCTCTCCACTCCAGGTCTGCCCCAGGCCAGCACGGGGAGCAGTCCAGAGCTCCCACCTGACACCACAACCACGACTGCACTCACCTCTCCTCCCAGCCGCTGGGTCCACTCACTCATGGCACGCACGCAGCTGCCCAGGCAGACGGGGGAGTGCCACCCAGACTCTGCCGGCACTGAACGTGGATCCCACGTACTAGCCAGGTTCAGGGTTGCATCGCTGGGGTGGGGAGGATCATGGGATGGAGGAGAGAGATGAGGCTTTGTTGGAGAAGCCACTCTCCCTTTCCGGGTACAGCACCTCCTAGAGAAGGTGCCCAGACCCCTGATCAGAGCCCTCTCCTGAGCGGTGCCCCCTTTGCAGAACAGCTGCTCACAAAGCTCTTCGGCCACAGGCAGAGGCAGTGGTACAGTGGTGCAGAGTTCCAGACTTGGACAAGTCAGAGAAGGCATATCATCAACAAATACCTGGATGGAGCAGTAATCCTTCCAACCAATTAAGAAAAAGACCAAGGAACCAAAGAGAATATAGCAAAGGACAGGAAAAGCAATTCGCAGCTCAAACCCACACACCTAACAAACGTGGAAAGATGTTCAGCCTCATTCAGTGACCAGGGAATGCAGGTTAAAACCGAATATCACTTCTTGCACATTTCGCTGGCAGGCGTTCATTGACATAAAGGCTTAGCGTTCACTGACATAAAGGCTTTGTTCATTGACAAAAAGTACTTCATAGTATCTAGTAAGGCTGAAGGCGTGCATACGCTATGAGCCAGCAATTCCACGTCTAGGTGTATCCCAGTGTGACCTGCCTTTGTACGTGTACACACACTAAGGATGTTTACTGCAGCACTGTGGCAACAGCAAAAGAATGGAAACACCTTAAATGTCCAAGAGTGGAGGGATGGCTGAACAAACTGTATCATCACACAACTGAATACAGCCATTTAAACGGAAGAAAGTACTCGCTATGGACCTATTAGGATAAACCTGATGTTTAAGGTTTTCAAAAAACTGTAAACAGATACTTATAGTATGGTCTCATTGATTTAAAAAACACACAAGACTATATATAGCGCGTGTGAGCTAAAAGAATTTAAAACAAAACAAAACATGGAGGAATCACCCAACTCTTGGTGACCATTACATTCCAGGAAGAGATCGAGTAAACTGGGATGGATCGTGAGGACGGGGATTAGTTCTATTCAGACAGAAGATGCAAAAACATGAGCATTTGTAAATCTGGCTGTCACATGGGATTCTATTATCTTTTATATTTTGAAATATTTTTATCCTGAAAAGAGGGAGTACAGATTTTAAGACAAAAATTCAGAAGCCATAAAAGATAAATTCAACAACATGAAGATTTAAGAAGCAGAGGGCGGCAGGAGAAGGGGGAGAGAGAGGATGAACAGTTAAAAAACAAATGACAAACGAGGAAAAGTATCTCTGTAACATAATATGTATCAGACCAATGAATTCCCTTAGCCTGGAATGTGCTCATGCAAGTCAATAAGGAAACAAGTCAACAAATCAGACAGAGGAATAGGCAAAGGACATGAATGAGCAGTTGACAGTACATAATAATAAAGGCACAGAGGAAAGACCCATTCTTCACTGATCGTAACAGCAAAGCTCCAGAGGCCTGAGAGCACACGCTGCTTGGGGAGGTGGGGAAACAGGCCCTCTGTTAGATCACAAGTGGATCAGGGTGACCTTTTTGGAAGTGACCTGGCAATATCTGTCAAAATCCCCTTAGCCTGGGAATTCCATTGCTAGAAGTTTATTCTACAGAAAAGGCTCCTATATTTGCATGAACTTTTCTATCACAGTCTTTACAGACAGCCCTATTTGTGACAGTGAAAGATGTAAATGACTTGAAATTCTACCGAAAATCCACAAGGACCCGTTTAGAAGCATAACCACACAAACGACGAACGGAACGCTACACAGCTGTGAAAAAGAGGATGCAAATGCATGCACGCTGATACCAGATTATCTCCCAAGTACATGATGAAACTTTAAAAAGGCGGGTGGAGAGCAGTGTTCTGTGTATCTCCAATGCCCTTTTAACAAAAGACTTACACGCATATATGTGGATATGTCGCTAAAGGAATAGATTATTCAAAGGATGCGCAAGAAACTAAGGGGGCAGGGGTCTAGAATGCGGGAAAGGCCTTCTTTATATCATATACCGTTTTATTTATTTATTTATTTATTTATTTTTGTCTGTGTTGGGTCTTCGTTTCTGTGCGAGGGCTTTCTCCAGTTGCAGTGAGTGGGGGCCCCTCTTCATTGCGGTGCACGGGCCTCTCACCGTCGCGGCCTCTCCCATTGCGGAGCACAGGCTCCAGACACGCAGGCTCAGTCGTTGTGGCACACGGGCTCAGTAGTTGTGGCTCGCGGGCTCTAGAGTGCAGGCTCAGTTGTTGTGGCTCACGGGCCTAGCCGCTCTGCAGCATGTGGGATCTTCCCAGACCAGGGCTTGAACCCGTGTTCCCCGCATTGGCGGGCAGATTCTTAACCACTGTGCCACCAGGGAAGCCCCATACACCCTTTTTAGGTTTAATTTTTTTTAACGGGTGAGTGTGATACACTTTCAACTAAAATTTTGCTAAAAGGAAAAGAGGAGAGGGAAAAAAAAAAAAAGGAATGTAAACTCTGGAGTCTCACACACCCGGACCTGCATTCCAGACCGACCACTTATTGGCTGCACAAGTGTTGGATCCTCTCTGGATCTCAAGTTTTCTGCTGCATCAAATGGAGATAAAAACAGGGCACTTCCTTCTAGGGTGGGTGGATATGCCAGGTAAGAGGGGCTCTAAGGTTGTTACCGGGGAGAAGTAGAAGCAGCTGGTCTCAGACTCCAGAATGCGCTTCATCATTCCCCCTCATGGATCCAATGGACACAGGCCATTCTTCTCTCTCCTTATGTTCCACTCCGCAGACAGGGAACAGCAGGGGCAGGGCCACCAGGCACAGCTATGCAGACTGGGTGTGTGTGGCCAGGCCTGGGTAGGGAGTGAGGGCTGAAATCCAGCCCTCCCTTGGCTTATCAAACCGTCACCCTCGTGCAGGGCTGTGTCCAATCGCAGGGGTCATTCATTCTGCTTTCCGTAAAGGCTCTGTACAGGCTAGCAGCAACATCATTTACAGCAGAGCAATTTAACCCTTCTCCAGAATCCTTGCCAGGTTATAAAGAGCCCAGGGAAAAGATCTGGGGGTACAAAGACCAGGGGCGGGGCGTAGCCATTCGGAAAGTTGGTACAGTCATCCCATCCGTATTTATCTTTTCATGTGTCATTTCCTCTGAATTCGCAGGAACACCCTGTTTTACCAGCAGAAGTGGTTTCTAGGGAAAGAGTCCTGCCACCTTTGGCCCATCGACACCCACTTCATATACCTTGGGCAGCTGGGTGATGTTCTAAGTGAGGTCACCCTGAGACGAATCCTGAGTGGGGGAAGGAAAGCCAAGGGGACACACCCCTGCCCCACCTGCCTGCTCCTCAGAAGGGCTTGTCTGCAAGAACAGCCCTGTCCCAGGGCAGGTTTGGGGTCCTGAGGCCTCCAGGG
Organism: Tursiops truncatus; assembly: GCF_011762595.2. NCBI lineage: Eukaryota > Metazoa > Chordata > Mammalia > Artiodactyla > Delphinidae > Tursiops > Tursiops truncatus. The sequence goes on from NC_047041.1 coordinate 7,706,564, forward strand.
ACACGGTGAGGCTGGGCAGTCCAGAAGAAACAGGAGCTGACAGGGACTGCGGGCCTACTGCACCCAGGGCACAGCCTCAGGCACTGAACTACAGCAGGAAACAAGGTAACAGGCCTGTGCTCCTGGAGTGCACATCTGGGGAGCGGGGGGAGGGGTGGGGGGAGACACCTGACAACCACATAGATAAATAAGAAAAGGTGCCACGAAACACACGGTGAGGGCTTCCCTGGTGGCACAGTGGTTAAGAATCCACCTGCCAATGCAGGAGACACGGGTTCGAGCCCTGGTCCGGGAAGATCCCACATGCCACGGAGCAACTAAGCCCGTGCACCACAACTACTGAGCTTGTGCTCTAGAGCCGACGAGCCACAACTACTGAGCCCACGTGCCACAACTACTGAAGCCTGCACGCCTAGAGTCCGTGCTCCGCAACAAGAGAAGCCACCGCAGTAAGTCTGTGCACCGCAACGAAAAGTAGCCCCTGCTCAGCGCAACTAGAGAAAGACCGCGTGCAGCAATGAAGACCCAACGCAGCCAAAAATAAATAAAATAAGTAAATTTATTTAAAAAAAGAAGAAGAAGGAACACACGGTGAGGCCATCAGAACAGGGCAGTGGAGCAGAGGGAGATGGGGCAGCACCTTGGGATGGAGTGTTGGCAGGTCCCTGAGGGGCTGACTCTTGACCTCAGACCTAAGCGAGAGGCGGTCATGGAAAGGTGGGTGGGGGAGTGGGAGCAGAGGTTCCAGCCCGAGAGAAGAGCAAAGACCCTGGGGCCTGTGGGGTGTAAGTAACAGAAACAAGTCCAAAGTGACCGGAGACAGTGAGGAAGGGCCAGTGGCGGTGCCAGGGAGACCCGCTGGCCGGGTGGTACAGGACGTCACAGGCCACCCTGGAGCCTGGACGTTACTCAGGGTTCCATGAGAAGTCACTGGAGGGTATGAACAGAAGAGTGACACTCTGGATTCATTTTTTAAAGATCCCTGGGGCTGTTCAGCAGCTCTTGTGCAAAACCTCATTTAATTTTTTTTCTCTTATTTAATTTTTAAAACACTCTGTGTGGTAGTCCTCTTTCATTCTCATTTACAGATGAGCAAACAGGCACACAGAGGTAAATTAAGGGTCCCGGGGTCTCCAGAAATAAAGAATTCAAGCAGTCTGAACTGCTCAGAAGCCCTACACTCTCTGGCACCCATGAATTGGGGGGAGCTGTCTGGGGTGGATCTAGAAAAGCTCCTGCATCTCTTGGGCCTCAGCTTTCCCATCTGTAAAATGGGAGTAGCAAGAACAAGTTCTGGGAGGTGTGGGAGCCTCAAAACATATCCCAGGATTGAAAGCCCGCAGCCTTAGCACCGGCTGAGCCCAGAGCAAGCACTGGGCCCCTGGAAGCTGAAGGTGACTCCTGGTCTGGGCCTCCCCCTAGTGCGTGGCAGCCCCTCTCCACTCCAGGTCTGCCCCAGCCCAGCACGGGGAGCAGTCCAGAGCTCCCACCAGACACCACAACCACGACTGCACTCACCTCTCCTCCCAGCCGCTGGGTCCACTGCACTCATGGCACGCACGCAGCTGCCCAGGCAGACGGGGGAGTGCCACCCAGACTCTGCCTGCACTGAACGTGGATCCCACGTACAGGCCAGGCTCAGGGGGCGTTGGAGTCCTCAGTGGCCAAGCCGCTCTCCCTTTCTGGGTACAACCCCTCCTAGAGAAAGTGCCCAGTCCCACGGGGCGTGGCCCCAGACCTCCAGCCAGAGCCAAGCTGTCCCCCTCCCCCGGCAGCTCCAGGGGCAGCACCCGCTCCACTCTGAGCAGTGCCTCATTTGCAGAGCGGTGTCCCCTCTCCAGAGCTGGTACTCCCAAAGTCCCCCAGCAGGGACGCTACAGGGCCAAGTTCAGTGCACGCCTGAACTTCTATCAGGAGCCCACCGGGGTCAGAGGTGCTGAGGGTGGGATTAGGGCAAAAGGGGAGGATCGTGCAGGGTGGAGTGCGGCGGGGCAGCACGGCCTCTGGGGTGGGGTTTCTGGAGGAGAAATGAAACTGCGGAGAATGAAAACAAGACCTCCGTTTCCTCCATCAGCCTGTCTCCTGGGAACAGTGAAGCCGATAAGAGAGACCCTTTTGAGATCGTTTCACATCAGTAAGATGTCTCCACAAATCAGCTGTTTATACAACTCTCCTGGAGGTAAAGGTTACCAATGAGGAAGGGGAGGGGCGGCTAGCATTCTAGGTGTTGCTGGGGAAGGTGCAGACCTTCCAGTCTGACCAGTGGTCCCTCTGGGGCAGGGCCAGGGCAGAGCAGGTGGGACTGCTGGCACGAGGGCTGCCAGGTCATCAGGGATGACCCAGAGCCTCCCCTGCCAGGGGCTCACGCAGCCCCTGTAGGGAAACAGGGAGGCAGATCTGAGCACGCACAGAGCCGGGAGGCACCCAGAGGACACTCTGAGCCCCTTCCCAGCCCAGCTCCACTCTGGTCCACTGAGACCCTCCGTGTTGAAAACCTACAAACACACCTCTGAGCACAAACACACGAATCCCTGTTCAAGCACAGGAGCACAGCCCAGAATAAACATGACCCCTACACACTCACACACACACTCACACACACACACACACACACACACACACACACACACACACCTCTCCCCCTCTCCCCCCCCCGCCCCCCTCTCTCCTCCTTCTTCCTCCTCCCTGCTGGCCCCACTTCCCGCCACAACGGACAGCTTCTGGGGCCTGCTGGGCCTCCTCTGCCAGGGCGCTGTCTTCCCCCATCTTTCGAGAAGGGCACTGCCCACCGGCTTCCTTCAACTTCAGCTCCGGCTCCAGCGAAGTTTGTTTGTCAGGTTGCAGGTCCCTTGGGTTGTCAGCCAGGGACCTTGAGATTTGAGAGGGGCCAGGAGTGGCTGAGCCAGTCCTCTGGGGATCTTGTCATCTCCAAAAGTTGAGAAAAGGGGAGCCCTGGGCTCCTGGCTTGGGGCGGCCAAGCCCAGCTCCCAGGAAGGGAGCCTCACCCCAGCTGTGTTCAGAGGTACCCAGGAAGATGGGTTGTCGAGCAGGGGGCTGCAGGAAAGCAAAGAGGGGGGGACACTCGGCCTTGTAAGCGTGTTCCCGGGGCCAGGGGAGGCAATGTCAGGCAAGGGGCAGAGGCCGCTGCCCCGGGGCAGGGCACCCCCCCAGTGAGCGTTCACTCACCATCCTCCTGGCCTGTCCCAGCCTCTCTGCACCTGCACCTGATCTTCATCTTCCTGCTACCAAGTCCAGGAAACCCCTAGGCCTTCCCCTGCCCACCTCCCACCCCATTCTAGCCCTTTGGGGCTCAGGCCCTGAGGCATTAGCAATTCCAGACTCATCCTGGCTCCCAGTCCTGGGGGAGGCGGAGGGGGGCAGGACTGGGGCAGTCTGGGCCTGGGGACTGAGGATTCCAGTCTCGGGCTTGCTCGGCAGGTTTGGGCCGTGCCCACGCCGCCTCTCCCCAGAGCTGCTGGCCCAGGGTCATAGAGGGTGCCCCTGGGCGGGCACCCTAGATCTCACGGAGGGCGGTGCCGGGGGTCAAGCCACGAGCCAGAACCCTGGGCTCTCTGCCACTCACGCCCAGGAAAACCCCGGGCTTTGCCAGCAGCTCCTCCCCTCTGCCCTTCTGGGAGCCGTCGTGGTTCTCAGGCTGGAAGGGCAGGAGCTGCGGCCCGCGCATGAGCACCACCCTCAGGGCCAGACCACTTCCTCTTTCTGAGGAAGCCTGGTGCCAGAAGCCGGCTCAGAGAAACCGAGGCACAGAGGAGACCCTGAGAAGGCCCAGGAGACTGCGCCACCGCGGGGCCCTGGCCCCGTCTGAAGCTGGGAGGCCAGACAGGCGTCCCCATCCATCCTCTTGGCCTCTTCCACGAGCCCTTCCTCCTGCCTAGAAGCTGTCAGGGTCAGGGTCCTGGGACAGGGCCCCTCCTGCCCCCAGGAACACACCCAAGCCTGGCCAGTTCACCTGGCCTTCCCGGCCTGTCAGTCCAGCTGTTCCGGAAAGAGAACATTTTCTTCTCACTCTATTTGGACAGCTGCGGGGACAGTGACAGTGAGAAGAGAGTGTCTGATTATTGAGGGGGGTGGTGTGCAGGGGACAGGGCCACAGGGTCTCTGAAGTGGCCGAGGGTCTGGAGCTGGGGAGGCCCCAGGTGGGGGGCTGCGTGAGGAGCTGGGAGGCCTGGGGCCACCCGACAGGGTCAGCGTCCCTCAGCAGCACCATCAAGAGAACAGCTGGAGGGGCTTCCGGCCCAGGTCCGGGGCTATAGGAGGAGGGACGAGGGGCTTCCGGCCCAGGTCCGGGGCTATAGGAGGGACGAGGGGCTTCCGGCCCAGGTCCGGGGCTATAGGAGGAGGGACGAGAAGCCCAAGGCACCAGGGAGACCGATTCCCATCTTTAGGGAATGTGCTCGGTTACAGGGTGGGGTAAGGACGCCTCTGAGGCTCAGCCCCAGACTCTCCTCTGGCCTCACTCCTGGACTCTCAGGCCCAGCAGCCCCTCCTCTGCAGGTCCAGGGCTGACAGGCGGGGCTCCAGAAAGGAAGACAAGGCACCCACAGGACAAGGCCAGAGGACCTGGAAACGGAGCTTCCTCCCCCCTGGGAGGCGGGAAGTAGGCCCGCGGGGTCAAGCCAAGGCTCTTCCTCCTGCCGCTGCCCACCCTCCCTCCTTCTCGACGGTCGTCTCTCTCCCTCCCCTCCGCGCCCCTCCCGGCCCCTGCCCCCTTTCCAGCCGCCCCATCCTGCTGTCACCTTGTCCCCATCTCCAGCTCCTCCTGCCTGCCTCCCCCGCCCCGGTTATGTAAGGGGCCTGAGAACACACAGAGGGAGCTTTGTTGTCAAACCAAATCCATACGGAGCCGGGATCGGCCGGCGCAGCTGTTCCCCATTCCCTCCGCCTCGGCAGGGGTGAGGCACCGGGCAGGAAGCCCCCCCACGCCTCCATTGGGGGAGGCGGGGGGCAAAACACACTGGCCCCAGGGCCCCCAGGCAGCTGAGTGGGTGGCCCCGGACCAGCCACCACCACGTGGGACCACAACAGGGGAGCAGCTGGCCCCCAAGACAGAGGAAAGCCTCAGTGCAGAGCCAGGGCCCCAAAGCCCAGAGGAGAGCTCTGGGCTAGGAGCAGGGCTGCACAATGACGGCCTGGAGGGGGGCCCAGACCCACACCAGTGGACCCCTTCTTGTCCACACGCGGATGCAGGCCCATGTTCTCTCTGCCACACAACCCGTGTACGTACTCTCCCGCGCGCACACACACACACACACGCGCGCGCGCACACACACACACACACACACACACACACACACACACACACACACACACACACACACACACACACACACACACACACACACACACACGCTGTGTGCGCTCACCTGGAGGCATCTGAGCAGAAATCTCCTCCCTGCTCTGATCAGCCTCCTCCATCCCAGCAGGTACCTCTGGAGAGAGGAGGGTGGAGGGCAGAGGTCAGAAGCCAGAGAAGCTCCACCAGCCAGCTCTTCTGTGGAGGCCCTCTGGCTCCGGGATGAGATCCTGCCTTCCGGCCCAGGAAGATGTCCAAGAAGGGAGGTGAGGGCCCAGGAAGCTGAGCTTAAGATCAGAGCATCCGCACCCGGGCCAGGCCCTGTCCCTTCACCCACCCCGACTGCTGCACGAGCGTCCCGCTCGAAGATGCTGGGGCCGCCAACAAGAGGAGGCGCTCCTGAACCTCCACGGCTGCAGGGCACCCACCCGAAGTCCAGCTGCCACATCAGGCAGGACAGCAAGGATGCCGGGGCCTGGGTGAGGCGGGGGCAGAGGCACAAGGGAAAGAAGAGGAGGCAGACACAAAGGAAGAGGGATGGCTGGGGGAGGAGCTGAGAGAAATCTGAAGGAGAAGGGAAGGAAGGCAGGCGGGTCGGAAAAAGAGGAGAAAGAGGAAAAGGACCAAAGAGGGGACAAGAGGAGAAGGGGGCGTGTGGAGAGAAGGGCCCACACCTCCTGCAAGGATGCTTGCACACCCTCTCAGCCGGACAGGCGGGTCCAGGAGAAGCAGCACAGGGCGGGGGCGTTTCCAGAGCACTGGTCCCAGCCCACCCAGTCCCACCATCGGCCACGCCCCAGGGGTTTCAGCCTCAACAATCCTGGATCATTGGAACCAGAGGGCAAACCAGGACCTTGGAGAAAGGAGAGACAGGGGTGGGATGGAGCACAGGAGAGGCAGCCCCTGTCTGGGGGAAAAGTCGCTCTGAGACCTTGAACAGTAAGTTACTTTTCTGAGTCTCAGCTCCCACCTTTGCAAAAAGAAAGAGTTACCGAGAGGCTACCACGTGCCAGTGCGGTGCCGGGTGCTGGGGACACGATGGGGAGTCAGACGGTCACGGGTCCTACCCGACAGTCTAACATCAGCCAGGACCTCTGAGGCCTCCCGAGCTCGCCAGTGTCTATCATCTGTGCTCTGAGATCCATCCCATGAGCTGCGCTGCGGCAGACGCTATTAGCCCAGTTATCGGATGGGCTGATGGAGAACCAAAGTCCCAGACCTGCCTGAGGTCACACAGCTGGGGGCGGACAGAGAAGACAAAGGCCACCTGCCTGGCTTCCTGGCCCCGAAGGAAGGCACTCTGCAGTCTTTGGGCCGCACCCTGAATCACAGAAAACCCACCAGCCAGCACTTACAGAGCCAGGCCCCAGGTGCTGGGACATGATCTGAAACGCACTCTGGTTCAGAAGTGAGAAACCGAGGCTCTGTGTCAGGCCCAAGGCTGTGCAGCCCTGCCCTCCCCCACCCGTCTGAGCTCACGGGTGGTAGGGTCCCCTGATGTCACAGGCTGGGACATGTGGGAGGGTGGGGTAAGTGACAAGGGTGCCCGGCCGTCAGGGGAGCCTCAGAACAGGCTCGAGTCGGATGCAATCTAGGAAGGGGACTGCCAACAGCGCCCAAGCCACCGTCAGGGGACAGTGGGAGCAGAGGTGGGGAGCTGAGAACACGCGGCTGGGGAAGTAGAACAGTCTGACCGGCGCCCAACGGAGGTTTTCAAATAAAAAGGGTTTTAAGCCGAGACACCCTCTCTCCCACTTTCAAATGAGATTTTATGTGGAAACCCAATATGTAGAAGGAATAAGAGTGGAGTCGTTTGGGGTGAAGCAAGAATGGGGGCGAACCCGCCTCTTGAGCCCTCACTCCTGAGCTGACACCCCAGAGGGTTCCACCCCTGGGGAGCTTTTCGTGGACCCGGATAAGGGGAGAGCTGACATTGGGCAGGAGGGGAGGTTAGGACCAGTCTGTGCAAGGACCCAAAAGCATGGCTGAGGAGGGGATGGGGGCAGGAATGTGACCAGCTGCCCCTGGCATGGGGGAGTGGGAGGATGCCCTCCCGGTGGGCAGACTCCTGCCCACCCCACCCCCAGGGCTCCTGCCTGCCTCTCCTGTGTCTGAAAAGGCTGCCAGGCCAGGCTCCAAACAGCTCAGCTGTCAAAAGGGAAACTCTTCGCCCTTCACCCCAAGAAAAGGGGGAAGCAAAGCAGGGACACAGTGAAGACACTGTAGCACTTAGTATTTGTTAGACATCATTCCAGGCATGAAGGACACGGCAATGAGATGACAGGCTCCTGGAGCTTACGTGAAAACCCTAAAGAGTCAGGGAGGAAAACGCCTTGAGAGTTTTCAAGCCCACTTCACACCACACACATGCCCCTCCAATGCCTGCATCTCCTCTGGACCGTCCCTGCCAAGGTCACGGGTCCAAGCTTGAACATCTTCCGCCGCAGGGCACTTGCCCCCTACACAGGCAGAGGCCTGCTCCTGAGAGCTCCAGATGGCCACACTGAAGACCCTGGGTCCTCCCCACCCAGCCTAGGCAAGGGAGTCCACAGAGCACTGAACACACCGTTAAACGTGCAAGTTTTACTTTTGATCACGACAAAATATGAAGCTTCATCTCGAGTTTTGCTGGTTCTGAGTTCCAATTGCTCGGAACCAAAGGAAATGAGCCGTCTCCCTTCTCACCTGCCCAGAGTTCCCAGGTCCCTGGGTCTCTGGCACCGCCCGTCCCCTGCTTTGCTCCCCTCCCGTGACCTTCAAGCGGTGGGTTGCCAGGGTGGGCCCCTGCTGGCCCCCACTTCTGTCCTGCCATCCCTTCCAACCAGGCCTCCCTCCTCCTGACCTGAGTGACCTCTGAGGAGCAGAGGGGAAGCAGGTCTTTGAGGAGCCTCTCTGGCCTCGAGCCAGGCCAGGCCAGGGTCCAGGAGAGCCCCAGAGCAAAAGGTACTGTGGCCTGGCAGGAATCTGGGGATGCCAGATGCCAGGAGCAGCCACCTCGTCCGGGTCCCCGCGCTCAGACCCCCGGAGGACCCCTCCCCTTCCCCACGTGTCGCCGTGGTTGCCGGATGAGGCCTTGCAGCCTTGTGGGCGGCAGCGGGGGAGCCGCATTTCCAAGGAATAGGAGCCGATGGGCAGGCCAGATGGAAGCAATTACCGGAGGGAAAGGGGGAGAGGTGGGGGCCGGCAGGGGCTGGGAGGGGCCGCAGAGGGGAGGGAGGAAGGAGAGCCCAGCCCTGCCCAGCTGAGAGAGGCAGGGGATGGGGAGGCAGGACCGGCAGGGCCAGACGTGGGCTTCAGGGCTGCACAGAGCCCTGGGCTGCGAATCAGGAGGGCTGTGTTCTCGTCACCCACACCCGGTGGCCTTGAGCAAACCCTGTCACACCTCTGAGCCTCGCCCTCTTCATGGGTCACAGGGCAGGGGAAGATGAGCTTGCAGAGTTGCAGGGCAGTAGCGAACTGGGCTGAAAAGTGCAGGTTTTGGAAACAGGCCTAGCTAGGAGTCCCGGCTCAGCTGCTTAGGAGTCGTGTGACCTTGGCCGAATGGGTTAATCTTCCAGAGCCTCCATGGCTTCAGTTACAAATGGGCTTAATGAAAGGTCGTGCTTACGTGAAGTGACGTAAATAAGTGGACAGCACTTTTTTTTTTTTTAGGTTTATTGGGTCAGGCTTTTAATAAGTGCTCGATAGATAAATCATAACTAGTTTTGTTATTTACTAAGTCCCGTTTTACTATTATAAGGACAGGTATTTGCAGAGGCTGCACGGGCAGAGGACACAGGGCAGACCATGGACACAGGAGCATCACCGCAGGCCCTAGAACGTGCACCCCGGAGGAGGGTTTGGACCCACGCAGAACAACAGTGCGCGAGCCCAGCACTCTGCACACTGCTCCGTGCCCTCTTTCTAGCAACCATGGTCCCCACCCTGCCCAGGAAAGCAAGATCCTGGGGCCCCTGACACACTGGGGCTTTGAAGTGAAGCTGCAGACAGGAAGAAGGGGCCATCCTACGGCCAGGCCTTCCTCACCCCCGCGGCCCAGGTGGCCACCCCCCCGGCCACCCCCCGGCCCCAGCGGCACCCTCCTCCCTGCTGGGCTCAGGGCAGAGGCCAGGGCTTCAGATTCTACAGCGTTCACATCATCTCTCTGCAGGATGGCTTGGCGGGGTGTGGGGTGGCAGAGATAAGGCAGTCATCCGGCTGGAGGTCTCCCGGTCCCAGGCAAGGGGCCAAGATTAAAGTAAAACCTGCAGCTTGGGATGGCCTTCCTCACGCTGAAGAGCGATCAACCCAGTGCAGCCCCTGGCAGAGTTCACCCCGTGCCAGCCTCAGGGGCACCAGTCGGAGGCCCGTGGCACCTGGCTGGGGCCCACGCATCACACACAGCTGCTCCCACTTGCAGCTACATTTGACCACTTCCTCCATCCGTAGAATAAAGAGCGTCACTCACACTCACATTCACACACACACACACACACACTAGGAATGTGATACAGGTCAGGGGTGAACGTGAGGCCAGGGGTGGCCGCAGCCCCTCCAGGGGCACTCAGAACACTCGTGTAGAAGTGCTGAGCACCTCTGGGAAGGGGTGACAAACGAGAGAGGGGAATTAATGACTAGAGGCACCCAAACCTGCCTGCCCTAGTCATTTCCTCAAGGAAACCAAAGGTTTCAGGTCAAGGCCAAGAGTCGAGAACGAAGGGGGACCTGAGGTCGAGAGGCATGAGAAGTCAGCTCGTTTCTGCAGGGAAGTGTGTAACCCCAGGGCAACTGAGGAGTCAGGAGGGGGAGGCAGGCCCTGCACGTTTTCTGGGTGTCCCCCCACCTGACTGCCCTGCTCTCTGGCACCGAGGGTCCAACTCCCAGGGCCTGGGGACTCAGCTGGCTTGTGGTGGATGCCTTGGGCACAATCTGTAGGTCTGGCTCTCAGACTCTGGGACCCTCTGGGACATTGATCTGAAGGGTCCCTTTCAGGAGGCTGGAGGTTCCCACCCCACCATGAGCTGGGACCCCTTTGTGTCATTCTGAGATGGAGGGATCCCTTCCCCACGACGGCGGGGGCAAACCTTTGAGCTGCTCTGAGAGGAAGAATTCGCCCAGAGAACATACCCAGGTAGGGTCTGGGCGGGCACCCAGTGCAGGGCAGATACCAGGCCAGTAGGGGTAAACCACAGATGGTCACAGGTTAAGCTGGGGCACAGGAAGGGGGGACTGGCCTCTCTGCTCCAGTTGGTGAAGGGTAGGGGGGCCTCTTTCCAGGATTTGTTATATAATTCTGAAAGGAGCAGATTCTCGGTTCTCTCCAGAAAACTGGATCCCAGAGATCTAAGAGGGCTGGCAGGGTGGAGAGGCTGAGCGAGTCTGTTTCTGAGGAGTGGGGACTGAGTCACTGCTCTGGGTAGGGAAGGGGTGAGGGAGGGAAGGGAAGGCGGCCCAGAAGACGCCGAGGGCTTCCTTGGCCTGGGCCTCCACTACGCACGGGCCAGGGGCCTGTGGCTCTGAGCACAGCCCACTCCCAAGCCACAGATGCCTCTCCACCCACAGTCCAAGCAAGAGGCTCCCGCGCTACTTTCCTAACTCCACCTCCCGTCTACCCTCCCCTCCTAACCCCTGACCACCCGGACTCTGGGGGAAAGCCCCCGACTCCTGGCTCTCCCTCAGCTGCTGGGAGGGAGACCCGGGGCTCAGGGGACAGACTAAGATCTCCCGCCCAACACATGGATGCTGAGGGATGGAGGCACGAAGAGCACGTGCAGGGGAGACACAAGCAGAGCCAGGAACAGGCTAGAGGGACCTGGGCCACCTCGGCTCGGGCAGGGGTTATTCACAGATGAGCTCCCGGCAAAGAGAAAAAGCCCCAGAAGTTCATTTCTAGGCCCCAAACAGCTGGCGCCTCCCAGGCACCCCCTCTAGAATTATGGGGCAGCTTTGGTGAGTGTGGAGAACTTTGGAGAGTGCGGGAGAACCGCTGCTAATAGCAAACACTCACATACCTCCGCCTCTGTGCAGGCACCTTCCACAGTGCCCAACGCCTTTATGATCCCCCCTCCCTGCCCCCCCCCCCCGTGGCACAGCAAGGCTCAGGAGAGCGCGGTATTGGTTTGTGCCTCTGGTGACACCCTAGCTGTACCAGGCCCGTTCCCAAGGTTCCGCAAAGAATAAGTCTGCCTGAACTTGGCTTCCACACTGTGCCTCCCCGCAGCGGTGGAAAGCACAGGCTTCTGTGAGAAGCGCATGGGGGTGCCAGCCTGTGGGTGGGCATGAGGTCACATGGGCACAGCTGAGCACCCGGACGGTGCCTGTAGCCCCAGTCCTCTGGCAGGAGCCCCCAACCCCAGCACTCGGGACCCAGTCTGCGGGACAGACGGAGGAAGTGGCAGCAGTAGGTCAGGCCTCCTGGGCCCAGAAGGAGCCTCCCCCAGGACTGAGAATGGAGGGGGCAGTGCTGGCAGACATGTTGGCAGCTCTGGGCTGCCTGGGAGGTCCCAGCCAGCAGGGGCCCCAGGGGGGCACCCAGCACAGATGGCTGAGCCCAGCGATTCTGCCCCCAGCTGGACTCCACCTTCACCCCAACCCCATCCCATCCCACTGCCCACCAACCAGGCAGCTCTGTGGCCCAGTGGCCTAGGCCCAAAGAGCCCCGCAACGGGGACTGGTGTATTGGGCACAGCCAGCCTGCAGCTAGCAGCCCCACCTTTGGGCTCTGCTTGGTGACCTTGGGTCTCCTGCACACAGCCAGACCCAGCAGAGCCTGCCACTTGCAGGCAAGCCAGCCCAGGATCTCCTGGACTCGGTGGGGCAGTTGTGGCCAGAAGTCGGCTCAGAGGATGCGCAGGGGTGGGGGCTAGAAACTTTCCAGAGAAGAGGACCGTCCCGTTTGCTCACTCCCAAGGAGCAGAAAGAATCGGCTTCCCGCGAAAAACTGGTCCAGGGCAAGGGATCCCAGGGCTGTGGCCTCCCCACCCGGCCCCGGCCCCGCGCGGCGCCCACGTGCCCGGCCCGACCACCTCCCCGGCCGCGGCGCCGGGCGGGGAACCGGGCAACCGGGCAGCCGGGACCCGGAGGCGCTCCCCACCCTCCCTCGCGGGCCCCACGGGGACCGGCCGCCGCGTACTCACCCTCGCGGGTGGCGCGGGGCGAGGCAGGACAGTTCCGCGCGCAGCTCCGATCCGCTAGGCGCACGGGCTGGAGGCGCGGCACTGGCGCGGCGGCTCCGCTCGGCCCGGTCCCTGTCCTGGGCTCGGGGCCGGCCTGCGAGCGGGTAAGTCCGCCTGCTGGGAGGCGGGGGCCGGGCACAGGCGGGGGGCGGGGAAGGGGCCGGACACGCTTGCGCACACGGCCGGGGAGCCGACTGGGGAGCGGGCGGGCAGGAGGAGGAAGGGCGGGGTGGGGGAGGAGGAAGGACTCGACTCGGGAGATGCTGCTTGCGGGCGGGGCCGATGCCGGGGGCTCGCGATGGTCCGGGAGCCGCGGAGGCCGGCGGAGAGGGCAGGCGGCGGGGCCAGGAGCGAGGGGCGCGGAGGGGTCGACCGACCGGGCAGGCGCGGAGGGGCGGGAGAGGAGGCTGGTGGGGTGAGGGTTGAGTTCTGGCGGGCGCAGCCTGTGAGTGGCACCAGGATGGATATGCCCAACGCAGCCTCTGCACACCCTCCTGGAAACAATGAGACCCAACAAAGGGTTCTCCGCTCTCCCACGCGATGAACCGTGTCCTTCCCTCGCTCGGGAAAGTGAGGCACAGAAGAGGGAGGGCCACCTGCACTCCCCATGCACGGTGGCCAGGTGCCCTGGACGGAGACCTGGACCCTCCCTCTGCCCTAGTCTCGACCTGCCACCCCCAAACTGCTCCCTCTGCAGCCTCTTTGCACACCCTCTCTTTGGCCCTGAGAAAGCTTCTCAGTTGCTGTTCCTTACTGAAGGCGCCAAACATCCTGTCTCCAGGGGAAACCCCATCAGGCCCTTACCCTGGTTCCTGGGGCCACCCACCCCAATCAAACCTGGGAACTACTCAGGCCGAAGAATAGTCCAAAAGTCACCCGCAGGACAATCCCCATCCCCCCAGACACTCCTTCATAGGTGCACAGCATTTACTGAGCGCTTAGTGTGAACAGCCTGATGCTGGGGGCTCCAGGGCTCCAAGGAAAAACGTAAGACACGGCCCGCCCCCCCCCCCCCCCGGAAGCTTACTAGAAAGAAGGCTCACAGTGGACTCCCACTCAAAAATAAATTAGGACATAAAAGCTTTTGCACAGCAAAGGAAACCATAAACAAGATGAAAAGACAACCCTCAGAATGGGAGAAAATATTTGCAAATGAAGCAACTGACAAAGGATTAATCTCCAAAATTTACAAGCAGCTCATGCAGCTCAATAACAAAAAAACAAACAACCCAATCCAAAAATGGGCAGAAGACCTAAATAGACATTTCTCCAAAGATATACAGACTGCCAACAAACACATGAAAGAATGCTCAACATCATTAATCATTAGAGAAATGTAAATGAAAACTACAATGAGATATCATCTCACACCAGTCAGAATGGCCATCATCAAAAAATCTACAAACAATAAATGCTGGAGAGGGTGTGGAGAAAAGGGAACCCTCTTGCACTGTTGGTGGGAATGTAAATGGATACAGCCACTATGGAGAACAGTATGGATGTTCCTTAGAAAACTAAAAATAGAACTACCATACGACCCAGCAATCCCACTGCTGGGCATATACCCTGAGAAAACCATAATTCAAAAAGAGTCATGTACCACAATGTTCATTGCAGCTCTATTTACAATAGCCAGGACATGGAAGCAACCGAAGTGTCCATCAGCGGATGAATGGATAGAGAAGATGTGGCACATATATACAATGGAATATTACTCAGCCATAAAAAGAAACAGAACTGGGCTTCCCTGGTGGTGCAGTGGTTGAGAGTCCGCCTGCCGATGCAGGGGACACGGGCTCGTGCCCCTGTCCGGGAAGATCCCACGTACCGCGGAGCAGCTGGGCCCGTGAGCCATGGCCGCTGAGCCTGCGCGTCCGGAGCCTGTGCTCCGCAACGGGAGAGGCCACAACAGTGAGAGGCCCGTGTACCGCAAAAAAAAAAAAAAAAAAAAAAGGAACAAAACTGAGTTATCTGTAGTGAGGTGGATGGACCTAGAGACTGTCATACAGAGTGGAGTAAGTCAGAAAGAGAAAAACAAATACTGTATGCTAACACATATATATGGAATCTAAAAAAAAAAAAAAAAGTGGTCATGAAGAACCTAGGGGCAAGACGGGAATAAAGATGCAGACCTACTAGAGAAGGGACTTGAGGATACGGGGAGGGGGAAGGGTAAGCTGTGACAAAGTGAGAGAGTGGCATGGACGTATATACACTACCAAACGTAAAATAGATAGCTAGTGGGAAGCAACCGCATAGCACAGGGAGACCAACTCGGTGCTTTGTGACCACCTAGAAGGGTGGGATAGGGAGGGTGGGAGGGAGGGAGATACAAGAGGGAAGAGGTATGGGGACATATGTATATGTGTAACTGATTCACTGTTATAAAGCAGAAACTAACACACCATTGTAACGCTATTATACTCCAATAAAGATGTTAAAAACAAAAAATAAGTTAGGACAGGATGTGACCAAGTGTAAGGTGTGCGTAACTGACAAAGAGGGTTCACGGAAATGCCAGCTCAGGCTCACTTCAGCTGAAACTGGAGGGTTTATCTGCTAAGAACATATAACAGAGGAAGCTCTACGCTGCGTAAGCAAAGTGGAGAAGGCAGGGTGAAGATAGAGGGCTTCAAGTGCTTCCACAGGTGACTCTCCATCCTAAGTCCCACCTTGCGTGGGCAGAGGTTTTTCCTACATTTCCCCAGTGTCTAAATTATGCTTGAATAGTGCCTTTGGCTTTGTCAATCAAGCATTCATCCAACAAATGTTTATTGTGTATCAGCTCCAGGTCTGGCACAGTGACTAAAGTCTCTGCCTGGGTCAAGGTTAGAGGAAGAGGAAATAGCCTCCCTGGTACGTGGGTGGGAAAAGTGGCCCACAGAGAGTAAGCAATCACCCAAAGCGACTAGGTGAGTGTGGCAGAGCTGACCTGAGAATCAGCCCAGCTCCTAAACTTTGCAAACTCCTTAATGAACTAGATCTAAACACGGTTGGCAGTTCTTGTTATGAGCCATGTAAACTTCACTCTGTGGGAAAACAGAACTGAAGGGCCAAATTTTGCTCCTGGAGACCTGATTTCCAACTCTGCCTCGGTCACTAAGTAGCTTTAATTTTCTTACTAGAAAAAAATGGAAATAACTGTGCTTATTCAAAGGGATGTAAGTTCAAATGGATACACATTTGCTCTGGCAGTATAAGGTGCTGTATAAGTACGTGCTTTTATTATGCACACGGAACCAGTAAGCTGTATTCAGATCTCCTCCCTTCCCCCTCCCCCAGCTTATCCCAGACCTGGTTACTGGGTGCCCAGAAGCTAACTGAGATCCTGACTCCTCCCCTTAGGCCACAATGTGCTTAGAATTTTTTTTTTTTTTTTTTTTTGCGGTACGCGGGCCTCACTGCTGTGGCCTCTCCTGTTCCAGAGCACAGGCTCCGGACGCACAGGCTCAGCGGCCATGGCTCACGGGCCCAGCCGCTCCGCGGCACGTGGGATCTTCCCGGACCCCAGGGAACGAACCCGCGTCCTCTGCATCGGCAGGCGGGCTCTCAACCACTGCGCCACCAGGGAAGCCCTGTGCTTAGAATCTTTTCCCCCAGTTTCTTAATGGCACAGCCAGATGCTTAGCTGGCTGCCTAGAACCCACATCATCTGTGGGGCAGGAGGAAAGGATTCTGGTACTTTTCACCTGGAGCCCCTCCCGGCTCCACTGCCCCCCTTGCCCATCTACAAGGCACTGGGATTTGCTTAGCAAGAGGCAGTGTGGTGGGACAAGCGGGGCTTTGGCTCCTAAAACTGTTCCTGTCGGAGACCAGCTGTGCCAAGGGCGTATCAAGACACCCTGAGGGTCAGTGGTCTGGGTCCTGGTCCCCTTCCAAGCCATGCTGCCTCCATTCCCACCTCCTCAGCGCCCCCTTTACCTCTCTGGTTCTGTCTCTGCTGTGGAGGAGGTGGCGGACAACACTCTGCTAGGGCGACCAGGGGGCTTCTCTCTCTCTAGGGTGTCTCTCTCTCTCTAGGGAGTAGAGGGAGGAGACAGAGGAGCAAAGGGCGAGGGAGGGGCAGGTGCATCTGGAGCTGGGAGGCCCTGGACTTGTGGCCCACCCCCGGGCAGGCAGGGGTGTGTGTAGGAGGCGTGGCGCCCTCGACACATGTGTCTCACAGGCTTTTGGCTCCTGTCCTTCACATGTGCCACGTTAGCATCCTGCCGACCAGGAGGAGGGAACAGCAAGATGCCGTTTGAGGAAGAAATAAACCCAATCCAGCATCTCAGACGCTTTTAAAAATAGCAACTCCGGGATGGTGTTTCAGCTCCTATTTTTATCAGATTTATATGGCTGGACGCTGGAGCTGAGCTGTTCCCAGGGTTCTCAATAGCAGCGGACATCACTATTGTAGTCTTAGAAACCTGCCGTAAGGCGAAGGCTAAAATGCACTCCAGGAACCTGTCGGCTGGACAGGATCCTTGAGAAGCCACTGCACACAGCCCTTGTCTCCTTTGGGGCCATGATCAATTAACCACAGAGCGTTTATGGCTTGCTTTTTGCCTTCAAGTCTCTTGGTTACCATGACTTCAGTGCATAATTGAGGATTCACTGCCTTCTAATCCGGAAGTCCTTTTTAATATCTAACCCCAATATACTGGCTGCGTCCTTTAGGCCCTTCTCGCGGTAGAAAAATGGCAGGTAACATTTATAGGTCTTACCATGTCCACAAAATCCTCTTACTTAATCCTCACAAAGCCCCTCGGGGTAGGCACCGCTATCACTCCTAGCTTACAGACAGTTACATAACTTGCCCGAGATCATGTCTGGTTATGGTGCAGGTTCTATGCCAGAGTCACCAGACCATGCTGGCTCTCAAAGGAGGCGGTTCCAAACACTAAGCAATTTCCCCTTCGCCTTGACTTTCATTTCTTCCTCATGATCCTGAAGGAGAAACTGGTCAGGGTACTACCGGACGTGTGTGCCCCATGCTAGAAGCCAAGTTCTAGGTCCCGGCCGCGCTGAGCCACTGTCTCCCTGCCTGCTGGCCTCGGCTTGTGCTGGCCACGCGGCTCTCAGGCTTCAGCCCGGAAGTCTGGCTTCTCTCGGCATAAGCCGCCACAGCCCCACCCCGGGTCTTCTCAAAGCACTCATGTCCATGGAGTCACTGTGTAATTACGTCTACGTGGCTCACAAAATTGTAAACTCCAGGAGAGCTCTAGCTCCATATTCTTGTCTAAAAACAAAAAGTAGGGTCGATATTCAAAACCTTGTTGATTGAACTGAAACACTGTAGTCCATGCTTATTTTTTAAGTGGTTAAAACTTGGTAACTTCAAGTTTATAGAGACTTTGGAATCCAGTGTAATTTCAGTAAGAATATGGAGCGAACACAGGGCTGCCAACATTTATTTTGCTAAGTGAGGATTTTTAAAAAACAACTACTGTTAATTATCAGCATCTTCTTACAAAAGAAAGACCACTTTAGGGTTCAATATACGGGTCTGGAATAAAGATTTAGTCCTTTCTGAGAAGGCAGAGTTAGCAGACCCACGTCAGCCTATTCAGAAATAAAATAGATACATTAAACTATTTTGGAATAGAAGCATTACAAGAGAAACATTTTCAAATATTACTTTGTACGTAATCGTTTCTTGATTTGTTTCTCCATTTGAGGATCTGTATCCAACAGAGTCAGGCAATGTGGAGCTAACTGCCCAACTCCTCCTGAAATGTTTTTCTCAGTGTCCTGAAGGAATGCTGACAGAACACTCAGCAATTCTGCTCTATGAGGAAACCTCTGGGCAAACAGAGAGGAGCCGAGGAACAGCAGTCCTGTCTCCAGTTGCTCCCCTCCCTCCCCAACCACGCTGGGAAGAAAGTCGGCCAAGAACTGGGGCCTGGTGGCTGGTGGGGAGCCCTCCAGGACTTATCTGGGAAGGTGACATCTACCTCCAGGAGAGCAGGGACACAGGCGCGCACACCGAGGGCACGCGGCTAAACACACAAGGACGTCCACGTTGCCAGAGGGGGCTGGCGCTGCTCGTCTTGCTCAGGACGCTCTCTCCGGGGCGGCGGGATGCTGGGTTCTGCTAAGGGAAGGCAGGAGGAAAGCCAAGGCAGAGGAGGGGGTGGTTCTCATTCTGCATCCCTCGGGCTGAGGACCGTCTGTCCGCCCACTAGCCCGGAGGCCGGGAGCTTCTTTTTAGTCATCTCTGTATCCCCAGCGCTTAGGACACTGTCTGGCTTGAGTCCATCAGCGAGTCAAAGCTTTGGACTCCACCACAACCATGTCACTTTGCCCTGTTGGTTTACGATCACCCAGCACATCACTCCGTAGTGGATCCTCATCCCCGTTCCCCTTGACAAAGAAATAGGCTCAGGACGCCTCGGGTGGACACCAGGAAGAGACCATTTACCACTATCTAGGGCAGCGCTTGGCCTGTAGTATGTGTTAAATAAACACGCAAGGAACAAATGAGTGGCGCTCGGCTCTGACTCCAGTCTCCTGGCTCTCAGTCCAGGGGATGCAGAATAAGAGCTACCCCCTCGTCTGCTTCAGCTTTCCTCCTCCTTTCACTTTGCGGGACACACATCCTGTCTCCCCTGAGAGTGTGTCCTGAGGAAACGAGACCCAGTAACCCACAGCCCCATGCTAAGGAGCAAACGCCAGCCCCTCTCCAGCAGTGTGATACATATGTCCGCTGGGCTGGGAAGAGAGCCTCCTGTGTTTAACTGCATGCCGTCAATGTCTGCACCCGAGTCCCTGGTTCTGCTGGAGCAGTGGTAGATGTCACCTTCCCAGATGAGCCCTTGGTGGCTTCCTACAGGCCACAGCCTTGGACACTGAAGTCCCTTCCTGGCCTCGCGACTCTATGGACATTCTATTCTGTGATGCTGGTCATACCTTGCATCCAAGAACCTCAGGGCTTTCAGACCCCACTGCAACCGTGTCACTTTGCCCTGTTGAGACACTGTTTGTATTTGGTCTTCTGGCTGCTCCCTGCGAATTGTTGTATCTTCCTGCCCAGATAACAAACTCAAGGCCACGGACTCCCTGACCAAGAAGCCACGGCAAAGGCAGGCTTCTTGGGCTTTGCAACATCTGACTCTTATTAAGGCCCTCCCACTTCCAGGAGCGGCCATGCTCCATCCTTGTCAACAACAGTGTATCAACAGGATTGGCTCACACATGGGAAGTGTGACCTCAGTGCTGGGGAGAGAAAGAGGAAGTACTGTCAGAAAGACTCTATCGATTACGCCCACCAGACAGGTGGAGATACAGTAAGTGGGAAGAAGGCAGAGCGCCCCGTGGTGGCAGAGCAGGAAGGAGTGAAAGCAGAGGGAGGCTCAGCTGGATTCCGGATGTGAAGACAGCCAGGACGGGTGCACGGGGGCCTACAGAAAGCCCCAAGCCCTCCGGGCCAGCTGGGGCTGACCCCCAGACACTCACCCCCTTCTTAAGACCTTCCCCCTAGGTTCTGCCCACTCCGCTTCCCCAGCAGGCCACACCGTGGGTCCACACCGAATGAGACCGATAGTTTATTCTCATGCTGGAAAGAAACCAGTAGAAAATATATTAAAAAAAAAAAAATTCACTTGGTGCTAAAATCCGGCTGCCCTTCCCACCACCCCACCGACCCCCCTGCCCCGTACACATCAGTGCTCTTCTCCGACTCAGCTTCTCTGGGCCTCCTGCAAGAGTGCGAGGAGGGGGTCATCAGCTCTGAGGGCAAAGGTGAGGGTGCGGCGGCCGTAGTGCTCGGGGTCCTGCTCCAGGTTCTCGATCACCTCGGCCAGCAGGTGGGCCCGCTCCACGCCTGCACCAGGGGCCTCGAAGCCCAGGGCAGTGAAGTGCACGTGCAGGTGGTAGTAGGAGGGCAGGTAGTGCAGGTACACGCGAAGGCGGTCTCCCGCCACCTGGTAGCGCTGCAGGATGGCTTCCTGGCAAGAAAGGGGAGGGTCGGGGAGGCTCATCCTGCTGCCCACACACCGGCGCCAGAACCCCCTCCTGCCCACGGCCCCGACCAGCCTCTCCACCCGCTGTTGGCTTCGGATCCCTGTCTTCCATTCTTGGGAGTCAGCAAGTGCAGGTGACAGCAGCAAAGCGGAGGCTCTTTCTCCCAAGGATGGGGACGGTGGCCTCGATCCGGCTTCCCCCCTCCAACCTGGTAAAACACCTGCTTCCTCACAGTTGCCACTGGGCCTCTAGGAAGTCTCGGTGCTAAGGACAGGCCCAGGTTTCCAAGACTGTGGGGACTATCCTGCCCTGGATGATTTACCAGACTTGTATCATCAAGTAGGTGGGAAGAGGCCTTGTTTTCCCTTTCAGCATAGAACAGAGTGGAGCTGGGCTGCGGCAGAGCTAAGGCTTGGTGGCAGAGAAAGGACAGGGGAGGGGACGCGAGCAGGGCTGCCCTGGACAGACCAGGGAGTCATAATCGGATCATCAAATTCTTGCAGGACTCCTGGTGGAAGAGGAAAGCATCACCTTCGGCCCCGGCTCCCTTTGCCTGCCCCAACCTTGCTCAGGGGTAGAGCTTTTTCTACCACACCCCCTTCAGGAGCCTCCGAGGCTTGGAATTAAGAGGAGACTTAATTTCCACTGTAGGCAAATCCCTGAGGCCGCAGGGGTGAAGAGAAAAAGACAGGGCCTCAGCGTGCTCAGAATACATCCTGGAATTGTATTCTATTCTGCATTTGGCGCTCCCCCAGGGATCTCGGCAGCAGGGTGACACCAGGACCAGGGCACCCAAAGGGCTTCCTGGGAGGTGCTGCCGGAACTGCCAGGGCAGGCACAAGTGCTGGCCCAGCATCTCCCAGGGGCTCTGCATCCAGAGGCTGTTTCAGCAGAGAAACGAGTTACTGGGAAAAGAGAAAGGCAGCCAGGGGGATGGTGACGTGGGCATGCGGGGCAGAAGGCAGTCGGCACAGGACAGGGAGGGGCCGCAGGTGAAGGGAGAGTGGCCCCAAGCACAGCCCCTCCTTCAGGTCTGCGGCAGAGCCTCAGCAGCTCTTGTTGAACCTGACCTGGGGGGGGAGCCTCTTCCCCGCTGGGCACCCTGGTGACAGCAGGCCTGCCATGGAGGCCGCATCTTCTAATGTCTCAGGCTGAGACCAAGCCCACAGAATAATGGAATCAGAAGGAAGAAGGACCCCCTCCAGACACCGAGGCCCAGAGAAGTGAAGTGACCTGCCTGAGGTCATCCAGTGGGCTAAGGTCAAAGTGTCAGAACCAGGACCAGGACCCAAGACTCGAGACTCTCTTCCCCCATCTCCCCTCGCCCCCAGGGCTCCTTTTAGCAACCCTGGCATTTCACTGGATTCAGCAAATCTCCCAGAGAGAAAGTATCCCAGAATGCCAGGTGCTAGAGGATTCAGTCTCTTCCCTCAGGGTAGATGAGGGGACACAGACACACGTCAGGTCGTGCACCATCTACCCGAGAAACACGTCTGGCATGATGTGGCTGTCGTGAGAGGGGCGGTAACCCCGGGATGGGAGGGCATCCCAGACGTGACCTGCAGGACACAGGCAGGGAGCAAAAGCGGGAACCCGAGCTGAGGAAGCCCGTGTCGGGTGAGGCAAGGGGGCTAAGAGTAGAGCTAGAGGGCAGGGCAGGACCAGGAACAGGGGCCTCGTGAGGCCCCCTAAAAGCCTTCATGGGCCGCTGCACGGGCATTCAGAGAGGAGCCCTTTTCACGAGACAGCCTTCTGGAAGGGGTGAGGAAAGGGGCCCAGGACGCAATGGAACTGGAGTGTAACTCCCCGGGGCTCCGGCATAGATCCGGCCCCGGCCGCTCACCTGCCCCTCCTGGAGGATGTTCCTGAGCAGCGGCAGGTGCTCTGGGGTGAGGTCCCGAAGCGACTTGATGTCCCGGCGATGGCAGATGGCAATCAGATACAGGTCATCGAGCTGTGCGGAGACAGGCAGGGGTAAACCGGGCTCAGCAGGGGACAGGGCCGGGGAGGCTGCCAATCCCGGAATTCCGCCCAGAAACCAGGAAGCACCCACACCCCAAGGCCTGCAGTGTCAGCCACAGCCAATCCCAGGGACCCCGTGGCGGGACCAATCCCCAGGCAACGTGGGCGTCCTCGTGGCCAGGGTGAGTGGGACAGTCTAAGGGACAGAGCTTCTGTTTATTCTTCCTGCTAAAAAATACCATATGAGAGTATTTACATACTCACAGCTGATGGGGAATGAGCGGCGGGAAGGAGGTTCAAGAAAATGCCAAGCACAACTCTTATGGTCTAATCGCATGTACAGAAGTAACTGCTGTAAGACATAAGGTGATACGAGTGCAGGAGGAAGAAGGACAGACTAGCTAGGGTGATCCCGAGAGGCTTCCTAGAAGAGAAGGCAGGGCATCCGGGTCTTGATGAAGAGGTAGGGTTTGGAGAAAGGGCACTGAGGTAGAGGAAAGCAAAGGCTCAGAGGCAAGAAAGTCTAGGGCATCTAAGTGGGAGAGTAAACAACTCCATGTGCCTGGAATCAGAGGCAGGCGAGGAAGTGAACAGGCATGTGGCGGGGGGAAGGGAGCCTCAGGCCAGCGGGGCAGTGAGCTCCACCACGGCTTCACCCTCTCCTCCCTTCCCCTATCTCACAGGGCTCACAGACGGCCCTTCCTGCCATCCGTCCTGAACGCTGCCTTGCTGAGGACCTGGAGTTCACAACAGTCCTGAGACCCAAGGCCAACAAGGTCTTGAGCCAGAGAAGAGCAAACGGACTCTTCCTCTTGCCCAGAAAACCCTCCCAGACGTCTCTGCTTACCCAAACCCTGGCCTTGGCCAGTTTCACATCCTCGTGCAAGGCAAGCCCCAGACACCAGGGCTCCAAGGGCCAAGGCATGGAGAGAACCCAGCAGCCCTCAGCCCTGCAATCTGAGCTGCGAGATTCCTCAATAAGATAATCTGGGGACCATGAGTCACCCAACCAAATCCCCAAGGGCCCCAACTTAAAAACTTAGAATGACATTTTCCATATGGTGCGGGATGTCCAACTGTGCCTCTTCATGCCAACAGTCTCTCCATGCCATACACATTCTTCTCCTGAAGGGCCCTAAGAATCCAGGCTTTCTGCCCCAGACCTGCTACAGATGAGCCCAGTGGGAACCCCCCGGCAGATGGCTAAGCTGTGCCCACCCAGGCCTCCGTTTTGCCTACAAGTCCCTTCTGGGCTCTTCCTTCTCATGGCCTGTGTCCAGGACTCTCGCACTAGCTAGGGGCCCAAGGAGAAGTAGGAAATAAAACTGCTTGAACCTGGAGTGTGTGTGCATGTCTGTGGGTGTCTTCAGCTGTTCCACGTGTCACTGTCACAGGACTTCCAAATAATAGTAGCATTTATTTTAGATGGTATCTGCTGATGAATCCCAAACATGACATGAAATCACACCTCTCTGCTCCACTGGCATCGAGTGAAGCATGAAGGCTGTGCCGGGTATCAGCTCACGGGATGGGCGAGGGAAGGAAAACAAACCCATTCTTTGGGATCAGACGTGACCCTGCATTTCCTGCAGGCAGCCGAAGGGCCCCGGCCCAGAGATACCGGTGATGGGCCTCACAGTGAGGTGAGGAAGGAGGAGAGAAGGCGGCCAGAGGCTGCAGAGGACAGGAGTGGCGGTGTGAGTGAAGACGGCTCCCGGGAAAGCTGCTCTCAAGAAGGTCAGGGCAGGGGCCGCTAGGGGGCCAGGCAGCAGAGCTGAGAGGCTTGGAGGAGGGGGGTGGCCCTGGGCCACCGGAGGCCTCCTCTGTGGCTTGGGTAGTGCAGGGGACTCCTCGGGTCGGTCACCCTACTTTCTGCCGGCCAGTATTGCAGACCATGGGCCTGCCTGGATCTGCCGGTATCCAGGGCACGGGGAGAGGGTGAACCGTCCACCTCAGGGCTCCAGGTGCTCCTGGAAGTGAGGGTGCAGCTCCCCAGCTTGGCTGGTAAAGGAACAGCCCGCGAGGTCATGGATGCAAACACTGCCCCATCCTCACCCCCAGGGTGGGAGGTGAGCCAGAAAGAGGCTTTAACTGGCCCATTAAAGTGTAAACATTTGTTTTAGGTGCTCCCACTGCAGAGAACTCAGGCCTCCCCTTTGGTTAATTATAATCTGCTTAGAGAGAGCGAGCAACATGAGGAGGAAGGGCAGGATTAAGGAGGCCCAGCGGCCTGGAGCAGGGCACTCAGAGGCCAGAGAGGCCCAGCACGAAATCCCTTACCTGCTGCTGGTTCCACTTGAGGTCGGGGATGAGGACAAAGCCATCAGAGGGGTCTGGATTCTCAAAAACAATCCGGTCGGCTTCAGCCTTCCTGTCGAGAATATTGTACACCCACTGGAAGGAAGGGGAGAGAGGGGGTTCACAGACCATTTTCCCTGAGAGACACCCCACAGTGGGCCAGGTAGGCTCTCAGGCCTCCCCAGGAAGGACAGCCAAGTCTGAAAGGGCCACTATGCTCGGGGGACCGACACTCAGGCTGTCCTGTTCCGGGAAGCTACTCTTGGGGGTCCGGAAGGGATTTCCCCTCTCCCACTACAGCCATCCCCACAGGGGTCACGGCAACTCAGACAGGGCCATCTCTTCAGGCGGTTCCTGGCCGGCACTGTGCACGTGCTCTGCTCTGGCCTCACAGGCCTGGTCTGCAGCCGCCCCTTCCACTGCCCACAGGACTCGGGAAAAGCGTCCCACGGGCGGGCCCTGTCCCACTTTATTCAGGACCACGGGCAGAGAGTCAGGCTGGGAGTTTCTTCTGCAGAGGAAGTCCGCTACACACCAGGGTGGGGAAAGGCTCAGGTTCTAGAAGTTAGTGTGCTGGGTTTCTCAGCCTGCTGGGATCCTTGTGAGGGCTGGGGTTAGCACCGCTGCCCCACCTGGGGACCCAGCTGACATGCACCCTTCATGACAAAGCGGAACAAACGCCACGTGGAGAGGCGATTACACAGACCTTTCCTGTTAACCCCAGGCTGCCAGCTCTCTCACGCCCTTTGATTAGCTGCTGTCAACAGTCTTCAGAGGACCCTTCCTTGGGCGTTGTGTGAATCCCAAGGGCATCACTTTACCATTAAGGTCCTGGAGGCCTCTCTGAAGAAGCCAGCCTGCAGGGAGGTTAAGATAAGAAGGCCCCTGTTCTCACGGGGATCCAAGCCCCCAGCCCCGGCTCTTCTCCACTTCCCCAGAGGTCTGAGAGCCCTTTGCCAACACGACTTCCTTCCAGGCCAGTGAACTCTGTGCCTGAAATCCGAGAGCGAACCCTGCTGGAGAGCCACAGAGAGGGCAGGAGCTGGGCTCATACGGCTGCCCCTTCCGCCCCGCAGTCACAAAGGGCCTCAAGCTGCCCGAGCGGTGGATGGGAGGCCAGGGCGCCGACACGGCCAGGCCAGCGGAGGGCTCCTCTGCCCACCACCAGGAACGCTGGTGCAGCAGTGTCAGTGAGGGCCAGGGCTACACACATCCTCCCCCATGCCCCGCCGAGTCCACATCCTCTGCTGTCGGCCAGCAGGGCCAAGGCCAAGTGCAACTGTCTGAGATGCAGAGCGAGGAGGCAGAGAAAACCTGCCTGGGACAATCTGGGCCTCCCAGACCCCCTGGTAAGACCCACAGCCCGGTCACAATATGGTCAAGAAGAGCCTGGCAGTGCCACTTGTTGGGTGGAGTCTGGGGGCCGCCCAGCAGTGGCTTCCTCATGCAGCACTGAGGCCAGAGCGATGCACAGCCCAGCAGGTGGAGAACATTCCAGGGAGGGACATTCCAGTCAGAATGTCCTCTCTGACTGGAACTCTCTCTAAGAATGTGCTACTGGAGAAAAAAAGCCAGCCGGATCCTGACCTGAAACCTCCCAAAAATAAATGGGAGGGAGAGGATGGTGTCCCTGCGTGGAGAGCCCTGGTGTGGCCCAGCCTCCCTGGGGCCCTGCTTTTGCCCACAGATAAGCAGCTCTGCCTCCGCCTGGAAAGCAACATGTCGTCCGGGAGAGAATGAACAGACTCTGGAGCCCAACAAGACTGGGCTCATCTCTCACTTTCACCACTAACTAGCTGCACGCTGGCAAAGTGACTTCATCTGGGACTTCCCTGGTGGCACAGTGGTTAAGAATCCGCCTGCCAATGCAGGGGACACGGGTTCAAGCCCTGGTCCGGGAAGATCCCACATGCCGCGGAGCATCTAAGCCCGTGCGCCACAACTACTGAGCCTGCGCTCTAGAGCCTGCGAGCCACAACTACTGAGCCCGCGCGCCTAGAGCCCGTGCTCCGCAACAAGAGAAGCCACCGCACTAAGAAGCCCACGCACCGCAACGAAGGCCCCCGCTCCCCACAGCTAGAGAAAAGCCCGCATACAGCAACAAAGATCCAACGCAGCCCAAAATAAATAAATACATAAAGAACTAGCATCTTTAAAAAAAAAAAAAAAAGTAATTTCATCTCTCTAAGTCTTGGTTTCCTTCTTCCTCAGGAGGATCTAATAACACCCCCAAGTGAGGGTTGTGGTGCGAACTGTAAGTGAGAAAATGCGTGTGAAAGTGCCCAACACAGAGCCCTGCCCAGGGAGGCAACGGAGAACAGGGAAGGTGCTGGGAAGGCTCCAAGGGGAGGTCAGGCTGCGCTTGCCCGAGGCTACAAGACCGACTGTGGAAAGGCAAAAAAGAAAGCGGATGAGAGCAAAGGAGGTGCGCCGAGGGGACCACGTGCGGGGCTGGAAGGGCACGTGAGGGCTGGGAAGGTGTGCTGTGATGAGCCTATCTCACGGGACCACCCTGTGCGGCAAGCCCGTAAGGTGGGCACTGTCGGGGTCCCCATATTGCAGGGAAGGAAGAGGTAGGTGCAAGGAAGTTCACCCAAGTTCACACATTCCGACCCAGAGTCCGGCCCCAGAGCCCAGGCTGCAGGCCACATAGGTAAGGCCTCTGGGAGAGCCGGGAGAGGTCTGAATACACAGGATGTCTCAGCCCAGATGAGAGAGGGAGGAAAGCCAGGGAACAAAGTCCACATGAATCATAGGGGTGACGTAACGGAGAGTAACACGCTGGGAAAGCAAGCCCGGGAGCCTCGGCCCCGCAGACGATATGGGGGTGCTGGCCGCTTCTGGACGCACCCGGCACGACTTCTTTCCTGTAGGTGACACTGGCAACTGACCCAGGAGCCCCTCTCCCCGAGCCCCCCCTTCACTATCCTCCTGCTCTTTTTTGCTGGCCCCTCTCCTCCAGCCACCCCTCCCCTGCCTGCGTCTCAGCCCCACACTCTCCCGTCCTCCCTGGAACGGCTACCTGTGTGGGCAACGGCGGCCACCACTCTGGCGCCTTTTCTGTGCTGGAAATGGCAGCAGGCACATGATATGTGGCACGGCTCTCAACTTCCACTGGGACCCCAGGAGGGAGGTGCCGTCGGTCACATTTTCCAGACAAGGAGACTGGGACTCAGAAATGAAGGATGAGATCGCGAGGCTGCGGGGCGGCAGGACTAGAGTCCAAACCCTGGGCCGACGCAGAAGCCCTGATCAGATGACTCACAAATCAGCCTCCAAGGCTCCAGATGCAGACACCCCACCGCATTTTTTTTACTGGGAAATTACAAGCACCTCAAATTTGAGCAGCCAAATAGGGTAGTTGGCTTAGAGCACAGACGCTGGGGCCAGACCGCCTGGCTTTGAAGCCAGTCTCCAAAGGCCTGCTGTGAAGATACGATGCCTGTAAAATGCTTAGGACAGTCGCTGTTCTGTCACCTCGTGAGTTCCAAGAAGTGACAAACTAACTCACCGTCCTCCACGTAAACCACTCTGCTGCCCACGCCCCCGGGCTGGCTAACAATCCGACTCTGTACCATTCATCGCCCAAGCTACCCCTGGACTCACCCCAGGCCCTTCCCTCACTGCTCCAAATCACCCACGTCTACGCCTTAATCGCAAGGGAAGCTCCCCGCCGCCTCTGCCTCGGTTCAGTCTTCCTCCTTCTTCTACTCTCACAACTTCCAAATGATTCTTTAAATCTGATCACGTTACCCACATGCTTCAAACCTTTAACAGGATGCTCATCGCTTTGGCAATCGCCCACAAATCTGACGATCATTAGAACAAAAAGATTTTTTTAAATGCGGATTTCCCAGCTCTACTCCCAGCTCCATTCTGACTCAGTAGATATGGAGGAGGGCCCTGTGCTCTGTATTTAAAAAAATCTAACCAGGCCATCCTGACGAGCAGCAAGGTGTGGGAACTCCTGGTCTCCTGGACAAAGTGCACAAGCCTCTTTGTGGCCCCCACCTGCCTTCTCCTGCCCGTTCCCGAAATGCATCAAATGGGTCCAGTCCTCTGTGCCCCTATACTTGCTCTGCCCTCTGCCTGGAGTGCCCTGTCTGCCTCTTCCAGCTGGCAAACTTCTCTTTGTCCTTTAAGACCCAACTGGAGGATCCTCTCCCCTGTGAAGCCCCCCGCTGTCTGGGCTGATCACTCCCCCTCTGTGTCGATACTGTACCTCGTGTCTAGACCGCCAAAGTGCTCATCCCATTATACTGCAGTTACCAGGTTGCATGCCTATCTTCCTTACAAGACTGTGGGGACGTTATCAGTGTTTATCTTGGTGACCCTCCAGAGCCCAGCACAGGGCCTGGTACACAGGGGATGCTCAATAAATACAATGACTATTGCCAATTAAGCTGGGTGCGTGTAAACTTGCTAGAAACAGCAGAGAAAGAATACATGGGAAATTCCCTGGCAGTCCAGTGGTTAGGACTCGGCGCGTTCACTGCTGTGTGCCTGGGTTCGATCCCTGGTTGGGGTACTAAGATCTCACAAGCCATGCGGTGCGGCCAAAAAAAAAAAATAAGAATACATGAATGCTCATGTCAAGCAGAAGTTGGTAGAGCAGAGGGGTTATTATTTCCCAAGAGGATCTGCATAATGGTCTATAAGAAGGTATATATACGACTCGTACCAGCTGTATTACAGGCTTCCTCTCTTGAATCCCACATACGTGCAACCAGTGCAGCAGAACACACATTCCAGGACATCCCCCCGCAATCTCAGACACAGTCTAGGAAGATGGAGACATATTTCCCTTCTACTTAGAAGACAGAGCAAGTGCTGGGACTTCTTTAAAAAAAGGAAAAAATCAAGCCACTGTGAGTTAGAGGAGCCTTGTGCAAATAATGTGCAGGGGACCACGACTAACAGCTCGGTTGGGTCTTCCCCAGGGGACCCCCTGCAAGCCCTGCCAACCTCCTGTCCTTCCTCCTCCCAGGCACAATCCACCTCCCGAGACCCCACAGACAGGACACCCTCCCTCCTCCGGGACAAATGGCTGTGAGCTTCCCACACTAGGACGTCCCACACCACCGCAGCCTGCATCTCGGGTGGAGTGTGTAGAGACACTCTACAGGAGAACGCCTGAGCCATCACATTATCTCTGAGCGTGCACGTGGGACCAATTCCAGGCAGAGGCTCTGGCTGGTGCTGGGCACAGACCCAAGACGTCGGATGTCTTAGCGAAATGGCCTTGCACCTAGCCCAGTTGCTGCAGACACTTCGAAGACGCTCCCAACCCACGGCCATCACCCTGGGAGAAGAGGCCCTGCGCCGACCCCCGCGCCTGCCCCCTGCAATGGATGCAGGGGAGCAAGGGAAGGGGGTTTCTACCCTGTGACTCAGCTCCTGGAGGCTGGTTTGCTGTGGGTGAAACCAGGGATAAGAGTCTGGATGAGGAGGCCTAACCAGCACCCGTCTTTACCGTTCACAGACCCCCGGCCAGGGCAAGCCATTCTGAGACCGTATCAAGGCTACTGTAGAGTACTTAGAAATTCTTTCCACGAACTGGACTGCTCTGAGATCCCCGAGTGCCTCGGCGGCGTGCCCAAGACCGCTGTCAATTCCCTTATCAACGAAGGTGACTATCCTCTATGAA
Organism: Tursiops truncatus; assembly: GCF_011762595.2. NCBI lineage: Eukaryota > Metazoa > Chordata > Mammalia > Artiodactyla > Delphinidae > Tursiops > Tursiops truncatus. The sequence continues at coordinate 7,736,883 of NC_047041.1, forward strand.
ACAGCGACAGCCTCAGCCTGGCACTGTCTATGCCATCTATCCTGCTTATTCTTCTCCACAGCACTCACAATCTCACGTTTTGTGTGGTTACTTATATGTTCACGTGCCGACACCTGAACAAGGAGGTAAGCTCCGTGAAGGCAGGGGCGCCTCTGTACTCTCTGCTGTGTCCCGTGGCCTGTGCTGTGGGAGAGCGCTGGACCCTGGTACCACCTCGACAGATGCTTGAGAAGATACACTGGCCGTGGGGACAGCACTCCGAATCTGACCCGCGGGGCTGGCCCAGGCCGCGGCGGCCAGTACCTGGATGCTGAGGCTCTGGGACTCCAGGTGCGGTAAGGTGATGTTCTTGTAATCGTCGCCCGTCTCCCGGACCAGGCGGAGGTCCCGGTGCAGGTACTTTTGCAGGTGTTTCTCTGTGGCAGGGTAAACCACGGTTGTCTTCACGTCTGCAAGGACACAACACAGCCCGGGCCACAGTCAGCCACTCTCTCCACAAGGTCCTGCCACACTCTGACCCTGACAGGCACCACGGAAAGGATGGGCCCGGTCTCTCTTTGATTCCCCAGTGAAGGGAGCCAAAGACTAAGAAGTTATGTTCACCCACGACCCACTCCCACGAGGTGCCTCGTGCCATTAAATTCATGACCTGAACCACACTCGGAATCTGGAAAATGTACGGTTTTCACTGATGGGTCACTAGGCCCCTCATCACCCTTAACCCTAGCCCTTCCCTCTTATTTTCTAGGCACAGGAATAAAACGTTTCTGTGGTTAAGACTCCGCGCCTCCACTGCAGGGCGCACGGGTTCGGGGAACTAAGATCCCACGTGCTGCGCAGAGTGGCCAAAAAAAAAAAAAAAAATCCAAGCAGCCTCCTTAACGCAGAGCAGTGCAGCACAAGTGGCTGAAGGCGCAGACTCTGCGGCTGGACCATCAGGGTCCAAGTCCTGGCTCTGCCTGCTCCTCACTTGGGACCCCTGCCCCAGTCCAGGTGTTTGCCCTCCCTGTGCCCCTACTTCTCCATCTGTCAGCTGAGGGTGATAACAGCTCCTACGTCACAGGGTTGGGAGGATTAGCAAGTTAATACCTGCGGAGCTCTCAGAACAACAATGTCTAACACATAATAAATACTGGCTATTTTCAACCCAGGGTTACCCAGTCTTGACTTTGGCACCATCAACATTTCCACCTAGATCATTCTTTGCTGTGGGGCTGTCCCGTGCATTGCAGGCCGTTTAGCAGCATTGCAGGTTTCTACCGGGATGCTAGTTAAACCCTCTCTCCAGTTGTGACAACCATAAACGCCTCCAGACATTGCCAAGTGCCCCTGGGGGATAAAACTGCCCCCAGTTGAGAACCACCGTTTCCATCACAAGGAAACCTGGCAGTGTCCCTAAAGAGACTCTAGGCTGGGGTCCTAGTAAAACACCACCCGGGTTTGGTTGAGTCCTTTTTCCTGTTTCTCTTAACATCTGCTACAACATCTTCAACATAGATCTTAAAAGCAGGGAAGGAAAATGTTGTCTTAAAATCAGTTGGGATGTTTCTCAAAGGACCCAAGTCCTCCCTGACTCTAGATTCAGATGTGCTCTCCCAGAGAGGTCCCTGAGAGGAGCGGCCCAGCATGGGCATCGGACACTCCAGGAAATGCTCAGACTCACCTACATACCCAGAACTACCAACCTAGGTCTGAGGACATAGGCGATTTTCATGCTCATTTCACAGGTGGGTAAAAAGAGTTCACAGGGATTCCAGACTCATTCGACACCACGCTGTGGGATGGGGCAGAGACAGGACTGGAACCATGGTCTTCCCGCCCTGAAGCCTGCTCTTTACACCTCTGCCTGAAGGCCCATATCGTCTTCCAGCAGCTGAGTGCGGGCGTCCAAAGGCGCAATGCCAAGAACGTGATGCCTGGTAGAACCAGAGGCCCCTGGCCCGTCAGCTCTAGCAAGCAGAGCAGCGCAGCATGGAGACACAGGCTGGCATACGACTCTCCCCTTCCTGGCTGTGCCACCTTGGGCGTTATTTAATCTTTGAATCTCAGCTTCCTCATCTATTTATGGTGCTCATAAAATCTAATTGACAGAGAGTCGTTGTTATCGTTAAACAAGGCATGTCAACTGGACCCACGTAAGCACTAAATAAACGTCACCCCGCTTCCTAGGAATCTCTGGATCTGACCTGGAACGGGAGGCACAAAGTCTCCTCGCAATCCTCTGGGCACTTCTCACTCCCACCACCCTCTAACAGCCCAGGGTCACAGGCCAGAGATCAAAGGTCAAGCACACCAAGCTCTCAGGAGACAGGAGACTGCTGAAATAGAGGGAATGTCAGCACCTTGGCCCTTGCAGTGCAGCCTGCTGGGGAAGGACGAGATGCTGGCAACAATCAGCCTGGGTTCAAATCCTGGCTGTGGAACCTTGGGCACGTGAGAAGCCAGTGAGCAGCAGGTGGGAAACCTCTAGAAGCTGCCCTCCACCTGCACCCCCATGGAAAAGTGCTCCTCCAATGCTGGCTCTTACTCTCCTTGTGTCGCCTGGGCGGGGCAGGCGGAGAAAGGCACTCCCTCCGGGTGGGGAGATGGGCCGGGACAACCTAGAGAAGAGCCCGGCCCCACTGGCAATGCACACGCAGCCCTGGGCTCCCGGCCTGGGGGCCCCTGGCCGCTCCAGACTGGAAAGCCACGGGGCCGATGGGCTTGCCCGCCTGCCAAGGCTGGCCACAGACCGCCCCCGCCGCAGAGCCCTGGGAAGCGGCCCCTCCTGCCCTCCCCCCAGCAGCAGGGAAAACTAAAAAGGCACTTTCCGGGGCTTCCCTGGTGGCGCAGTGGTTGTGAGTCCGCCTGCCGATGCGGGGGACGTGGGTTCGTGCCCCGGTCCGGGAAGATCCCACATGCCGTGGAGCGGCTGGGCCCGTGAGCCATGGCCGCTGAGCCTGCGCGTCAGGAGCCTGTGCTCCGCAAGGGGAGAGGCCACAGCAGGGAGAGGCCCGAGTACCACAAAAAAAAAAAAAAAAAAAAGGCACTTTCCAACTGCTCACTTTCTGCCGTCCTGTTTCCTTTCCTGAGACCCGCCTGCCTGGAGGAGGCGCACCTTGCTACACTCTGAGCCCTGCCAGAGCCAGTCACCCGTCGCCCGGCCTCGGTCAGATCCTCGCTGCTGGCATCAGGGTGGGGATGCCCCTCCAGTCTCGCCCAGGCCCTGCTCCAAGCCCACTGACCGCCACTCTTCCCCGGCCGTCTCTGCCCCAGCCACAGAGACCCCCTTACACTCCCCACCGACTCCCACCTCTAGGCCTCACACCTGCTGCCCCGTCTCATTCCCTCAGGCCTCCGTCCAAAGGCCAGCTCCCAGACGGCCCGACTAGAGAGGCACCCCTTACCTCCCCACACCCTGCCTCCTTCACCCCTCACTGCCTGACGATGGAGGACATATTTATTGTCTGATTCCCCCGTTAGACGGACTTCCCTGGAGGACAGGGATTTTTGTCTACCTTAAAATTTTGTTTTATCATTTTATCCCCAGCACCTGGAAGAGCGCCTGGTATACAGCAGGTACTCAACAAATACTGAACAAATGAAAAAATGAATCTGGCCTTTTTAGACCTTAAACCCAGGAAGAGCATTTCTTGTCCCAAATGGAATAAAACCTCTCTGGAAAAAAAAAAAAAAAAAGGTCAATATATTTCCCAATGCTGAGTTTCTCACTGGCAGCCAAAAGCAAACTCTGGTGTTTATCCAAATGACCTGCAACTGAGCTTCACGAGGAATCTGGGCGAGAGTCAATGCCCGATAAATGCTCAAACCATCGGGTGAAAATACGTCGGGGAAGAGGACATCCACTCAGGGCCTCAAAAACATCTCCTCAGAGATTACTTATTAATTACAGAGGCGGACACAAAGTGACTGGAGTGAACATCACTCCTCACGGGATGAACGGACGCCCTGGGCCTCCTGGGCTGTGCCGTGGTGTGCCCGCCAAAGCGCATAGCCTGCATCCAATCGCGAGGCGACATCCTCCTCCCAAACCCAGGGACGCTCTACGGAACAAGTGGCTTCACAGCGCTTCCCAAGTGTCCAAGTTAGGGCTGAGGGACTGCTCCAGATTACAGGACGCTAGGGACTGGACTGGATCCTGGACGAGGGCAGGATGGGGGTGTGCGGGAGATTCCTGCTTGAAAGGGGGTACTGAAACACTGGCAAGATTTAATAATGGTCTCCACATCACATAATGGCTTTGTATAAATGCGGAAGTTCCCAGAATTGATCATTTTACTCTGGTTCCTAGGAGACACACACTGGCGTGCTCAGCACTGAGGGGCTACCACGTCTGCAACTTACTTTTCAATAACAGAGCGAATAGTAACAAAATATTATTATATGTGTATGTGGAGACAGAAAAAGGAAATGTGGCCAAATGTTAACAAGAGGTGAAGGGCTTTTTAAGGGAGTTCTTTGTACTATTCTTACAGCCCTTCTGTAAGGTTGAAAATTTTTTTCGAAATATAAAGTTAAATAAAAACGTGTTGGTACTCTCTAGACCCGGGGTGCTAACTGCCAGTGGAGGTGCCAGGCACTGTCCTAAGCCCTGCATGCATATGTACCCACTCACTCCCCACAGCCAGTGTGAGACGGGTATGACTTTGGTCCCCGCGTCACACACAAGGAAGCTGAGGCTCAGCGCTGGGCATCAGCCTCGGCACCACGTACCAGCCGCGCAGGTCAGCAGACGTGGCTTCACCCTCCGCCTGGCGCCCTCTCTGCCAACCCCAGTTTAGCAAGTTGACTTAAGGGGCCACCTACCCAGGATGAGAAGTACCTGGAACCTCCCAGCCCAGAAGCTTCTCCCAGTAGCTACAGAAGCAACAAGGGACTTCCTGACCCTGCCCTCCTCCTGGCATTCTTAAAAAAATCAACTCCAAAACCAGCACCTCAAGAATGTTCACAACCTATTGAGAGCATCCCTGACATTCCTTAAAAGGGCTTCCTATTCGTCATCCTTCTTCAAACTTTGCTTTTATTTTTAGTTTAAGGTGTGTTTGCACATAGGTTAAAAGTCAAACAAAGCTTGTTTTTATGTTTTCTGCTCCTTTCTGAGCACCATTTTCAACTCTTCCAGCCATTTCCTTGCTTTCATACTTCCATAGTTCCAAATTACAAACATTTTTGTAACTCGTTCCACCTTGATTTTTCAGTTTTATTATTATTCATTAACCTCCCATTATGGAAGGTAAGGATTTAGCTTTTTAACCAACTCTACACCAAAAGAGCGCGAGTACGCATGTGCACACACGCTCTTTCTACCCCATCCTCACAACACAACCAGATCACAATTTTGGGTAAATCAGTACTCAACATCAATACCATTACGATGATGCAAATGCTGTCTACTGCTAAAGAGTACACTATGACTGTTTTTCCTTTTCAGCACAATTTTTGGTATACACAGTTAGTATTTACTTTTTTGTTTTCTTTTCTATAAACCTGTCACTAATTCATCCCCACATCCACTTCCCTTTTTATAAAAATCTCCTCTTGGTGTTACAACTCATCAGGCACAAGAGCAACAGTGTGTTCACGGAGCCTGCAGGTGCCCCGTGCAGAGCTGTGGCCTGGGAGCTCCGAGCACTGCCCTCGCCCCCTCTCTTGTGCTGGGTACCTTGTTTCCCGGATCCATTATCTTCCTCTTTCACATGTATGTCCTCATTTTACTGAAGCAGCGCTTCTCAAGCTTCAGTGTGCATCAGAACCACTCAGGACGCCTGGGGTGCGGTCCAAGAATCTGCATTTCTAACAAGTCCCCAGATGCAGCTGCTGCCGCCGGGCCAAGGACCATACATCAGGAACCACGGCCCTGGGCTTCCCTGGTGGCACAGTGGTTAAGAACCTGCCTGCCAATGCAGGGGACACGGGTTTGAGCCCTGGTCTGGGTAGATCTCACAGGCCACAGAGCAACTAAGCCTGTGCGCCACAACTACTGAGCCTGTGCTCTAGAGCCCACGAGCCACAACTACTGAGCCCACGGGCCTCAGCTACTGAAGCCCGCGGGCTCTAGAGCTGGTGCTCCACAACAAGAGAAGCCCGTGCACTGCAACGAAGAGTAGCCCCCTCTTGCCGCAACTAGAGAAAGCCTGCGCACAGCAACGAAGACCCAACACCACCAAAAATAATAAAGATATAAAAAAAAAAAAACCACGGCATTAAAGTACAAACTCAAGATGCGTCCAGAGATATGGCGCAAGGGAGATACATTTAGAGACTTGGAACACCTGAAAATGTCTTTATTCTACTGTCGCACTTAATTAAGCGCTTGGCTAAAGAATTCTAGGATGGATAGCAATGACCCTCCAAGTCTGAAAGCACTGCTCTGTGACCGTCTAGACTGCAATGCTGCGAAGAAGCCTGAGGTCATTCTGATCCCCAAACCTTTGTACTCACCGGTTTTTTCCCCGCTGTCCCCCGTGTCCTGATGGTGTTGATGGGTCTTGGAGCGGGTTTATTTTCCTCCATCGAGCTGGGTAAGTGTCAGGCCCCTTCAATCTTGAAAATCATATTCTTCAGTCCTGGGACTCATTTCTTTGATTATTTTCCTCCCCATTTTCTCTGCCCTTTCCTTCTGGAACACTACTTGCATATTTAACTTCTTTGATTCATCTTGTAGTTTTTTTTCTCTCCCATTTTCCAGCTCTATGTCTTTCTGCTCTACTTTTCAGGAATGTTTCATCTTCTCTTCTGTTTTCATTTCTGCTGCATTGTTTAAAATATTTATTTATTTGGCTGCAATGAGGTCTTAGTTGCGGCACATGGGATCTTTAGTTGTGGCGTGCAGGATCTAGTTCCCTGACCAGGGATCAAACCCAGGCCCCCTGCATTAGGAGCGTGGAGTCTTACCCGCTGGACCACCAGGGAAGTCCCATTTCTGCTGTATTTTTAATTTCTAAGAGCTTTAAAAAAAACTTCCTTATTGATAGTATCTTGTTCTTTTGCTTTCTATATACCATAATTTCTCTCTGAGATTAATGAAAGTCTTTGAAAATTCCTTCTCCCTGCGTAGTTTCTGTCTCCTCCGTCTCTTTCTTTTCCTTCCTTCCTTTTCCTTGTCCTATCTTTTTTAACTGAGGCATTACTCAAAAGTCTGCCACCTGGTTTGTCCACTCACTCATATGTTAAGAGTAGAGCACTGAGTCGCTGGCGGCAAGCCTGCGGACACACGAGCGCTCACCTGGAGCCTCCTTTTAGGATCATCGGGCTACTCCTTTGCATGATGGAGCCCTCGAGAACTTAAGTCTTTTCTCTTGGGCTGATCAGATTCCCCACATGATTCTTCCGGTTTCCTATGTGGAGGTAGGAACCTGGCAGGCAGCATTCTGAGCGATGAGGAAGAGAAGCAGGTGGCTGGAGGGAAGGTGGCCAGGGGTCATCTCAACACTAAACGTGCTGACTTCCACTTAACCTTCTACGTTTTGGTACCATCACCGCACCCTAGAATCTCTAGATCCATCTCTGGAAGGAGCAGTTACCTAGAATCTCTAGATCCATCTCTGGAAGGAGCAGTTACCAGTCCTGTGAAGCGGGAAAGAGGATTTTGGCAGCCGAGGCTCAGATTCCCCTCGGCTGGCTCAGGTTTCCCCTCTCAAACCTGCCACGTCAGTTCCTCCTCCCTTCGCTTCCTTGGTTTGTCTCCTCTCCCTCTAGTCTTTATGGGTTAATTTTCTTTAAAGGGAAGTCCTTTCATGCCATTTCTCGTGAGGGTTTTAAAGGAAACAGGTGGGCACTTGAACTGGCCCCTTTTAACTGGAGCCCAGGTCCCTGTCCTTCTGTCTCCCTTCTAATGCTTTATTTTTCTTCTTAGCCGTTTACTGACTCTTGACCTATTTGTTATTTACGGTTCCTCTCCTCCAACTGGACATCAGCTCCTTGAGAGCAAAGACTCTGTTTTGCACACTGGGTGTACTGTGCCGGAAACAGCACCTGACACGTGTTGGGCCCTCACAATACAGTCTACAGAACAGAATGTATGCCACTTTACGGATGTGTGTGCGTGTACAACTGCATATACATAAGCACACACAGAAAGAAGTCCGAAATTCAGGACATATTCCAAGATGGGACGTTATCTCTGGGCAGTGGAGATGTGTGTAATTGTAATTTTTAAAATTAGTTTTTTTGGGTATTCATTACATTTTCTAAAACAAATATGGATCACTTCATGACAAATATATTAAAAACAGAAAAATAAGCCACCCCTTAAAACTGAAGCCCAGGGAGGTTAGTAACTTACCCAAGGTCATACAACTAGTGAAGTGGTGGGGCTGAGATTAAACCTAAGAAGTCTGACTCCTCTATGCAATAGTGCTTTCCCTGCTACAGGGCCTTCCTCTTCCAGGCCTTCTCCTAACAAACCTGTACTGCAGCCACTTTCTCCAAAAAGCAGCCCTATCAGATGGGAGAGACGCGATTAGTTCCAGCCCCTCCTGGAGACACGTAAACAGCTGTCAGCAAAACCCGAGAGCTCAGTGAGGTGCCAGAGCGATTGGAGCTGCAGACTGGGAGGTCCGGGAGGACGTCAGCGCAAGAGCCCAACAACGTGATGCTCGCTGCTCGCTGCAATGCCCCCTGGGAGTGCAGGGAAGCAGAAGCTCGCTCCCCTCAGCGCCGGGGGCCTGTCTGAGGAGCGGCCCCAGGGGGTCCGCTGAAGCCAGATGCTGGGCTGGAACAGGCTCTGGAGGGGAGCACAGAGGGATGAAGACGAGCCCGCGGACATCCAGGAATGATGGCTGCTTCGACTTCCGTGGGTGGTACCAACCGCCCTGCCGCCCACCCACTGTGACAGTGATGGACGGTGGGGAAGGAGGCCTGGGGCAGGGTGGTCGCCGCCCTTGTGGGGCTCAGGGCAGCAGCTGTTTCTCTACAGGGATACTGTGGCAGCAGGAACGGTCACACCAACACACCCCAGATGACAGCAGCCCCGTCCACACCCGCTCCCTCTCCGCAGCCTGGTGTGCCCATGGCTAGCCCAGAGCTCCGTCCTGCCTGTCAAGACCCTTAATTAGGGTCTCCTGAACATCCTTCTCCAACAAATAAAACCAACCCTGTCCCCCGCCCAGACACGAGAGCCCAACTGCTTTCAGAGGCAGGGCTACAGACAGGAACGAGCAGCCGGCTTTCCTGCTCTCTGCCAAAGCTCGCTTAGCCGAATCCCCAGGAAAAGGCTGTTGCACATGAAACATGAAAATGCAAACCGCAGACAGTCTGCTCTCCTTCCCACACACATGTTCAAACAAGCCTGCTTTCCAGCGCTGCAGATGACTTCTCCCCGATGAGGTCATCGCTACGGCCCAGCCTGTGGCTTCTGCCCTCCCTCCATTATCATGAGCTGGTTTCAACTTACCTGACCCAGATGTGCAGGCTCAGGGGAGCAGGGGAGAAGCAAGAGCAAAGCGTGAGCGGGCTGGGAGGCCCACCCCACCCTCCGTCCACAGGAGCCAAGCAGACCCCCAGGTGATGGGCTGCCAGACCCAGGCTGGCAGGGCACCCCATCAGAGCATTCCTAGAGAAGGTTGGCAAGGGGAGAGGCTGCTGGGGGGTCTCCCGGGACTTGCGTTTTCTTTCCTCCTCTTGGGGACCTCCCCCCGGCCAGACAACACCCTCCCCAGCCCTGGTGTCATAGAGACCAGGGAGCAGGCCGGAGGCTGGAAGAGGAGGCCCGGGGCAGGGTGTGCACTGTCCCACGCTGCAGGACGCTGAAAGTACTCAAGTGAGGTCTGAAAAGACCTCCAGATCAAGGATAAACAGGGCTGAAGGGTGTGGTCAGGATCCTACTGGAAAGAAGCTTCAACCGCCCCACAGCAAACCTCCAAACAGCTAACTACCTGTCTCAAGGAAAGCACAGAGCTGCCACTGGAGACAGAGGAGAGGCAGACGCTGATTTTAGCAAGACCCTGGCTCCGGCAGGCTCCTCAGCGCCCCCTCTCCTTGGTCCTCCGAGGCCCGGGAGGGTCAGGAGGGGGTCTGACAGGACCTGACCTGACGGCCCAGCCACAAATTCAATGACTCTGAATGCAGCCCCAGGGGTTACATCCTTTAGGGATGGGAACTGCTGTGGCAGGACGGGAGTTGCATCTGAACAGAAGGATGAGAGCAGATATCTAACGAGATAATGGAGCTGCCATCGACAGTCCTGGCAAGACCCTAACCCCACACGTGGGAAGAAACTGTTCTGGGGCCCAGCGGACCAGACTCTAAAAGCTGTTAGACTGAACACTCAGGAGTCCCAGAAGACGGCCTCAATCTCAACTTCCGGTCTAAAGGCATCTCCTTACTTCACTCTGAAAGGAGACTTGCCCTGTGCCAAGTCTCAGGGCATCCTGCGTGGGCTGGCGCGAGGCGAGAAGGTGGAGGGCACAGGACACCCCGCCTCCCGGGGAGCCACGACGACCGGAATTCTAGGCCTTCGCTCACGGAGAAGCACGGATCAGAACCAGGCCGCCCAGGCTGAAGTGGAACCAGCGCATGGGTAATCCACCCTCGCCCACTGGTCCTGAGTAAGCTGACTTTCTGCTGACTCGAGCCTTAAGACTGCCACAGAGTCTTGGCGCCTTGCCCCATCTGAGAGACTGAGAGAGCGCGGTGGCCACATTTCAGGAGCTCAGGATCTAGCCACGTCTAAATAGGCTCTGAACGCACCAGCTCTTCCCAGCCTCACAGAAGCCACAAGTCTAAGCAGAGAACTGAACAGAGGCCTCTGCTCCAGCTCTTCCCAGCCCCGCAGAAGCCACAAGTCTAAGCAGAGAACTGAACAGAGGCCTCTGCTCCCAGCTGGTGAAGGAAGAGATGGGGGCACGGAGGAGGCCACACCTGAGGGCTCTTGGAGTGCAGCTGGCAGGGGAGGGGCAAGCGAGGCCCGTCGGACAGCTGAGAGGAAAGCAGAACCCAGATTCTGGGACAAGAATTCTACTCTGGTGGTAGCGGCCTTTCCATCTTGAAGTTTCTGCTTGTTGTTATTCCACTGTCCCTCAAAGCCCCAGAGAGGGCCCTGGCTTGCTGGTGTCAGAAGCTCTGAAGCACCCAGGGAGAAAGGTAGACAGAAATCTGCCATCTTTAGGTGGCCTCTGCTGATGAAGAGAGACTCCTGTGGGCTGGCTCGCCTTTCCCCTGCCCCATTAAAGAAGCCCCATGTCAAAGCCCAGCTAGCTGAGTCCACTCCGCAGCTCTGTCCACACCGCTGTCCTCTCCGGGAACAACCTTCTGCCTTCACGTCTCCAGGTGTGGGAGGAGCTAACTGTGCACGGCCCACCCCGCCAACTCCCAGCATCACCCCTCCGTGGCCACACACTCTTGACCAGTATCTCCCAGGTATGTCTGTGCAGCTAAGTGTAAATCTCCAGTTTGGGGTCTGCGTATTTGGGGGTACACAGTACTTGTTGATGAACTGACAAGCCCCATGCAATGAGGGTCATTCAGGCTGTGAAGTAAGGACATAGCCAGAGGCCCCAGTCCAGGCTAATCTTCTGGTCTGCTTCTTTGTTTGGTTTGTTTGGGGATGAGGTTAACGTCCTAAAAAATCTCTAGCAGAGCATCACGTGATTATATTCTCAAATAATTCAGAAGTCTAACCCCTAATCCTTTTCATTGGCATAAACACCAATAATAGTTCGGTGCTCATTATTCCAGTCTTTTCTTGAATGAATTTACATATACATGAACACATGTACATAGAAGCCTATTTTTTAAGCACAAGAGGGATGAGTCTTTAGGGGTTATCTGTGACCTCAGAGATCTCCCATGACAGTCCATACAGACCTCCTCCCTCCTTTGTAACAATTGCGTTGTAGCCTAGGCTGCGTGTACGCACCATGCCTATTAACCCTTCACACACACAGGGTCACTTAGGTTGGTTTTGGTTTTATTTTTCATTTTTTCTATCACAAATGATGCTGCAGCGGACATTCTGGCCCCTCTTTGTGACGTGCATGAGTGACTGTCTAAGTCAGACACCTAGAAGTAGAAACGCTAGGTCAGAGGGACACAGGTTTCAATATCTCATGGATCTGGCCATGTCTGACACCCCACCCACTGTGCATGAGCACCTAGGACTCGCTCTGTGCAAGGGAGTCTGGGAGAAACGAGGTGTCTGTCTCAGCTCACCAACACTGGCTCCATCTGGCCACGGTCTCAATGGGGTAACTTCTCTATGGCCTAAGCTCCCTACACCTACAGAGCCCCACCCAGCATATTGAGACATATGTGGAAGGTCCCCTTCTCCTATTTAATAGTGACTCTCAGGCCGTTTCAAAAAGCCACACAATGGCACCACAGGAACCAGAAGAGGATGTGGGCTCTAAACAAGCAGGGACAGAGGACAGGATGGGAAACGATGCTGGAGACTGGGACCAACTAAAGGCCCCCTCTAGAGAAGAGCTGTACCAACTGGCTCCATCCATTGCCTACCTTCATCCTAGGGGCAGGCACTTAACGCAGATGAAAACAGGAATGTGCTCCAAAGATATTAACCCTTGGGCTGGAGCAGGGGTAGGAAAACTCTTCTTAGTTTTCTTTTCTTTTTTTTTTTTAAACAACTCTTGAAAAATGTAAAAACCATTCTTATCTCATGGGCCATACAAAAGGAAGCAGGCCAGATCTGGCCCATGAGCCATGGTGGACAAGAGAGCATGCAGGCTCCGGAGCACAAACTGCTCAAACTGCACACTCAGGCAAGGCCAGACGGCCGACGAGCCCCACTCCCCGTCTGCACAGCACTGGGCAGCTACCCACCCAACAGGGGCCTATTGTGGAAACAGACCTACCTATCAGCTCACTAGACTATCAGCCTAGTTCTTCATTTTTAAATACAAATGAAGCAGGAACTCCCTGGCGGTCCAGTGGTTAGGACTCTGTGCTTTTGCTGCGGAGGGCCCAGGTTCGATTCCTGGTCGGGGAACTAAGATCCCACAAGCCACATGGTACGGCCAAAAAACATTTTTTTAATAAAATAAATACAAATGAACTAACATTCACCAGACACTGAGGGAAAAACAGCTGAGGGAAAAAAAGAATGACCAAAATAAACAACCAGAACCAGATCCCAGAGGAAATAGGATCATTTAAGGGTCAGGAGATAATTTTTAAAACAATTCTAATTAGTGTGTCAGAGAAAGTCAACCCAGTTTTGGCCTCTGTGAAGCAAGAGCAACACGCTATGAAAATGAAATAATCGGAGGACCAGAAGAAAGAAAATTAAAATGGTGGCTCCCAAATGAAAACCTTCTCTAGGAGGTCTGGAGAACAACGTCAAGACCATCTACCAGTCTACAGAAAGAAAAGACAGATGGGAAAAGGAAGAGAACAGAAACAGCACATGGGACTGAAACCGTGCACCTCAGATTGGGACTTGAACCCACGTGGCCGGGACTCAAACCCAGCCAAAACCCACGGTCTTCGAACTGAGATCACACACCTGCTTTCAGGACTTAAGGAAGCTCAGGTTCGTGATGTCTCATCACAGAAAGAATTCAGTAAGAGACAAAGTGATAGGTAAGAAGTGGATTTATTTAGAGAGAAACACACTCCACAGACAGAGTGTGGGCCATCTCAGAAGGTGAGAAAGGCACCAGGGTGTGGGGCTGTCAGTTTTTATAGGGGTGGGTGATTTCATAGGCTAATGAGTGGGAGGAGTATTCCAGCTATTTAGGGAAGGGGCGGGGATTTCCAGGAATGGGGCCACCGCCCACTTTTTGATCCTTATGGATCCTTGGAACTGTCATGGCGCCTGTGGGTGTGTCATTTAGCTTGCTGATGTGTTACAGTGAGTGTATACTGAGGCTCAAGGTCTAGTGGAAGTTGACTTGTCTGCCATCTTGGACCATTTGGTTCTAATCAGTTTATGTCATGTCCTCGGGCTATATCATTCTTTCAAAGGCTGTGCCCTGCCCCCTTCCCTCCTGTTTCAAGACCAATATAGGAAGTCTAACAACTAATAGGATTTCCAGTAAGAGGAAATAAAGGAAACAGAGAGAAGGAAATTATCAAAGAAATAATAGAAAAAATATTCAGAGTGAAAGGCTAACATAAGACTTTAAATTGAAAGGGTCCAAAAGTACCCAGCAGAGTGAATGAAAAAAAAAAAATCCAACCTAGACACAGCATTACAAAACCCCACTACACTAAAGATAGAAGACATCTTATATGCTTCCAGAGAAGGAAACTAACAGAGCAAACAAATGACAACAAAAAGCGAAGTTAGCTACAGAGAAATGACAATTAAACTGGCATTGGATATCTTATTAGCAACAATGCTTTATTTAAGAGATCAATGCCTTTAATATTGGGAGGAGAAATAAATTTAAATTCTGTATTCAGTCAAATCATAAATTAAAAGTGAGGGCAGGGACTTCCCTGGTGGTTCACTGGTTAGGACTCCACACTCTCACTGCCAAGGGCCTCGGTTCAACCCCTGGTTGGGGAACTAAGATCCCACAAGCCACGTGGTGCGGCCAAAAAAAAAAAAAGTGAGGGCAAAACAAAAGATTCAAAGTTTTCCTCTCATTTATTCTTTCTGAGGAAGTACTTAAGAATGTACTTCAGCTAAACAAGAGTAAAACAAGAAAGAAAAAGACGCAGCATCCAGAAGACAGTGGATCTAACCCAGGAAAGCAGCTGTGGAAGGGAAGTCTGTTGGGAGCTCAAGGCATGCCTTAAGAATCCGCTCTCCAGATCGGAGCGAAAAGAGAAGAGCATTTTGGAAGTGTTTCCGGAAGGAAGGAAGGAAATACATAACAAATTATTAAAGTAAATGACTAGGTAATTTCAAAAACAGAGTACAGGTTCTCCTCACCTTATGATGAGGTTACATGCAGATAAACCCATCGTAAGTCGAAAATGCATTTACTACACCTAACCTACACCATACCTCAGTCTAGCCTACCCCGAACGCGCTCAGAACACTAACGTTAGCCTACAGCTGGGCACCACCATCTAACACAAAGCCTATTTTATAATAAAGTGTCGCTATCTCACGTAATTGAATACTGTACTGAATGTGAAAAACAGAATGGCTGTCCGGGTACAGAATGGTTGTAAGTGGTTTGCCCTCGTGATCTCAGGGCTGCCTGGGAGCTGTGAAATACAAGTACAGTACAGCTGACAGAGAAGCTGGGGGACAGCAAAGGACAGAAGAGGTGCTGGGAAGGGAAGGCCGGAGGCTTCTCACCGATACTCTCCCCCAGCACAGTGATACAACCTATAGTACATGGAATAAGGACTAAAGATTTCAATATATTTAGGATTCCAAAGGCAGTTAAGAAAAAAACCCTGGTAATAATAATATAAACATCAAAAATTGGGAGGAGGAGGGAGGGAGGGAGGGTGAGGAAAATGTAAAGGAGCTAAGACTTTCATCCTCCACTGTGGGAAATTGATAATGTCAAAATCGATAAATCAAGAAAGAGCTGCATAAGCATATTACCCAGTTAAGTGTCTAGAAGAAGTCACCAGAAGCACTAACCCCAGAAATTGTCTTAATGGTAGTTACTTCTAGAAGGCAGAACCAGGGTGGGCCAGACAGGCCAGAGCCTGTCTCTACTTGACCGTGTGACTGCACGACTTTGATAAATGCCCCAGCCCACCCCAGACATTCTTAGTCAGTAGGTCCAGACTCTGTATTCAAGAAAGCTCCTCAAGCAATTCTGATGACTGACCTCTGCATCCCATTCAGAGCTGAGAAATGATGATTTTATGACCTCATCGGATACCGAAGCCCCCTGAGGTAGGCTAGTCGGCTACTCGATTCCTCATTTCTCATTCAGAGAAACTGAGTCTCAGAGCAATTCCGTGATGTGGCCCTGAGCCTGAGGTACTTCTCGTGTTGGGTGACGCTGGCGCCCTTCCCCACCCTGCTCTGGTGCTGTCCTGGCCGAGACCTGTCTGGCAAGGCTTCCCCTGCTGGTCACGGTTCAAACTGCACTTGTCCTTCAGCTCAGCTGTGCCGGGAGGGCTGCGGAGGACACCCGAGGGCACGGGGTGAGAGGCCTGTGCCAGTCTGTGCCGAAACGGAGCCACGGAGCCTGGTACCGGCCCTGTCCTCCAGTCGTTGGAGGAGGCCACATGCCACCCTCTTCTGCCCGCTGGCACTGACCCGAGTGGGCACCGCACAGCACGGGGCTCCCTTGTCCACAGAAGGCAGAACAGAAACAAAAGTCTGCTAGTGCCCCAGACCCAGAGGAAGGCAGGAAGCCTTAATCAAACACTTTTACTTGCAGCAACAGTGACTAGAAACCAAACTTGAGAATGAGGGCAGAGCCCTGCAATGCACCTGGGGAATATTCTTAGTTCTTCCAAGGACTTGCCAGTTTTTCTTAACTTTTAATTGGGAGATATACTGTAAATATTAAATGTGTGTGTGTGTGTGTATACCACACATATATATGTATATATACACACACACACATTTTACATACACACACATATGTACATGAATAGAAAATATATACTGTTTAAAGACCTAAAATAAAAGAACATCCATGCATGGAGCACACAGCCCAAGAAACAAATATTACCTGAAGTCTCGGCCCTGCCCCGCCAGGGATAATCACTTTGCTGAACTGGGGGTTAATCATTTCTCTTTTTGTCTTCCTAGTTTTATGAGGCATGAATGCATCCCCAAGCAGTGTATTGTTTAGTTCTGCTTGTTTTTCAACGTGATCTAATCGGAATCGAGGAAGTGAGTATTTTATGTCTTGCTTTTCCGGCTCTGTGCGTGTAGAGCCTTCCTTCCTGACGTGTGTAGCTGGGTGGAGAAGTAGTCCAGTGCAGGATTTACTTACTTACTCTTATTGTTAGCTGTTATCTGGACTATTTCTAGTTTTTTCTATGCTGCCAGGAAGACTCTAATGAGAGTGGCTGGCCTTTTAAAATGCCCCTCCTCCAGAGCCCCAGGGTTTGCCTCTGTACAGAATACCGGGCCTGTAGCTAGATAGCTAGAGTTCTGGGAGTTCCCTGCAACCACGAGAAGATGGGATTCCCAGGGGTCCCTCTGCTCCCTGGCCCGGCCTCACTCACACACAGAAGCCTTCTGCTCTGAACCTGAGATTCCCCACCCCTGCTCTAACAGCAGGGAAAACAATGGCCTTTTCAGAGGCAGTCCGGATTTCTGAGTCACACCCCTCTCCCTACTATCTGCCCCCTTCTTCCCAGGTAAGAGAACAGAGTTCTCAATGAAAGGGCTCCATTGATGGGCCACAGGGCGTGAAAGCGTGAGAGCCGGAGCAGGAGGGGGCCGGGCTCTGCCCTGCCATCTGGCCCACACGGTGCTCACATTTGCCACATGGCTACAGGGGGAACAAAGGAAACCGGACCGTGGTCAGGGCCAGGCGTGTTTCCCTCTGTTACATATATTGTTCCATTTAAGGCTCATATAATTTTAAAGGTGGAAAAACAACAACAAAAGATGACTAACACTTCTGAGTCCACACCGTACGCCACTGTGCTGAGTGCTTCAGATACCTCATCCCAGTGGGTCATAACCCATGACAGGGGTGAAGAAATTAATTTAGGAGGTTAGGACCAGCATCTAAACAAAAGGAAACAGAGAAGACTGGAAGGAAGATGAGAATACTAGAGCGTGTCCCGTAAACTAAGGGTAAGTACTGTTTTGTGAATTCTTTCTGTACCTTATATTCACATATATTTATCTCTCTGCACTGGGTCACAATGTAAACTATATATCTCTCACTGTGGATAGAGGCTAAAAAATCTTAAAACACCCTTTCTTGTCTCATTTATTTCATAACCATCCTGACGTAGGTTCAGTTACTAACCTAATTTAACAAGGAAATAACTGCAGCTACTTCCTCGGCTTCATCTGGGCCACACAGCTCGGTCACCAACCACCCACCAGCCTCCCGCTGCTCTGTTTCTCTTTCCTCCCCCAGAACACGTGCTGCAGCCTCAGCCTGGGGCATTCTCCCCGCCCCTCTCACCAGCTCTTTGCACAGCTGGTTCCTTTCCATCCTTCAGGCCTCAGCTTGGGGGTCGTGTCCACAGAGCCCTGGTCCCCAGCCCGAGCAGCCCCTCTCCTGTTCACGGCCGTGTCGATGTGTCTCCTTGTTGCTGTCTGACTTCCCCACTACGACTCCAAAGGAGGTAACGTCTGATGCCCTCGCCTGTGTGTACCTGGCAGCAGGCATTCCCTAATCTGTTGGTTGAATACAGACACTCAAGTTCTCACAATTGGTAAATGGCAAAGCCAGGATCCCAGCCGGGGGAGGGCGGACCCCTTGACCCCTGCACTATATATGAAAACTACGAAACAGCACCAGTAAGTGTTAGCGCTTGGCTGGGTCGGACTTCGACGCCTGTGCTCTATTAGGTCAACGGGGTAGGGGGGCCATGAGGGCCTCGCTGAACAGCCTTTTGTGGTCGGCTGAGAACTTGGAAGGGGTGAGTGAGGAGACAGCAAAACCTCAGGCTAGAAGAGAAGAAGTCTGCCAAAGAACAGAGAAATACCAGAAGAAGTCCTCAGAGCAGCCAGCTGAGAAATGAGCTGGTGACTGGGACTGGAGAGGCGGGGCCGAGAAGCCTGAGGACCAAGGCCAAAGGAATACCCTGGCCGTGCTGCCACCTCGTGGCTGTGGAATGCTTGGCCCACAGGAAACAAAAGAGAGGTGGGCTGGTCTGTGGGTTCATTCTTCAGGGGTCATTTACTGAACACCTGATGCAGGCCTGGCTGCTGGGGCCTGGAAATGAGTCTGACACGGCTCCAACGTCCAAGGACCGCTGTTCCCTACATCCGGGCAGTGACCCAACCCTGAGAGGTTTACTTCCCCCTTTTCACAGTAGCTTGTGGGGTGCCCCCTCCCCAAAACAAGACTGAGCGGGCAGAGATGACCTCTCATTCATCTCTGAAGCTCCAGCACCCAGCACAGGGCCCAGCACATCAGAACAGTTACAGTGGCTACAATTTAATAGGTGCTAAGTGCTTCCAAAGACAGCGCATCAGTTCCCACATTTTACCTCTGAGGTACTTACGAGACCGCCAAATGGAGATGTCAAGTCAGTGTTTATTTCAGTATGAGCCTGGGGTTCTGGGAGAGGTCAGAGATGGAGAAATAAATGTGAACACCACCCACAGATGTGTTCAAAGACCAGGACCTCTCAACGAGTTTCGTGTGCATGTGACTCACCTGGGGTTTTTGCTAAAATGCATATTCTGATTCTGCGGTCTGGAGCGGGCTCTGAGAGTCTGCATTTCTAACAAGCTGTCAGGCGATACCAATGTTATTGGTCCACAGACCACACTGTGAGTGGGAAAAATCTGGAACAGAAGTTGACAAACTATGGCCAGAAGGTCAAATCCAGCCTATGGCCTGT
The DNA here is from genome assembly GCF_011762595.2 of Tursiops truncatus. Classification (NCBI taxonomy): domain Eukaryota; kingdom Metazoa; phylum Chordata; class Mammalia; order Artiodactyla; family Delphinidae; genus Tursiops; species Tursiops truncatus. Next base: position 7,756,251 of record NC_047041.1, read on the forward strand.
TTTCCTACATCCAGCAAGATAAGAGCAGTACTTTTATTTTTAAAAAGGTTAAAAAAGAAAAGAATATGTGGCAGAGACCACTAGTAGCTCACAAAGCCTAATATATTTATCTCTGGTCCTTGACGGAAAAGGTCTGCCAATCCCTGATCTGGTATGTCATCCAGGGACAGGAGGCACAGAGAGATGAGAGAGGGATGACGGTGGAGCCCTGAGCCAGGCTGTTATGACTTCCAAGTTGCCATGCCTAGTTTCAGTAGGAAAAATAAGAATATAATGCACTGTTTGTGTAAAAAGACAGTGAGCCCTGGAAAAGGTGAGCTAAAACCTGAGGCTCCCAGGTAGGAGTGTACAGCACTGGGGAAGAGGTGCAGACATCTTCGGGGCTGAATGGGGACGAACACCTGTCATCTTGATAATCCACTGCCTCTTTCAGCGCTTATCCTGGGAAAAAATGACAAAAATAGAAAGACGGGGCAGTAGCCACCACCCACTGTGTGCAGCACCACAGAAGTACATGTGCTGAAAAAAATAATATGAAAGGGAGTTCTACAAGGTTGCTCTGTGGAGCAAAACCTTCTGAATTTTGGATGAGGGTGGGGAGGGTGGACAGAGAAAAGGGTAAGGCAAGGGCAAGGGGTGCAGCAGAATAACGGTCCCAGAGCCTGTAGTTTGGGGGCTGCCCCACGTCATGTTTGACTACAGTGTTTGGCTACTGTCATGCTTCGTCACGCTGTGTTGACGACTATGTCTGCTTAAATGTCAGCGCCTGAGAAAGCAAATACAGCCGTCCATTTCCGTCAACGGGAACCGATCAATCTGGCCCTCTTTCAACAAAGGACCGGGCTCTTTTGCTTCCAGCCGTGAAAAGTTTGCTTGTCTCACATTAAGCATTCACATATATTTCCGAAGGACAACAAGAGAACCCTTTCTCGGGGGTGCAGAAAAGACTAAGTCTATCCAAAAGACTGTGGCAGGATATCCGTAAAGCCAAACTGTTCTTAAATGTTGGAGGACAAATAAAGACAGAAGGATATTATAAAACTGTCCTGGGCTGCAAAGCACATTCCAGAATTTCCTGGTTGGAAGGAACCTTCAAGGTCAACCAGGCTGCCTCATGCTTCCCACGAAGCTGCCTCCTGAATCTAACCGTCTAAAGGAGAAAAGCTCACATCGCGTCTGGCTTTAGGCACGGAATCTTCTTCTTCCACTTCTTCATAAATTAAAAAAATACTTGCAATCAAAACCAAATCACTGCCTTTTAACCCACAAACCCCTGCCCTTCTCAAGTCCTTCGTCAATCACACTGTCTCCCCCCTAGAAAGTGAGTTCCTTCAGGGAACTAACTGATCTTGCAGCACCCAGCACACGGCTCATTCCACAGCCGCGTGGTGAGCAAGTCCTCAGTCGACTAAAAAGATCTCAGTTTCTCTGCCACCTTTTTGCTGTGTGATCTTAGACACACAGCATTAACCTTCCCACATCGCATTTTCCTCACCTGTAAAGTCCTATCACGATAGGGCTATTTTGAAGACTAAGTACAATGACACATGTAGAGTACTTAGAATGGTGGCTAGCACAACAGTAAGGGTTTAATAAGTGCTGACAATCATTATTACTCAATTAGTAGATGAAACCGTTCCATCCTATGAATCACACTCTCACCCCAAAGCACATCACACCAGAACTGGGTTTCTCAGCCTCGGCACCGTTGCCATTTCTTTGTTGTGGAGGCCCAGCCTGTGTTTTGTAGGATATTTGGCAGCATCTCTGGTCTCCACCTTCTAGGTACCAGCAGCACCCCACCTCCCCAGATCTGACAGCCAAAAATGTCTTCAGAGATTGCTCCTTCCTCCATAGGGAACCACTGCACCAGAATATGCAGATCAGTTGTGGAGTGGTCACCACGCCCCCTAATTCCCCACCATCCCACTCTCCCCACAGGCAGCCACCTCCACCCCACGTGCTCACCACTCAGTTGCCTTGGAGGGAACAGGTGATAGGTGCTGTAGATATCATTGGAGAACTGCAGCTGGAGCTCAGGGCTGCCCTTCAGGAGCTGGGCAACGTGGTCCACCTGAAATGGTGTCTTCTCCAGGATCACAATGGCATCCTCTCCGTCCCCATCTCCAGAAGCCTCATTAACCTGTGGGTGAGACACCATCAGTGGGCCCAGGGGCAGAAGCACAGGTGAGGCCTGGAGAGCAAAGGTAAAAGATGTAAAAGCTCCCAGGGCCTCTGCAATCCCAGCACCTGGGATTTCCTTCCCTGCAGTCTTCCCTCTGGGGAAGTCTAGCCGATGGCGCCCATGTTTCTTCTCCCAGAGAAGGCATCTCATCAGCCCAAATCCTTGTGGCAGCTCTCACATCCTCCTTCTAAACGATGCAAAGCTTCTCAGCTGTCTTCTATTTTAGGCTCACAAGGCCTCTGTCAAATTCTCCCCATTTTACAGACGAAGAAACTGAGGTCCAGAGAAGACTGCTTGCCCAAAGTCACACGAATAGTCAATGTTGAAACAGAAACTAGAATCTGGGTATCCCAACAGGCTTCTAGGTCGAAGGTTCTCATGGCTAAAATCTTCAGCAGGTGCTGCAGACTGAAGACAGGTAGGGGTGAGAGAACCAGACAGAACCTTGTAAAAAACAAGTTGCAGGGACTTCCCTGTCAGTCCAGTGGTTAAGACTCCACGCTTCCAATGCAGGGGGCGTGGGTTCAATCCCTGGTCTGGGAACTAGGATCCAGCACCGCCAAAAAAAAAGAGAGAGACACAGAGAGGCATGGAAGCCTCGGCGGAAGCCTCGGCCAGGTCCCCCTGATGCTCTCAAAAGTGAGAGCTCCTGCCAGGAGTTCTGGAGAACCCTTGGCCAGCGTCCTCACTAGTTCTTGAGGTGGTCTCCAGTCTCTCCTCAGCCCCTGCTGGAAAGCTGAGCACGTGGCATTAGAGGCAGCGGTGTCTGCCTACCTGAAGATACTCGGCTCTCCTGAAGACCAAGGATGGTAACTTTCATCACTACGTCCCCCGCACCCAGCTCAGTGCTAGACTGTCAGAGCGTGATATGCGGAACTGAATCACAATTTAATAAACTGTCTCCTCGGCTGGGGCTGGAGTTCTTTATAGCAAGGATCAGACCTCCCAGTCTCTATGTCCCTACCTGGGGCCTGGATGAGCAAGACCGTCCGGCAACACTTGCTGGGTTCCTAGCAACTTCCAGGTTTAATGAATGACTGATGACTGCTTAGGGACTTCAACATGTGATTATGAATCGGCAATACACTCTACAAATGTTAGGTTTTTTTAGTAAAAGACGAATTAGGAAAATTAGCCCTACGCGTGTTAATTCCCTTAATTTCACAGGTAGTCTTGCCTCCTCCACGAACTAACCCCCCTGAATTTTAGTGCACTCTGCCTTCCTCGCTCCCCACCGAGGAATGTGCTTGGTATTTTCCGAAGAATCTAAAAAAAGAAAAAAAAAAAATCCGCCTCCGAGGCGACGATTGGGTCACTCCTTCCCGCATCCCCTCCCCAGGGCTGCCTAATGGTACCTTCCCGTGTAGGAAAATGATTTTGTCCCGCGCAGACTCCCTCAGCACTTTTTTCACTCTAAAGCCGGAGAAAGGTAAGCGGACAGGGGCAGAGGTACCATTCCCAACGCCCGCTTCTTTCCCCTCTGTGCCGAGCGCCTCCGCCTCCTCGGCATCCACTTCGCGCTTTCTCTTGTTGGGCTGCGGCGCTGTGTCCGCCATGCTGCCCGGCGGGAGGTGTGCGCCTGCGCGAACCCGGCCGCGGTCCCGCCCCTCCCGGCCGCCTCCTCCCACCTCAGCCAAGGGGCGGTGACTACAACTCCCGACGTGGTCCGCGCCGGAGGCCGCATCCCTTCCGGCCTTAGGGAGCCTCGGAGCGCTGATCCCTGGGATCCACCCGGAACGAGCGTTTTAATTCAAGTTACCTCCCCTTGGTCCCCTGGTGCCAGCCGGCCCGAGTGGAGGCCGGTGCTGAGGGCAGCGAGAAGGCAACAAGTCCCTAAAGAGGCGGGCGAGAGAGGCTGCAGGGGAGAGGGCTGCCCCAGCCTCCCAGGGGCAGGAGCCAAAAGACGCCGTTTGGACTCAATGCGTTGACACTTTGGTTGAAAGCACATTTTAATCAGAATTACACCCACATTGATTAGAGTGGAAGGGATGTTTCAGAAATCTGAGCCAACCTATTTCTTGGTCAATTTGTTTTTAGAGCAAGCCCTTAAATCATTTCCAGTTTTCACCCGTTTTCATTTTACAGAAATGTTCATCCTATTCAGTTCTCAGTACTTTTGGCTGAAAAGAAAGGTAAGTGAACAGGGACTGAAATACATTTCTAAAACCTCCAGCCTGGAGGCTCCTGCCCTTCTGTATCCACATTACTGAACCGAGCTTGTGTGTGCTCCCCCCAGCCCGCCAGTCTACCCACCCTGGGTTGCGGCGAAGGAAAGTAGCAAGGCTCTCAAGGTAGGGCCAAGCAAGGAGAGTGGGCAGCTCATGCTCAGAAGACTTGAACTCCCTGATGACTTTCAGAGATGCGATTTTAAAGACAAGATGAGGGAGAGGGTCATGGGGTGCCTGATAGCTCCTGGACTTCTTCTGATTGGTTGGTGGTGATGTAACTAGGTGGTATTTCTGGAGTCAACATCAACCTTCTAGTTCCAGAGAGGCTGGGAGTCTACGCAGTTATGGTCAGCACGCGGTTTGCAGTTAACTTCTTCCACCTGGTGGGGGCTTCAGTCTCTGCAAAATAACTCAGGGATATGGCTCAGGATATTATCTCTAGCCCTGGAGGAGGAACTAAGGGTCCTTGACTTTGTTTTATGGCTAAACTATTATTATTTTTGTCTTGTTTGACTGTTTTCCTTTGTCTCTGCATTTCCTCACTTCTCTGATTCAACTTGCTCTTTGGAACTCTGGGAAGGCCTAGGAGGCTGAAGGTTTTCTACAGACTTGAGATGGGGGTAGTGCTGGGGTCTGCTCCCAGAAGGCCTCACAGTGTCCTGCTCCGTTTCACCCACTTTGACCATGTGTCCACCGTGCTACCAGGGTTGTGATTTGCAGCATGAATATGATTCATCCATCGGAGTTTCTTTTCTTTTTTTGGCCATGTAAAATTTTTACTGATAATTTCTCTGCAACCTCCCAGTGCTCGAGCACACCCTTCCAGGGACCAATGGCACATCAGCATCATCTCCTGAGCAGTGAGCTCACCCCTGCTGAAACCTGCCAACTGGAAAAAAAACGCACAATGTAAAAGTTAAAAGTTATATTTTATTCGGGGACCTTACTGAGGACTACAGCCCGGGAGACGGACTGTCAGGATAGCTCTGAGGAGCTGTTCCAAAGAGGTAAGGGAGGAGCCAGGATATATAGGAGATTTTGCTGAAAAAAAAAAATGTAGTTGAACATCAAAAGGTTACTATTAGGGGACTTCCCTGGGGGTACAGTGGGTAAGACTCCACACTCCCAATGCAGGGGGCCCCGGTCCGATCCCTGGTCGGGGAACTAGATCCCGCATGCGTGCCACAACTGAGGATCCCCCATGCCGTGATGAAGGTCCCACGTGCCACAACTAAGACCTGGAGCAGCAAAAATAAATACATAAATAAATACTATAATTAATTAATTAATTTAAAAAAGATTACTGCTAATCACAAAAAAGAGACATCTCAAGTTAATGATTTTAGTGCTTGTCTGTGTATGGGAAAATGCAAGAGTCTGGGCTCCTTGGAATTATTCCTTAGATATGCATCTTAACTATCTAGGGCCGGTATCCTCTTTTTCTCCATCCTGAATTCCCCTCAGGTGCACCATGGGGTGGCTGTGTGGCTGATGGCTTGATGGTGGCAGTATTTGTTGTTTACTGAAATGGCAGGCGACATTTTTTTTGTCAGCAAACCATTGGTATTTTCTACTCGCCACCCTTACTTTTTAAATTTTTTTTAATTTGGTGGGAGGGAGCATATTGGGTTTTCAAAGCCCTGTTGGGTGAGCTTGCACTAGTCCAGTTAAACTTATAGCACTTTCTCTAGCTCCTCTTCCCCGTCCCCCCATAAGCATGAGTGACCAGCTGGGCTATTAGCAAGACTGGTTGAAATATGGTGGCTTTGGTGGAAACTTCAGGAGAGTGAAGTCTCTGCTTTCCAGAAAAATAATTGTCACTCAAAGTGAAATTTTTCTTTGAAACAAGTTTTTTAAAAAAGAAAAGAAACAGCTCTCAGCCTTAGTGCCATCTCCTGAGAAACCTCCGTGCCATGAGAGCGAAGTGGAGGAAGAAGCAAAGGTGCAGGCTCAAGTACAAAAGAAGAAAGATGAGGCAGAGGTCCCAGTAAAATCGTACACCCATGGAGGCCACAGGAGCAGAAACAAGGGAAGCCAGAGGCCAGGGATGCTGGTAGAAATTGTTGGGCTGCATACCTACTGTCTAGAACTTGTCTCAGTGGATCTGGAACATGTATGCCCATTCTGATTGCCTTGACAACCTTTGAGAGACCCACCTTGCTCACATCAAAACGACCCCTTTTGGTCCTTTGCCCTGGACCTGTGTCATTCTGTACTAGTTCTGTTCTCAGTTGCGGCTGAATGTAATGTGTACAGTAAATCATCTCTTTTGCTGTCTTAGCTGAAGAAAAAAAAAGAAAAGAAAAGAAGCATACACTTGGCCCTTGAACAACACGAGTTAGAACTGCAGGGTCTCCATATACTCAGATTTTTTTTTAATAGTAAATACTGCATTACTACATGAATACACAGATACGCGTCCAGAGGGTCAACTGTAGAGTTGTAGCTGGTTTTCTACTGCACAGAGGGTTGGCGCCCTTAAGCCCCACATTGTTGGAGGACCAACTGTATAATGCTAATTAGAATATGCATAAGGTCAGAATTCTACTCATAAGAGGGCCTGGCTCAAGGAAAAGATGAGCTCATAGGGAGCCTCAGCCCCCAGAGGACCTGCTGCAATACCAGACAGCAGAGTGTAAGGGACCTTTACAGCAGTAAATCTTCACTTGGCTTCAGAGGCATTTGTCTGCTGATAATTTTTTAGATCAGCTTGTTTGGAAACATTAGAAGGCTCTGCACTGTCCTATCCAATAGCCATTAGCCACATGTAACTTTACATTTAAATTAATTAGAATTAAATGAAATTTAAAATTCAGTTCCTCAGTCATACAACCACGTTTCAAGTGCTTGATAGCCACGTATGGCTCGTATCACATTGGACAGCACAGATGTGGAACATTTCCATCACCACAGAAAGTTCGACTGGACATTGCTGTATTAGAAGGTTGTTACTGGGAAGCCCTAGTCTATAAGCATCAATCCTTCCATTTTCTTGCGGAATCTCAAAACTTCTCCCTTTTATTTTACTTATTTATTTAGTTTAGTTTAAAGAAGGACTAGACACTTCCACTTCAGGTAGTATGACAGACTAGATATTCTAAAAACAATCAGCTAAAAACTCCTAAACATTCTGGATGCAAAATTTAAAACATCCCTTTGGTTACATTCCTGTGCTCCCAAGAAAATAAAATCTATAGAATAGTAAGTGGGTATTGAAGCTGAAGTTCTAAGGGTGATGGCTTGTTCCTAGAAGTCTAGAGCCTCGGGCTTTAAAATGTGACGTTTAAGGCGCAGATCTGGGCTCATGCAAGCGAGGAGTTGGAAGAGAAAACTTCCCAGCAAGCCAAGATCTCTAAAGGGCCCCCACCTCAATGAAAGGGCCAACTACTTAAAAAGTAAAAGAAAAGCTGCCCTACTAAAGGAGACAAGATGTTTAGGAAACTTACCTGCCTCAACATCTGGCTCCGGAGGGGAGAAGAAAAAAAAAAAGACAAAAAACCCTGAAAATTTGTAATCACAGGCCAATCTCCATGCAGATTTAGAATTCAGATTCATACTGCCTACATGATCCGGGAATTCAAACTGAAAAATCTATTTCAGCCAGTTTTGTATTCTTCACTGTTTACGCCAAATCGACTCCAGAAGAAATGAAAAATCTAAATAGATCTATAACTCTTTAAGATACAGAAATTGGAGTTTTAAATCCGCCCCACTCTCCCCCTTGCAAAACACGCTAGGTCCAACTGCATTTGCAGATTAGTCTACTAAACATTCAAGGAGCAATTAATTCCAAGCTTTAACTCATCAATGAATAGAAAAAAGGGACCACTCCCCAATTATTTTAGAAAGCTGATATAACCTTGGTAACAGAGCCAGAAAAGGATAATACAAGAAAGGATAATTATGGGCCAATCTTACATACGGATATACATGTAAAATCATGAAGAAAATGTTAGCAATCTGAATCCTGCAATTTAAACAAAGGTAATAATACATCACGATCAAGATAAGTTTACCCCGGGAATATAAGACCAGCTTAACATTAGAAAATCTAATGTTATTCACTGAATTACCATTTAAAAGGGGGAAAAAAACATCATTTCAGTAGATGCGGAAATTTTAGAATATATTTCAAACCCATTCAACATAAGTAAAACTCATAATCAACTAGAAACAACAGGAAACTTACAGCTTGTTAAAAAATATGTACCAAACCCAAAACGTACAACAGATACCACGTATAATGGTGAAATGTCTGAAGCATTCCCTTTGAAATCATAATTTAGACAAAGTTGTCACTTTCAATATCTTACTGGTGGTCCTAGGCAGCAGAGAAAGATAAGTTTTTGTTTTGTCTTGCAAATTATATGATTGTCTTTATAGAAACCCAACAAAGTCTATAGTCTTATAGAATAAATAATTCAGTAGTTTGCTTATATTAAATCAATATGGGGGACTTCCCTGGTGGTCCAGTGGTTAAGACTCCACGCTCCCAATGCAACGGGCCCGGGGTTCAATCCCTGGTTGGGGAACTAGATCCCACATGCATGCCGCAACTAAGAGTTCGCATGCCGCAACTAAAAAAAAAAGATCCCGCATGCCGCAACTAACACCCGGTGCACGTAATGAGAAGCCCACGCACCGCAACGAAGAGCAGCCCTCACTCAGCGCAACTAGCGAAAGCCCCCGCGCAGCAACAAAGACCCAACACAGCCAAAAACAAATAAATAAATTTATTAAAAAAAAAAAGACCCAGTGCAGCCAAAATGAAGGAATGAATGAATGAATAAAAATATTTTTTTAAAAAAACCTTGTACAGTAGCAACAGAAAATATGACATACTAAGGAATAAATCTCATAAAAAATGTGACTGACCAATATGGAAAAGATTTATAAAGTTTTTATTGAAATACATTTAAAGACATGAATAAATGGAGACATGCCATTTTTATTAGGAGAAAGATTCAATATAATTAAAAAATCTATCCTTTCCAAATTAATCTCTCAACTCAATGTAAGTCCAATAAAAATATTAACTGGCCTTTTCCTGGAATCTGACAAACTGAATAAACAATTTACATGAAAGAGTAAAGGAACAGGAAGGGTGGAAGTGATTTTCATGATTAAGAGGAATGGGAAGAGCTGACTATTAAGTTATCCAGGTTTACTAACAACAACAGTACATAAGCCACGGTGCCACTGACACAGGGATACATCAACAAAGGGAGGAGGCTGGAGAACCCAGGAGCAGACCCTCACGTATGACAACGTATAACAGCAGTGACATCACAATCAGTGGGGAAAGGATGGACTAGTCAGTAAATAATGGCTATTCAAATGAAAAAAAAAAAGTATCTCTAACTTATAAACCAAGAGCTACAAAAACAAACCCAAACAAAACATCCAGGTGGATTAAAGACCTAAATGTGAAATATTTCCAGAAGAAACTACAGGAGTAGGGAAGATTTCCTAAAGAAGACACAAAAAGCACAGACTACAAAGTAATAGATAAAAGTTTTCACATTAAAAAATAAAGCTTCTGTTCTTTAAAAGATACTGTTATATGGTGGTCATTTGTTTTTAAACTTCTAATAATTTAGAGAGACATACTTAAATATTTAGAATAAAATAATACCTGCGATTTGCTTCAAAATGATCTTCGGTTGACTAATGGGTAAGGTTATTATTAATAAAAGCTTATCTCTGAGTTGGTAATTGTTGAAAGTGGGTGATAGGTATATGGGGGTTCATCAAACTTCCTTCTTCCTTTTAGTGTATGATATATATATTTTTTAATAAAAAAAGGCAAAAGGAAAAAAAGAATATTATGACAATGGGATACCAGTGTTCATCCACCAGCTTATTAAACACTTAAAAAACTGATAAGTCTAGGGAATTTCTTGGCAGTCCAGTGGTTAGGACTCGGTGCTCTCACTGCCGGGGCCCGGGTTGAATCCCTGGTCAGGGAACTAAGATCGCACAAGCCGTGCAGCGTGGCAAAAAAATAAAATTTAAAAAATCTGATAATTCTAAATGTTAGCAAGAAGATGCAAAAGTGGCAACTCTTATGCACAAATGGCAGGAACATAAATTGCACAACCAATCTGGAAGAAAATTTGGTATCTTCTACCAGAACTGAAGGTGCGCACGTTTCACTACCCAGCTGTTCTCCATCTAGGTTAAATCCTAGAAAATCTTGCTCTTGGAAACATACACAAGAATAAAAATGCTCACAGGCTCATTGTTTTCAACAGCAAAAAAACTGGAAACAACCAAATGTCCACTTGTAAAAACATGTGCGACTGAATAGTGGTATATTTACATAACGGAATGAAAGTGAATTTACTGCAGCTCCATGAATCAATATGGATACATCTTACAAACATGGCAAAAAAAAAAAAAAAAAAAAAGAGGAATTTGCAGAATATAACACCATTTATGTAAAGTGTAAAACCATGTAAAAGTTAATATATTGTCAGGGATGCATACATATGTAATAAATTTCTAGAGAAAAGCTAAGAATGATAAATTCAAAATTCAGAATAGTGGTTACTTCTGGTGGGAGTAGGGAAGAGAATGTAAGGGCACAAAGGGAGCAACATGGGGATTGTGAGGTTTGGCTTCTAAGCTGGGTGTTGAGTACGTGAGTGTACACTGCATTATTCTTTAGTCCTTTTGTATGTAATAAGATAATTTGTAATGAAAAATAAAATTTTTTCACAATATATACAAATAGAGAATCATGTACAGTTAAAACTAATATGTTATATGTCAATTCTATCTCAATTTAATATATATATATATATACATTTTTTTCAGTAAAAGGAGGAGATGTGGTGGGGGAAGAGGGAGAAGAGACACAAAAGTACACATCAGGGGAATCATAAATTCATTTCAGTTCAACAACCAAGTTTTACTAAGAACGGATGAATGAAACTCTGCCTGTCCTACAAGGTAGACCATCGATCTGCCAGAAGAAATACACTGATTCCTCTGAGTGCAGAGGTGAAGGAACTACTGTAAAAGCAGGAGTTCTAGCCAGATGCCTGATGAGGCCCCCATATGTCAGAGCATTGGTGGGTGGGCTTTTGATCCCAGCTAAAGGGTCTGAGCTTTCCTCCTCTTCACCCCACCTGCTCCCTCCCCTCTTCTGTCCCCTCTTCAGACTCATTTCTAGGTGTGAGTCTTTAATGACAGGCGTGCAGTGAAAACAAATACAGGACAGTATTTGTCCTGTAGACATGCTGAGGGCATCTTCCATGCAGCTTTCGGAAGTGAACGACTCACCGGGAGACGCCGGCAAGAGTGTGAGTGTGAAAGACGCTATACCTGTTGTTCTCTCCTGACACCTGTTCAGGGCTTCCGCAGGCAACTGGGAAAACCCCCCAGCTGAGGCGCGCAGTCCAGGCTTCCAGCTCCTTACTCAGGTGAGCCACCTCTTCAGGAGGAAGGCACCTAGACACCAGTGCCCGATTCCAGGGGAAGAAGACGTGGGCACGATGTGCCAGGCTTCACGTCCAGTCACACAGGAGGCAGCGCGTGGGTGACGTCTTGGTATCACGCTTCCTTCCACCTCCACTTTCTGGCTTCCCCAGGCCTTCTTGGGGGAGTCCCCAGCTCCCTCACAGCCTTCCTGGGGGAGTCCCCAGCTTCCCCAGGCCTTCCTGGGGGAGTCCCCAGCTTCCCCGGGACCTTCCTGGGAGCCCATGGTTATGGAGGCCACAGACAATCTGATCCCAGGGTCACATACAAAGTGCTGCAAACTTACTCCTCATAACTTGGCACATGTATGGAACCCAGGGTCCTAGGCCCTCTCACTCCATTTCCAGCTTTGCTCCAACTGTCTGCATCCGTGTTGATGTGAGAAGTGTCAGCTGAGGGTCTGCAGATCTGAAAGGGACGAAAGAGAATTACATGGCTTGTCACCCTCCTCAAATCCCAGCATCTCTGTTTCCCCCACATGTCCCTGTCTTCGCTACCTTTTAATCTATTTTACTTCTAAACCCACTGTAATACAACGCCCCTCCCTGGATACGCTTATGGTAGGCAATTCTTTCCTATTATTTTGTACCTGTTTGCGTTACTAAACCAGGGTCCCTCCTGGCATTTTCCCAGCTCTTGGTGGCCATCTCCAACCTGACCTCAGTGAGAGAAACCTAATACTATTAATACTAATAATGATAATAGTGACTTATATTTATTGAGGACTTGATAACGCGCTAGGCTCGGCCTGTCACAAGTACTTTACATGTGCCAGGCCACGTTCTGAATTTACTTAGTGTACATACTTATTTATGTATATAGTTTCATTCTCATTTAACCAGTGAGAAAACCCAGGCACAGAGCAGTTAAGTAGCTTGTCCAAGTGACACAGTTATTTTCCCAGAGCCTGCATTCTGAACTACAGGCAGACCTCAGAAATACTGCAGGTTCAGTTCGAGACCACCACGATAAAGCAAATATTGCAATAAAATGAGTCACACAAATTTTTTGGCTTCCCAGTGCATATGAAAGTTGTGTTTACACTTTTTTGTAGTCTATTAAGTGTGTAATAGCATTATGTTTTTAAAAACAATGTACGTGCCTTCACAGAGAGCTATATTCAATATCCTATGATAAACCATAATGGAAAAGAATATAAAAAAAGAATGTGTATATATATATCTATATATATCTATATCTGAATCACTTTGCTGTGCAACAGAGATTGACACAACCTTGTAAATCAACTACATTTCAATAAAAAATTGATAAAAAATACAATGTACATGCCTTAATTTAAAAATGTTATTACTAAAAAAAAATGCTAACCATCATCTGACAACGCAGGGTTGCCACAAACCTATTTGTAAAAAAAAAAAAGCGCAGCGTCTGCTAAGTGCTCTGAACTGAAGCCTGTACTAGGCCACACTGGGTGTCTCCTAAAAGCCCAAGTAGAGCAGGCGCTATGGCCGAAGCCCCTTCCCCTTCTCCCTTCCCCGTAACTTACACCGCGTGACAGCCTCCTTGACTTGGCGAAAGCCACCGTCGGGACCCCAGCCGTTCACGAAGTACATGAATCGGAGCTCGGCGGGGTAGGCGGCTCTGCTGAGGCCTGACATCAGGGGGATGGTGCGGCCCTCCGCCCCGGGGGCCTCGCTCAGCGCCTGCAGCATCTGGTACCTGCACCACGGGTCCCGGAGGAAGCCCGGTGTGATGAGCAGCACGCGACAGTGGCTGTTGCTCAGCGCCTGGCACAGCTCGGACACTATGGCGCCGCCGGGGTCTGCGTCGCGAAGCTGCAAGAAGCAGCGCAGGCCGGCAGCGCTGCCCTCCAGGTAGGAGACCAGCTCCTGGGCGGCCGCCAGGTCCTCCTCGCTGTGGCACACGCACACATCATAGTCCTTGCTCCAGCGGCCGCTGCTGCTGCTACTGCTGCCGTGGGCGCCCAAGTGTGTCGGTGTCGGTGGCGGGGTGGGAGACGCCTCTGAGCTGGGGCCCAGGGCTGGGGGCCTGTCCGAGGAGCTCGGCTGTGAACCGTCACTGCGGGAGTTTTCTGGGGAGACGGGCGTCTTTGTGGGCTTTCTCGACAGGGCCTGCCTGAACCAGTCTGCGGGGAAGAAGCACTGCTGAGGCCTGGAGCTTTCAGCAGGGGTCTCCTGGCGACCCCCCTCCAGAGAGGAGCCACCGCGGGGAGGAGGTCAGCCCATCTCCCCTGTCCACCTTCTTCTCACAACTGCTGCTCTGCTACTGTGTACATCCCTCAGGACTTGCCCCAAAGTCTCCCTTATCTTTAAAGGTTTCGGGAACACATGAAAACTCTGGCAGCTTTATAAGTCAGCAGGGATGTAATGCCCGCCTGTCTTACCATACTGCATATTCTGAAGGTGCCAAGAGAATAGATCTTAAAAGTTCTCATCCCAAGAAGAAAATAAATCTGTAACTACGTATGGTGATGGATGTTAACTAGACTTGTTGTAATGATTACTTCACAATGTATACGCATGTTGCATCATTATGCTGTACACCTGAAACGGATAGAATGTTGTATGTCAATTATACCTCAATAATTTTTTGTAAAGCTTTTGGTATAACCACAATATGAGGGGGGAAAAAAGGAAGAAAGGAAAGGAGGGAGGGAGGGAGGGAGGAAGGAAGGAAGGAAGAAAAGAACTCTGGCTGTTTCACAAGCCTGATTGGGAAAGATGGCTTTGCTCCACGCCCTTCGATTGCTGGTACCCCCCTAGCCTATCCTAACCAGAACTTCCCACAAGCTGACTAGTCGACAATCCGTGAGTCAGGAAGTAGAGCTACGTTAAGCTGGTAAAGATCAATTAGGCCCCAAACGCACTTTCAGCATTGAGGGGAGGTGGATTTAGATTAAGGGGCTACCCACTATGGGAGGGAGAGAGCCAGGGATTGTCATCTGTTTGGCCCTGAGAAATCCTAGCTTGTTGCTAAATGGGTAAAATGGAAATGTGCAAGAGGACCACTCACTGCCCAGGGTACCTGAAGACCTTAGAGCTGAGTGATCCGGGGCCACGCTTTGGAGTGGGGCAACAGATTTGATTGTGGACCTGCTACTTGCTTTCTATACGACCATAAGCAAGTCAGTCTATGTCTCCACTTCCTCTTCTGTAAAATGGGTTCATTTTAGTTGTTGTTGAAGATCAGCGGAGATAATGCAGTGTCTGGCATACTGTGAGTACTCCAAATGGTTTCAGCTCAGCTTCCCCATTTTGACCGGGACAGAGAGTGTGGTGTCCTGGAGGTTGATTTGTTTTTTTCTCTCTCCTTGGCTCCTACCTCTGAATGGTTCAGGGCGATTTAGTTAAAAAGTGACACCCTGTTAAGCACTCAGCACAGTGGTTTCCAGGCTGGGAAGACTAGCTGAGCACACTTGGGAAAGCTGTGAGCCAAAAGGACTGAAGGCTCCCTGATGCACGCCCCCTCACTCCCCACAGGGCCTGTGGGCACTGAAGTCAAAGCAGGACCCCCCCACGCCCACCCCGTCAGCCTCCCTGCGTCTCTCCAGGGCCTGTGTTTGGGGGCCAGGCAGCCTCCTGGAATTAGGAGTCTGTGTCCACTCACCAGCCATTTTGCCCAGAGGCTTCTTGGACCTGGAACGAGGAGCTGGCACGGAGGTTGATGATGCCATAGTGGTGGGCTCCAAACTAACCCCATGAGATCAGGCATTGGTAAAGTGGGAGAAGGGAGGGGACCCAGTCTTGACCTCATCCAACATCCATCCTACAAGAGACAGAGAGAAAGGATCACAAAAGCTGTACTTAACCTTACTCCCAGTCCCAGTGGGTGGGCTCTGGCATTTCTTTCTCCCTTGGTGCCTGACAGAGGTTCAGTCTCTAAATCGGTCCCTCATCCCTTAGGGGATTAGGGACAGACGCCACTGGGATCAGGTTGCTAGCTGAACCCCGATCTGTGCAGCCGTCAGACTTACAGAGTATGAGCTCAGCATGACCAGCAGAGTGACTGTTCTCTGCGCCACCTGGCCAGGGTTGCATTCGGGATCTGGGGAAGGGCGGCTGGCAGGCAGCTCGTTGTAAGAACTTCCTGTGTAAATGCTGAAATCAGAGAAGAAGGTCTGTTACTATTTGGACAAATAATTATGTATCAAGGTAGACAGATGTTGAGCAGTAGAGAGAGAGCACGTGTAAGAAACCTTGGGGGAGTTTTCCTCCAGGTCTGCCTTCCCCTGAATAACTCCGTCCCTCCATCCACCCACCCAATCTCCCTCCACTCCCTCCCTCCCTTCCTCTCTCCCTCCCTCCCTCAGCTGTACATAGTGGTAAAGGCTGCAGACTCTGCAGGCAGAGGTCCTAGATCTCATCTCTTATGAACTGTGGCCTCTGGTAAACTACTTTACTCTTGCTAAACTTTAGCTTTTTTGGTTTTTTTAATTTATTTTATTTATTTATTTTTGGCTGCATTGGGTGCTCGTTGCTTGCTGCACGCAGGCTTTCTCTAGTTGTGGTGAGCGGGGGCTACTCTTTGTTGCAGTGCACAGGCTTCTCTTCGCGGTGGCTTCTCTTGTTGCCGAGCACGGGCTCTAGCGCGCGTGGGCTTCAGTAGTTGTAGCACGCGGGCTCAGTAGTTGTGGCTCGTGGGCTCTAGAGCGCAGGCTCAGTAGTTGTGGCACACGGGCTTAGTTGCTCCGCGGCATGTGGGATCTTCCCAGACCAGGGCTCGAACTCGTGTCCCCTGCATTGGCAGGCGGATTCTTAACCACTGCGCCCCAGGGAAACCCTAAACTTTAGCTTTTCCATCTGTGAAATGGAAATAATACTACAGCCTGCTAGGCATTACTGTGAAGATTACATGAGATGATTTATGTAAAATGTAAAATGGCTTAGAAAATAGTGTGGGTTAGTATGTATTTAAAATAATCTAGATATTGGAGGGATCTATTCAATGTTATTCCAAATTCTGGAAGGTTTTTGGTTTGGTTTTCTTTTTTTGGTGGGGGTGGGGAGAGAAGGGATTGTCAAACGGCATCTAAATTTATATGGAAACGCAAAGGACCATTAGACGGGCAAAACGCCATGGCCATGTTCTCTTCCCACCACAATGACCTGATGTCCCTGATGGTGGAGGCTCTTTCTGCCTAGGTTTCTGGGAGGACATTGTGTGGAGCAGAGCCCACCCTGGTCCAAGATGGAGCCACTGTGTTCTAGTGGCTTCTGAAGATGAAGGGCTGGTGGAGAACTTGGTTCTAGAGCAAGGACTGCTTTCTCACTATTTGATGGATCTACAGAGGTCAAAACAACCCCCTCCCACATCCGGGAACTCACAGAGAAAACGGCTTGTCTGAATAGACGCGCTGAGATAAGAGTTTTCAAAATTTAAAGAATGTCCTTCAATGTTGGACAAAAATGCTTCATTCTGCTAAATGCTGAACACCCTTATGCCAAGCTGATGAAGAGAAGACAAGAGATACTGATGATTCATGAAAATATATCAAAGTTCAAAAAAAAGGAGAACTTCAACTGCAGCAGTAGTGGGTGCAGGGGTGCGGGAGCAGAAGCAGGAGTGAGACGGACTCGGGACCAGAAGCACATTTGAAAGAGCAAAGCAGAGAGCTGCTAAGCGAGCTAAAAAGACGTGAAAAGGGGAACATTAACAAGGACATGCGTTTCTTTTCCTATCTAATATTCTTTGGATTTCAGCCCCTAAGTGGTGAGATTGAGGCAGTGCCTGGTTAACCACTGTTAGGTTTTGAAATCCTTTTCCTGGTCAGGAGTCGCTGTTTCTTGACATCTTCATTTCAACCATTCAAGATGTCCTTCCCCTCCCCACCCCGCCCCCAGCAGTAGACACAATGTTACTTGCTTTTTATATTATTTAAATCTTTTTTTCAATTGTGTTTTAATTTGAAAATTCATCATTTGGCCTTGATACACTTAAAAACTGGAGAATCATTTGATATTTTTAATGACAGCCTAAAGGTTCAAAATTGACATAACACTTTACTTAACAGATGTAGATAGATCTAAGTTTCAGTTTCTCATTTTATCAAATGACGTGCCCTTTTGGCGATACATGCTGATTTGGGGTAGCTGCCATTTTTCATTGCTTGTTTAAGAAGAAATCCAATTGCCCAACAGCCACTGGAAGTGGATTGGTATAAGCCCTAGTGACTGATGTTATGGAAAAGTTCAAACACAGGAAATAGCATCTTTGACAAAGGATAATTGAGTAAGAATGCAGACCAGTTCCATTAACTGTATACACGGTCTACCTCCTAGAGTCTAAACCATACTGCATTTTCCTTGTTACTTTTTCAGTTCTGTACAGCTGAGGCTGTGGAGCCATCACATTCAAATACGATTAATCTTTACAAGATTTAATAACAGTCTATATCGAGATATGGTCGAGATATGGGAGACATAGTTGTCAGGCAGGTGAGAAGATAATGAACCCAAATCTCCAACTGGAAGCTCTCATCCCTCACTCTGTCTATTCTCTAATTTGTTATGTAGTCACTTTTCCCTGTGCTTTGAAGACATTCATCCAGTAGAATGATATAGACCTAAATACCTACTTTGTAGATAATTACAAAGAAGATTAGCAAAGAGCTTCTTCAAAAGAAAAAGAGGGCTTCCCTGGTGGCGCAGTGGTTGAGAGTCCGCCTGCCGATGCAGGGGACATGGGTTCGTGCCCCAGTCTGGGAAGATCCCACATGCCGCAGAGCGGCTGGGCCCGTGAGCCATGGCTGCTGAGCCTGCGCATCCGGAGCCTGTGCTCCGCAACGGGAGAGGCTACAACAGTGAGGGGCCCATGTACTGAAAAAAAAAAAAATAGAAAAAGCAGTAGCCTGTTACCATCAGTGTTTTTAGAATGCTTTTTCAATATTACATGAAGGAACTTAATATGTGAGGTAAATACTGTAAAGTTTCACTGTATAAAATCCAAAGTGTATTAAGTATTATTCAATATCTAACTGGTCTCCAATATCTATTATATAGGGAATGTTCTGAAACCTATGAAGGCGTATGATTATGTATCTTATATAATTCGTATCCCATTTCTGTTAAGCTGGAATCACTGTCCGTGGTGACAGCACAGTGGTCCCCAAAGACATACACATCCTAATCCTCAGAACCAGTGAAAATAAGCTACCTTACTTGGCAGAAGCTGACTTTGCAGATGTGATTAAGGGTCTGGAGATGGGAAGATTAGCCTGGATTATCCAGGTGGGCCAAATGTAATCCCAAAGGTCTTAGAAAAGGAAGACAGGAGGGTCAGAGTGAGAGAAGAGATGTGACAACAGAAGCAGAGGTGGGTGTAGCGTGGGGCTGTGAGCAAGGAAGGTGGCAGCCTCTAGAAGGCGGAAAAGGCAAGGACCTGGATTCCTCCCTAGAGCCTCCAGAAGGAATGCAGCCCCGCTGATCCACTTCAGACTGTGACTGCCACAACTATAAGATAATCAATGTGTGTGGTATGAATCCACTACGCTTGTGGTACTTTATTACAGAAGCAGTAGGAAACTACTACACCATGTTTGATTGTATGTGAGGCTAATGAATGGGGAAAGCATTGAATCTGAGTGCTAAAAACTGGTCTGCTTGGGACTTCCCTGGCGGTCCGGCAGTTGAGGCTCTGCGCTTCCATTGCAGGGCGGGGCGCAGATTCGATCCCAGGTTGGGGAACTAAGATCCCTGCATGTCATGTGGTGCGGCCAGAAAGTAAACAAAAACCGGGTCCGCTTAAAGATTTAAATTGTTTGAGGGAGTTTTTCACTTCTTTGATGGATAAATTAGTATCTACTCTTCATGTGATTTTTGACTTTAAGAACACCGGTTTCAAAGGCTCCAACACTGGCTTCTCAAACATTTGCTGAAACGCTTGTCAGGGAGGATGCGTTAGAACTTGCAGGACAATGTCTGTAAAAGTGCTGCAATTAATTGTTAATAGCTAGAGAGGCACAATACAGTGTTTCTGAGGAGTTACGGACTGTGGTGGACAGACCCTAAGGTAGTCCCGTGTTCATACCTGTGAGTGTTGGGCAGGACCCATGACTTCTTACCAATAGAATATGGCAAAGGTTGTAGTATGTCACTCACATGATTGTGTTATTCTGTAGGGTGTGTGTGTTTGCATATGTATATAAATGTATATACACATCATATATACAGTAACAAGTGTGTGTGTGTATATGTGTATATACATACAATACATACATATTTGTTATATAAGATGTGTATAGGGCTTCCCTGGTGGCGCAGTGGTTGAGAGTCTGCCTGCCGATGCGGGGGACGCAGGTTCGTGCCCCGGTCCGGGAAGATCCCACATGCCGCGGAGTGGCTGGGCCCGTGAGCCATGGCCGCTGAGCCTGCGCGTCCGGAGCCTGCGCTCTGCAACGGGAGAGGCCACACCAGTGAGAGGCCCGCGTACCGCAAAAAAAAAAAAAAAAAAAAAAAAGATGTGTATATATAAATATAACATATAAATGAATATTATGTACATATGTATGTATGTGCATGGGTGTAGGTGTGGGTGTAAAAATTCATCTTAGCAGACTGGAGAGAGACTCCCTTGCTGACTTGGAAGAATTTCCCATGTCATGAGAGGGCAAAGTGTCAAGGAACTTCAGGCAGCCTCAAGAAGCCAAGAGTGGTGTCCAGCTGATGGCCAGCAAGAAAGCAGACCTCAGTCCTACAACTTCAAGGAGGTGAATTCTGCCAACAAACAACAACCTGAGGGGGCTTAGTAGAGGGTCTTTCCCCATTTGCATCTGTGATGGCACTGCAGCCCTAGCTAACACCTGGACTGCGGCCGGGTGAGACTCCAGCGGAAGACTCAGACAAGCCTTTCACGGGCCCTTGACCCACAGAAACTATGAGATAACAAATAGGTGTTGGTTTAAGTTGCTAAATTTGTAGTATTTGTCATGCAGCACAGAGAATGAATACAGGGACCAAACAAAATGATGGGTTAGAATGCCAGTTCCCGGGCCCCATCCCAAATCTACTGAATCAAATCTCTGGGTGTAAGGCTTGGGAATGTGATTTTTAAACAAGTACCCCAGGAATTCCCTGGCGGTCCACTGGTTAGGACTCAGCTGTCTCACTGCCGGGGCCCTGGGTTTGATCCCTGGTTGGGGAACTAAGATCCTACAAGCCGTGCAGTGTGTCACAAAAAACAAAAACAAAAAAACCCCCAAAAAGCACAAAAGCCACAAAACAAAAAACAAGTACCCCAGGATTCTGACGTAACTAAGGATTGATCTAGTGGGCTGCAGCCGTGGCTCCTAAACTAAGCTGTATATCATTATCACCTAGAGGGCTTTTAAAAATATAGCTGCCCCGTAAATTCTTATTCAATAGTTCAGAAGTAGGGCCCCCAAATCTGTATTTTTTAAGAGCTCTCCAGGTAACTCTGACACAAGGAACCACTCGTCTCGATTTATATAAGCAGTGGAATAATTGAAAATTGCCTGGCAAATCTTGGGATTTGATTTTGTGAAATAAATTTCAAACTACTAATTTTGCTATAAAGTCAGATTTAAGATGGGACTCTAGCAGGCAGAAAACTGAAGTCTTATAACCTGTATTAAAGTAAATCATTGTGCTGAAGTTTTGCTAAATATCTAACAAAGTACATATGCCTTCAGCACTACATTTTGTAAATTCTGAAGATGTTTAAACATGTCAAAAATTTCAAATATATGTGTGAGTGTGTGTGTGTATATAAAAGCACCCACTACTTTATTTTTATTTAATATTTTGGCCGCGAGGCTTGCAGGATCTCAGTCCCTGGACCAGGGATCACACCCCGGTCACGGCAGTGACAGCGCTGAATCTTAACCACTAGGCCACTAGGGAGCTCCCTCAATTTAATTATATATCAAAAGTATTGTTACTTTGGTTGTTAAAATCTAAAACCTTAGCTGTATTTTAGTCACATAGGAATATATCTTACTGACCAAACACGGAATGTGAAGCATTTTAATTAGTGTTGCTGTATTTTGCAAAATGTAGCAAATTGGTCTTTGGAAAACAGTTCCTTAGTTTTAGAAAACTGCCTTAGTTTTGAAACTATGCCACATGCGTACTAAAGGTCATTTTAAACTGAAATGGTGTGAACTTATTTTGTATTTACTTTGCTGTAGGTCTCAAGTAAATACGCAGGCATTGAATGTAATATAGATTGTGCCAGCAGTGAATTTAATGACGGATACAGTTTACAAATTACGCCTTTATACATTAGTTCCCTTTTGAGCTTACAAAATGACTGCTCTTTATATATTTTTGAAAAAGGCTTTGGGGGGGCAGTTAGATTAAAAAAAACACTAAGATTTTTAAAGAGGAACTTTAAGAGGACTTCCACTACCAGAATAATAAAAACTTACTATAAAGCAACAGTAGGTTTAAGATCCTAGTGGGATATTCGCATGGAGACACATGCCAAGCCATATGTTTAAAATGAGTCTGGAGTTGGAAGAAGGCGGCAGGGCCAGAATTATAGATGCGGTAGTCATCAGCCTGTTTGTGACAATTCAAATCATCTGGGGAAAGCGTAGCATGGAAAGAGACAAAGCATTAAGGAATACCTACAGTTAAAAGACGGAGAGGAGCAAGTTTTACAAGCAGACACATCAGGAGGACGCAATGTTATGATAGGCAAGGAAAGAGAGTTTTGAAAATGAGATGGTGTTTACAATGGTGTTGGTGAAAAATGTCAAATGGCCAGTGAGGATTAAGAAGAAGCATTTGAATTAGAAAATTAGGAGATGACCAACTGCCTACATAAAACCCCACTTTCATTTAGAACAGAAACTAGATTATGAGGAACAAATGATACGCCTGCCAGAAAATGAAGACAGTAATTATACACTTTTAAAGTTTTGCCTGTGAAGTGAAGGGAAGATGTAACATCATAGTATAAATAGAAAACAAGATTTACTGGTTTTTTTCTTTTTCAGGAGATTTGAGTATGTTTATAACACTTTTAACTAAATAGGCTGACTACAAAATAGGTTGACTATCACACGTAATTACTTATTGAAATACCATCCCAAGTTAAAGCGCAATGATTACGTCACATGCTTAAAAATTTAACAGAAGACTGGCATTATTTTCCAAAGAATCATGTCAGAGAACATGAATTGTAGGAACTGATTCATGAATAGTTGTCTTATTAGAGCAAATGAATCAGCAATGTTTAGCTTTAAGAGTCTGTTCCCTACCTTTTTATAATATCTTCATCTTTCATTAGCAAATACTTCATTAATATCTACTTCTGTTCATATTTAACCATAACCAGACAGAAAGTCTTAGTAATGTCTGGGGACCAAAGAAAGAGGAAAATTTGCAATCTGTATCTTCCTAATAGAGAATAATTTCAAATAACTTAAAAGCATGTTGTTCAGAAGTATTTACCAGAAGGAAATAGTAGTAACTCTAGGCTATACAAGTCTATATTCTTATTGGAATACCTGCGTTATTACTGCTATTTGTGCTAGTTTAAAGCCAGACATTTTATTATTTTCACTGGGCCTTTCTTCTTTGTTAAAATCTACCTTCAACTTGGTTTCTTAGTAAGGACAGTGAAAGGCAATCTCCTGAGAGAGAGAAGATATTTTAAAAATACATATCCAATATGTCTCATATCCAGAATATTTAAGAACTCTTACAAACTGGTAAGAAAAAGAGAGACAACCTATTGGAAAAATGGGCACAAGAACTGAACAGACACGTCACAAAAGGATATCCAAAGGCCCAACAGACGTATGAAAAGATGCACAGTTCATTAGTCGCCAGAGGAATGCAGATTAAAACCTCAGTGCAACCCCACCTCCCACTCACTCAGCAGAATGGCTACAATGAAGAAGACAGACAATATCAAGTATTGGTAAGCATGTGGAGAGACAGAACTCATATACTGCCTGTGGGAGTGCAAATTGGTAGGAGGACTTTGAAAAACTGTCTGGCGCTATATTCCGCTTCTAGGAATGTACCCAACAGCAGTGCTAACATATGCTCACCAAAACACAAACATAAGAACGCCTCAGCAGCACTATGTACAATAACCCCAAACTGGAAACAACCATACCCATCAATCCTAGTATCCGGTAGAAAGTAGAAATAGTGGTCTATCCATACAGTGAAAAATTACACATCAACGAGAATACATGAACGAGTGCTAAATGCAACGGGGTTCAATCTATATACTGAGTATAAAACACCATACACAAAAGTACATAAGTAGGATCCCAAGTGTCCAAAATTCAAAGCCAAATAAAACTATTTTATGATGTTAGAAACCAGGATAGCAGTTACCCATGTGTGAAAGTAGTGACTGGAAGTGGGCATAAGAGGGCATCCGAGGAGTTCCCTGGTGGCCTAGGGGTTAGGATTCCAGGCTTTCACTACTGGGTGCCAGGGTTCAATCCCTGGTCAGGGCCTGAGATCCCACGAGCTGTTTGGTGCGGTCAAAAAAACTCTGGAGTGCGAGTAATGTTTTATTTATTCTGGGTGCGGGCTGCACAGGAATGTCACAGGAATGTGACACTGGGAAAGCTGTACACTTAAGATCTGTGCACTTTTCTGTGTGTGGGTTGTATTTCAATTTTTAAAAAAGGTTTTAAAAATAACTAGATGTGACTTCCTCTGACAATGGGTCATTCCTGACCCTCCGTGGCCCCTGGGTTAGATGCATCAGCTTGGGGAGTGTGTACTCCATCCTCCCCTCTCTTAGCTGCACTTGTCAGGGTGTGTGTGGTTCCTAGTGCCCCCAGGTAGAGGACGAGGGCTGACTCTGTCCTGTTCAGTGCTGTCACACGATGCCCAGCCCATCGTAGAGGTTCGTGAAATGACTGTGGAAGGGATGGCTCCGTAGGCCTGTAACCCTAAGTAAAGCCCTGTTCTTGCTGAAACACTGTCACAAAGGCCATCAGAAGAGCAGAGGGAGAGGCTGCGACAGAGCAGAGAAGGACGCGAGGGCCTGGAAGAAAAAGGATCCACAGTTCAAGACCGAAGCCACCTGAACCAGGCAGGCTCCTCAAGCTCAAGGAGGGCTCCCTGCACGAACTTCTTGGCGACAGAGAAGGTGACAGCTCTCTCTGGGGGCCTTTTCACCCGTTTCCGCGTTGTGGGTGCTACGAGCGGCCAGGTGAAGGGGCGCAGAGGGGACGGCGGTGAACCGGCCGGAGGTGCCGCAGGGAGGGGGCAAATCCGGGACCGATGACCGGGGACCGGGGACCGGGCCGCTAACGGGGCCGAACGCAGGGGTCCACTGCCCGCGGGAGTCCTGCCGGCCCAGCCGCCTGCCCGCCCCGCCCGCTCGCCTGCTCGCCCCTTCCGCGGGGCCCCGCCGCTCCCGCTCCCGCCCGCGCCTCCCCGAGCGCTCACCTGCGCCGGGGTGCGCGGGGCGCTACCTCGGTGCGGCCGGTGCGGGGCACGGGCTCCGAAGCCCGGCGGGCCGCTCGCCCACGGGAAGTGCAGCCGGCCGCCCGCTGCCCCGGAAGCGCCGAGACTCCCGGCCCGCGGCTCCTCCTCCGACCGCCGCTCCCACGCCCCAAGCCCGACCCGAGGGGGCGGCGGCCGGGCCCTCCGCGCCCACTTCCCCGGGCTCGCAGGGAGGTTCGTGGACATCTGCGCAGCTAAGGACCGGGCGGAAGCTTGGAGATAAGTCTTTCCTCCCGAGTTCCCCAAAACCCACCAGGAGAACCTGCAGCCTCGGCTGTGTTCTCTGTCGCGGACACAGAAACTCCTTACTTCATTCATTGAGTCTTCTCGACGCCTTGCCAGGGAAGCGTTTATACCTTTTTTCTTTTTAGGCAAGTGAGGAAGATGATGCCGGACTTTCCCAATGGCCACACACAGTCAGTGGTGAGGCGGAGAGGCCGGCGGCCTTGGCAGCCGTGAGGGCAGCCCCCGGGGCCGGGGCGCCTGGCACGCTCCCCTGAAGTTCATGGCCCAGCGGGCACGGCTCCGCGGGCACTAACGCCTGGCCGAGTGTGACGGGCAAACGGTGGCGAGGCCTGGCTTAGAGTGAAGGGACTTCTTAGCGTCCTCGGGATGTTGATGAGCAGCGTGAAGCACCCAGGCGGGGATACAGCACCTGGCATTTCCCAAGCTTGTTTCACCCCAGAGGGAATGTCAGTATCTTCCTGAGCAGTGTTCCTCGCATGCCGGTTTGGGAAACACGCCTACTGCTGTGCAGGTGAAATGCTGGAGCGTGGAGGTGGTTTAATAGGGCCGATCTAAGATTCATGATCTCCCTTTCAATCTGATTTCCTGCTTTTCTCACCAGCCAGCGAAAAGGAATTATACCGGGGGAGCTCAGGAGTCAGATGGCTGGGGTTCATATCCAGGGCTCATCACGTTAGAGGTGAGACCTTGGGGAAGTGCGGGGCTTGTCGAGGTTCACTTTCGTCATGGAAATGATATCTGGTTCCTAGTGTTGTGGGAAGGAGTAGATGAGATAAAGCCTGTCAGACAGCTAGCCTAGTGCCCAGGTGCTCAGAGTAAAAGGGTTCCTTTTACTCTGCATGGAGTATACCTCCATTTTCCCTGCCCTGTGCCTGTGCTCTGAGGTCCCCTCCACCCAAGATGTCCTCTCTTTTCCCAACTCTGCTCTTCAAAAACCCCCGTCTTCTGACAAGGGTCATTTTTGCAGCTTATGCAGGAAAACTTTTCTTAACCCTGCCCTTCCCACCTTCTTCGCTGAGATCCCCTCTAGGACCTTAAGTATTTGGAACGTGTGCTCAAGCAGCTTACCTGTTACAGTGAAAATTCCCTGAGGCCAGGGATCGACCTGGCTCCAGCGGAAGCAAAGAGGAACTCAGGTAAACACACTGAGAGCCAAGGATAGGACAAGCATAGGACAGCCAAGCTCAGTGCTGGGGCAAAGGTGAAGGCTAGGTCCCAGTGTCCCTCGCACAGGGAAGACAGGTGCAAGGGTAAGTGCTGTCCTGTAGCCTGAATAAAGCCCTGTGGGAGTGCAGAGGGCTCATTACCGCCTTCCTAACAAGCGCAGCATTTGTTGTCCTGGAGGAAGTAGCTTCTGGGGGAGGAGCCAGATGAAGGCCTTTTCCCTCCCGACCAGTAGATAGGGGCATCTGTGCTGAAGGAAGGGTGAGTGGATACTGGGCACCAAAGGAGGCTGCCTTACAGGGTTAACACGGACGCTGGGTTTAGCCAGCTTCATCCTGGCCCCTGGCCCCTGGCAAGTTTCCTGCCTCTCTTTCAGCGTGAGTTCATTGAGTTCATTCCGCATTCAGGTGGCTCTTCCTCTTTTGCTCACCGAACTGGTCCTGGTTCTTCCCCACCCATCCTCACCCCCCAACTCAGGGGCTTCTACTGTTCCCAACTGATGATCGGGAGGTCCACCTCCATCTTTTATGTTTCATTCTTCTCCCCACAGGCCACTTAGGGAGGGAGTGGGCACTTTACTAGCTGTCTCTACTCCCACTCACTTCTCCCTCTGAACAAGTATCCACACTCAACCCCACTGGGTGCATTTCTCCCTGGGGCTGCCCTCCGTAAGGTCCCCACGGACCCTCTTGATACTGAATCCAGCCCTCATGTGTGTGTTTATACCACTGACACTTCCTCCCAGGCTCTGGAGACACCTCACTTTCTGGGCTTTTCTCCTGCCTCTGGCCACCTCTTCAGCGTCCTCATCTCTTAAATATGGCGGGAGCCCCTCCAGCTTCCCCCCGCCCCACACCAGCCCCCTATTCTTCTCCCCTCCCAGGGTGATGCCGTCGTTCTCCTTGACGCCCACATCTCTACCTACAGCCCACATCCCCCTCAGTGCAACCGTGAGTCAACCCCTATTAGATATTTCTACCAGACGTCCTGTAGGCAGAGCCTTAACGTGTCCCAAACTGTCCCACTCACTCTGTCCCTCACACTGCTCATCTCTGCGAAAGGCATGACATCCATCCAGTTGTCCAAGCCAGAACCCTGGAGTCTTACGTGACCCCATTTCTCGCTGCTACTGTTGCCTCTCGGGTCCGTGCACCTCTTGCCGTGATGGTGCAGGCCTGGCTGTCTCTGCCACGTGGACTATAGTGACAGCCTGCTGTCTGGTCTCCTGCTTCGGCATCATTCTCTTCTCCACAAGGCAGGCAGGCTGATTTCTCTAAAAGGAGAATCTGATCATGTTGCTTCCCTATTGAAAGCCCTTCAGTGGCCCCTGTGCACAGAAAAGCCAAGGTCCACAGCTGGCTCTTCAGGCCCCGGCCCCGCTGTGCCCCTCACTACCTCTCCGTGACCCAGCGGGGACACACCACCTGAGTCCCTTGAATTTTGCTAATTCTTGGCCCCAGGCCTTTGTATATGCTTTTACCTCAGCCTGGGATCACCCTGCGTTCACTGTGTTAAACTGCTCATCCTTTAGGTTCAGCTCAGAGGTCACCTTCCCTGGGAACCTTCAGGGAGAAACATCCGGCTGGGGTGAGGCATCTGTGTCCTGTGCTTTCTCCCAGCACCGCAGGGGCTGCGCTGTAGCTGACCTAGGGGCGAGGGGCCGGGCACAGGTGAGAACTCTCCAGGGAGAACACATGCCATGCTTTGCCTGCTGGTATATCTCTAATATGTAGCCCTGGGCCTGCCGAGAGTTGGAACTGAATACGTAATGAATTGATGAATGAACACCTTCCTTCCCTCTACAGTCCCCCCACCGCCGGTCAGGAACTCAGGAAAAGGAGGCACTAACGTGCAAACCAGATGCCTAACACCCAGGATTTAAGAGCGCTCCTGTGCTTCTCCCAGCCCGCTATCAAAGGCAAGTGGGGTAACATGAAGGTGAAAAGAGGAAGGGACAGAAGACTGAAAGGAAGGCGTTCATCACGTTTCTTGATCGATGAACAGGTTAAGTAGACAAGTCCATAGACCTGGGTCAGGCTGCCCCAGAATGCTCCCTGCCTGGGCTCTGCCGACAGGGGCAGAGGCAGTCTTTCTGGGTCGGTCCCACGAAGGAGCCAGTCCTGGGCCACGGTGCTCAGGTCCTCTGAGGTGTTCTGTCCGGCTGGGCTCCTGGTGGGTGGCATAAGCCTGGGCCATGATCAGTCCTGGGGTCCCACCCCATCGTTCTCTGCCAGCCTGGGCCTTAGGCAGTGGTTGGCCCGCCTGCCCAGCCATACGGGGGCAGGATGGCCTGGACGAGAGGGGGGCGGAGGAGACCCTGGTGGTGCTGGGGAGCAGTCAAGCAGTGAGGCGGTGTGAGCACGGGCCAGGGGCGGGGCCCGGCGAAGAGCTCGCAGGCTCAGATGATACAGTGCTCTTGGGCCTTCTCTCCCAAGTAAAAGCGGCTGAAGAGGAAGGGGCTCAGGTTGATGGTCTGGAAGTGGCCCTCCAGCATCATCTCTGCCACAGCCCGGCCCACGGCGGGGGCCTGCTGGAGCCCGTGGCCACTGAAGCCCGTCGCAAAGTACATGTTGACGACGAGGGGGTGAGGGCCCACCACGCCATTCTGGTCAAATGTGTTGTAGTCATAGTAGCCAGCCCAAGCGCGCCGCACCTGCGGGGCACAGGACGCGGTGCGTCGGGAGGGCTGCCGCGCTCCGCCCCACCCACTCCCGGCTGGGCTCGGCGCACGGTACCCTCCGCCACCGCTGAGCGCGCTCACGGGACGGGTCCTGCGAGGCGGGTGCCCCAACGGGGCCCAGATGCTCTGGGGTCAACTGTCTGGGTCATCTGTCTCCTTCCAGTTACCTTTAGAGTCTCAAAAGCTGGTACCCTCTGGGCCAGATGGGGCCACACCTTCTCCTGGAAGAAATCATGGTCCACTTCCAGGTTCCCTGGGTCTGGTTCCTCCTCCTGGGGGCAGAGGTGGGGACAAGGCTTACGTTGCCCGGGACACACATCAGACCCAGGCCTCGCTGGCCTCTTTAATCTGTCCGCTTGGTAAGTGGTGGATGGGGGTAAGAGACCCCAAGTCAAAGCCAGAGGGGACCGTGACATCAGTACCAGCACTGGGCCCGCCAAAGAAGCCTGACTGCTCAGCGATACCCGGTCTCTGTCTTCTCCCCGGCACCCCGACCCCACAGAGCTCACCTCAGCGGGGCTACAGCCGCCCAGGTAGTTGTTGCCGAGTCCTTCCCGGCGGAAATAGGCTCCGCTGGGGTCTGCGACAAGCGGAGCCTCCAGGCCTGGTCCCTGGGGGCAGTGCCACAAGTACACATACCTGCCGTGACCAGCGGCGTTAGAAGCAGCGAGAACAGCAACTCCCCTCCCCGACTCTCCTCTCACCCCCACCCCGCTCCACGGCCCTGGGCAAGTCACCTTTTCCTCGGCTCCACGGGCAGCTTGGTGCCCTGAAGAGTACCAGACGGCCCCTTCCCAATGCCAGCCAGCTCTGCGATTCGCCCAGACCAGGCCCCCGCTGCATTGACCACTATGGCGCATTCCACGGGCTGGTACTCCTGGCTGTGGTCCACCTTCACCTATGGGCACCAGAGAGGGGGGTGGAGGGAGCAGTCCAGTTCTTCCTGAGCCTCAGTTTACCCACACTGGAAGTGGGTAGCAGAAGATCAAAATGACAGCTGTTACGTTTCTCATTTGGTAAAGGAGACACCTAGGCTGGGAACTTACATGGACTTCATGGATCCTTTTCAAAGTCACCTTCTCCCCGATGGCGGTCTCCATGTGGTTAGATGAAGAGACGAAACCTGCATGAAAGAGGAAAGGAAATAAGCCCTTGAGGCCTCAAAGAGGAAGGAGATGGAGATTCCACTGGTTTCCTGAGGAAAGAAAGCTGGAAGGCTGGAAGCTTTCCCACAGACACTGAAGCAAAGAGACAGGGTAACCGGGATGAACTTGGCCGCACAGGACAGGAGATCACGAGTCACGGCCAAATGCAGTTAGGAGCCAGGGTCAGGATGCCCAGGACCAGTCCCCAGGGGAGAAGCCCCTGTCCTGAGAAAGCACAGGCCTTGCTCAGCCTGTGCGGGAAGGTAAGACCCTGTCTGGGCTGGCGTCCTGGCTGGCAGAGGTCACAAGCAGTGGACACAGGGCCGCAGACTCACGTGTCACCTCTCCGTGGCAGAAAAGGACCCCCATGGACTGGACCTTACGCCGAAGCCCCTGGAGCAGACACCAGGGGTCAAACCAACCTTCGTTCTCCAACCCTGTGAGGAGAACGAGGATGCGTGAAGGTGGGCTAGGACCCTCCTCTCCTGTTGTCTCTCCTGCACCCCTAACTCTTCTTTAGGGCTCGTAAGCTGGGGAGTCACCTTGACCAACTGCACCAGAGTCAGATCCTGCGGAAGGACAGAGAGCCGGCCCGGCCCGGGAGAGGCCCTGCAGCCAGGAGGGAAGCGCTCCTCCTTGACTCGGCTGCAGGGTGCTGAGACTCCCAATCGGAGGTGCCCCTCAACCCCTGACGCCCTCTGCACGCAAGCCTCACCGTAAGATGCCAAAGCCACTCCCTCCGTGTTCATCCAGGGAAACTTCTTCCGAAGCTGCTCCGGAGACATCAGGCAAACTTTGGCTCCTTCCTGCCTGGAGAAATGTGTGGGTCTACGTATGTGTGCTGGGTGAGTGTCTGGGGGGAGAAGTATGGGCCCCAGCTCCACAAGTCACCTCCTCTGCCCCCAACTCCCCATGTATCCTACTTGCTTCCTGGAAAAGAGCAAGCTCCTAGTCAAGGCTCTTCAGCTTCTGACCCCCGTCTCCTTTATGACACCCTAGCCTCCCTTTGGCCACGCTAAACACCTTATTACCCCCTAACTGTTCCTCGTGCTTTCACAACAGGGCGGGTCACTCTGTTCCCTCCACTCCTTCTGCCCAGGACAGCCTTCCCGTCCACCTCCTAGAACAATCCTGCTCACCAGCACAACTGTCTCCTTCTGGGACCTTCATGCCCAAAGACAGCATTGTATGCGCTAAAAGGACACACTCACGAGGCGAACTGCCTGGTTCAAGTCCCAGCGCCACCACTTACTAGCTCTGGGGGCCTCAGTTTTCTCACATGTAAAATGGGCATGTTCTGATGATTAAACAAGTTAACATTTATAATGCACTTAGGACGTGACCTGATGTCACTAGTGAAACTCGTAGAAGGTTCTGCTAAAGGGTCTCAGGCACAGAGATCAGGCTGCCTGCGCAGCCATATGGGGGCAGGATGGCCTGGACGAGAGGAGGGTGGAGGAGACCCTGGCACGGTGCTGGGGAGCAATCTAGCAGTGAGGAGGTGTGAACCCGGGCCGGGATTAGAGCCCAGGGTGACAGATGGGGCGTTGGGGCCCAGTGATGAGCTCACAGGCTCAGATGATAGTCCTGACTGACGGGTCATGAGACCCACAGCCTTTTACACGAGTCCCGGTATGGCCGGCAAAGCCTACGAGCTTAGCTCTCTGGCTCTTAGAGAAAACATTTGCAGATTTGCGGGCCCCTCCCCAGAGATCCTGACTTATTAGGAGGGATGTGTCCTGGGTGGTTCTCATCACCTGGGAACTTAGGAACCACCGCGGCAGTGCTTTGTCCGTGTCTGTGTTACAGCACTCAGCACAGGGCTTCGGAGGTTTGCCCGTGCGCGTCTTCCTGACAGACTGAGCTCCTAGGGAGCAGGGCCTGTCTCATTGGCTCCGTCACCCCGGCTCCTAAAGTGAGTCAGAGCCCACTGCGTGCGGGCAGCTGAGACGCAGCATGGCAGCCGTGCCGGGCGCCCACCTCTGCACTTTCACGTTGTTTTCCATGATCGTAGCCCCCTCCTCTGAAGCCAGAAAGAGGTAACCAGAGGGGTTGAACTGGAGGTCCAGGGGAGGGTCATCGACCACGGCCAGGTACTCCTGTGTGCAAAGAAAAGCTCCTCCAAGAAGCTGACTTCAAGAAGGGAGGGAGAGCTTTCCTGGCTTTCTCACCACAGCCCCCGGGCTCGGTGCCCCGACCCAGAGGGAAGCTCTCTCCGGGCACTGCCGCTGGGAAGAAAACCGGGGGTTCCAACCCCTAGCTGCCCATATGCTCGCCCAGCCAGCTGGGCTGCTCCCCTCTCTGGGCTAAAGGAGGGGTCACTACCCCACCCCCAAATCTCACAGCACGTACATTGATGTTCCGGAGAAATTCGACCGAAAAGAGGGAGAGCTGGATGTTCTCAGGCAACGAGAACTGCTGACGAATCCCACCCACAGAAAGCACGGTGGAGGCCTGGGAATACTGTGGAAAGACAAGAGAAGGCGATGTGGGCCCTGTTCCGTGTGAGCAGAATACCGTACTGGACGGTGAGAGTCACATACCCAAAGTTAATTTTTTTGTGGCCACGCTGCTGCTTGCGGGATCTTAGTTCCCTGACCAGAGATGGAACCTGGACCACCTGCAGTGGAAGTGCGGAGTCTTAACCACTGGACTGCCAGGGAAGTCCCACGTGCCCAAAGTTAAAGGGGAGTCCTACTTGCAAGTTTATAATCTAAACTTGCAGAAACCTATATGCAAGTCAACCAGCAGCCCAACCAGGACAACAGCTATTAAAATCCTCATTAGACGATACACAGAGCAGAGAGGCTCAGTCAACTAAAAAGGGCTGGGCACCGTCGTACAAAACGGTAATGGCCTGGAAGTGCAAGGCAGGAGACGGACGTGGAAAACAGAGGGATGTGGCCAAAGGAGCAAGATTCGTGACTAGCTGGCAGTGCTAAACAGGAACAGTTAAAGAGCAGAAACCTCAGAAGTAATGGAACCTCCAAGGGCGTCGTGACAGCCGTTTGTGTTAACCACAGCTCGAATGCAGGCCAGACCTCTGAGATCTCAAGACATACAACGTTGTGAAATTTGCTTCCCAAAGCAAAAACCTTATTGTCAAGGTCTCTGGTTTGAGGGAGGAAGAACATGGGGCTATTTCTCAACAAGGGCCAAAGCACAGTCCCTGCCCTTTGGCCCTGCAAACACTGAGGTCTTTCCTCTTCTCTCCTCCCCTCGAGTCCTTAAGAAAATACGAGTCTGCACCCCACTCCTGACTCTGCCCCACCCCAGACCTCACCGTGTGGTCCCGCTCCACCACCAGCACCCGAATGGCACCTTGCCGCTTCTCCAGCCTCTTCAGCCAATAGGCTACGGACAGGCCAAGCACCCCACCGCCAACAATCACCACATCGGAGTGTTCAGGGGGCAGGTGGCTGGTATCACATAGCGGACTCCAGGCCCCTCCAGGAAGGACGGACTGGATCTTCTTCTTAATCTCCGACACCTTTCCATGCCAGTCTGTGGGATACAGTTATGGTCAAAGAGGGCCATACATCTCCTTTCCAGGAGGTGGAGGGGGGTGTGTGTTAGAGGATGGGCACAGGAAAAGGTGGGCTAAACGGAACACCGAGTGTTCAGTCCTCACTGCCATTCCTTCTCACGAGGTCAACTCGCACCCAGCAGCACTCCACAGCTTGGCTTCATGTTCTCTACACCAGAGTCTCACTTCCTTTGAGTGCATTATACCCAGCACTGCAAGATTCAACTTCCTAAAACCGACACTCTCTATTCTCTCCACTGGCTAGGGGACTTACACGTATTTCTCTCCTGTGCAGACCTCTCTCTCCCCTGAGCCCAGGCTCCTGGACCAAGAGATCCCAGCACACCTAGAGCCGCACTGCCCTCTGAAGCACGGACCTCTGAGTGGCACCTTATCCTGGATATCCAACGCCAGCAGCAAACCTACATTCATGTTGTCTGTTATCAAGTCCTGACGTCTGTGCCTCTTAAATATCTCCCCAATCTGTCCCCTTTTTTCCCCATCTCTACCACCACTGCCCTAGACCAAACCACGATGTCTCTCCCACCTAAACCGTTAAAAGCTCCTGTTGCCACTCATTCGCCTCTTGTCTAACCCCCCAACTTCTTTTCTATATCACGGCTAGAATGATCTCTTCTAAACACTAATTTAATCACACACTCTCTTGCTTAAAACCCTCCAGTGGGTTTCCATTACCCTAAGGATAAAAGTCCAAAATCTTTCACGTGGCCTGCGAGACACTGCATGATCTGGCTCCTGTTTGCCCTGTCCTCCCCGAACGCTCCAGCCTCAGCCCCTTCATTCCCGCCACAGGGGATCCACACAGGTGTTCTCCCTGCTTTGAAACTCTGTGCCCACTTCTTTGCCCAGCTAACTCCTTGCTTCCTTTAGATCTCAGCTCAGTTATCATTTTCTCAGGGATGACTTCTTTCCTGACCCCCTAGACTGTGCCAAGTTCTCCTGTCATGCTATCTCATAGGTGCATGAACCACTCTTTTGCAGCATGCAACACACTTGCAACTTTGAGTTTATCTGTGATTGCTTCATGCTGTACTATGTACTATGTACTAGATTCTCCATAGAATCTCCAGTCTAGAACAGTACCTGGCACATCCTAAGTGCTCAATAAATGTCTTGAATACATGAATCCTTTTGTCTTTCACACCTAACTCATGAATCGCCAAGTCTTCTCTCACTGTCTCCAATTCAAAGTTCAAACTCTTCTCTGCATTCGAATCCTTCTTTGATCTGGACTTAACCTTACCTGTCCTGAGTACATTTCATACTACTACTCAAACTCTCTATCTGGATGGCCTTTGCTGATTCCTTGCACAAGAACAATACTTTTCTCCTCCTAACCTTTGCTCAGTTCCCCAGAACCTGGAACTCATGCTTTCCTTGAGCCAGTAAACATCATCTTTCAAGGCTGATCTCCGTTCCCACCTGTTCCATGTACTGCTATAATTACACTAGCTATTGGCACTGGCAGTGCAGGGTATCCTCCGAGTTGGGGTCTCTCCAGTCCTGAACCGGTCTACTAAAGCCTTCCCTCTCCAGCTACACTTCAGGCACCTGCAGGACATATATCGAATCCTCTCTTTCTCTTCTTTCCTCCTTCACGGCCACAACACTAAGCACAGCATCCTGCACGCGAGCAGGATTTCACGCACTTCTGCGCCACCAATGAATCTGCCTGGCTGCTATTCTGGTGGTAAGTTCAGGCACAGAAGGATCTGGGATATGTCACCTGAGAAGGGCAACCCTGGGATCCATACCCCTGTCCAGGCTCTACAAGCTCCGGCAGGCAAGGTTACCTCCTGCTCCTAGCGACCCACTGTCTTCCCAACGCGGACCGGGACCTCGAGTCCTGAAGGTCACATCGCTGGAGATTGGGAACACCCCAGAACCACGATACCCTCCGCTGCCCTCAGCTTTACCCAGAGTAGAGCCTTCTCTGTGTGCGCCTAGCCCCCGGCCCAAGAGGCCCGGGCCCAAGCCGAGCCGCAGTGCCCTCCGAAGCATGGCCCTGGGGCTCTCGGCAGCTAGGATTGGGGTGCCCTACCCCGGCAAGGTCCCAGCCCTCCGTCACTGCTACGCGTCGCCTGCAGTTCATTCGAGCGCGCCCATTGGCCAGCGGCGCCTGCGGGCCCCACCCCTCCACCCTATAGGCGGCCGTACTGTCCCTTGACTGCCTGAGAGCCCCGCCCAGGCCCGCCCCCACCCGCCATTGGCGTGCCCGGTGTTACGTCAGACCTACGCGTCCGCTGGCCGAGCTGGGGAGGGGCCCAGGGTACTGCGCTAAACGGAAGTGCGGCTGAGCAGGTTTCCGGGGCCGGTGGTGTGACGTGTCCCGCGCTTGGCGCAGCAGGAAGCGGGGGCGATCGCGGCCTGAGTTCCCGGCGCCGGCCCCGGCTCTTTTCCCGCTGCCGCCATGCTCGACTTCTTCACCATTTTCTCCAAAGGCGGGCTAGTGCTCTGGTGCTTCCAGGGCGTGAGCGACTCATGCACCGGGCCAGTTAACGCGTTGATTCGTTCCGTGTTGCTGCAGGTACTGCCCCCGCGGGATCAGAACTCTGGGCTCGTCCCCCTGACCCGGTCCCTAGTACCCCCTCGACTGATCCCGCGCCTCCCTCCCACCCCGTCGGCCCACCTCAAACCGGCCGCTCACTCGTAACTGTGACTCCACTTTTTTCTCCCGCCCCCATCAGACCATCCCGCAACTTTGCGCTGTCCCCTCCCCCTCCTCTTTCTGGGACTCTGGCCGGAATCCGTAGTCTATTGAGACTTAGCGTCGTTCCCTCCATTCGCCCCCAGCAGCTTGGTTTTCTGTTGTTTTGAAGTCCGGGTGAGATAATGGCTGGAAAAACGGCCTTTAAGAACTGTAGATAGCGTACAGCTGCTAGTAAGTCTGATTGTTTATATGAGGACTCCTTCCCATCTGGCTCGCACGTGTCCTCCCCTCCCACCTCTTTGCCCCTTTCCCCCAAGCTCGGTGTCTCCTTTTCTCGCAGGAGGAATGCTGAAGAGCAGCTCCCCTGAATCTTCTTGCCCCGGGGACAGGTTTGAGTTTGGGGGAGTGTCTAGTTCTTCTCCAAAGGCAATCCTGGAGAGGCCCAAGTCTACGTGTTGGGACAGTCTGAACTCTGAGACATACTCTTTTTCCAGGAAAGGGGAGGTAACAACTCCTTCACCCATGAGGCACTCACGCTCAAGTATAAACTGGACAACCAGTTTGAGCTGGTGTTTGTGGTAAGTGGGGGTATTTTAGAGGGGCAATGATTATAGTCACCACGGAGTCCTGATTATTCAGAAAACCCTGATTAATTGCACCCAGTGTTTATGATGAAGTAACTGAGAAGACACGGAGGGTGGAGGGGGAAAGGGGAGAAGCTCTCGGGCCCAGTCAGAGGGCTTGGCTGCTCCTAGGTCAGGGAAACCTGCCAGGTGGCCGAGCCAGTCTCTGAAGGGCTAGGCTGAGTTGGCTTCCCTCTGTTCTGGGCTGGCATGTGAGCAGATCTCTTGGCTCTGTTTCTTTCCCTAAACAGGTAGGTTTTCAGAAGATTCTAACACTGACGTACGTAGACAAGTTGATAGACGACGTGCACCGGCTGTTTCGTGACAAGTACCGCACTGAGATCCAACAGCAAAGTGCCTTAAGTCTACTGAATGGCACTTTTGATTTCCAGAATGACTTTCTGCGGCTCCTTCGGTGAGAGGCCTCCCCTCTCCAAAATAGTCTCTGTGACTTGAGCTTCCTTCCTTCCCGAGGGCGGGTGGACGGCAGTATGTTGTGGATTGAAAGGCACTCCTGAGTTTGCTGCTCCGTTCTGGTTATCCTCTGGGTGTGAGGGCCCTTCTCCTGCATTTGGACTGTTCCCTTTTCTCTTTAGTGAAGCGGAGGAGAGCAGTAAGGTCCGTGCTCCCACAACCATGAAGAAATTTGAAGATTCTGAAAAGGCCAAGAAACCTGTGAGGTCCATGATTGAGACACGGGGTGAAAAGCCTAAGGAAAAAGCCAAGAACAGCAAAAAAAACAAGGGGGCCAAGAAGGAAGGTGAGTTTGAACTTGGACACCTGGGGGCATGAGAAGTCGTTAAGGTGGGCTGGAGTGGTTTCCCGCCCTTCCCTCGCTCCGGTGCCCACCACCCTCACCGTCGTCCCCGGTCCTCGCGATCCCCTAGATGTTTGTTCCTAGTTTCGTCTTAATGATTTGGAAGGCTTTTCCCTATTTGTCTGTTTTGTTGGAATTTGGTCTTTTTTTCCCCAGTGAGTTTTCTCCTTGACAGGTTCTGATGGCCCTTTGGCTACCAGCAAAGCAGTCCCTGCAGAAAAGTCAGGTCTCCCAGTGGGGCCTGAGAACGGGATAGAACTTTCCAAAGAGGAACTGATCCGCAGGAAGCGAGAAGAGTTCATTCAGAAGCATGGGAGGGGTATGGAGAAGTCCAGGTGAGCATTCCAGCTTTTGCCATACGTACTGCTATCTAGACACGTTGGGGGCGAGGGAGTCCTTGTCTCTGGGGTGGATGTTTCCTCTCCTGCTTCTTCATCGGAACCCTTTGTGCTGTAACCCTTTGCAGCAAGTCCAGTAAGTCAGATGCTCCCAAGGAGAAGGGCAAAAAAGCGCCCCGGGTGTGGGCACTGGGTGGCTCTGTCAACAAGGAAGTCCTGGACTATAGCGCTCCTACCGCCAATGGGGCCCCCGAGGGCGCCCCGCCCGAGGACATCAACTTGGTAAGAGGCAGCAGGGCCAGAGTGAAGGCCAATGTTAATAAGAACTGGGGGAGGAAGGAGAGATGAGGAGGGCAGTACTCTTGAGTCCTTGGCGCGAGGGGTGAGTTACATTTGGAGCTTCCTGAATCGAAGAGGTGGAGCAGTGTAGACAGGGTAAATCCAGGCTTTCCCCCCCACAGCCCATCGTGTTCTTGATCCCATCTCCTTCTTTTCCGCATACCCTCCAGATTCGAGGGACTGGGTCTGGGAGGCAGCTTCAGGATCTGGACTGCAGCAGCTCAGATGACGAAGGGGCCGCTCAAAACTCCACCAAACCTAGGTAGGAGATCCGAGGTGGTGGCTGGTGGGTGTGGCTCCAGAACTGAGGAGACGTGACCGCTGCCTGCTGGCCGCATGTGCATCTGTAACCTTCTGTGCCTGCAGTGCTACCAAGGGGACTCTGGGTGGCATGTTTGGGATGCTGAAGGGCCTTGTGGGTTCCAAGAGCTTGAGTCGTGAAGACATGGAATCTGTGCTGGACAAGATGCGTGACCATCTCATTGGTGAGTCAGGAACGGGTGGACTCGTGTTTCTGGGGTAGGGACGGTGGGGGGCAGAATGGCTGTACCATAGGGGTTGTTCACTGCTGCTGGAGCACTCATACCACGCCTTTCCCCCTCTTCTCAGCTAAGAACGTGGCAGCAGATATTGCGGTCCAACTCTGTGAATCTGTTGCGAACAAGCTGGAAGGGAAGGTGATGGGGACGTTCAGCAGTAAGTATCTCCCTGGACCTGGAAGTGCTTGGGTGGGCATCACACACCCCAGGAGGCCACCGCGTCCACCTCCGTTCTTACTAGGTGCGTGACTTTTGACAAATCCCATAACATAAATTTCTATTTCGTAACTTGGACTTTGGGTGTCGATGAGCTCTAAATTAGGACTAAAATGAACGAATACTTGTAAAGTGCCTAGGATTCCTGGGCAGGCTTCTAGTTCCTTTAGCTCAGAAAGGGGCTGGGCATTCCTGGAGCACATGACTTGGGCTTCACTGATACACCTCTGCCCCCACCTCAGCGGTGACTTCCACCGTCAAGCTAGCTCTCCAGGAGTCCCTGGTGCAGATTCTGCAGCCGCAGCGCCGTGTGGACATGCTCCGGGACATCATGGATGCCCAGCGTCATCAGCGCCCTTACGTGGTCACCTTCTGTGGTGTGAATGGCGTGGGGAAATCTACTAACCTTGCCAAGGTCGGTGCAGTTCCGCAGCCCGTCTCTGACATCATTTCTTCATGCTGCATTTCCTGGCACCTCTGGGTCTAGGTGACAGTTTTCTTTGCCTCTTTTGCAGATTTCCTTCTGGCTGTTAGAGAATGGCTTCAGTGTCCTCATTGCTGCCTGTGATACATTCCGTGCTGGGGCTGTGGAGCAGCTGCGGACACACACCCGACGTCTGCGTGCTCTGCACCCCCCCGAGAATCACGGCGGCCGCGCCATGGTGCAGTTGTTTGAGAAGGGCTACGGCAAGGACGCTGCTGGCATCGCCATGGAAGCCATTGCCTTTGGTACAGTGCACAGAAAGCTGGGGGGCTTGTCTGGGCCCCTTTTCTCCTTGGGTTCTCTTGGAACTTGCAGAGGACCGGGGTTACCCTACCACCAGCTTTCTGCGCGGTAACAGGTCAGGATTAGTGACATGCCGTGATCTGCTTTGGGGTAATAAGTGTAGTTGCAGGCAAACCTAGTATATTTGTTTATCTCTATTTGGTCACCTTTACCTACTGCCACCCTTTTCCTAAATATGCTTGATGGCCGAGTATGGGAATTTTTTCTTACACTACCTTGTAACCTAAGGAAATAAACAGGTAGACTTCTAATATGGCCAGTTTGGGACTTCCTGAGAGGAAAGCTGGAAACGTGACAGTCCAGGAGTTTTGACTTGACCACTTTTTTTCTCTCTAGCACGTAACCAAGGCTTTGATGTGGTGCTGGTGGACACAGCTGGCCGCATGCAGGACAATGCCCCTCTGATGACTGCCCTGGCCAAGCTCATTACTGTCAACACACCCGACTTGGTGCTGTTTGTGGGG
Organism: Tursiops truncatus; assembly: GCF_011762595.2. Lineage (NCBI taxonomy): Eukaryota > Metazoa > Chordata > Mammalia > Artiodactyla > Delphinidae > Tursiops > Tursiops truncatus. The sequence goes on from NC_047041.1 coordinate 7,797,065, forward strand.
GAGGCCTTAGTAGGCAATGAGGCCGTGGACCAGCTGGTGAGAGCTAGGGCTTGGTTCTCTTTCCAACCTCAGCTCTGGCCACTTGAGGTGCATCTTATACTTAACGTCATGTTCCTCCTTTCCAGGTCAAGTTCAACAGGGCCTTGGCTGACCATTCTATGGCCCAGACACCTCGGCTCATTGATGGCATTGTCCTTACCAAATTTGATACCATCGATGACAAGGTAAATATGGACGACACAGGGCAGAGTGGGACTGGGAGAGGGGAATGGCCATCCTTCACAAGGGAGCAGAGGCTCTAAGGGCACACTGGCTCCAAAGCCTCCTGTTGCTTAGGGGGTGAAAAGGAGTGGCCTGGAGTTGACTGGGTATCCCCTTTCTCTGCTTCAGGTGGGAGCTGCTATTTCTATGACCTATATCACAAGCAAACCCATCGTCTTTGTGGGCACCGGCCAGACCTACTGTGACCTACGCAGTCTCAACGCCAAGGCCGTGGTGGCTGCCCTCATGAAGGCTTAACGTGGCTCTTGGCCAATACCAAATCACCGCTTCCCCCCAAAGCCCCCATCCCTGTATCAAGAATGTGCTTTAGAGTATGTGAGCAACTTGTCTTCAGTGTAGTTCAAAGGCAGAGTGAGGGAGCTCCAGGCGAGGGCTTGCAGCCCCTCCTAACCCCACTCCCTGTTCAGCCCAGCCTCCCTCTGCGAGGAGGGCCTAATCATGTTACAGTCACTGCCCATTACCTGCCCCCAGCCCCATGCTCCTCCCCCTTCCTACTCACTCAGGCATCCCTTTTCACTCTGCCTACAGACTCGGTCTCATTACAGCTTTGACCAATGGTTAGAAGATCCAGCACCAGAGCTTTGCTAGTTAAGTGTGGTCATGGGGACGTCCGAGCATCATCCCCTGCTCCATTAGATAAAGAGACTTCCAGAGCCAGCTCTGGGTCTTGAGTGGCACCTCCCCCTAGGATATACACAGCTTTCAGGTCCCTGGGGCCAGGACGACACCCCCACACTGTGACAGTGTATGGCCTGTTCTTAATTGCTGCTGATTCCAGGATGACCCCTGGCCCCGTTTCCCCGAAGCATCAGCTAGGCCACAGTGATGTGTTACAGATGAGTGAAAGAGGAGTCCCTGCTCCCCTCAGAGATGAAGGGAGCCGAGCTGCAGTGCTGCACTGGGCTTCTCAGCCTCCAAGATCTCCTCCCACTTTCAGAATCCAGACATAACTTTGCATGTTCCCCTTCCCGGGAGAAAACCAACTGTCAGAAGGGGAGACACACTGCCCCCTGCCCCTTCTTCACCTGGGATGGATCCTGGCTTCTCCTCATCCTCTACAGTGCCTGGTAGACAAGTGCTACGTTGAATACAGACCTTGTTAAGACTTGTCCTGTAGCTTGGTATTACAGATGTGCTCTTAGTGCAATAAGGTGAAGGCTGTCTGCCCAGAGAAATACATAATTTATATAAGAAAATAAATTTCATAAATAAATTGCCTTTTAGGTCTTGGAGTTATTTTATAGGAGGATTCAAAACTAAAATCCTACATCACACTGTAGTTCTAGGATTTATGGTAAGAAGGGAAACAGGAATTGATAATGCTGAGGAATCAGGTAAAAATAAGTAGTTGTCCCAAGAATGAGGTCACCTTCCCCCAAGGTGAAAGAAGAGAACTTTTAAAATTTAAATTCGGCTTGTATCTTTGCAGGTTAGGAGTTTTCTAAAGTGACTCAAAGTAGAGCTGGGGCCCTGGGAAGTAAATGAACAAGCTTTTAATACAACTCAATTATGTAAAAGACTGTACACTGTAAAAGATCTAGAAAACTAGAGCTTCAAGCCATGTTTTAAAAATGCCATTAAGCTTAACTGAAAAACCAAGTATAGAGTACAAAACCGCAACAAGGGCCGCGGCGGTCCCGCGCATCTAGATCCCGAGTCCTTCATGCGGAGCTGTGGCCACGGTCGGTAGAGATGTCCCGTGGATCTGCTGTGTGGACATAGGCCTGTCCAGCCTGGGGGTGGGGCGGGGCGGCCTCCGGGTCCCTTGTCACTTGGGTATTGAACTGGAACAGGCCGCAGAGGATCAGGAAGCAGCCGGCACGGCACGAAGGGGTAAGCTGCGACACCCGCCCACTAACCCCGGCCTTCAACCTCTGCGTTCTGGTAGTTCCTAGGAGCTGTTTTGGGTTCTTGTGAGTTTACTTGTTAAACACTGTCCACGGTAGGCCCTTACGGCTTGGGCTAATGGTGGTGATTCCTCTAGCCCTCTCATGTACTACAGTCTGTGGAGAGAGAGAAGGGAGAGAGTTAAGTGAAGTTTCACAAAATAGGTTTACACATCTAAAGCTGCAGAAATTTAAGTCAAGCTTAACCCTTCAGAAGACAAGACACAAGATACTAGGAAACTTGTAACAGACTTGGTGGGAAAATACAGACACTTTAATAGGTAGGAGAGGTTCTCCAAGGTCTTAACTAAGTTCTGGGAAAGCATTTTCTGCTGACAAACTGACAAATAGTAGAACAGGAAACAGTATACCTCTCATTTCACTGTGTGCTGTCGATGAGCCATTTAGCTGGCCTTCTGAGCCATTTAGCTGGCCTTCTCTTACCGTCCCTGCTAAACAGAACATACACCAGTATCAGATATTTGGCTGAAAAGCTAAAACTATTAATAATAGAAAAGCAACCAACTAAAGGGAGATGAAAGTACATGGTCTGACTAAGAAGGATGACATTATTTAGGAATGCACACATTAGGCAGGACAGTAAACCAGTTAGTCTTCACACTGTTGTATTAAACAACAGGGAAGCAGTGAGGTCCCTGAGTACACGGACATTACTTGTGAACAAAACAAGTGTGCTTGCTGTCCCTAACTAGTCCAGAAGGCCAAGTTTAGGTAAAAAAAACTACTCCAGCTGGGGTCAGGAAGCAGCGTGCAAGGAGACAGATTCAACCAAGTACAAGAGTGAAAAGGAAGCAGCGTGCAAGGGGGCAAATTCAACCAAGTAGAAGAGTGAAAAGTAGCAGACACGCCCACGGTATAAAATGGGTTTAGAGCTGTGCCGTCCCACTGGCCACATGTGCTGTTTAGTTTTAAATTAAATTAAAAATTCTGTTCCTCAGGGAACTCCCTAGTGGTCCAGTGGTTAGGACTCCAAGCTTCCACTGCAGGGACCTGGGTTCAATCCCTGGGTGGGGGACTAAGATCCCGCAAGCCAAGTGGTGCGGCCAGGAGAAAAAAAAAAAAATTCTGTTCCTCAGTCACACTAACCACACTTCAAATGCTCAATGGTCACATGCGGCTTGTGGATACAGCACTGGACAGAGAAGATTACAGAATATTTCTATCATTGCAGAAAATTCTATTGGACAGCACTGGGATAGATAATGTACAGGAAGAGGTTTAAATCTGAACACACGGGAGGAAAGAATAGCAATCAGAAACATGGCCAATTAGAATATAAACAAAAGACAGCACCCAAACACACAAACTGGTATTCCTCTCTTGGAAAGCACTTGAGCAGTATTTATCAACCACTAAAATGTTCATGCCCTTTGACCTAGTAATTACACTGAGAACCCATCCTACTGGCAAAAGGAAAAACTGTACCATTCATTACAACAGTGCTTACAATAGAAAAAACTAGATACTGCCTAACATAGGGGAATAATTAGGTAACTGTGACATCCACACTGGATTATAACACAGTCATTAAAAACACTGGTTATGGGCATTTTTTACAGAACCAGAACAAAAAATCTTAAAATTTGTATGGAGACACAAAAGACCCCGAATAGCCAAAGCAGTCTTGAGGGAAAAAAAAAGAGCTGGAGGAATCAGACTCCCTGACTTCAGACTATACTACAAAGCTACAGTAATCAAGACAATATGGTACTGGCACAAAAACAGAAATACAGATCAATGGAACAGGATAGAAAACCCAGAGATAAACCCACGCACCCGTGGTTAACTAATCTATGACAAGGGAGGCAAGGATATACAGTGGAGAAAAGACAGTCTCTTCAATAAGTGGTGCTGGGAAACCTGGACAGCTACATGTAAAAGAATGAAATTAGAACACTCCCTAACACCATACACAAAAATAAACTCAAAATGGATTAGAGACCTAAATATAAGACCGGACACTATAAAACTCTTAGAGGAAAACATAGGAAGAACACTCTTTGACATAAATCACAGCAAGGTATTTTTTGATTCAGCTCCTAGAGTAATGGAAATAAAAATAAATGGGACCTAATGAAACTTAAAAGCTTTTGCACAGCAAAGGAAACTACGAACAAGACGAAAAGACAACCCTCAGAATGAGAGAAAATATTTGCACATGAATCAACGGACAAAGGATTAATCTCCAAAATATATAAACAGCTCATGCAGCTCAATATTAAAAAAACAAACAACCCAATCCAAAAATGGGCAGAAGACCTAAATAGACATTTCTCCAAAGAAGACATACAGATGGCCAAGAAGCACATGAAAAGCTGCTCAACATCACTAATCAGAGAAATGCAAATCAAAACTACAATGAGGTATCACCTCACACCGGTTAGAATGGGCATCATCAGAAAATCTACAAACGACAAATGCTGGAGAGGGTGTGGAGAAAAGGGAACCCTCTTGCACTCTTGGTGAGAATGTAAATTGATACAGCCACTATGGAGAACAGTATGGAGGTTCCTTAAAAAACTAAAAATAGAATTACCATATGACCCAGCAATCCCACTACTGGGCATATACGCAGAGAAAACCATAATTCAAAAAGACACATGCACCCCAATGTTCACTGCAGCACTATTTACAATAGCCAGGTCATGGAAGCAACCTAAATGCCCATCGACAGACGAATGGATAAAGAAGATGTGGTACATATATACAATGGAGTATTATTACTCAGCCATAAAAAGGAGCGAAATTGGGTCATTTGTAGAGACGTGGATGGATCTAGAGACTGTCATACAGAGTGAAGTAAGTCAGAAAGAGAAAAACAAATATCGTATATTAACACATGTATGTGTAACCTAGAAAAACGGTCCAGATGAACCAGTTTTCAGGGCAGAAACAGACACAAAGATGTAGAGAACAAACGTATGGACACCAAGGGGGGAAAGCCGCGGGGGGTGGTGGTGGGATGAATTGGGAGATTGGGATTGACACATCTACACTAATATGTATAAAATAGATAACTAATAAGAACCTGCTGTATAAAAAATAAATAAAATAAAATTCAAAATAAATAAAAGGTTACATTTTAAATTAAAAAAAAAAGGTCCATATGAAAAGAAATCTAAAAAAAAAATACTGGTTATGAAGACTGCAGCCATGTGGGAAAATGTATGATGTATCACTGAATAAAAAAAAGGACCGGGGGCTTCCCTGGTGGCGCAGTGGTTAAGAATCCGCCTGCCAATGCAGGGGACGTGGGTTCGAGCCCTGGTCCGGGAAGATCCCACATGCCGCGAGCAACTGAGCCCATGCACCACAACTACTGAGCCAGTGCTCTAGAGCCCACGAGCCACGACTACTGAAGCCCACGTTCCTAGAGCCCATGCTCTGCAACAAGAGAAGCCACCACAATAAGAAGCCCGCGCACTGCAACGAAGAGTAGCCCCTGCTCGCCACAATTGGAGAAAGCCCACACGCAGCAACAAAGACCTAATGCAGCCAAAAATAAGTTAATTAATTAAAAAAAAAAAAAGTACCAGGAGTGTATGTGTACTTTGTTTACAGCCATGAAGAAATGCACAAGGAAAACTTACCTGAAATATACCAAAGTAACTGCTTCTATTACAGTAATGAATTATAAAAGAATTATTTTCCTTTCCCCATTACTTGGTTTTTCTGAAATAAATGTACCGGGATCCTACAGAATCTTCTGAACCCAAGTAATTCTCACTACGCAAAAGCGAGTACACAGCACAAAGCAAGGCACACAGCAAGAGGCCAGGGTTAAAAAAAGAAAACATCAGCAAAAGACCTCGGACCTCTCATCGGTACTTATCTATAGAGAATCAAAACATAACCACGGATGGAAGGTAAGCTTGACCGGTCTCAAAACAAAAAAGTGTTTTTAACCTAAAACCGCTCTGCTAGATTTTAGATCACAAACTTAGCTGACCATTCTAATAAAGCCCCTGGCCACACTGAAAATCCTTGATTTTTAACAATTCACAATACCTTAATGAGTGATAACTTTGAGAAGAGCTGCTCTGTTAGGAAGCCCATGCAGCTAATGAAAGAGTCTGTGCTGCTCCACAATACTTCTGATGGTTTTTGTCAAGAAAAGACACAGTGTAAGAGGAACAGCTGTCCAGCAGGATTTTGTTCTTTTCCACCCTAGCATCTTCCCCGGGTGGAATAGCTCAGAACGCAGATCAAAAGAAATAAGTAGAGCTTGGCTATGTACTCCTTGCCCAGTGGAAAAAGCCTACTGAGAGTCCTATGTGTGGGCAAACAGCAGAAGAATCTGGAACACTGCAGGACAGCAGAAAACATACCCGCAAGAAAGAATAGCAAATTGTTTTCACAAAAGAGATAAACCAGAAGATTTGTCTTTTTAAGGGTTTTTTAAAAAAGTCTTCTGGAAAAAGGGTAGACCTAGTTTTCAGCGTTCAGTTATGGTGATGCCTTTTACAGACCTTGTTCCATCGAAACACAGCCATGGATAATAAGAGCTTATGGAATTTCTCATCACAGGAGAATTCCACTTGAAGCAATCTGATTCAGAAGAGAAACCTGGGATTGATTATTGGGTATAGGACAATTAAATCAATCTATTAATCTACTAATAGACTAATAAATTAATTAATTAATAGATCAATTTAATCTACTAAATTACCTGTACCTTAACAGGCTCCCTAACATGTATTCAGATTGACAATGAAAATGAATACTGGCACATGACTTTTCAAGAACATATTCTACATACAGCAGGAAAGTTCCTTTGGAACTGTGTGGTGAGTCAGAATGGCCATACCCTGAGGCCCGGCTTTATTCAAACTGAGATTTTAAAAAGCATTCTCCAATTTAGCTATACCAAAAGGTTTTGCATTTTGTAGATTAACTGAGAACTTGCCTGGAGCCATTAATAAACTGAACCTTTTATCCCCATTTGGCTTTCCTGTTAGAATCTGGAGGTAAAATGTCAAGTGAGTGGTACCCCTAACCCCTGACTTTAATTCCACCATAACAGTTTCCAAATAGCATTTTCAAAGTGTGTTTTTTATTTTTCTGTTTATAAAGACAACGCATAATCATAGAAAATGCTAACATAGAAACAAAATATTAAAAAAAACACATTAAATCCTACTTCATAGAGATAACCACAGTTAATTTAGTAAACTTCATTCCAGATATTTCTCATACAAGCATACAAAAATAGACTACATCTACAATTTTGTATGCCAGGGACTGACCATGGTGGCATTTTACAACCTTTTTTTTTTGTCACTCACAGTATTATATCTGACATTATTTTGGCCAGTAAAAGCATTTTTTCTTTTATGGCTTCTTATGTATTTCATCAATTAATAAATGGTGTATTTATAGAATCCCCCATTTTCTGGAACATTTTAGATTGCTTCCAATTTTTGCCATTTATCGACAACACTGATTACATCCCTACACTTGTATCTTTGTGCAACTGTGTAGTATAATTGTGCAAGTATCCCGTGATCTCCTTAGGAGAAACTTCTCCTGAGATAAATTGTATCAAGTGGGATTTCTGGGTCAAAGGTTTTAAACTTCTGAACATATTCCAAATATCCCCTTCAGAAAAGTTGTACTAACTTTACCTTTTCACCAATACTACATGAATGTATTCCTTTCCTCACGGCCTTAGGAGAAACTTCTCCTAAGATAAACTGTATCAAGTGGGATTTCTGGGTCAAAGGTTTTAAACGTCGGAACATATTCCAAATTTCCCCTTCAGAAAAGTTGTACTAACTTTATCTTCTCACCAATACTACATGAATGTATTTATTCCTTTCCTTATGGCCTTAGCCGAAAGGGAGTTATCATTCTTCTCTATTTTGAAATCTAAATTCTAATTGCATTTCGCTGATTAATCTGAAGACTAACCGCCATCTCCCTTCATAATCTGGTTAGGATTATATTCCTCATCTTGGTGATGACTTTACCCACCACAAACACATAAGAGGCTGAAGAGCGGTTGCCCTCCGACCCCTCTCAGTCTCAAAACGCATCTTACCTGACCTTCCCCTTGTGGAGATCTCACATGTCAGTCGCTTGAAATACTCTGGAAGGTCAGCATATTCATTTCCATAGGAGATGACTTTAATCCCTTTGTCCAGCATGTTTTCTCGAAGCTTCTTGAACTCGTCCACATCTCCTCTCCGAACCAGCATGAAATGTTCTAAGTCAGATTTGTGCTTGACAGCCTCCAGAAAAAGGGCTTGGAAAGTGGTGTCATCCACAGTCCAGCCACAGCCCAGGAAAAGGAACGACTTGTTTTCATAGAGCTTCTGAATCTCTCTCTTGTAGGAAAAGAAACATATTAATGACACGTGAAGACATGTCTGAAACAAGAGTCAACAAGGTCATAACTGCTGCATTTAGCAGACTGTGATGAGCGATTAACCAGCATTTAAGAGGGGAGATGCATCCCCGTGAAGGAGTCTGACCTCCTCATTGTTTATTATTGTAACTTGATGACTGTCCTAAAATTGTATCTTTACCTGGAATTCTCCTGCAGGCTCTCTATTCAGGGTCTCACTGGTCTATGCCTTACAGTTTATTTTTTAGATCTATGTGCCCAGAGGCCATAAGGCAATGAGTAGTCTTCAGTATAGCTTACTCTTCCCATTTTCTTGAGCATATCTGCCTTTTTTGCTTAACAGAATAAGCCGTGGATAACTAGAGAATTCCATCACCAGATGTGCTCAAAGAAAGCCTGACACTTAGAATATTAATATATACATGTGTGTATACATTTATATACGTGTGTGTGTGTGTATATATATATATATATATATCTCACACACTACACATATATAAATATAAAAATATTAGAAATGATAGTGATGACAGATGCAGCTATAACACATGTCAGGGAAAGAACAGGTGAAAAAAGGTCCCCTTATGCTTCAGAAAACATCACATTTTCTTGGTCTTTTTTCACAAAGAAAGCCTCCATTTTATCACCCTATCCAAATTTTTCTCTATGTTTTCCAGTGAGCAATAAGTGAATAAGTGTGATGATTCAATATAAAACCACCACCATTTATATAAAATCTCTTTAGAATGTACGCCCTAGTAGTGACTGGTCAGTGAACAGCTGCATAAACTAGTTTTGGCATAGAGAGGGCCATTAACACTATATATACCAAACGATGAAGGGCAGTAAGTCTTCTCTGTATGTGAAAATGACACCAATAACAGAGTGCCATCTGCTGGGTGTCAATCAAGAACAAAGTAAAACCTCAGAGTTTGACACCTGAAGAGATGTCTGACATTTCCAAAGATGGCATGTACACCCACAAGTTAAGAAGCACAGGAAAGAATGCTTGGCCTTCCTTTTTTTTTTTTTTTCCACCTTGCCATATGGCACGTGGGATCTTAGCTCCCCGACCAGGGACAGAACCCAAGCCCCTTGCATTGGAAGCACAGAGTCTTAACCACTGGACCCCCAGGGAAGTCCCGGCCTTCCAATTTTCATTAATGAGAAGAAACTGTTATCCCTGGAAGACCAGTGGTGTATTTAGAGGTTTCCCAGGGAGGCTTTCCCGAGAGCGGCAAGGTCAGCACCACTCACCATAACTTCAGTGTTCCTGAGCACATTCTGATAGCCAGCTGGGTGAAGGACAATGCCACTAGGGTTGGTGTAGACCCCATGGATGTGCAAGACGCTCAGCTTCCGCTTCTCCTGAGCCCACTCGAGGACCTGCACAACACAAACACAGCTCAGCCAGGCGGGCAGGGCTGAGCACTTGCTTCAAGGTCCCAGTGGGCAAGAGGTTCTTCTGAGGACTAGGCTTCTGACATAACTCTCCAGCTTCCCGATACTACAGGCTAAGGATGTGGCCACCCGACGTGGCCTCCCTTTCTACTTCAGGCATGACTGTTAGGAATGAGGGCAGCAAGTCGGGTGCCCTCAAACAAATTAGAATTTGTTTGTCCTAATTTGCAGGAACCACAGGGCTCTTTCCACTGGTGACATACATGACAGCTCTGGATGACCATTTCAGGAAGGATCCCCGAGAGGTCAAACCTTGTATCGATGCCCTGGTCTAGTCCCCTTTCACACTTACTCCAGGCTTGGCCATATGGCTTGCTTTAGCCAACGGGGCATTAGCAGACAAGAGCAGAAGCTTGGAAAACGTTGGCACAATGAGTCTTCTTCCTCTTTTGCTGCTTGTGGAACCCAGCTACCATGTGAAGAAGCCCGATGGCCCAGCGACTGCCTGCACCAACAGACACGCAAGCAAGGCCATCTACCACCACCTAGTCTGGCCCCCAGAGGACTGCAGCCATGTGTGTCACTTGCAAAACCGGCAGAACTGTCCAGCTGAGCCGATCAGCCCAGCTCAAGTAGCAAATTCACATTATCACGGGCAAATAAAACATTGTTTTAAACCACAAAGTTTTCAGGGTGATTTCTTGTGCAGCAATTGATAAGCGATAAAAGAATCACTTCAGTCACCTCTGAGTTACTTAAAAGGCTACCAGTGAAGAACGATTATTTAGATGACAGTGATAGTAAGGGCCAACTGGATCCCATGTTTCCATTTTCCCAAGGACTTGAGACAGTATAAATTTATTTTTAACATTCTAGAGAAATAAGGTATGGATTAGGGTAAAACAGTCAGGAGGCACAGAGATTTAGAATTAGAGTATTACCAGGCTCTATTCTGACTGCCAGTCAATGGCTTTAACCCTTAAACTTCAATACTGCCCCTAATGTGGACTAAAATACAAAGCAAATCTTGAGACTCCAGGGTGAAAATGAGAAGGAAAATTTCAAGTCTGATTGATACCCATAACTTTAAAAAGGCCCTTATGCTTTTGATGCTGGTCACGATCTTTGGAGATTGTATCAGAAACAGCATGGAAGCTGTTTCTTGCCATTCATTTTTAAATTTCATTCAACCATTTATAAATTCAAAAAATATTTACTGAGCACCTACTATGTACCCAGTACTATCTTAGACATTAGGGTAAGAAGGGCTGACATGGTTCCTGTCCAAATGGGGTTGCTATTCCTCTGGGGCAAACAGGCAGAAAACAAACAAACCAAGATGAAAATGGAAAGTTATATCAAGTGCTTCATTGAAAATACGAACCAAAAAATAAGGTGGGTCCTTTCTTAATTAGGATGGTCAGAGAAGACCTCTCAGAGGAAGTGATTCGTAAGTGAAGACTTACAGGTGAAGAAGGAGCTGGCCATACAAAGCATGGAGGCAGCAGGTGGAAAACACTCCAGCCAGAGAAAACCAGTCTTTTCGGCACCATTTCTCTAAATTGGATTTCCTTTTACGACTCGACTTCAAGGTCAGCAAAATCACAAGACTGGCATTATAGCTACTGCTCTGAGAGGCAGTAATGTGACATGAGTGCCCGTGGGGGAGTCATTTGTCTCTTCAAACTCTACTTAGCTGGGTTCCAAGTGGGACACAAAGGCAGGCTCCCAGGAAAACGAAGTATGAAGGCAAATTACAAACACTACAGGGCAGGACAAATGAGACCCTGTGGCGGTTTATAATCTGTTTGGTCCCCCCCCCCCCCTTCTTCAATCATTACGTCTCTGACACCTTTTTATGGCAATGAAAACATTTTCCCTTTTATGGCTCCAGTGTATTTCATCAATTAAATGGTGTTATCTATAGAATGTCCCATTGGTGCTAGATTTCAAATTACAACCTCTGGTGACCATTCTAATAAAAGCCTTCTCTCATTAGATGACACAGATGGACATCTGTAATTCCATATTATGGGAGATGGCGTAGGTATAGTATGGGCTACATTAAAAAAAGAAGTCTGCTGAGGTGTCCTTTGAATACTAATCTCAACCCAGCTGTCATTTGGCTTGAAACGGGCTCTCCAGACATCAAAAAGTAGCTTTCGTACATTTCCAACAGATGCCGTGAACAATATATCCTAACAGAGAACTCTAAATCAATACTGCACCCACCTGATATTATCTAGTGTTAAAAGATTTACATCTCACAGTTCAAATGGCTTCCTATAATCTTGCTTAAAATCGGATGAAACTGTCAAAACTCACAGAACTGAACACTTTTAAGATCTGTACTTTTAAATGTACATTGATCTTTATCTCAAAAAACTAAAATCCAACTAGGGATAACAGTCTCCCTTTCTACTTCTCCATAAATGCCAGTACTATACAATATCCCAACCAGAAAACAGTATTTCTCATGAGGATACAATCCACTGGCCTGAAGAGATAAACTAATCCTTTACTTTTTACCTTCTTCTCATCAGTAAGGTCAAGGGATTCAAGTTGTTTTCCCTGATCTGCTGCATACAGTTCCAGGAGATTGTCAAAATTTGTAGTTAATACCAGGGCTCCATTTTCCATCAGGTGGAGAACTGACTGAAGTAGCTGTTTACCAGAATCTTCCATCTTTGACTCCAAGTCATCAAATACTTCATATAAACAGTCCTTGAAAAATGTGGATCGAACATTACTAGTACGCTGGGGAGGGATATAAGAGAGATAAGTTAGTTCTAGCATTTTGGTAGGTCATTTGTTTTCATTAAATAACAGCAACATTTTGAAGAGTGCTTTGCACTTATACTGTCTCTGGGACTTCCCTGGCGGTCCAGTGGTTAAGACTCTGTGCTTCCACTGCAGGAGACACGGGTTTGATCCCTGGACGGGGAACTAAGATCCCACATGCCGCGCAGCATGGCCAAAATATTAAAAAAAGAAAGAAGTAAAATACTGTCTCCCTCACAGGGTTCTAATAAGGAAAACAGGAGCATACATGCCAGCTGCCAGCTCAACGCTTTAGCACGCAGCAAGTGATCCACACTATTACATCATATGCAAAGAAGCACACGCTCTCTAAATAGGCATTTTTATAGAATGAAGAAGATGGGCATGGCGAGGAGAGGTGACTACTGTCCAGACCAAAGGAAAACTGGGGCAGAAAGCACAGCTCCAACTACCCTTTAAGCAGGCCTCAGGTAAGAATACTTTCTGTTAAACTTTCTGTATCTAGGGCATAACCACTAAAAGACAGCTCTAAATGTGGTTTAATATGTCTTTTTCTAATCCTAGGTGCTTTCTACAGATGCTGATGGATTTAGGACAGACTGCTTACCTTCCCCCTGCCTGTTTTTTCCCTGGTATAATTCAGCCACTTGTTTACAAGGCTGCTAGGGAGAATATTCAGTACATGATAATGGTTACCAAAAATCTTTATTTTGCAACTGTTAAAAATACCAAAACTAATCAGTTCTGAACAGACTCCCTAATTTCTTAACAAATGGTTCATTTAGATAACTGTTTTCCCGGGTTTGTTTTGAATACTACATGTAAATATCCCTGAGAGCTAATGAGGAAATATAATACCAATCTCAAGTGGGAAGTTGGCTTTCTAACTTAAAAGGCAAAGTGATCCCTAGGACAAAAGGAATTTGAAACAGGAAAGTAACTATGCAGTGTGCTACGACAAATACCTGATCCCTATCTTATTCTTGCAACAGCATTCCAGTAGATAATATCTAAGCAGGAATCAGTTCTTAAAGGCCCCATTATTCCCCATTCAAACTCCAAGTAACTGCAATTAGCTGCTAGATAGCAGACTAGCCATAATCCTCCTGTTATCCTCAAAGTAGTCTCCCTACCCTCCTGGTTTGCCTTGTATACCTTTCTAATAGCACTATGCGCCGATAAAGATCTGTTTCCACAGAACCAGGTAAGTAGATTCATAAAGCACACTTCAATTTGCCAAATGTGCTTCCTATTTTTTTCAAAGTATTTTATAAAATTATCCATTTTTTCATTATACCTTCCAAGTGAACGGTAAATTATTTTCACAGGAGAAAAATGAGAGCACAGAGGTGAAACAGTACCTCTGCCTGGTGATGACACACCCAGAAGTTTGTCTAGCTCTGTCGATCGCTGTTCTCTGCTACATTTACCACAAGGCAGGCTTCTCACTGTACCCTGTTGTCAGTGGGCTCAGACTCCTTTCTAGGGCTAACTAGATGGAACAGCCCACGATTTATGTGGCTAAGAATGTGGGTGACGTTTTTCAACTTCTGTCCGCTCTCTTTACATCATGGCATAAATTATTACGTCACATATTAGCAGACCACAGGCAACCAAGTAGGGACTCTAACACTTAATCAGAATGAACAATCTGATCAGAAACGAACAGTGAAGAAACTGAATTTCACTACATGCAAGAGTCAACTACTATTGAATGCCAGGCACTGTTCTAGATTTGTTATAAAAAATATGGTGCCCCTTTAACGTCCATCAACATTACGATCCATGTACCCTATAATCTTGCAATCTCATTTCTGGGAATATATCCCACAGACGTAACTGCAAACAAATAAAATGACATATGCAACATTATCACTGCTCTGTTCCCTGTGACAGTAAAAGACTGGAAATAAGCCAAGTATCCATACACAGGAAACTGGTATGGAAAGATGTCCAGGATATACTGTCACGTAAAACAAACAAGTACACGTCAGTATGTCTAGAATGCTACCTGTTGACATGGGGGTGGAAGCAATGAAATAAGAATAAATAGAATCCCATGTGCTTGTTTTTACAGAAAAGAACACTGGAAGGACACTCAAAAAGAGTGGTGACCAACTGGGGGCAAGTCGGGGAAAGGAGGTAGACAGAGCCATGGGTGCGAGTGAGATGCCATGATGGAAGTACACCTTTTATATCATTTTGTATTTGTGCAGTGTGTATAAACAATACAACACCCATTCAAAAAATGAAAATTAAGTTTAAAATTAAAGAATACGGTGACTTTAAGAACTTCCTCATCTTTCATACCCTCATTTTGTACTCTGATTCACACACACGGTTAAACAACACTAATAAGCCAGCACCAGTTTAGTTATCATGCACACAGATAAAAACACCTGGGTATACGAACAGGTAAGCGTGGGTGTGCGATATACTTCCTTGCTTCTAAGAAAAGAAATACAAAAGGTTAAATAAAGTCTGGAAATAAAAGTCATGAGCCACTTATTTTAGCTAACTATCTCTGGGTCCTCTTTCAGTTATTACATTTTGCATATCAACACAGGCAGGAAGGAAAGCGGCTTCTATAGCTGCATCGATTTCCTCAGACTTAAAATCAACTTCTTCTCTCTTGAAACAGGTGACCCTAGAACTCAATTTCCCACAAATGGCCTCTCTAAGTAAAGACAGAAGAATGAAAACAAACAAGGAGGTTCCAAGGTCAAAAGGAAATGCCAAACTCCCACACATATTTATGGACATTTTCTCATTCATTTAAAACAGTGAACTGAATCCAATGTTGCTTCATTTCCTCCTACCCTGTAACTCCCATCCTTCTGATCCCAGACATAGTAAAAACTACAAAAAAAATCCTGACTCATTTTCACCAAGGTTATTAACATTTACAGTGCATTTACTACGTGCCAGACGCTTCCCATACATCTTCTCACTTATTTTTCAAGTGGGATACGTAGCATTATCCCAGTTTTACAGGTGCAAAATTAGATTCTGAGACCTTAAGTGATTTGCCCAGGGTTCCAGTGCCTTTAAAAATGGCACAGTCTTTCCGGTTCTGAAACCCAAAATTTTTGCAATGGCATTTCCCTACTGTAAGAAACTGGCTCAGTAGATGGGCCTATTAACCCTGTCATGTTACTGTTGTTTGTTAGATTCTTAAAAAATAAACCAAAAAAACCAACAACAAAAAAACCCAAAAAAGGACATTTTCAAAGACACACAAAAGTAAAAAGGAGAGTATTATCTCTCCCCGCTTCCACAGTGCTCCCCCCAACCCCCCTGCTCCCAAGTACCAATTTCAACAATTATCACACATGGCCAATCCTGTTTAACCTAAACTCCCCTCCACCATATCCCACCCCCTTCACTGAATTTTTTCTGAAGGAATTCCCAGGCATCGTATCATTCAGACACTTCAACAGTTTCCTTAAAGATAAGGATTCCCATTTACATATAGAAAACAGTCTGCAAAACCACTATCACACCTAAAAAAATGCAATAATATTAATTCCTTAATAGCAAATACTCAGAGAGTCTTCATATTTCCCCAAATGTGTGTTATGTGTGTGTCTCTCTTTTAAGCCTTTGGGTTGCCTGTATTTTTTCCTTACATATCCCCTATTGGAGTGGTTTTCAAAATGTGGCCCATGGATCCCATGGATTCCTAAGATTCTTTTTTTTTTTTAAAATAATTTATTTCTTTACTTATTTATTTTTGGCTGCGTTGGGTCTTCGTTGCTGCGCGCGGGCTTTCTGTAGTTGCGGTGAGCAGGGGCCACTCTTCATTGCGGTGCGCGGGCTTCTCATTGCAGTGGCTTCTCTTGCTGTGCAGCACAGGCTCTAGGCGCGCGGGCTTCAGTAGTTGCGGCTTGTGGGCTCAGTATTTGTGGCTCACGGCCTCTAGAGCGCAGGCTCAGTAGTTGTGGCACACGGGCTTAGTTGCTCCGTGGCATGTGGGATCTTCCTGGACCAGGGCTCGAACCCATGTCCCCTGCATTGGCAGGTGGATTCTTAACCACTGTGCCACCAGGGAAGCCCTCCTAAGATTCTTTAAGGGGTCTGCAAAGTCAAAATTATCTTCATAATGGTATTAAGGCGATATTTGTCTTTCAAACTGTATTAATATTTACACTGATGGTACAAAAGCAATGGCAGGTAAAACTGCTGGTGCCTTGGCATGAATCAGGACACAGGCACAGTGGAACCCAGCTGTGCCAGTAATCACAGTAGTACTCTTCACTACCAAAGACTTACAGTAAGAAAAGAATGCCAGTTTCACTTAAGAATGTCCTGTAAAATGAAGCAGTAAAAATTATTAATTGTACTAAATACTGACCCTCAAGTACTAATTGTAATATTCTGTGTAAAGAAAAACAGGAAGTACACACAAAGCACTTCCCACTCTGATGGGGTCTTGAGGCCAGACACTCTCGTGATTATTTTGAGTTTTAAACTGAACTAGCCACCTTTTTTTCATCAAACATCATTTTTACTTGAAAGAATGACTGGCAGACAAACTATGATTATTCAGAGTATTCTCAGCATTCTTGTAAAAATAAATGAAGTGAGCCTGTCATTTCGAGGAAGAACTAGCCAACGATCGCTGCCATTGTTGCCAATGATGAAAGCTGAGCTTTCAAGCAAAAATCAGATTTTTAGAAAACTTTTATCTGCCACCATGAGCTTGACAGCTTCCAAATACCTTTGTGATGAGACTGGTGGTGATATTAATGGATGCAATTTTTTTGGATGGTGTAATGAAATGTGTCAAAATCTAGAAGATACGTACACCTCAGTGAAGCAGTATTTTCCCAATGGGTAATGTTACAAAACTGTGCATGGGTAGAAGATGGATCATGGATCTTAATGCAACAGCATAAGGGAAGTTCAGATTCCATATCACCAATAACATGGATATGATCTGATATCAGATTCTTTATGGCTATTAATCTTTAGGAAGCCATCACTTACTGAATTTTTGGTGTAGTATCAACAACGAGTATCTACATTATCCAAAAAGACTATTAAAATACTTTTCTCTTTTCCAAGTATGTACCTGTAAGCCCTGATTTTTTTGTATAGTCAAACCAAAACCTCACAAAGACACCTGACTGACTACGTAAAGCTGATATGAGAATCCATTTTCAATTAAGCCAGACATTGAAGAGATTTGCAAAACGTGAAATGATACCGCTCTTCTCACTAATTTATTTTTGTTTTTGGAAAATATAGTTGCTTTTGATAAGCACGTTGTTTATGTTAGCATGTAACAGGCTTATTATTATTTTTAAACGAATTTAACATTTAAAAAATGTCTCAGTTTTAATTTTCAATACAGTGAATATGAATAGACATAACCCACATAAATAAGAGCTGTTTGAGATTCTCAATTAGGCGTATATAGGGGTCTTGAGACCAAAAAGTTTGATAATTGCTACTCTATTGGAACTGACACTATGACTACACTTTAAGGTGAATACTAAATCTTCATCCAAAGATAATTAGTGACTCCAGTTTGATGTTTGGTTAGTATACATTTATTGACACTGACTTTAAATCCTCTCACTACTTTCAATCATAACTAACCCACCTAGCAAGGTCATGCTTTCTAGTCTCAGGAGACCTTTTCAAAGGATGAATCAAGGGTCCAGCCAAGTGGCACGGCACCATGCAGACAAGACTTGCTGGACTAATACGGCACTCTTTGTCCTCATGAGCTCTTTCTTTCTTTTTTCCCCCAGAAAGACAACATTTTTATTACCGGGCTGACACACTTCTTTAATACTTTTCCCTTATATTTTGGGTCTATATACTCTTTAATTACCTTTTTATATGACAACAATTCTGTATTTGTTTGAACATTAAAAAATTATGCTTTAAAAAAAAAAAAAAAAAATTATGCTTTCTTCTTCTTTTCTCTCAAGTGTACTTAGCAGATATTAACACAGCCACCCTCATTTTCATTGACTACTGTTTGAATCATACAGCTTTTCCATCCTCTTACCTTTATTTTTAACAGCTTTATTGAGATATGGTTCACATAACATACAATTCACCTATTTGAAGTGCACAATTCAGTGGTTATTTGTATATCCACAGATATGTGCAACTGTCACCACAATTTTTTTTTTTTTGGCTGTGCCACGCGGCTTGCAGGTTCTCGGTACCCCGACCAGGCATTAAACCCCAGCTGCAGCAGTGAAAGCCCGAAATCCTAACCACTAGGCCACCAGGGAACTCCCCATCACAGTCAATTTTAGAAAATGTTCATCTCAAAAAGAAATCCCATCCCTTTAACTATCACCCTCCTGCCCTCCATCCCTGCTCCAGTCCTAGGCAACTACTAAACTACTTTCTGCTCTGACAGATTTCCCTACTCTGGACATTTCGTATGAGTGGAATCCTCTAACATGTGGTCTTTTGTGACTGGCTTCCTCTCAGCATAATTTTTTTTTTTTTTTTTTTTTTTTTTTTAACATCTTTATTGGGGTATAATTGCTTTACAATGGTGTGTTAGTTTCTGCTTTATCACAAAGTGAATCAGTTATACATATACATATGTTCCCATATCTCTTCCCTCTTGCGTCTCCCTCCCTCCCACCCTCCCTATCCCACCCCTCCAGGCTGTCACAGAGCACCGAGCCAATATCCCCGTGCCATGCGGCTGCTTCCCTCTGGCTATCTACCTTCAGCATAATGTTTTAAAGCTTCGTGCACACTGCACCATGTAAGTGCTTGATTCCTTTTTATTGGCAGGTAATAGTCTATCGTGTGAATATGTCACATTTTGTTTATCTATTTGACAGCTGCTGGACATCTGCACTATTTCCAGCTTTTGTCTATTATGAGTAATGTTATAAAGATCTGTTTATAAGTTTTTGTATGGACACACACTTTCATTTCTCTTGGGGGGGTGTGTGTGTGTGTGTGTGTATGCACAAGTGGAATCGTTGGGTCATATGACAACTTTATTTATTTGTTTGAGAAATGGCCAGACTATTTTCCATGCTGTCTGCACCACTTCACAATCCCAGCAGCGTACGAGGGTTACAGTTTCTCCACAGCCTCATCAACATTTATTACCCAACTCTTTGATTCTAGCTATCCCAGTGTGTGTAAAGTGGTATCTGACATAGTTTCTGATTTGCATTTTTCTAATGACTAATGACGTCAAGCATCTTTTCATACACTTATTGGTTATTTGTATATCTTCCTTGGAGAAATGTCTATTCAAATCCTTTGCCATTTAAAAACTGGATTATTTTAAATGCTGGAGAGGGTGGGGGTGGGAATGTAAACTGGTACAGCCACTATGGAAAAGAGTATGGAGATTCCTTAAACAGAGCTACCATATGACCCAGCAATCCCACTCCTGGGCATATATCTGGAGAAAACACTAATTCAAAAAGACACACGCACCCCTATGTTCACAGCAGCACTATTTACAATAGTCAAGACATGGAAGCAACCTAAATGTCCATCCACAGATGAATGGATAAAGAAGATGTGGTACATATACACAATGATACTACTCGGCCATAAAAAAGGATGAGATAATGCCATCTGCAGCAACATGGATGGACCTAGAGATGATCATAGTAAGTAGGTCAGACAGAGAAAGACAAATATCATATGACATCACTTACATATGGAATCTAAAAAATGATACAAATGAATTAATTTACAAAACAGAAACAGGCTCAGAGACATAGAAAACAAACTTATGGTTACCAAAGGGCAAAGCAGGGGAGGGATAAATTAGGAGTTTGGGATTAGCGGATACGAATTACTATATAAGACAGATAAACAACAAGGTCCTACTGTATAGCACAGGGAACTATAT
Source organism: Tursiops truncatus (assembly GCF_011762595.2). Taxonomy (NCBI): domain Eukaryota; kingdom Metazoa; phylum Chordata; class Mammalia; order Artiodactyla; family Delphinidae; genus Tursiops; species Tursiops truncatus. The sequence continues at coordinate 7,817,643 of NC_047041.1, forward strand.
TCGATATCTTGTAATAAACTATAATGGAAAAGAATATGAAAAAGAATACATGTATAACTGAATCATTTTGCTGTACACCAGAGACTAATACAACACTGTAAATCAACTATACTTCAAAAACAAATTAAACTGAAAAAACTGGATTATTTGTGTTTTTATTAAGTTATAAGAGTTTTTTTTAATACATTCTGGACACTACACCCTTATCAGATATATGAATTGTCGACATCGTCTCCCATTCTGGGGGCTGTCTTCTCACTTTCCTGATAATGCTCAGTGAGCCTAGTAGTTTTTACAACTTTGGTGAAGTGCAGTTTATCTATTTTTTCTTTTGATTCTTGTGCTTTTGGTGTTATGATTAAAAAACTACTGCCAGATCCAAGGTCATGAAGCTTTAAAACTACGTTTTCTTCTAAGAGTTTTATAGTTTTTAGCTCTTACATTTAGGTCTTTAATCCACTGAGCTAATTTTTGTATATGGTATGAGATGGAGGTCCCATGAGCTCTTTAAAGTCTATTAATTTTTTATACTGTTCTAGGTTAGTAACATTTTACCCCAATTAAGCACAAAGAAATGAAAAGACAAGTAAAAGGCCCTAAGTTTTTGAATGAGTCATGATCTAGGAGGGAATTATCAATACTTTTAAATGCCTTTCAGGTTAACACTTCATGACACTTCTTTCCTATGGGCCCTAGGGCGTAGGGGGAAAAATCAACACTGATAATTGACTTTTTAAGGCATAAGAGTTACATTTTTTTTCAAGGTGCACTTAATTCATTAAGCTTTAAAATATGCTTTGGCTACTCTACTATTTCCAAATATATCTTAAGTGAATCCTGATTTTTAAGACATTTTTAAAACGAAGCAAGACAAAGAGGCCCTTAAATCATTCAGGAATTGATTTGCAGCTCAGTTTGCTAAAACGCAGCAAAATTCCATATATATATATATATATGTGTGATTGCCTTTAAAAGGAACATTAAAAACTGGCGCTGCTTCATCCACAAAATAAGAATTATCTCTAATCTTTCTGAGGTTCCCTGAAAGGCATGGATGCCAGGGAACACAGCTTTTATAGTAGTGAGAGTAGAAAAAGTAAATTTAAAACACAGCAATAATGGGACAGTGGTCTCATTTTGTACAAATAAAGGCCTCAACAACATTATCATCACCATCATCACCAACCCCCCCGCACCACCACCACCACAACACACTGAAATGAGGTCAAGGTAACTACCATGATTCGGGTCCATAAACTGACATTTTGCAGAAGAGCTGAATGTTATGCAAATCTATAGGCTAGAAACATAAATCTCCTTATTGCATTCAGCATGTGTGTCTGGTTTTAGGAAAGATCGAATGCCAGGGCTCACACAAGGGTACTCACAGGAGAGAGTTTCTGGATGAGGTCATGGGCAACATGGACAAGGTTCTTGTCTTCATGGAGACATTTCTGAAATTTTTTGCTCTCCTCATCTTCTAGAAGATCAAAATCAATGGCCGCATCCAGTAAGGCCTGAATCAACCCCTTCCAGGATTTCAGGGCTGGGACCTGGGGTGCGACCGCAGCACTGATGCCTGTTCCAATCACCAGCACGAGCTCCCGAGGCTTCTTCGTTTTCAGGCTTGGGAGCAGCTTCCTGAAAAAGTCAAACAAACGAGAGGACTGAGAACGTCCAACAGACACGAGGCACAAAGACCGTCCAAAGCCACGGTTTTCAGCTCTAACTCCTACAGCCGCAAAGATGACAAGCACAGGCTTGATGCCTTTCCAAAGTAGTGTGAGCACGGTAGTGCCAGTACGTGTTGAGAAAGTAATAACCCTACTGTGGAAATCCTAAAGAGCCATCGTAAGACCGATCTTCTCCTTTGTAGTCCTCTCAACCTAAGAAAACCCAATATCAGGAAAAGGTCCAACTATCACCACTCAGTTGAGTTTTGATAACTAAACTATATTTTAAACAAACATAAATTTCAAAAAACATGTCTGATTTGATTTGGATTCCAGAGAGAAAAGAAACCCCCCACATGTGAAATTCCTATTGTTGAGAAATGCAAAACAGGAGATGAAAGAAAAGCCAATAAAAAAAACGTAAGCCCAAAGTTTGTGAACACAAAGACGAAAATGAACATGACTAAAGCTGAGTATGAGATAGTCAAATATGGGAACACATTTGCCTTCGGCTTTGTTCTAGATATCCTCAAGCAGGAAAAAAAAAAAAAAAAATAGTGGCCAACAAAATTCTGAAAACACAAAAGCCTTACATACCTAAATAAAGAAACAACTGTTCAACGGATATGACGGAAGGTGGAAAACATTCCTTTCTTCCCGTGATAAACACTGAGTTCTGTCCTGACTTCTGTGTGAGATAATTTTTTGTGTTTTGGTACAAATTTTTGTGTTTTGTTTCTCCACGCCCCCTTCATCCTGAAACTATATTAAAATCTGTTTGAAATCTGTTTATGCACTTTAATTTAAACACATGCTGATGGCATGTGTTTTCCTAAGAAACTGCCCTTCTCGATCTTTTGCTCACATAATACAATGAACAGAAAAAGGATTTGCATGTTGGCATAATGCAAGAAGGGAAAGGTACTTTTAGCCTTGAGAAAGCTGGTTTTGAAGAAACCACCTCTAGAACTGCCTTCCCTATTCCCAATTCCATGAAAAACTCATAAAGCACCATACACATGGAGTCCCTGGCCGCACAAGCTTAGTCTGCTGGGGAAGACTGATAATAGACATTAGAAGCAAACAGTGAAAAATGCATTTCAGTTCAAGGGGATCAAGAAAGTGAAGCACACACAAACACATACTTAAAATTTCTAGAAGGGAGGGACTGGCAGATGCAAACTACTGCACACAGTATGAATAACAAGTCCTACTGCACAGCACAGGGAACTATATTCAATATCCTTTAATAAACCATAATGGAAAAAAAAATTTCTAGAAGTATTCATAAGAACTGTAAATAGTGGTTAACTCTGGGGATTGAGGAGAACAGGGATTTTTGTTTTCCATTTGAATGTGCTGTACTATTGGAATTCTTTACCTCATACATTATAGATCTGAGATGTGATTTTTCCAAATTTAAGACTTCCAGTTAAAAGGGAAAAATTTAACAGTTATGTTTCACCTCTGGTTCTTCCTAAAACACTAAATAGTAGTAATTTTTTAAGAAGGCATACATTCATAAAAAGCAGAATAGGAAAAGATGACAAAAATAGGAAAAGTAGACGAAAGAGGTCAATAGATTTTAGAAGCAGTCAAGTAAGAGCTGATCCCCTCTGCAGAAGCTTGGAAATGTTCAGGCACAGCTGAAGGTGGAGGGTCAATTCGCTGCAAGGCTGTGTCAGAAGTGGTCAGAACTCTAGGACAGGAGGCCTGTCCTCCAGAAAGCTTCCACCAGAGGGTTCTGTATCTGAGAACACCGTGCACAGCTTGGGGAGGGGGACTGTGTACATTCTGTATAAGAAATATGAGACTCTCCCCTGCCCCCTCTCCTTAAGGAAGACTCCCAGACGTTGGCAGTCAACCTTACGCCTGCACCTCAACCTCATGGGGTCAGGAGGTGGGAGGAGTTCCCTTTGGGGAAAATGGCCAGCATGAGAGAAAAGACCCACAGAGTCCGGCAGGCTGTGGAACCTGGCCCATGCTTGTTACCCACAGGGAGGCCCACCAGCCACCAAGCCCCTCGTCACACACAGAGTCTCCATTGGCTTTTCAGTGTTTTCTCTTAAATATGAGCAGAAAAATAAGGGTCACCTTACCTTTGAACAAAATCCCCAGCATGAGAATTATACCCAAACAAACCAGCAGATAGAAAGGAACTTGGGGGAGATAAGAGACAATCTGGGAAAGGGGAGAAAAAATTAAAAGGAAACAGTGACATCCTGACATAGATTTTTTTTTTAAAATGGCATCTGTGCAACAGAACAGGATGCTATAAAAAAAACTGGGCAAACGAAAAGATTTCTTATTTCTATACAAAAAAGACAGAAATAAAAAATTCATAAGGTTGGGAGATACAACTGAGAAAATCTCTGAGAAAGTAGAACGATAAAAACAAAAGTGATAGAAAGCTGTAAGAAAATTAGAGACTTATCCAGAAGGCCCAACATCTGAATACCAAGAATTCTACAAAGACAGAATACAGAAAGAACTGTAAAGGAAATTATCAAATAAGTAACACAGGAAAATTCCTCCAAAGTGAAATTATTAGTAGCCTGCTTGAAAGAGTTACCTGATATCCAGATTCATATGAAGATGTATCATTGTGAAATTTCAGATTACTGAGACTAAGATAACCATACTTACAAGTTTCTAATGAGAAAAGAAAAAGAGGTCATATAATACAAAGGACTAGGAATTAGAAGAGAGTGGCTATTGTGGCAGGAACACTTAAGATGTTAGCAGAGAATGGGCAATGATTTCATTAACTGTAAGGAAAATGAGTCCGTATCTGAAGTTCTACACTCAGCCAAATCATCAACGTAAGAGTACGATAAAGACATTTTCAAATGTCTCCCAAAACTTTTCTCCTCTGAATCCTTACTAAGGAAGCTAACGAGATGTTTTTCAGCAAAATGAAGGAGTACACCAAAAAGGAAGACATAAGATCCAGGAAACAGAGGATCCAATACAGGAGAGACGTGAAAGGAATTCCCAGGGTGACAGGAAAGGAAAACGGCAGACAGCAGCAATGTGGCAGGCCTGGAGCACAACCGCCCAGAGGGAAGGACCCACGGAGCAGCTTTAAACTTGCACATTACTGACGTGTGTCAGCAGATTAGGAGATTTACGCTCTATCACAGAGTTTGAATTTAAATGGATAGGTTCAAAGAAAACAAAGCAAAAAAAAAAAAAAAAGAGAGACAATCTTTAATAACCTGGAGGAAAAAATGGACAAGGAAAGAAACATAGTAACACATTAGGCTCAGCTATGAATACTATTTATACAGTCATATAATGTAAATATTAAACCAAAAATTGTGATATAAAACACACTAGGAGGCTGTGAGGAGAGTCTATGGTGTGTTTGGGGAGGGCAGCTGGGGATGGATGAGGGGAGGATTCAGGACAGCAAGCCTAATCCTTACCTTCCATAATTAGAAACAGGTAAAACCCAAAACTAAGAAACAGCAGCACACATACAGTATTAAAAACCTGGATGTAAATATTAGAAGAAACAGACAAAGTTGAAAGTGATTGCCTCTGAGGAGGAGGTGAGGCACTATGAGCCTTAAAGAACTGTCTTTTAAAATTATATACATTTCTGACCTTGATAAAAAACAGAAATTAAATGCAAAATAAAAATAATTTTTATATGAAGGCCAATATTAATTAGTGATGCCAACTGGGATGTAGGGTAAGTTCGTTATTTTTCATTATCTACCATCAGTGGTGATTTCCTCTGTTCCTCGGATCCCCTTCCCTGTTTACCTGGGCTTTTTGGTGGGAGGTGCGCCATCACTCAAGAGCTCCCAAATCTGGTCTATAGCCGAGGCCTGGCTCCCTGTAGAAGCCATCCAGTTTCTAAAAGAGATTAAACAGCACGGACCACAATTAGATGTGTAAAGTATATCATTCAAAATAGCACATGCGTTAAACAGTTTTAATAAGCTGTACATCCTAAAAAGTGTTCTAGAGGTATAACCGGCTTAACGGAAATTCATTAATTAATGTGTCCCAAACTTAAGGAATTAAATTCATCCAAAGGAAAGTAACCTCAAAATTATGACTTTGGAGCTCTATATTGTTATCCAAAGTATACAGATATATGTAAGTTCTGAAAGCTTCCCCTCCCCCTCCAAAACCAAACAAAACCAACATCAACTCATGTCAATTGTTGGCCATCACTTTGTGGAGCCTAAGAAATACCTGCTATTCTCCCATGAGACAGGCTTGGGGAAGACTTTGAGGATAAAAATAACCCACGAGGATTTCCCTGGTGGCACAGCGGTTAAGAATCCGCCTGCCAATGCAGGGGACAGGGGTTCGATCCTGGCCCAGGAAGATGCCACATGCCGCGGAGCAACTAAGCCCGTGCACCACAACTACTGAGCCCACGTGCCACAACTACTGAAGCCCATGCACCTAGAGCCCGTGCTCCGCAACAAGAGAAGCCACCGCAATGAGAAGTTCACATACCGCAGCAAAGAGGAAATCCCACTCTCCGCAACTAGAGAAAGCCTGGGCACAGCAACAAAGACCCAAAGCAGCCAAAAATAAATCAAAAAAAAAAAAAGATTTAAAATTAACCCACGGGTAAGTGTGCTAAATGCCCCCAATTATCCTTTACTTTCACCTAAAGAAATCACTGGCTCAAGAATAGAATAATCAATACTAATTTGCTGATTATTGAACATCCTTTGTTGCTGGACAACTGTGTCCTCACGGGCAGTGAGGCATGACTCTCTAGCTAAACAAAGACTGGGTTCTGAGACACTATGAAGAATGGGAAAGGTATTACCAAGCAATTATATTCAGGTGATAACTAGACAAAGTGAAAGAATTATCGTGGATTAGAATAAGATCAATAAAGAGAAGTTTTAACTGCTCAAAAGTTTACTAAACTTGCTAAATATAAGGACTGTTAATTCTAAAATAGCAATACATTAAATATTGTCCCCCCCAATAACCAGAAGACAATACATATTACCAGAGTTTTGGACTTTTTAAAAAAATTTATATTTATTTATTTATTGTTGGCTGTGTTAGGTCTTCATTGCTGCGCGTGGGCTTTCTCTAGTTGTGGTGAGCGGGGGCTACTCTTCATTGCCGCGCGCGTACTTCTCATTGCGGTGGCTTCTCCTGTTGCGGAGCACGGGCTCTATGCGTGCAGGCTTCCGTAGTTGTGGCACGTGGGCTCAGTGATTGTGGCTCACGGGCTCTAGAGCACAGGCTCAGTATCTGTGGCGCACGGGCTTAGTTGCTCTGCGGTGGGTGGGATCTTCCTGGACCAGGACTCAAACCCGTGTCCCCTGCATTGGCAGGCAGATTCTTAACCACTGCACCACCAGGGAAGTCCCTGGATGTTTTATTACCTTACATTGTCAGTACTTAGAAACCAAACTACTAATAATTACTTGAAGTTTGCTGTTTTATCAGAAAGCTTTTTTCTTCCTTAAGACATTTTTAAAAGTTTGCTGAATTAGTTTTTCTGGTAAAGAGAAGGCTAATTTCCTCAACTCATATTCCATCACACATACTGGAATTCTTTGGTATCATAATCACTTGGAAAATAGGGATTACAAAATCCTAACAGTGAGTGAGGAAGTAGACCATCTTTCCAGTCATATCTTTGGTTCTGTTGGTGAGAAAGCTGGGGCTCAAGAGAAGACAGACAAACTACTTAACTCAATAAACCTTGCCCTACCTTCATAATCATCTGAGATGCTTGTTAAAAGTATATGTTCTTAAAAAAAAAAAAAAGTATATGTTCTTAAAGATAAAGTCTATTAGTTAATTTAAAAGATAGTATATGTTCCCAGGCTCTACTCCTAAATTACTGAACGAGAATCTCCACAATCTTCAGGGGATTCTTATGATGAGACAAACAGGGAATACCTAAAAGAAATGCAAACAATTTCCCCACAATCCAACGTTTTGCTAAATAAAGGATGCACACCACCTGCCACACTCCCTTCTTTTACATGTACACATCACTTATTACAGTCTCACAGCTTCCCAGTTGCCAATACCAAGAGTTAGGAGTTAACTGCCATTAAAATATTTCCATGAGGTTTTTATTTCTCTGAAGTCTACCTATGCTCTAGACTGGAGAAGTCGTGGCAGGAGTGGGAATTTCTACCACATATGCGACAACCCAGCAGTTTGGGGATGTTTTTTAAAAGAACACAACGAAAAGTGTATACGCTTATGCTCTTTCTTTAAATATGGCTCTATAAACCCATCTGCAATCTGGACAAACTACACTCATGTAGAAAACACTGTGTCTTGAGAAAGCTGAAAGTAAAACATAGAGAAAAGTTAATTTAATGTTCATTAAGTTTTGAAGATGGACATCTTCATAATCCAATGTTTAATTCAGCTACTAAACCAGAGTTTTAACTCTTATATAGCGCTTACCACGTGCCAAGCACTATTTACAAATATTAACTCATGTTAACCCCATAACCTTATGAAGTACTATTACTGCCCCATTTTAGTGATGAGAAAACTGAGGCACAGAAAAGCTGGGTACCATAATTCAAACCAAGGCGGTCTGCCTTCCAAGTTCATGCTCTTAATCGCACTATTACAACCTAAAAACATTCTCCAAGTATTAGCTTCTCAGCTTTTTTACCCCCCGTTTTTAATTTACAGTCCAAAACTATCAAAGAACGGAGCTCCCACATTCTAGAAAGCAGATTTACTTGAAATAATTGTGATGCTTCGTAGCGGCTACATGATTAGGTGCTTTGTTGATGCAATCACGGCAGCTGGCTAAATTCAGGAGCTGAATGAAGCCATTTTTTTCCGGTGATAAGCACTATTTGTCACGTACCTCCCACCACCAACAACCTACCAGAGCCCTAGATCGGTCCTATCATTTTCTCCTGGAAAGTATGCAAGGTCATTCTGCTGGATTCTCTTTTCTGACAGATGGTCAATTCTTAGTGTCAACACCTGAATACTAAGCTTTTTAATTTTTTTCGTTACAGAGCCAACTGTTATGAAGGTCCATTCCATCTACATAATATAAGAGAATTAAATATGGCCGACAACTCTTGACAAGTTGTTACTGGAATGTTCTCGGCCCTCTTAGTAACTGAGCGAGAAGTAATTCAATATGCCCACATTAAATCTGACCATACATTCATTCTGTTTTCTAACAGGATAACATCTTTTCTTCAGTCTAAAAGATGGCTCATATGATACAATCTTACATGTATACCTCAGTGACATCTAGGCATAAACCGTATCTTATTCCTTTTAGAGTGTTATTTCAGGAAAAGAAAAATCTATTTTACCCCATTGTTTACTCTAAACAATCTGCAGGTACTGCTAAAGAGGTTCTAAGCTAATTGCAAAAATCTTGCACAGAATTCCTAATATGCAGCAACTAGTTCACACATTAATTTCTTTATGTGATCACTATTTGAGTTTTCATTTTAGTGGGACTTAGCAGAGGTGGAAAAAGCTTTTCTGACACAAGAAAACAAAGGCAATTACCTGTGCCAGTGTCTTCATCACCCCAATTACTGCTAATAAGCCACTGAGAAATCCTTTAAGGCCAACAGAGTTCAGCAAAATAAAAGTTAGACGTTCGGCAAATGCCAAGACAAGTAACCTCATTAATAAACTTTTTAAGGCCTAAGTCTTCATATCAGATAGGATACTTCTACTTTGAAATCTGTCAGCTTGGCAAGAAATAGAATGCTTATATCTGGTGGGTGAAAAAGGGAAAAATCAAGGCAAGTGTTCTAGGAAAAATCCATTAAGAAACACGGAAAAGATAAGAGAAAAAGGATTGGTTATATGAATGAAATTAAGATTGTATAACTAGCAGTTGTAGATTTGAAAACATGAAAGAATTCCAGCTCCTCCTTTCACAACATCTTGGTGCTGGCGAAGATGGCAAAATCTAGCTGCTTTCTTCATGGAGGGATGAGACTGGGGTCTCCCAGCCGCTCTCCTCACGCTGATCCGGGGGTCTCCCTGTGCTTCCAGTGTGTGGTCTTCAGCCCAAACAAACCACTGACATGCCAGAAGGAACACAGAATAATACACTTTCAGATATGGGTGGATGGAATAAAAAGGAGAGAAAAGTTCTAATGATGGCATTTTTGCCTGGAAATAAAAGATCTACAAATGACTAGCTTGCAAAGATGGTACATTTCTTGTTTTAAAAGATCAGTTGTATTTATAGCAAGCTTTCCCCTCTTCCATTAAAAATAATAATAAAATAAAACAGTGACTGAAATAGAGACTGGTTTATTTCTCTATCATAAACATAGAAAAGGGTTAACTTTGTTTTTTAAGGGGAGAGACAGTCATCCCCCGACTTGGAAGAAACCAAGCCCCTCTGATTGTGGCTTTTGGACTAATTTCAACACATCTGTTTTTTTAGCAACTATGGGAGAGGAAAGAAGAAAAAGATAGCCAGTGTAAGGTACTACAAAAGAGCACCCGACAAGCTTGTTGACAATGTAACAAATTAACTAAAATAGTTTACTAAGGCAGTTGATGAATTCAGTTCTATAATGTAGATTGCAGCCTATTCTATTTGTTTTGTATAAAACAAAATTTCCATTTTCTTCCTTCTCATTCATACAAAGAAATGGAACTGATATATAAGAACTGTATCTAGATGTGCCAGGATGTGATCCCTCTGTGTACCCCAGTCTTGAAGTCTTTCCTCTACCTCTGGTTAACCTAGTTTGCTCCTACTTTTATCCCTAAATTGTATGTGCCTGACACCCTCTACCTTCTGTTAGATAAGATCTGTATCACACTCATTTCCTGAAATTTGCTTTAATACAGTCACTGATAAAATGCCAGATTGCTACCACTTATTCTTGGGATTTCACCAGCAAACAATGACCTATCAATGAAAAATGTGAGAATGAACTCATAAGATATAGGGTTTCTGGAAAGACTTTAAGGATTGAGACGTATAATCACAAATTCCAGAAAGCCTTTCAACTCAAGTCCCAAAATAAACTACACTGGTATTCCAGGCTCAAGAGCTGAGATGTTGTTTATATCATTTATTTTCAATTATAAAACCAAAGTAACACAGCATGTACAGGGAACAAAAGTGTTTCAAGAAGGAGTAATGGAACATCCAAATTAAAATCTGCTTTGAATTAGAAGTTGGTGATGGAAGTTGATGATTTTACCATGCAAAGAATGATAACTAATAAATTCCTTCTTTGTCCCTGCTTTCCCTCCTGTGAAGCTTCTATCTGAGAAAGTATATCCTGAAAACAATGACACATGTTGCTAAGGAAGGAGACTTTAAAAATATTTAATAAAAATATTTTCCATGGGGACTTCCCTGGTGGTGCAGTGGTTAAGAATCCTCCTGCCAATGCAGGGGACACAGGTTCAATCCCTGGTCCAGGAAGATCCCACATGCCGCAGAGCAACTAAGCCCGTGCGCCACAACTACTGAGCCTGAACTCTAGAGCCCGCGAGCCACAACTACTGAAGCCCTTGCGCCTACAGCCCATGCTCCGCAACAAGACAAGCCACTGCAATGAGAAGCCTGAGCACTGCAACAAAGAGTAGCCCCCGCTCGCCGCAACTAGAGAAAGCCTGTGCGTAGCAACGCAGCCAAAAATACATAAATAAAATAAATTTATAAAAAAAAAGAAATATGGTCTTTATTAAAAAAATAATATTTTCCATGTATCAAGTAGTACGATGATACAAACAATTTCATCACAAGTGACCTAGGCAATTCATTAAAAATAAGATTAAATAAATCTTCAAGGGTAAGATTTTACATTCTAGCCAGTCCTTGAAAACTAAAGTCCCCTATTAAGACAGTGTGAATTATGAATGGCTGGACCCTCAACTGCTTGCTTCTCATGCCACCAAGAGGACACACAATGTGCCACATACAGACGTAGGTTCCTTCAAGTCCGGACGAGCTCAGGCCATGTCACCATTATAGAGGATTTCTCTATGAGCTGAAATTTGACAAGTTGTAAAGAAGGGAAGACTTTCCTGTCATAATAAAAATTAAAATGTTTAGTAAGAATATCCCACCTAGTTTCCACTCCTTTTTACTTTCTTGAGGATTTCTGACTTAAACAGCACTGAGTTTGAAAAAATTTTTTTCAAGTTGCATTTTGACATGGAGCTTGGCAAATGTTATGGTTAAAAACTTCAAGTGTAGCTGAATGTTAATAGTGATTGAGTGAACTGTCAACACCGTGTGAGACATCTCAGAAGTCCATTGTGGCCGTGTAATCCAAAACCCGTTCACAGTAAAACCAAGGACAGAATATAGGAAAGATACACAAAACAGACCTGTCTTCGCACAATATCTTAAACTGACATAACGGATAAAAAAGAACTGAATAGACACCCATCTTGGGTTCTTAATTATGTTTAAAACTCAATTATCAAAATACCCAGTAAAGAGGGATTTCGCAAAAAGCTTGCTGTGAGTGCATTCAATCTTTTCATTCTGTCATTCAACAGAGATTAAATGTCTATGAAGTGCTCGCTCCTGAACTTCCCACTCAGGATGGCAATGGAACTGGAGGTCTACAGAGGTCATGGCATTTCCTTTTAAAGAAAAAGAGGGCAGGGCTTCCCTGGTGGCGCAGTGGTTGAGAGTCCGCCTGCCGATGCAGGGGACACGGGGAGCCGCTGGGCCCGTGAGCCATGGCCGCTGAGCCTGCGCGTCCGGAGCCTGTTCTCCGCAACGGGAGAGGCCACAGCAGTGAGAGGCCCGCGTACTGCGCAAAAAAAAAAAAAAAGAAAGAAAAAGAGGGCAGACCATGCAGTCCTATCTAAAGGAAGGAGAGAAAAGGCCTTGCAAATTTTTCTAGGGCCCGTCTAACTCAGTTATATTAACCTGTACCATTTTCCTTTTTTACTGTGAGATGAATGTAGAATGTTTTGTTTCAGAAAGTCAAAGACGTGTGCTTCTCAGCATTTTCTTTAGTGATCATACCTCATATTTAACCTCATGGGAAACTAAACTCAAAACAATAAACAGCAATTTCGCAGAGAGGACTCAAGTATGAAACAACCATGACAAATTGGGAAAGGAATCAGTAAGAAAGAAGTTTAAGAAACCACAAAAGGATACTCGAAAAATAAAATTCAGAAACATGGGAAAAGATCAGTTATGGGCAAGTACGGCAGAACACCTCCCTGGATAAACTAAGCCTGGTTCTTTATAAAGAATACTGTATATGCAAAACAAAGATGATACTGAATATACACACCAACACGATACACTTGACATGCGTGCAACTGTGGCAGCATTCTTCTATATTAGTATTGATCACATAACCTGCACCCCAACCCCGCCCAAGTACAAACGCCCCTCGCCGTCTCCTGCCTCTTGTCTGTAGAGAAGTTGAAGTCTCCCAGGCCTCTGAGTCACAAAGGAGCAGGCTCAAGCAGCTAACGATCAGGACAATAGAGTTACAGACTCAGTGTCTGATGCATGTTCCTGAGTGCTTTTACAGATACCGTAACTGCCACCAGAGGCGAAAGGCTGACTGCATGATGACCAGACTGCAGCTGTGACAAACCACTCCATCTGGAGCAGTACGGAATCTACGGCTAGCACAGCGCCAAGAACTGACCTTAAGAGAATGGGATTAACACTACTGCTGAAAATAATCCGCATCTTTGTGGGCATCAAAATAATTGTAGCTTGTTCTGCCCCTGTATGGAAACGGACAACTACAACTGTGAGAAAAGAGATGCTACAGACCCATGTCAACATCTTCCACTCTAAGAATATGACACCCTACGTCAGCAGGAAGAAGTTACAGAAGACAGACCTTTGCCCATGATCCCACAGAAATGGAATGATGTTCTGACAAGTGGGGATTTGTAAGCAGCATTTGGCAGGAAAGAGCTCTCTGCAGGAGGCCTCTTTGCCTTGTCACTAACCTTAAACCAGCCCCCAGCGCCCCCCACTCCCCCCACCCCAGCTCTGCTCATCTCCAGCCCTAGTACACCTTTCAGATCTTTTGACCACGTGATACCTTGCCTAATCCTAGTCTGTTGGTTCTTTCCATAGATCAAAGGAGTAGAAATGAAGAATAAGTAACAGATAACCAGATCTCTTCCCCAGCTTCCCCTTCAGTAATCTGGCGAACAAACTGTGAACACGATAGCATCTAAGGAAAAATCAAGGGAATTCCCTGGCAGTCCAGTGGTTAGGACTTGGCGCTTTCACCGCCGTGGCCCAGGTTCAATCCCTGGTGGGGGAATAAGATTCCCACACGCTGCACAGCTGGGCAGGGGGGCGGGGAGGGATCATCACAAGACATCAGCAAGCCTGCACACAGTGGGATGTCGATGACTGTGACTCGCTACATGAAAGACTGACTGGGATTACTTCCCTTTTTCCCTTTAAAAACTTTCACAGCCAATCAGAATCTTTGGAGATGGTTTTGGGGGGACACTGAGTCCACCACCTCTGCAGATTGCAGGCATTCTATAATTAAAAGCAACTTTCCTTTCTACCAACATTTCTCTCTCTCTTAATTGATTTCTGAGTGGCCAGCAGCCAGACCTGATTTGGTAACAGGACCTTATGAAAGTAGTGTGCCTGATTTAGGTCGCAAACTTAAGAAACACATGGAAAATCTCACTGAGTCAAAGAACAGAAAATATAGATCACCAAATGAAAATGTTGAAAAAGGATTTGGAGCAACTGAGCTTGAAAGAAATAAGGGAGGTGACCAAACCTACTCTTACAGGGCAGCTTCTCCCAGACTCAGCCCAATCTTCACCCCCATCACTGCCCCTCTTGGAGATACGTGCATTTGGCACCTTTGCCATCCTTTGCTGTAAAACAAAGCCTTTGGCTTTTAACCTGAGATCTCTAAATTGGAAAGGTAAATTTTCAGCTTTTACTAAATGCTAGGTCATATGAGCTTGTGATCTATCATCAGTTTCTCATTCACAGAAAAAGAGATTTTTTGCTTGTTTGTTTAGTTGCCCTTTGAAATGAATTTAAGAAACTTTCGTGTTACCTTGGAATTACCTAAATCAAGTTAAGACACGAGTCGGGGTATTTATAGATTACCACCTGCAGAGCATTCACAGAATGAAAATTCTTTCCCTAATTTATTCACTTATTTTGGCTTATGAACTTTTGAATTTGACTGAGAAGTCTGTTCCTAAAAGGCTGAGGAACTCCCTCCCTCCCTCTAGACCTGCTGGCTTCTTTACTGTTCCTCAAACAGGCCTGGAGCACTCTGGCCTTGGGGCCTTTCTTTGTATGACTGTTCCTTCTGCTGGATCTTCACCACCTCCCCGCCCCCCCCCCCCGCCCCCTGCAAATCCGCACAAGTTTCCAATCCTTTGCTCAAGTCAGACCTTCTCAATGATGCTACCCTGACCACCGTATCTGAAGCTGCAGGCTCCTCACTCACTGCATCAACTGCTCTACTTTTAATTTCATAGCACATACCACCCCCAGTATACTAGTTATATTTATTAGTAGTATAATAAAGATATTAATTACGCTTATTATTTGCCATCTGCCTCCTCCCACTGGAATATAAACTCCTCAAAGGTAGGGATCTTTGTTTAGTTCACAATGCAGCCCGAGATGCTAAACGGTGCCTGGCACAGAGTAGGCACGCAAATACTTACTGAAATGAAGTAACTGAAATCTAAGATGTTGCTCATGATCAGAATTACAAGAAAGCAATTTATCGTGCAACAGAGAATGCATTTCTAATTAAAAGAAACACCCTGTGACTGCTTTTAATGCAACTAGGACCATAAAAGGCCATTTCTTTTTAAAATGGAACAAATGGGAAAAGACAAATTCCTGGGAAAATTGCGTGCACAGTAAATCAACATTCAGGCTATCACTTTTCAGATACACCAACAGTCACAACAGGGAGTGAAGGTAATCTGATTCCAGCAGGCAGAAGAAGGATTTCAGACTTAAAAGTTTTAAGACTATCCCTCTGACACTAAATGAAAAATTTTAGACGTAAATCATTTTATTTTTATAACTCAAGTTTCTGATATCTAAGATGTAAACTGATGTAGATTCTTAACGCAGGAACTCTTTCTGGCAAACAACTCAAAGACCTTAGTATTTAGGGCTAAGAAATCGGTTTCTTTTAATTTAATTAATTTAATATATTAAATCTATCCTAAGTGTTTTACAACTAGAGAGGAAGAAAGTCTTTTGTAGCAGCAAAAGGGATTTCAAAACACAAATTGGATCAAGTCATGGTTTAAAATCACTCAAAGGCTTCTCTGGGTTTAATAATACAAAACTCCTCATCCTGCCTGCAAGACCTGGCCCGGCCTCTCCAGTCCTCTTGGCAACATCCCTTCGAGCCCTCAGCCTCACCCACACAGAACACATCACACACCTTCCCGGCTCACACAGTCTTTGTTTAGAGCGCTATACTCTGCCAGTGAAACAGGAGGGAAAGGGGCAGGCACAACCTTTGAAAGAATAACATAGCCTGAGGACATGACATAAACTGATTAGAACCAAATGGTCCAAGATGGCAGACAAGTCGACTTCCACTAGACCTTGAGCCTCAGTATACACTCACTGTAACACATCAGCAAGCTAAATGACACACCCACAGGCGCCACGACAGTTCCAAGGATCCATAAGGATCAAAAAGTGGGCACTGGCCCCATTCCTGGAAATCCCCGCCCCTTCCCTAAATAGCTGGAATACTCCTCCCACTCATTAGCCTATGAAATCACCCACCCCTATAAAAACTGACAGCCCCACACCCTGGTGCCTTTCTCACCTTCTGAGATGGCCCACACTCTGTGTAGTGTGTTTCTCTCTAAATAAATCCACTACTTACCTATCACTTTCTCTCTCACTGAATTCTTTCTGCAATGAGACATCAAGAACCTGAACTTCAGTAAGTCCTGAAAGCAGGTGTGTGATCTCAGTTGGAAGACTGTGGGTTTTGGCTGGGTTCAGTCCCAATCAGGATTTAGGCTGGGTTCAAGTCTCGGCATGTGGGTTCAAGTTCCTATCTGAGTTTTACACAATTTAAAAGCTACATGCAGCGAATTCTCAGTCCCCTGAGTTCTTCCTCTGGCCTGGCACGATTATATTCTGTATATGCTGGTAGAGTTTAAAATGACTGGAACTGTACTAGCCACAGCAAATCCACTGCTTTGCAGTCACAAGTTGTTGAATTTTCATGTTAAAATACCTGTTAAATGCCAGGCATTGGGCTAAAAGTGATACTATTACCGCATCCAGTTCACCTCCAACAAACACCATGTAGTGTTTACAGTGAGCCAGGCACTTTTCTGCACTTTACAACGTTCACTCCTCTATGAAGCAGACACCATCACCATCACATGTCACAGATACCACAGATAACGGAGGCACAGAGACATTAAGTAACTCGCTAGCGGTCACACGGCTATTTATCACACAGTAGATATGGGATGCTGATGCCAGAGCCCACGTTGTAGAGACACAACTCAATACTGTCTCACCAAAGATGACTAACGTCATACCCTTAAGGGCCAAACCCCTGAAAAGTCTCCATCTTTTAGGGGCAACGGAACTGTAAACATATACTTACCAATATGGCAAAATTCAATGAAATAGTTGAGACTTATTTTCCTTTACCTCTTGGAAGCATCTGACACTTAATTCCATTCTCATCTCCCCTGGATACTGTGTTTTCCTGGCCTTCCTCCCAACCCTTCTTCCTCTGCCCATTCCCTGAATGTGGACTGTCTTCATGGCACCATCTGAGGCTCTCCAGTTTAACCACTTTACCTACTCCCTACTCTCCCTACCCCACTTACTCCGATGGTTTGGCCTCCAACGAGGCCAACTAAATGCTAATGACTCCCAAATTTGTATCTTCAGCTCAGATCTCTCCTGTGTTTCAGACCCATGAGATACCTACTCAGAAGTTTCATTACAGCCCTTCAAAACTCAAACATACTTTTAGACAGTCCTATTTCAAACTTAAAGATCAAAACACAGTTCAAAAACCTGCTCCTAATCATGTGTTGGAGGTCTCTGAATGGCAGAAATAATCTCTGGGAGATAGGATTACAGGTGATTATTTCCTCCTTTCTGTCTCAAGCACTAACACAAGTATTTATTGATTTTGAAAGAACTGTCATCTACTTTAGGAAAGTTCTTGCAAGTACCTTCCCTGGATCAATCTCAGTAATCCCTTAAGAACAAGAGAATGATGGACCAGTGGGAACGTAGGAAAGTGGCTAAGCTTGTAACTGTAAACTAGCTGATATTCCGTTCAGGGTATTTGGATTTCTTCCTAATAAAAAATTAACTGAAAAATATTCTCTTTGATCTGTAAATGAACTGAGGGATGAAAGCACTGTTTAGACCTGAAACAAGAACCTGAAAGCTCCAAAAAGAGGTTATTATCTGCCACAGAGGCCCACCAGATCTAGAAAGACTAGGCTGATAGAAGAAACAGCTTTAAAAGCATTGCTCTGCAGAGCAGGCAGCATCAGTCTTAAAAAGTGGCCAGTGAAAATAATTAAGAAAAAAAGATAGATGAGAGAAAAACAGGTTAGGGAGACCTAAAAACATACTTTAATAAAGAGCGAAGGAGGTCAATGCAAGACTGAGGAGTCACAGGGAGAGACAAGAGGGCTGGATGGCCTGGGCCCCGAGGTGGGGACAATGCATGGGGGCGGAGGGAGTGGGGGAAGGCACTTCTGTTTTCTGAGAAAACGAACAGGTTGCATGTAGGCACCCGGGAATAAGTTTAGGGTACAACGAAGTAGAAAGAACAAGCGATCCCATTTGGTTCTGTGAAGAAAAGCAGCTTTCAGGAGGAACTCTTGGAGCAAGTGTAAGCATCCTGGTTTCATGCTGACATCAATTCAAAAAACTGTATTCTTAAGAGTTTGCCCCTGCTTTTACACCACACGTTTTCTTATACGTAAATCCCCTTCGGGTTTTTTTTTTTTTCCTAACTTTTCTTCCTTCATTTACCTTAGTGTCTTAGTAAAATTAACTTTTTAAAATACTAAGTACTTGTGGATTCACCCAAAGAGCAGCAGAGCATGTTTCTAGAGCAGAAGAAAGAGAGAAGCAGTGCATTTCTAGTGACTGAGGCCAGTGGGCGAGTTGGGGTGATGGAACCGGAAGTGAGCAGAGGGCTGGACCCTCCAGGTCCCCGTGGACATGCCTTAGTGGGGTCTAGAGAGCTGTGGTGAAACGCTAAGTTCTTATCACATTCATTCTGGCAATAGATCTCAAACCTGCTCCAATGTGGAGAGCAGGAAACTGAAAACTATAATGGGCTCTCATTAAAGCTGTCATATCCATATGACAAGAATGGATATTATGAAAAATGATCAAAGGAAAAGAAAAGATCGGGAGAAAAATCACAGGAATCATAGAAGAAAATGTCCCCGGATTGAAGGACATGAATTTCCAGAATGAAAGGGTCCACGGAGCACTCGGAATAGTCAATGATGAATACCTGCACCAGGGCACATCATCGTGAAACTCCAGACCACCAGGGATAGAGAGAGTATCTTCAAACTTCCAGTGAGGGAGAGAAGAGAAACCAAACTAACAAAGCAAGGTTTCGTAGAAAAGGTGTGAACCACCACACCTCCAGGGCACTTACAGATACCGGGAAGTACAACGAGGCCTTCAAAACTCTGAGGGAAAATTATTTCTAACCTGGGACTCGATTACACTTCCAAACTATCAAACAAGTTTGTGGGCAAAATAAAGTCTTTCAGATACTTCTTAGGATGTAAGATGTGAGCCAAGAAATGGGACGGCATGGGGGCCAGCCCAGGAGGAGAGTAAAGGTCAGTTCCTGCATGATACTGACAGGAAGCAGCAAAGGGAGGAGGAAGGTGATGCAGGGCTCCAATAAAAAAATGGAAGTGATACATTTGAGCCCAGAGATAATGTTACTGCTATGAATGTGATTAATACATTAGTGCATTTGGAAAAAAATTAACATAGGTAAGTGAAATAACCAGGCAAAGGTGAGCCTACACACATGGAACGGCAACGCAGGATCACCTGGCTCAACCAACGGTGGACGACATTGGGCAGAGGTATAAATACAGGAGTGTCTGCTGGGTGGGCGGGAGGGAGGGAGACTGATTCCTGGGCCCTAACTCAGCATTCACGGAATCAAAATTTCTAGAGGAGTGATCTGTAGCTTTAAGCGTACCTCAGGTGATTCTTATCATCAAGCAAGTTGGGGAAATGCTGACTAGTACTTTGGGGTCAGTAAACTCAGAGTGGATTTGGTTTTCTGAGTCAGTTAACAGTGCAGCTCTCTTTATAACAGCTAGTGTAAGTCATTTTCATTAAACCAACAATATCATTAGAGCAAACACAGCATATTCCAATCACTAACAATTAATACACACACACACACACCCAATCCACATCTTTTTATATGGTCAATTAATCTATGACAAAGAAGGTAAGAATACACAATGGGGAAAAGACAGTCTTGTCAATAAATGTGTGGGGAAAACTGGACCGCTACCTGCAAAAGACTGAAAGTGGGCCACTTTCTTACGCCATATACAAAAATAAACTCAAAATGGATTAAAGAGTTAAATGTAAGACCTGAAACCAAAAGCTCCTAGGAGAAAACATAGGCAGTGCACTCTTTTGGTCTTAGCAATTTATTTTGGATCTGTCTCCTCAGGCAAGGGAAACAAAAGCAAAATAAACAAATGGAACTACAGTACATCAAACTAAAAACAGCCTTTGCACAGTGAAGGAAACTATCAACAAAACAAAAGGCAGCCTATGAATAGGAGAAGACATTTGCAAACAACATCAGGTAAGGGGTTAACACCCAAAATATACCAAGAATTCATACAACACAACGTCAAAAAAACCCAAACAACCTGATTAAAAAATGGGCAAAGGACCTGAATAGACATTCTTCCAAGAAGATATACAAATGGACAACAGGCACATGAACAGATGCTCAACATCACTAATCATCAGGGAAATGTAAATCAAAACCACAATGATATTCCATCTCACACCTGTCAGAACGGCTATCATCAAAAAGACAAGAAGTAGCAAGTGTCTTTATGGTGAGAATGAGAGAAAAGGGAACTCTCGTGCACTGTTGGTAGGATTGTAGACTGGTGCATCTATTATTACAGAATATTGTACAGAGGTTCCTCAAAAAATTAAAAACAGAATTGCCATATGATCCAGTGATTTCACTTCTGGGTATTTACCCAAAGAAAAAAACACGAATTCGAAAAGACACATGCACACCAGTGTTCACTGCAGCATTATTTACAATAGCCAAAATACGGAAGCAAACTAAGTGTCCACCGATAGATGAATGGATAAAGAAGATACACACACATACACACACACACACACACACACACAGGAATATTACTCAGCCATAACAAAAAAGAAATCATGCCACTTATGATAACATGGATGGATCTAGAGAGTATTATGCTAAGTAAATAAATCAGAGAAAGACAGATACCATATGATCTCACTTACATGTGCAATCTAAAAAAACAAAACAAAATGAAAACAGACTCACAGATACAGAGAACAGGTGGTTGCCAGAGGGGAAGGGGGCTGGAGGTGGGGGAGAAATAGGTGGAGGTGGGGGAGAAATAGGTGAAGGGTACGAAGAGTTATAAAATAAATAAGCCACAGGGATGTAACATACAGCATAAGGAATATGGTCAATAATATTCTAATAACTTTGTATGGGGACAGATGGGTAACTAGACTTAATGCAGTGATCATTTCATAAAGTATGCAAATAATCAAATCACCATGTTAGCACACCTGAAACTAACATACCACTGTATGCAAACTATATTTCAATTAAAAAAAGCCACATCTTTAACTTACTGATGAAATTTTCAAATGCTACAGAAAAGAGGTTTATTCAACTTAACCAACTATCTGTTGCAAAGACCTTCTTGAATTTCTCTAGGGATCCTCATATCCTCTTTTATCAACATGGTTGAATAATCCCTCAATTTTCCATTGTCCATGTTCTGGAAACAGTTTCTAGGTTCACCCTTCCAGTGTATATTCCTTTTCCCATAAGATACTTGGTCATCTTCATTTATATAAATGCTACAAAATACATAGCTCTTTAAGACGTTGAAAATGCTCCAATGTAACATTCTTGTTTTATAATCATAAAATGCTGACTAATAATGTGAGTACCTACTACACAGTAGGAACCAGATATACTTATCTTGCTGCTCATCACAACAATCTTATCAGGTAGGTATTATTGGTTCCACCGCACATATGAAGAAACTGAGGCTGAGAAGATTAAATGCTTGTGAATAACAAAGCATGATGCAAATCCCAGTCTGTTTTTGAAGCTCATGCTGTTTCTAAAATACTCATTTCCTGCAAGCACTGGAATTTCAGCGATCATCAGGTTGTTTACTCCACCCCCCTTTTTGGACGAGAAATTTAGGGTACAAAACTTTGAAGTGATTCCCCTAAATGGCAGAATGAAACCAAATTCCATAGCTCTTGACTCTTACTCTATTTTTATTCCACGAATCTATGCACTGATGCTATACTAGATGCTGGACAGGGCTAGTATTTATTGAGCATTAACTACGTATGGGGCTCTACAGAGCTTTAACCAGCATTAACTCACTCGATCCTCATGGTGGTCTTAGGGTAGACATTCTTCCCATTTTACAGGATAAAAAAAACTAAAGTGAGAGAGATTAAGTAACTTGCACAAGGTCACACAGCTAGCAAGTGGCAGAGCTGGATCTGAAACCCAGCCTACATGACTCTGAAGTGCAAGCTCTTAGCATCTCCAAGGTTTACAGTCCACATTATCTCTTCTGAATGCCCATATGGTTTTAGTCTAATTAAAAGTGTACACATGATGTGTGGACCCTTCTTTCAACCTGATGATTCAAACAAATGAAGTGTTAGAAAGTGAGACCAACAGGAAAATCTGTACACTGACTGGTTGCTTGGTGATACCAGGAATATATTTTTTAAGGTGTGATGATGGTATTGAGGTTACGCTGAAAACTAGTTCTTATCTTTGACAGATACATACTGAAGTGTTTACAGATGAAACGATTATTTCTGGGATTTGATTCAAAACCATTTGGGAGTTTGGGGTGTAGAACAAGACTGGCCCTGTGTTGGCTGGATGTATCAGAAGCTGGCTCATGGGTACATGGGGTTTATTAGAGTTTTCTCTATCATGTAAACGTTTGAAAATGTCCACAATTCAGAAAGAATGCACAAAAAAAAGAGAAAAAGATGAGAAAAACCATGTTATTTTAACAGTATTTGGGAAACAGAAATATGAATGATTTTCCCTCACTCTACTTTTTGTATTTTCACATTTTCTATATTACTTTTATAATGGAAAACATAAAATAAGCTACTTAAAGAAATTCCCCCCCCAGAAAAAAGAAATTCCCTATCTTCTAAAAATAGGCAGAGCAAGTCTGCCCATAATCTAATGAGGTCAAAGCATCATGACGAAAGCATTTCCCAGCCCTTTATCAGTTAACTACCATTCACACACTTTAAAAAAAGGCCACTTTTTAAGGACAAGTATGGTCTTTAAATATTAAACTAGCCAAGAGCATAAAGGTACATAAGGGCAAAACAGATTAGACACAGACTTAAGAAAAATAATTATGGTAACTAGACTTGTGGCGGTGATCACTTTGTAGCGTGTATAAATGTTGAATTATAATGCTGTACAACTGAAACTTAAATAATAATAATTTAAAAAAGAAATTAACCCCCCAAACTAGATATGGTCAGGTAAAAATGGGTTACATTTCAAGGGATAATTAATATATAACATGCTTTGGTTTAAAAAAAAAAAAAAGACTAACTAGTGATACAGTTCCTCTTGATAGTTAGGCAGAGTTTGGGACAAAGACTTTGAATGTGTAATGCTGACCTTCCTAATGGTCACATGGGCCACAGGACAGGGAGCCCCTCGCCAGTGTATGGCCAGGTGGGGATGGGACAGCCACAGATCACAGGCCAGCTGTCTTCTGTGGGTCACCGCCAGTTTTCCTCAGTGACACAACAATAATTTCCATGTGTGTCACAGTATGAAAAAAGTTTGGGAAGCAGTGTTAAAGCTAGACCTGCCCTGACATTGCTCAAAAGCTGAAAAAAAGTGAAACAAGGGGCAACAGTACGATGGAATCTCTTTGAAATGCTGGCATGGAAAAAAGAACGAACACACATGGTATAGGTCAATACCATTGTTTTCTAATTTTTTTTCTACCTGCACTCCTTTCCACAACCCACCTAGGAAATCTGAAGGTGTATTCCAGCAGCACTCAATGAAGTAACCTCCAAACATAAATGTTAGCTCAGTGGCATAAGGTTAAATTGTGGGGACAGGATTAAAATCCTGGTTCTCTGTGCCAATGCTAAATGTACTCAAGGTAAGTCTGAAATAAATTCCACTTGTTAAGAAAGAGAAGCACTTACGTGTCAGTGGAAAATCTTGATAGAAGCTTAGAGCTAGTAAGGATCTTCTTTTAAAAGACAAATAACTGAAGCCCAAATTACTCGCTCAAGTTCACAGCAGCTGAACTGGGACCAGTCCCCAGATCTCCCAGCTGCCGGCAACTGCTCTTTCCAGGGCACCTCCAGAGAACTGCTAATTGCTTCTTTGAATCTCTCTAAAACCATAAAACAATATCCAAGTACTTCCTGCTCCTCAGGGAAACTGAATCGCTGGTTAATCTGCAACTAGCAAATCGCTGTTCAAGGAACCAGAATTTAACCTCATGCCACTAATTAACCTTAAATTTGGGATATTTAGACACAAGTTCTTTTATTAGTCCCTGTTTGTATTTATGAAATAAAAAGAAGGCTTTGTTGTTCTTGCACAGGTTAGAAAATATCCTTAAAAACAAATTATCAAGTTCTTCTTTATATGGTTATGGGGGGGCACATATTATGATATATCAAGATCTAGGTAGATAAGCCACGTTCGTACTCTGTAAGAATGAAGACACCACTAATAGAATTTCCCTCCTTATACTGAGAAAACAGTCCAGATAAGAAGAGTCCCCAACCAAAAAGAGAGTATGAGATTAGTGCAGAAGTGGAAAAATGCGCTATCTAAAACAGGATTATCTGAATGAGGAAGAGAAAGGAGGTAATATATATCTTTACATAAATTCTTGTGTACTGAGAGCAACTCTATTTCAAATCAACAAGTGGCCAGACTCAAAGGATAAACATTAAGGAACCAAACTTCTGTACCCACATTGGCTAAAGCTGTACTGTGATACCAAGCAAACAAAAACTCTGAATTCTTCAAAGTTCTCTTACAAAGTTTCAACAAGAAAAACCTAAAAGTTCCTTCTCCAGAAAAAAAGAGACCAGTGTTTTTATGCCTAGGCACTATAGTGTGTGCCTTGGGTTAACCTGAAACCCAAGAACACAAGCTCTGTGTCACTGACAATGACATCTGAGTTGGTTCTTCATTTTGTTTCCTGCCACAGAAGGCCAATTCTGCAGGAACAGGGGTCACTTCTTGAATGCCATTAAGGACAGGTTAAGGCAGAAAAAGGCTCCCCAGCCCCCCCCCCAAAACCATAAAAGTCCTACACCTAAAACAGGCTTGTAATTAATGTAACGATACGAATTTAAGTGCTGATGTCCAAATTTCAGAGTCCCTGGAAAGGAGTCTTCACATACTTATGTAACACGTGATGTGCGACTGCTTAGTGAAATTAGAACCTGGGTCTGGGACATTATCAGTAAAAGGTAGTAATTCTCAACTTCTCTAGATCTGTGTCTTTCCTGGGAATTTGCAGGGGGAAAAAACAGTAGGAGAGAAGCTGTTTCTCAATCTCCCTTCGAATTCTTCACATTTATACCCCGACCACCTCTCTTATTACAGAAACATACACAGGTCTTCTTTCCCCCTCTTTACAAATACATGTACTCCTACCTCCAATCTTTAGGTCAAAAATGGACAGAAATTAGATAATTCAAACTGTTCAGACACACCTAACCCATGCCTCTGACGTGCTTCAGCCACAAGGGATATTTGTGAATTTACTCTGTACCAGATGCGGGGGATAAAAAAAATGAATGAGTCCTTAAGGCACTCACAGTTCAACAGCAGCTGTCAATAGTACATCTTGACCTGTACAACTCAAAACCAATTCACACTCAAAGGACAGTACAGTGTAGGGAAAAAGACCAGTGAACGGGGCTTCCCTGGTGGCGCAGTGGTTGAGAGTCTGCCTGCCAATGCAGGGGACACGGGTTCATGCCCCGGTCCGGGAAGATCCCACATGCCGTGGAGCGGCTGGGCCCGTGAGCCATGGCCGCTGAGCCCGCGCGTCCGGAGCCTGTGCCCCACAACGGGAGAGGCCACAGCAGTGAGAGGCCCGCGTACCGCAAAAAAAAAAAAAAAAAACCAGTGAACGAAGCACAGCCTTTCTACTGAGCACTCAGATTGCAGCTTCCTAGCTGATTTCCCAGTTATCAAAGCCCTCTCCTTTTCAATCTGTCCTGCATTCAAATGCCAGATTCATTTCCAGAATTCCACTTTCAAGGAGTCTCTCTCCTGCTCTAGCATCTTCAAAGACTCCTCCCTACTTACCACATCTAGTTCAAACCCTTCGTCCAGTTAAAGTCTTCTGTAGGCTAGCTCCACTTACCTGTTCAACTTTATCTCATGCTCTACAGGGCTCCCTTCTGCCAATCCCTTTTAGAGGGGTAGGACGCAAACTTAATTCCACCACCTCCTCTAACTCCTCAGGCAGCCTCCATCCTAAGCAGTCTTAAAAACCGTTTCCTCTGTCGTCAGCACAGATCCGTTAATTTCTTGAGATCTCGTCAGGGCTCGGCATCAGCTTTCTTCTTCATAAATGGCAGGTCTGTTCCCAGGTTCTTTTTTTTTTTTTGCGGCACGTGGGCCTCTCACTGTTGTGGCCTCGCCCGTTGCGGAGCACAGGCTCCGGACGCACAGGCTCAGCGGCCATGGCTCACGGGCCCAGCCGGTCCGTGTCATGTGGGATCTTCCTGGACCAGGGCATGAACCCGTGTCCCCTGCATCAGCAGGCGGACTCCCAACCACTGCGCCACCAGGGAAGCCCCCCAGGTTCTTTTAACATTACTATCCCAACCAGATGTTCCTCTTCCTTGCCACCCCTTAGTGAAGTCCCAGGGTCTTGACTTAGTGAAGTCCCTGGCAGTTTGGGCATGGGAGTCCCAACGCTGCACCTTGTAAGAGAAGGAGAGGGTCTGGAGCAAGTTACAAACCAGGGATGGAGAAAACGAAGGAAGTGGAAAAGGGAAGGGAAGATTCCTGCTCTGTACTTTGTCTTTTCTTTGGAAGCGGTGGGGGGAGGGACGGGGGAGACGCCACGAAATGAATTCTTGAAGAAGGCAGAAGAAACTCAAGGTGCTCCCTAGGAAGAAAATATGGACCCGTGGATAACGGAAGGGCTCCCCATCACCCCTGGGAGAGAAGGACTAGTTACAACGTGAAACAAAGAGGTTGGGAATCAGGAGATGAGGGGTGGAGAGGCTTCAGAGATCCCGCGTCTCCGAAGGTCGAGCGGTAAGGAAAAAAAAAAGGACGCGAGGCGTCCCTCGAGGGATTGACCGAGCACCCGGGACGTGGCTGCCAAAACGGACGAGGTGGGCGCCTCAGACGGCTCTGGGGCGAATGTTCATGGGGCACGCTTCTCCCGGGGGCGGGGAGGCGGTTTTGAGTGGGGTCGTCTCTTAAAGGGAGAAACGGTTTCCCAAGATAGGGACCTCCGAGAACGGAAGCGCTGGGGACGCGGAAACGTTAAAGCGTTGAGGCACCGGCATTTCCCAGCCCCAACCCGGCTTCTCCACACACTCACCGCGTCTCCTCCGAACACAACCGCTCCAGTTGCAGCTACCGGCCAACGCAGCCGCACTTAGCGCGCCTCGCCCCCACGTGACTCGCCCGGGACCCCGCCCCGCCCGCCCCACGTGACCCTCAGGGCCCACCTACTCACTCCTCGCTCTAGTCCGTCTTCTGCGCGTGGGCTTAGCTCGGCAAGATGGCGGCTCCTAGCTGTAGTGCGCTTGGCGTCTGGGTCCGGGGTTCCTGGCAGCGTCTGGGGGATCTCTTCACTTTCGTCTCAAAGCCACTTTGTTCCACTGCTGCTGCCTCTCGGCCCCTGGATGCCCAGCGATTAGCGGAGAGGCTTCGAGCCCAGAAACAGGAACAAAAGACGAAGAAGCCGGTGAGCCCAGAAAGACCACAACTCCCAAGAGGCAGTGCGCTCACTGGTTTCCCAGGCCGGGAGGGAGGTGGGAGGGTCCTCTGACACATGTCAAGTAATCAATGTCGAGGACTAGTGGTGGGAGAATGGGGAGAAAGCGGAGGGGAGAGGTCAGAAGGGTGCGGTATCTTCCTGTGGGGTGGGTCTCTGGCTCCTGCCGACCCCGGCCCTAAGCGCTACGTGGGTGCAGGCGAGACACACCCACCCCTGCGCTCAAATTACTCGGGGACGGGGCGAGTCTAATGCAAAAATACAGGCATTCCCTTCCCAAATTCTCACCCAGACTTACTGAAAGTCCTCCCCACCAGGCATTTACCGTCGCTCCTTCTCTCCCCGCAGGTGCCCACAAACCCTGTTCAAAGGAGAGTGCAAGAACTACTGCGGTTCACAGAGCAGCTGCAGCGCGTCCACCCCAACGTGCTTGCTAAGGCGCTGAGCCGAGGACTTATCCACCAGGACAAGGACCTTGTGGTCATCAATAAGCCCTACGGTCTCCCTGTGCATGGTAAGCAGCATGTGGGGAAGGGAGGCGGGCCGCTGCTGCTTTGTGCTACACGTAGGGGCAACTCTAACATTACTCGGGGGGCTCTCTCAAGCGTTGCTTTCAAAGTAATTAAACTTTTGTGGGGTACTGTCCTCTATGAGGAACCAGTAAGGACGCAGAGATAAATAAGACAGTCCCCACCTTCCAAACATCTGGCAGCCAGCAGTGATTTATGGAATTTGCTGTGTGCAGACCTCCACCGAGGATTGCTATAGAGAAGGACAAAGGCTGTGTGGTTCCTGTCTTCAGATTATTTTCCATCAGAACTGGGAAAGAGGACATAACGTGTGTTGGTGTATACCTAACAAAACCCCAGGGTGCCTACAACTTAATGGAAACCCTAATGTTTTTGAATAAATGTTAAATGTAGTCAGAGACAGCTAGGGTGAGTCAGGAAAGACTGATAGAAAAAAATGCATTTGTGGAAAGGGTTTTGCTGGGGGAATAGGCATATTTTAGCTAGAAGAATGAATGTTTTGGGGGGAGGTATGGAGAAGGTTGTACATGAAAACAACGAATTAAATCAGACATTGCCGAGTGCTTTGTATGGTTTTTTTCCCTCTCTTGATGCTTCCAGTAGCTTGCCTTTCCGTTCCCCAAGAGATAACTATTATCAAGATATTTACATTTTATAGATGAGAAAACTGAAAGTTGGAAAGAGTACGTAATCTGTCCAAGGTCAATGGCTAGTTGTGAGGGTCCATAGAATGGAACCCAGGAATGTCTCACCCCAAAGCCCAGCCTCTTAGCTCTTCTGTAATGCCTCAGGAAGGCCTCATGGTCTTGCATTTCTCACTAGGGTTTACTTGGCAAATTCTCAAGCCTTTGTTTATATAGTGAAATATCAGATCTCATCATTTTGGTTGCTAATTTTAGTATGAGTACATAAGTAGATTAACTATATATATATACACACACACGTAGATTAACTATATATATATACACACACACATAGGTCTGAGGAGAAAGCCACATGCTCTAGGATGGTGCTTTTTAAACTTTAATATGCATATGAGTCACTTGGGCCTTTTGTTAAAATGCAGATTTTGATTAATTAGTCTGGCTTGGAGGCCTGAGATTCCTTTCTAGCGAGCTCCCTGGGCAGACTGATATGTTTCTAGTCCCTGGACCACAATTCAGTAATAAGGCTCTAGAAAGCATTTACTGTTAATCCAGTAAGGACTGTTGTCCCAGGTAGAGGTCTTTGGTGAGATCTTTTCCTGGCCGCTCAAACCTCTGGCTTTTTCCTTCGTAGGTGGCCCTGGGGTCCGGCTTTGCATCAGTGATGTACTGCCTGTCCTGGCGAAGATGCTTCACGGCCACAAGGCAGAGCCCTTGCATCTGTGCCATCGGCTGGACAAGGAAACTACAGGCGTAATGGTGTTGGCTTGGGAAAAAGACGTGGCGCATCAAGTCCAAGAGTTGTTTAGAACCCGTCAGGTGACAAAGAAGTACTGGTATGAAGCCCATCGATAGCGGTCGAGGTGGTGTAGGCACCCTTCCATCTATTCATCTGTTCACAGAGCAGGAACTCCTAGTAATAGAAGGCACTATACTCAGACGTGTGGGCATATAAAAATTATAGGAAACAGGTTTAATGCTTAGAATATTAGAGTCTGGTGGCATAGTGGTTCCTAATTATGGCTGTACATAAAAATTATTAAAAATTAATTATATGAGTATACATGATTTCATTCCTTTGGTAAAATGTCAGACAACAGCAGTAGTGTTAGGTCATTAGAAAGGGTCAACTCATAGTTACAACTCAGTGTAGGTATGATAAAATGTATCAGATAGCAGCCTAAACTGCTACCAATCTGCAGTGGGGTGTCCAGGGTGTGCAATGTTATATCTGGGCCTGTGACTCCTGGGCCAGTGATTCTGTGTTAGGCCACCAGGTACCCAGGAGAGCTGATTGACTGACTGGAAGAGGCATGGACGTAAGGACAGATTAAAGAGTCTTCTGCCTGTCTGTGGTGTGATGGAGGGAAACCTCCAACAAGAGGGACTTACTGAGCTATGGTTGGGATTCCTGTGACTTTTCTGAGCACAGCTCCTCTGTTTTATTGACCTGGCAAATAGGCAGGAGCGGTCCTGTGAAATTTTCACTCAATTCATTCATTTATTCATTTATTCCATATGTAGTTCGAACTTACCATCTTTTATTATTTAAAAAAGAAAAACAGGATACAAAACTGTATTACCCTAGTTTTACTTTAAGCTGTACATACTCATTTTTAAAGGCTGGATGAGTGACCGTGTTATTAATACAATTTTTTTCTTGTTTTTCTGTTTTTTCCCCAAATATTCTACAATCAGCACATATTAGTTTAGTTGTAAAAAAGATAGGTGTATAAGGATAGTGTCAAACTCTCAGGCTAAGCACTATACCAAGAGATCATTTGGGACCCTCTGATCTTAAGAACTGACTGCAGTAGTGCAGGAGGTCCAGAGTTAAAACCTCTAAGTAGCTGATGCAAGGAGAGCCTCACTCACCTTTGTGGCTTAAGCAAGGGTCTGTGTGTGTCCCCTCAGGGCCATCACGATGCGCGTCCCGGTGCCCTCAGCGGGAGTCGTGGACATTCCCATCATTGAGAAGGAGGTGCAGGGCCAGGAACGACACCACAAGGTGGGTGAGCGCCTCCAGAGGGATGGGTTTGCTGCTCTTTCTTCGAAATTGTGTCCTGATTTCTTTGGCTCCAGATGACGCTGTCCCCGAGCTACTGCATGGACAATGGGAAGATGGTGAGGGTACGGACCAGCAGGAACGCACACCTGGCTGTGACTCAGTACCGGGTGCTGAGCAGCACCCTCTCCTCCGCCCTCTTGGAGCTCCAGCCTGT
Source organism: Tursiops truncatus (assembly GCF_011762595.2). NCBI lineage: Eukaryota > Metazoa > Chordata > Mammalia > Artiodactyla > Delphinidae > Tursiops > Tursiops truncatus. The sequence continues at coordinate 7,848,977 of NC_047041.1, forward strand.
TACCGGTGAGGGTGCCAGTGTTCTGCAGTGGGTGGAGAAGCCCCACTGCCCCTCAGCTTCACCCAGGGCCTTGTGCCAGGCTCCGCCCCTCCCCTGAGCAGCTGGTATTATGGGGGCTCTGGGATTGCACCAGAGTGTGCTTCCAGTGCTGATCTGAGGCTGGGAGCTTCCATAGGGATGATTGTTAAAAACAGTAGGTAGGGGCTTCCCTGGTGGCGCAGTGGTTGAGAGTCCGCCTGCCGATACAGGGGACGTGGGTTCGTGCCCTGGTCCGGGAAGATCCCGTGTGGCGCGGAGCGGCTGGGCCCGTGAGCCATGGCCGCTGAGCCTGCACATCCGGAGCCTGTGCTCTGCAACGGGAGAGGCCACAGCAGTGAGAGGCCCGAGTACCACAAAAACAAACAAACAAACAAAAAAAACAGTAGGTAGCAGAAGGATACAAATAGTTTGCTTTAGGCAGACTCCTACTCTTAATCAGTTTCCTGGGTGGGTGAGAAATACTCAGTTAAAATGATAGAATAAATCAATTCTTCCCTTCAAAAAATAATAAATAAATAAATGATTTGCTTACGTTTATTTAAAAATTTGCAAATTGATTCCTCAAAAAATGAAGCATAGGATTACCCTATGATTCAGCAATTCTGCTTCCTGTATATATGCAGAAGAATTGAAAACAGGGATTCAAAGAGATATTTGTACACTGGTGTTTATAGCAGCACTATTCACAGTAGCCCAAAGGAACAACCTACATGTCCATCAACAGATAAGTGGAAAAACAGAATGTGGTACATCATGCAGTGGAATGTAATTCAACCTTAGAAAGGAAGGAAATTCTGACACATACTGCAGCATGGATAAACGTTACGACATTATGCTAAATGAAACACAAAAGGACACATACTGTATGATTCCATTTATATGAGATACCTAGAGTAGGCAAATTCATAGAGACAGATAGTAGAGTAATGGTTACCAGGGGCTGGAGAGAGCAGGGGGCGGGGAGTTATTGTTAACTGGGTACAGAGTTTCAGTTGGGGGCAATGGAAAAGTTCTGGAGAGGGACTGTAGTAGTGATTGCACAACAGTGTGAATGTACTCAGTGCCACCGAACTGTACTCTTAAAAACAATTAAAATGGGACTTCCCTGGTGGTGCATTGGTTAAGAATCTGCCTGCCAATGCAGGGGACACAGGTTCAATCCCTGGTCCGGGAAGATCCCACATGCCGCAGAGCAACTAAGCCCATGCGCCACAACTACTGAGCCTGTGCTCTAGAGCCTGCGAGCCACAACTCCTGAACCTGCGAGCCACAGCTACTGAAGCCCACACGCCTAGAGCCCGTGCTCCGTAATGAGAGAAGCCTCCGCAATGAGAAGCCCGTGCACCGCAACGAAGAGTGGCCCCTGCTCGCCGCAACTAGAGAAAGAAGACCCAACGAAGCAACGAAGACCCAATGTAGCCAAAAATAAATAAATAAATTTATATTAAAAGAAAGGATTAAAATGGTAAATTTTATGTATATTTTGCCACAGTAAAAAAAATAAATGTACAAAGCAATACTATTTAGTGTTATACAACACAATTATTAAAAAAAAAAGCATGGCAATGATAGACACCAAGTTGATAGCAGTGGTTATCTGTGGTGGAAAGGGAACTGTGGTGGCGAGGGGTACTTAGAGGCTTAACAGCATTTGTAATGTTTATTTCCTAATAGCCTATTGTTTGTTATATTATTCTTTATACCTTATTGTAGTTGGGGCTTTGCCCGTTTTACTGTCCTTTGGTTTAATATGGTTAGAAGCAGATGCCACCAGTGGTATTGTTTCAATAGCTACTCCTAAGTTTCCTCCCTCTCTTTGTTTAAAGGAATAAAACATCAGCTTCGAGTTCACCTGTCTTTTGGATTGGATTGCCCGATCCTTGGTGACCACAAGTACTCAGACTGGAACAGGCTGGCCCCCCAGGTAATATACGTTTGACCCAATACGCAGCGGAATAAGGGGGAGAACTTATGCTTTCCCCTTGTTAAGTCCCTGAAGTGAGTCACGGCAAAGATGTGTTGATTGTCTTCCGACACAGTACCATGCTAGTTATCTAGCTTCTGGAGAAATTGAGAAGCAGTTAGGAGACTTTCTGAAGGCTCAAAGCAGGCTTTCACGCTACAGCGAAAGAGCCTTGGTGGGAACTTTGTTTTTTGCTGTTACAGCCCATTCTCTTGGAAAGCCAGAGAATTGGCCAAGGAGAGCTTCCCTGGTGTGGTGGGTTTTCTCGTACATGGGCTCTGAACCCTTCCTAGAAATGGCCCCGAAGCAGGCTGTCCATCACTGTGTCTTCCGGGAGTTAGTGAGGGGGCCCCGTGAGTGGAGGTCTTCTGCCCCCGCACACTGGAGCTGTTGGCCTTGCGCTCACGAGCTCTTTCCTCTGCACAGAAGCTGTCCGCCTGCATCCTGAAGAAGCTGGGGCTGCGGCAGTCCAAGGCCCGTCACATCCCCCTTCACCTGCATGCCTGCCAGCTGACTCTGCCTGCCCTGCAGGCCGGGAAGGAGGAACTCAACTTGGTCTGCAAGCCTCCTCGATATTTTGTCCATACCCTGCGCCGTCTGGGCTTAAAGATGCCGAGTCGGGATCAAAATGGGGACAAGGAAGCCACACACTCAGGAGCACAGTGAAGACAGTTGGGCAGTTTGCCCTGAATTCTTCTCTCTGTTTAAGGGACTCTGCTAACTTCTCACTTGGGACAGACTCCAGAAGAGCCAGGTGTGATGAGTTGAAGAAACAGCTGCTTCAGGGCTCTCACTGGGGACTAGTGTCTGTCTGTCGACACTCTGGCCACATGCTGGAAAAGCCAGCAGGCAGTCTCCCTGCTTCAGAGTGGAAGAGAGCTCAGGACCAGGAGAACTAAAGCACAGAATCTGTGATCAGGAACTGTTTTTACCCAACAATAAAGCTCTTGGTCTGTCAGGAAAGTTCCTGTGGTTGGAGAGAACATAATGGTGGTTTAGCTCATAGAGATTCAGAAGCAGCTTCTGCTGTCCTCGTGGAGCTGCAGGATCTATCAGCAAAGCCTTCCTGCTTTATTTGTTCAGTCTCAGATTTTGTAGCCAGCGATCATAGACTACAAGGATTCCCTTCAGCCTCCGCTCGGGCCCCTTACTGTGCTAGTGACTGTGGAGCCTGCGAAGGGGTGTTCAGTGAGCAAGCAAAGCAGGTGTAAATGGCAGGCAGGGAGCAAGCAGGGTGTAAGGCCATGGTGGGGAGCACCCACCTGTCTAAAGAGGGCAGTTGTTAGCTCCAGCTGAGGGTTGCTCTGTGGGAACAGATTTTCTAACTTTTTAAATTATTTATTTATTTATTTGGCTCTACCAGGTCTTAGTTGCGGCACGCGGGATCTTTGTTATGGCATGCAGGATCTTTAGCTGTGGCATGTGAACTCTTAGTTGTGGTATGTGGGATCTAGTTCCCTGACCAGGGATCAAATCCGGGCCCACTGCATTGGGAGTGCAGAGTCTTAACCACTGGACCACCAGGGAAGTCCTAACTTTTTTCAGAGAGTCAGGAACCCCAGATATTTATGTGAAATCTCCCAGTATATTGCTAACTAAATCAGAATTTTTAAAAAGACACTTGGATAGCCAAGCAGGACATATTTGTAGGTTGGATTTGGTCTGCAGGCTGCCTGTTTGCAATCTAAAGAATGGTGTAGGGCTTCCCTGGTGGCACAGTGGTTGAGAGTCCGCCAGCCAATGCAGGGGATACGGGTCTGTGCCCCAGTCCGGGAAGATCCCACATGCCACGGAGCGGCTGGGCCCGTGAGCCATGGCCGCTGAGCCTGCGCGTCCGGAGCCTGTGCTCCGCAACGGGAGAGGCCACAACAGTGAGAGGCCCGCGTACCGCAAAAAAAAAAAAAGAATGGTGTAGAAGTTTGGGGAAAGGGATCATCTTGACAGTTCTGGATCAGTAGTTGGCATTTTAGCTCCATGTAGCATCTGTCCTTTCTAGACTAGGGGATGGCTTTGATTAATCTGTAAATATGTGGTTGTGAGGGGTCTGCTGGTGTTTTGAATCTCCTTTGTTTTGGAAGCAAGCCTATCCTTGGGTCTCAGGAGGGAGATGCTGAGCTGAGCACCCCGTGGGAGGAAGTTATCCCGGCCACCCAGCTAACTCCCATCTTATTTCTTGCAACAGTACCATCTTGCAAACAAATACACCTCATGTTACTTTGGCTGAGCTGAGAAAACCCGGAGTGACAGCACAGTTGGGGAGAAGCCCCAGGAACAGTCGTTAGGTGTTCTCTCTGTGTTGATAATACAGCTTTCTAAAAACCCACTTTCCTGTTTCCCTGATGCCTTTTACCATGCATGATGGATTGAACTTTAAAAGCACAGATGAAATAACTGTCCAGTAAGTCCCCTACATACGAACGAATTCCGTTCTGAGAGCATGTTTGTAAGTCCAATTTGTTCGTAAGTCCAACAAAGTTAGCCTAGGTACCCAACTGACACAGTTGGCTATATAGTACTGTACTGTAATAGGTTTAAAACACTTTTCACACAAATAATACATAACAAACAAAAAATAAACATTTTAAATCTTACAGTACAGTACCTTGAAAAGTACAGTAGTACAGTACAACAGCTGGCATCCAGGGGCTGGCATCGAGTGAAGAGGCAAGAAGAGTTACTGACTGGAGGAGGGAGAGGAGGTGGGAGATGGTAGAGCTGAAGGATCGTCAGCAACAGGAGACGGAGGGCAAGCTGCAGTACCAGCTACATCACTACTGCTTTTACTCTTGCTTCCAGACATCTTGAGCTTGAAATAAAGACACTGTACTACTGTACTTTATACAGTACTATACAGTAAAGTACACAGAAGCACAACCACTTACAGAGGATGCAGGCATGTGACAGTGTACGCCAGACATGTGAACTAACTTACGTGATTGGACATGCAGACGCACGTTCGCATCTTTGTAAGTTCGCAACTTGAAGGTTTGTATGTAGGGGACTTACTGTATTTGTTTCTGTAAGGCCTAAAACTGTTGGCTGTTGTTTCTATTTCTAGTAAACCATGCTCCTCGAGATAAAGGTACAAGAATGTGACACTTAGAAAATACTGATAATTGACTTTGAATTGGGGAGGCAATTGAAGAAGACCCCTGGTTTTGTGAGTGTTTGGAGAAACCCCAGGAACCTGGGAACCGCCCCCAAAGGGACCAGGCAGTCCAGATGTAGGGCAGCCTGGGCTGCAGGTGTCGGCTGGAAGAGGTGAGACAGCACCAGCCTGCAGCAGTCTGCTCGCGACATTCCCGACTGCTGGGCGGCTAGGGCAGGGCGCGGAGTGACAGTGCTCTCCCCTTACCTGTCTGTGTTTTCTTAGTCTTGCTGGGTATAGCAGTTATCCAGGATAATCTAAGAGAACTTTTATCCCAGGTTGGCGTGGCCTGGGAAAGTGGGCTACATCCAAGGGAGGCTGGAACATGCCTAAAATGAAACATTGGTTAGAGCCAGTGAAAAGATTGGATTTGGTATTAAATCATATAATTAATAAGAAAGTAGTTTTTCATTCTTTTTATTAAAGTTCTACATGCACATGATTTTTTTAAAAATCAAGAACTAAAAGGCTTATAATGAAAAACTGTCCCTTGCCCATCTGGGCTTTTATTTTTAGCTTCCCCACAAATGCCCACTGTGAGCCTCTGGGAAGAGCCAGCTGCTTTGCTTAGGGGGCTGTAGGGCAGACTCACCCCAGCACTCCCTGCTGCAGGGAGCCGCTACCCGCCTGCTGCTCGCCAGCTAGGTTTTTTCCAGGCTGGGCACCCCCCAGCCTGAGCCGGCAAGGTACTCTCCTCAATCATCACACTGTACCTTGTCTTACATTTAGAACCCATCTCTCCTGCTCTGCCTCCTTGCTCGCTTTGATTCCGTGAACTCCTCTCGCATGTCCTCACTTGATTTCCTTCCAGGCTCCTTGAAGGCTCCAGCCTCAGGGCTCTGTCTGCATCCAGTTTCTCACCCAGGTGACCTGGCAGCAGAGCTGGAGTGGCTTTGGAAACCTCTGCCTGTATGCTGCTGCCTCTAATCTCTCTCTGACCTTGGTCTCTCCTGTGAGCTCCTGATCTCTATATCCATTTGCCCGTGGGCATCACCCCTTGAGATTCTGTACCGGCCCCCCAGATCGTGCTCACACCGCTCGTCTTCTCTCTCCAGACCTGGTCGTCCTCTCCTGCTCTTGCTTTAGTTAAATGGTATCACCACTGTCCTGGGAATCACCCTCAACTCCTCTCTCACACCTGCCCCCAAATCCAGTTAGTCACCAAGTCTACTCTCCTTCCCTCTAAACCCCTTCTCTGAATATGCACTTACATCCTACTTCCCCGGGCACCAGCGTCAACTTCCCCAGCCTTCAACCACGAGGGGATAGAGGGGGAAGGTGGAGTGGCAGAGCCGGTAAGAAGTAGGGTCACAGGCAACCTGCTCGTTCCCACAGAAACCAAGCTCAGGGTGTGCTGGGACCATCCTGGGTCCCTGGGCTTTGGACAGTGGAGGGCTGGCGTAACTACGACAGAACACCACAAAACACACCCCCATGTTTTCTCAATCGGCTGCCCTTGGCTCTCTGGGCCACTTTTAGCTAGAGCTCCCAGTAGGATATACAGACACGGCCTTCTGTCTGTGCTTGTGCGGAGCATGCCCTGTGGGTGCAGACACCTCTTCCCCCAGTGGGACGGACAGCGCAGTGTACTTCCCACACCACCTGCCCAGAGTGAGGCCAGACTCCACAGGTTAAGGGCACAGTGCTGCACAGGACTTCTGTCCAGACACCACCTGCAAGCTCGGGGGTTCCCAGGCCACCGCACTTCCGACTCATCAAGGGGAGGAATGAGCTTTCCACGGCCCTCTTAGGGTCCCTGGCTGGGTCTAAAAATTGAACTGACAGATTAACAGGAGAAAAGCATACACATTTATTTGCTACAAGTTTTACGTGGCATGAGAGTTTTCATAAAGAAATGAAGACCCAGAGAAACGGACCCAGAAAAATACCTGTGTATTTTCACGCCAGCTTCGATGAAGAGTGGCCCGTCAGGGAGGAATGCGATGGGTTGGGGGAGGAGGAAGTAATTGTAGCAACTGGGGCAGCTTCACAAGGCCTGTTAGTTAGGATTCTTCTTGGCGACTCAGTCTTTGGAGATACGGACACTCCTTTTCTCCAGGTATGGGGAGGGCACCTCTCACATGACGGTTTATGACCTGTTTCAGGGAAGAAGGGCAAGGAGAGGAGGAGGTCAAATCGAGTTTCCTGCTTCTGCTGTTTTCTCAAACTTCTTCAACGTAAAATATTCAAGGTGCCAGATTTTGGGGTAGCATGTCCTCAACCCCATCACCAAATAGCTAAAAATTCAGGGGTTCCTGCTGCCTCCTCAGGCTCGATAATCCTCTAGCATGACTCCCAGAACTCAGGAAAGTGCTATACTTACTATTACAGGCTTATTACAGCAGTAAAAGAATACAAATCAGGACCAGCCAAAAGAAGAGACTCATGGAGCAAAGTCTGGGAGGGTTTGAAATAGGAAGCTACCATGGCCTCTCCCGGGGGAGTCAGGACGCATCGCCCTCCTGGCACACGGATGTGTATTGCCAACCATAAAGGTCATGTAGCTTCAGTGCCTGGAGTTTTTACTGGGGTGTCGTCATGTAGGCTTGATTGATTACATCACTGGCCGCTAGTAATTGAACTCAATCCAACTCCCCTTTCCATCCCGAAGCCCGAACCCTCTAATCACAAGGTTGGTCTATTGACATGGCCTCCACCCTGACACTCTCCACGGGTTACACAAATTGTCAGGGACCCACCGTGAGTAACGAAGACATTCCTATCATTCCAAGGATTTAGAGGCTTCCTTCCAGGAGCCGGGGACAAAAGCCAGGGACAAAAGCCAGGCAAATTCCTTACTATACAACTTCGTTTCCCCTCTGTACCCCCAGTTCCCTGAGTCATCTCTCCATGTCCTATATAGGGACCCCTTCGCCTGTCTCCTTGGTGGCTGTCTGTACAGATGCCTCCATCAGCTGGGGCCTTAGGCTCCTCTTGGACCAGCAGTCTTGAGATATTTCTGTTCACTTCCTCTCTCGAACACCACGTGGTACACTCTTACGTGCTACGATCCACAGCGTAGATTAAATCCCTGGGGTTTTAATCAGGGGTGATCACACAGTAGGGTGAATCTTCTTTTGGGGGAATTTTCTATGCTGTGTGTTCACAGTTACAGTAAACATGTCCTAAATACACAGGTACCCCATGCCTTCCAGCCCACGTCAGTCTATACACGTGTGTACTCCCCACACACCACAAGTCCACACTTCATATCACTTTTCATATCACCACTTTTCATATCACCTCCCTTTAACACTCCCCCCAGCTCACCTCATTGCCCCTCTTCACACCTGTGGGGCTCTTGACCCGCCGCTGCTCGCACTGTGGACTCCTCAGTGGGTGTGTGCAGACTGTCTTGTGGGAGCCAGACTAGGAGCGGGGAGACTGGTGAAGAGGCCCACGCCATGGCCCAGCTGACAAGTGACGGTGGCTGCACGAGAGTGGGGCCCTGGGCGCGCAGTAAACAGGCTCAAGATACAGCTGGGAAGGAGCATGGGTAGAGCTGATTAGGGGTTGACATGGGTGGGGTAGGGGGAGCGTCTAGGGTGCCTCCCAGGGAGCCTGTCTGAGTGGTGGGGTAGATGAGGTGGGTTGACAATAAAAGGGGGAGGAAGAGGTTTGGGGTGGCCGTCCCAGTCCTATGTCAGTGCTGTTACACATCCACACATCCAAGAGGGAGGAGCGGAGGGTGGCAGTCACCCCGTGTCCCCAGAGCACCGCAAGGTGTGCCCATCTTCATCGTTCCACACTTACTACAGCGCATCCTAACCATTACCTGTAATCACATCTGCCTTCTCCCAGCCTGTGAGCTTCCCGGGGGCAGGCACCAGGGCTTTCATCTTTGTGTCTGGCCCCCAAGCCCTATATCTGTAAACACTTGTAAAGTGGCTACTGAACAGAGAGGCAGCCCTAGGTCTGTGGTAGCTCTCAGGCTCTGGAGCCAGATGGGCTCTGGGTTCAAACGGCTCTGATATTTATTTGGTACGACCATGGATAATTTATTTAACTTATCAGAGCCTCAGTTCATGCACCTTCAAAATGGGTATGATAATAGTACCTCTATGACACAGATATTTTAAGGATTAATTGAAATAATTCATGTTAAGTTCCCAGAAGAGTTCCTGACACGGCAAGCGCCCAATTAATGTAATGTTAGATTAAAGCAGGTTAAATTTGCCATTTTTATTGAGGTAAAATTCACATGCTTTATATAAAATTCATCCATTTAAAGTGTAAAATTCAATGGTTTTTGTATATTCCTAGAGTTGGACAACTATCACCCCAGTCTAATTTTAGAATATTTTCATCCTCGTGAAAAGAAACCCGATATCCATTTAGCAGTCACTCCCCATTCCCGCTCAGCCAGAGCCAGCCACTCTCCTATTTCTGCCTCTATAGATTTGCCTATTTTTGATACTTGATATACATAGAATGATGCAATATATGATCTTCTGTGCCTCTTCTACTCAGCATGTTTTCAAGATTCATCTTGTTGTAACATGTCAGTATTTCACTTCTTTTAATTGCTGAATAATACTCCATCGTATAAGTATGCCGAATTTTGTGTATCCATTCATTTGTTGATGATCGTTTCCCCTTTTTCGTATGAATCATGCTGCTATGAACATTCATGTATAAGTTTTTGTGTGGGTGTATGTTTTCATTTCTCTTGGGTATGTAACTAGGAGTAGAATTGCTGGGTCACATGGTAACTACAGGTCAAGTGTTAACTCTGCTCAACACTTTGTAGAACTGCCAGCCTATTTTCCAAAGGGGTTGCACCATTTTACACACCCAATTTCTCACCAACACTTGTTATTACCTATCTTTCTGACTATGGGCCTCCTAGAGGATGTGAAGTGGTTTCTCACTGTGGTTTTGATTTCCATTTCTCTGATGACTTATGATATTGAGCATGTCTTCATGTGTTTATTAGCCATTTATATATCTTGTTTGAAGAAATGTCTTCAAATCCTTTGCCCATTTTTAAATAGGGTTTTTTGGTGTTTTTTTTGCGGAACGCGGACCTCTCCCTGTTGTGGCCTCTCCCGTTGCGGAGCACAGGCTCCGGACGCGCAGGCTCAGTGGCCATGGCTCACGGGCCCAGCCGCTCCACGGCACGTGGGATCCTCCCAGACCGTGGCACGAACCCGTGTCCCCTGCATCGGCAGGCGGACTCTCAACCACTGCGCCACCAGGGAAGCCCTGGGTTATCTTTTTATTATTGTAAAAGTTCTTTATGTGTTCTGTATGCTAGTCCCTTATCAGGTATATTATTTGCAAATATTTTCTCCCTTCTGTGTGTTGTCCTTACATTTAAAAAATTATAACATTTGCAACACAAAAGTTTTAGATTTTGAATTTATATCTCCTTTTGTTGGTTGTGCTTTTGGTGCCATATATAAAAAAAATTGCCTAATCCAAAGTCACGGAGATTTAATCCTATTTTTTCTTCTAATAGTTTTCTAGTTTTAGCTGTTACATTTTGGGCTATGATCCATTTTAAATTAATTTTTCAGTATGTTGTATTAAGGTCCCTAACTTTGCATGTGGGTAGCTAGTGGTCCCAGCGCCATTTGTTGAAAAGATTCTTCTTCCTCCCATGGAATTGTTTTGGTAAGCTTCCATTTTTGAAGGTCACACTGGGTCAGATATAGATAATTTCATAGGGTACAATTTAGTTTTATTACAGTGTTAATGTGAATGAAGCAAAATGAGAAATAATTGTAGTTTCCCATTTTGCCACCAGATGGCAACAGTCTCCCAGATTTCTTATCCCTCACTGGGCCGAAAGTGGGAACACGTTTTATAATCAAGTATCCTCCACAAGAGTCTTTCCCTGTTCTTCTCCAACCTCCTGAAACCCCTGACATTGGCTTCCCCAGCATTGTAAATCTCGGTCCTTTATTTTTTAATTTAGCTTAAACGTGGGGTTTTCTGTTCTCAGGTGGAGAGTGAGGTAGTGGGGGGAGGTCATGGTTTAGGCTGGCCGAGTGTATTCCAACTAGAATAGGACTCGTAAACGCTCAGTTATAAAAGTACTACAAGTTCATTATAGAAATGAAAAGTATAATCAAGCCGTTCTCAACTATCAAAAAACCTCATGGCTACACTCAGATAAGAGTACATCTTAGGTGGGATGACAAAATGACATCCAGCCCTATAACGGGGGCCCTGCCTTATCAACCCCAGATCTGCATTATGGGCCCCAGCCCACCAATCATACGGCCTGCGGCACTGTCCCCGGCACACCAGGGGAGACGCGAGAGTGAGAAGTGAAAGAGCTTGCCTACCTTCCTTTCAGGAATAAATACCTTCTGCTCTGAAGGTATTTATTTATACTCACTGGCCTCTCTTGCCTGTTTCTCAAAGTATTAGCCGTTCTGAAGTCCCAGAATCTACTGGGAGGAGTGTTGCTACATCCTGACCTCCGGGCTTCCTAACTGTGCACGGGGTTGAAGGGCCACCTTTCCTCCCAATTCCCCTAGAGACAGCAGATTTTACCTGTGAATTCTGTTGATGGGGCCCGTTCCATAGTCTGCAGGCTCCATTCATTTATAAGACATTGCTACTTTCAATTTTTCACCAATTAAAATAAAAACCTAACGGAAATATGCATTTACTCACCACGTGGTTGCACAGCTCAGCTGAAATATCAAGAATTCTTAGCTTTTGGCTCAAGGTGGTAAAACACTGCCATCTCTTTGTTGATCAGAAGCGCTAATTGATATGTATGATTTTGACTAACAAAAGCAGGTCGATAAAATGTCATTTAATAAATAATGGGGGGAAATAAAGATGGCAGGCTTGGAAGCCTGGGCTGCAATGATGTGCCTCAGGTGCCAGACATGTGTGCTCAGCTGCCCGCCTCCCCTTCTCCACTGTTGCTCCGGGGGTGGGCCTCATTCCTGCACCCCACGGGCTTTCTCACGTGGATTTCAGAGTCCTCAGCTCCCTCACTGCTCCCACACCTCCCACCTGCATCTGTGGGCTCTGAACCCCAGCGTCAGAGCAGACTGTGAACCCCCTTTTCCCAACACCCACTGAGCAGTCTGTCCCGGGGGAGCCGAGACAGTGGCTGCAGGAGAGGACAGCTCTGACCACCGGGGCTGTGCTAACCTGAAGCTGGTCTTTCAGTGCTCTGGGAGCTATTACCGTCTGTCCGTCAGCAGCTTCAGGGAGCCAGAAGTGATGACCCGGACCCATTCAGGGAGCGAGCAAGGGGAAGGGGTCCCCACTTTGATGTGAGCAACAGGGTCAGGGAGGGAGTAGGAGGTGAGAGCCAGGGCTGGGCTGCTGGCGGCAATCTCCTCTCCCAGCCAGGCCTCCACGCAGATGCCAGCTTGTCTTCATCACCCCTTTCATGTCTCCCTTCTCTGGGGCCAGGTCTCCGCCCACGCCTCTGGACTGCTCTGGGCTCCTGGTCCCACCCCTCCAGCCCGTGTCCCAGATGTGGCCCCATCGCCTGCGTACACACCCTCCTTGGAGGGGGAGTGAGGCAGTGGGTGGGCAGGTAGTGCCCAGGGTGGGGACCAAACCCACCTGCTTCATCTGTCCTTGATTCTAAGGGGCAGGTGGTAACTGCTTCCTGCAGGAAGCACCCAGCCTGAGAGAGAAGAGAATCTTCCATTTGGAACCAGAAATCCCAGGGCCGGGAGGGATCTCTACCTTCTGCTACATTCGTAGCAGGCAGCTGCCCAGCCTGGCCTTGCACACTTGAACGGCAGGAACACTATCTCCTGAGGGTCCCGCACTCATGGGTGGAGGGAGGAGGTGGGAGAACAGGGAGTGGGGCAGGGAGATGGAAGACAGAAGGACAAACAGAGGGAGAGAGCCACCGGCTCCCCTTACTGTGGCCAGAGTCACACACACACACACACACACACACACACACATACCTCTTACAGCCAGGCCTGAAAGGCTGTCAGCAGCCGGGGAGTCTGGCCTTTTTCCTGTCTAAAGTTACAGAATTTTCCAGAAGTTTCCCTGTCTTTTTTTTTTTCCTGGCATTAGAAACCAGATTTTCTCCTGTCCCCCTACTTCTCTGGCCTAGAGAAGAAAAGCCAAAGAGGGAAAGCAAGCAGACAGAGGGCCTGTGGTCACACGGAAGGCCAACCCTTCCCTTCTTCCCTCCTACTTGGAGTTCCCGGAGCCTAACTGACAGTACCTGTAACATCCAACACCTGTTGCCCACACGGAGCGTCTTGCCTGTGTTAGCTTATTTAAAGGACAGCAGCCCTGAGAAGAGAGGAAAGAGCATCTCGTAATGGAGGATGATTCAGCTGCATCTTATTTTTATTCTGCTGACGGCTAGCTGGGTCACAATCTCTCAGGCCTCAGTGTCCTCACCTGTAAAATGGGTAGGATGGGGCAAAGTCTATGATCCCAGTCTCTAGCAAAGACAATCTCTGAGATCACTTCTAGTTGCAGGACCTTGAGTCTGATTGTTCTGAGACCACTCATTTGGAAGAAGAAACAATGCCCTCAGCCCCTCGCCTGGAACCCACAGGGTTTCTGCCTAAGAACCTTTAGCATCTCAGAGAAAGACAGTGTAATCACTCAATATTTGGATCCAACTTCGGAGGCTTGCCTGTTGAGCCTCCCAGAAGGGCCCTGGGGACACGGTGTCCTTAGCATTCTGCCCAGCACCTGGGCTGGGAGGCACGTTCCCACTATCCCAGGCAGTGAGTGATCACAGGAGAATCAGAGCAACAGCGAGTAGCTTATGCTGAGTACTTACTGTGTGTGCTGTGCTGTGTGTTTTATCTATGTGATCTCATTAAATCCGCATAGCACTGCCACAGAGTAGGTGTTTTAGAGACCAGGAAATCGAGTTAGGCAAGTTGCCCAGTGGCTGGTAGCTTGGAAGTGAGGGGGCTGAGAATTGCACACACGTTCTTATCCACTGTGCTATCGTGGGCCCGATTTCAGACGCAGTCTTAGATTTTCACCAATTTTTCCAGAAAGGAGGCGGGTCTCTGGTTAGGCTCTTTGGGCCATTAGCATGATTTTCTGGAGTCCTCACAGGATGAAGAACAGCCCTAAATACGCTACCTTTACTACAGTTTGGGGGAGAAGCAGGAAAGGAAAAGAAGTTGGGTCCTCCCTACCTTGAGAAAGACTGGGGGCTTCCCTGGCGGTCCAGTGGTTAGGACTCCATGCTTCCGATGCTGGGGGCATGGGTTTGACCCCTGGTCGGGGAACTGAGATCCCACATGCCGCGTGGCGTGGTCAAAAAAAAAAATAAAAAAAGAGAAAGACTGGAGTCCCAAGCTGGACCTGGGGGTTGCCAGGCAATGACTGAGCAGTTAGAGCCTCAGGAGGGAATGTGAGGAACCCCCCACCGTAGCTCAGAAGATCACCCTGAGAATAGGGTGGGAACACAGGTGCTCCCCAAACTGGATGGTTCACCAAAGATGAAGCTGGAGACCTTGGGAGTGGAGGACATGGCAGACACTGCCAGGCAAGCCCCCTGCCGGGAAATGAGCAGATTCAAGGGACAGCACAGCATCCCGGGCAGCCCCCGAAGAGCCTTGGATTCCTTGAGACGCGTGTGGTGGTTTGAAGGTGCTGATATGTGGCCAGGACTCCTGGGTTCCTGATTTGCAGGCCAGAAGCCCAAGATACCGGGGATAAGGGAACCGCCAAGATCTGGCCTCAAATCCTTTCCCTGTCCCCGAATCGGAGGGGGAGGGGAGAGGTTACTGTATCAAAAGGTTTCTTTCCTTCCCATCCTCCAAGCAGGTTCACTCAGCGCCCAGCATCACTCATCCCTGGACAATTTATATGCCACCAGTGGTGCTGTCTGGTGCAGGGAGAGGGAAGGGGAGGCAGAGCAGGGAGGAGAGCAGAGGGGAGCCCTGGGGCGTGGGGGACACTGGCGGCTTTGTCTCCCATGCCCACCTTTTGGGGGTGGGGCGGGGGTTGTCGGCAGCCCCGCACCCTCTCCGGCACACAGCCCTGAGTCTGGGTCAGGGAATTAGATCTCCTCGCCTCCCCAGCATGAATGAGCCCTGAGAGGCCGTGACAAGAGCTGTCAGGGCTGGTGTCCTGTCCCAGCAACTGCTGACAAAGCCAGGCATCTCAGGACACCTGGGAGAGACAGGGCCGGGAGAGCAGGGTCCAGGGCCCGAAGGGGGTGGTGCAGATGGGGACACAGCAACCTTTGGGCGCACCTCACCAGCGCTGGCCACGGAGAGCTTCCTGCCAGGGGGCTCTGTCCCTGACCTGCCTCCCCACACTTGGACTCTGCACGCAGTGTCCTCTGCCCTCCATCCCCCTCCCTGCTTCAACAGCTGCTCAGGGCCAGGCTCTCAGCTTCTCTGGAGAGCTCGTCCTGCAGGGGATGAGGGTGGGCACGAGCTTCAAGGTGAAGCAGGTGACGGTGACTGTCTTGGCCTTGGTCCAGTGCCTGCCCTCCTGGCCTTTCCTCTCAGCTCTGTGCTGGGCGATGGCAATCAGCCTGCCAAGTGCCGGAGGCTGAAGCTGAGAAGCGTGTGAACCAGTGGGGGATGTCCTCATGGGTAGGATACCCGGATGACCCACAGATCCCCACGTGGGCCTGTCCTGGGAGGAAGCTGAGCCTCTGTGGGAGCTGGGCCTCCACCAGAGAGAAGCAGAAACCACCTGGGGATGGGCCTTGTCGTGGTCCCCAAGTCTTCCTGGGGAACACCCCTACACGAGCAGGGGCCTTACTGGGCTTGCGTTTCTGCCTGGTGAGGACGTTCTGGGCACTAAGGTTCTAGGCCCTGAGCCCCAGCCCAGCTCATCCCCAAACCAAGAGGCCAGGTAACTGCAGCAGCGGGCGGGGCGGGTGACAGCGGCCGACAGCTTCTCTCCAATACGCTGGCTTATTAGCAGTGCATGGCCACCGTCTCAGCAGGAAACTTGCCCAGGACTGCGTTCTACCCGCTCTGTCTCATATTGTCCAAAGAACAGTGCCCCATCACCAGCTGTCTCGTCCGCCCCTCCTTCCGGCCAGCCCTAAAATCAACCTGTGGGCTCCAGGCCAGGGTCTGGGGTGGCAGGAGTGGGAGAAGGCATCTCTGACCTTGCAGCCCCTGCAAAGGGGTAAAGCTCCAGGGAGACCTGGAACCTTCCTGGTGCCTGGGAACTCAGGGTCCTGGGAAGGCCTCAGAGAATCCAGGCGGGTCCCCTAAGTCACAGCAAGGCTCCAACTCCTCTTGCCGTCAACAGAGCTGAACCTGGACAGAAGCATAGGAGCAGGAGGTACAGTTCCTGCACCCAAGGGGCTGGCACTCTAGTTGGAAAGACAAAAATGCAGTGCGGGGCTTTCCTGGTGGCGCAGTGGTTGAGAGTCCGCCTGCCGATGCAGGGGACACGGGTTCGTGCCCCGGTCCGGGAAGATCCCAAATACCGCGGAGCGGCTGGGCCTGTGAGCCATGGCCGCTGAGCCTGCGCGTCCGGAGCCTGTGCTCCACAACGGGAGAGGCCACAGCAGTGAGAGGCCCGTGTACCACAAAAAAAAAAAAAAAAAAAAAAATGAAGTGAGAACCGATCAGGAGTAACTGGTGAGCCGAGGCTTCTGGCCTGACTGTGCCGTATCTGTTCACTAACCCCGCTGGGCCCAGGCTCTGTGCTGGGCAGTGGTGATGCATGTGAAGTTGCAGCCCCATCCTGCAGAGCATGTTTCAGACACACACAGGGTGTTATGAGGCCCCAGGCAGTGCAGGTGCAGCCTGGAGGGTTGGAGCTCCAGGTGGAGGGAGGGGAAGGGCGTCTCCCAGGAGACAGCGGCAGGGATTACAGGTGGGTCTGCAGGGGTTTTGGTGCAGCTGGAGCACAGAGCTGGGGCAGGAAGAGGCATGGCTGGGGAGTGGAGCAAGGGCCTGGTGACCTGCAGGTAAGGGAGTCTGAGGGTGAGGCCGGGAAGCCCAGGGCGGTGGGCAGTTGTGGGCAGTCTTGGGTCCGAGCTATGGGGACCGGGAGGCCTGAGCCACGCACTCAGGCTCTGGTGACTAAAGGACAGTTTTCCTGAGCTGCCTGTTTTACTGTCATGGCCTCAGCAGCCGCAGACAGGCCACCTCTCAGTCTCAGAACCCCCAGAGATGCCCTGTCCTTGGCTCTCCTTGGGTCCGAGGTCCACACTCAGCCCTGCTATGTGCCACGTGGGCCTGGAAGGAGGCTGGGAGGGTCAGTTTGACTGGTGGTTCTTAGGGTCTTTCTTGCCCTCTCCAGGGGCTCTGTTCCCGATGCCCCACAGACAGCCCCACCCAGCTGGCTGGACCCTGGAGTCTCTGGCTGCAGCTGGAACCTCACAGAGAAGATGGGGGAGGCTTGCAGAGGCCTCTAGGGTTCCCATCAGAAAGATGGGAGAGGAAGGCATCCACTGACAGGCACACTCCTGGGTCCTGACCCGGGACTGAGGCCAAGAATTCTCATAGCAGAGTCAAGCTCTGAAATGTGAGGGGCTGCCCATCATCTGTCTCACTGCCTCTGCCGTCGTCTCTGCTATGGTCTCTCTCTATCCCTCTCATCCTCTCTCACTCTGCCTCTGTCTCTCTGTCTTGCCCCGTGCCCCGTCTCTGTCTCTCTGTATCTGCCTCTCTCTCTCTCTCTCTCTCTCTCTCTCTCTCTCTCTCTCGCAGCTGCTGTTTAAGTCCACCCCTCTGCTCTTCCCTATCTAGTGCCTTTTCCTTCCTATTTAGACCTGAATCTCCCCTCCTCTCTCTCTGCCTAAACCATCCCCAATTTCTCTGTCTTGATTGGCTTTCTTTGTGCGAAGTCCCTCCTCTCCTCTGGTGGCAGCTACAGCCACATCCTCTCTGCAGCCCCCTGTACAGCAGGGGTGGTGCAGGGCAGGCCCAGCAGCCTCATTTGTCCCCAGGACCCCCTCACGGAGACCAGGAGACCACCGGGCTCTCCTCCAGGCATTGGGAAGCCAGCCCTGTGGCTGGGGGGTAGTGGGGGGCGGGCTTTAGCTCCCCCAGCAAACAATCGAAGTACTAAGGTGCCTGCCCGGCTAACGTTTCCAGACCAGCCCCCTTGCCCTCTCTTCCAGAGGGGCTGCCTCCCCTAATCCCCTCCTGGGTGGAAATGCTGAGCCTCTACCACCCAAAGGCTGTCACCAAACCTACACTGAGTCCCCAGGTCCCACATACAGAGTGTCCCCTCTCTGCTGTGAAGGGGGAGGAGGGGGCGTCTGTGTGCGTGGAAGCTTCTCTCTCACCCCCATTGCACTCCCCTCCGCCACCAGGCCGGCTGAAGCCCCTCCTTCCGATGTCAGTATAAACGTCCCCATCTTGGAGACCACCGCCCAACCCTCCGCCAGACTCTGGGTCCTTCTGCGCAGCCTGACGCCCCTGCCCCATCACATAGGCCCCTCTGTGTGATGTGCGTCCCCTTCAGACACCGCCCGCCTGCGGCTCAGGGGAGGGAGGGTTTACTGAAAATCTACAATGGGCCGGTTGCTAAACTAGGATCTTTCATACCATCTACCTGATTTAATCATCCCAGGAACTGCGGATGGAGGGAACCCGCAGGAGGGAACTGCGGATCAGAGAAGCGAACAGTCAGCCCCATTGCCAGGGTGATCTCCTTCCTCCACGGCCACCACCTCCTAGGACCCCCGCCTGAAGGCCTCAGCGCTGACTGCAAAGTTCAGTCTGTGCTGGCCTTCAACCCGCGGTTCCCTGCATTTATACATACCCGAGTCTAACAAACATTTTTTTTGAGCTCATTCTCTACCCCAGGCATTGGGCTAGTTTAGGGGCTGGACTTGCCAAACGGGATGTGGGTGGCACCTCCGGGAGGTCACCTGTCTGCCTCTGGACCGCTGTTCTCCAGCAAGTGTTTGTGTTGCCACCCGGCCAGGGCTGAAGGGAGGAGGGGCAGGTGTGGGCGTGTGTGTGTGGGGGGCTGTGGGTGAGAAGGGTGGGTGGAGGGGCCTGGGGTTAATGAGGTGACTGCCACTTGTAAATGAAACAGAAGGCGGCGCAGCTTGTGTGAACTCTGACCTCTCCTGTCCATCTCGCCTTTCATCGGGAGCTTTACGAGTGAGCAACTCCCTCACCAGGGACCCACCGCAGCCTGGGGATGCTCAGCCCCGGGTAGGGAGAAGGAGGGCTGGGGCTGGGGCTCAGGCTAGGGTTCACTGGAGCCCCTGCACCTCCCGCCTCCCTAAGAGGAGCTCTGGGAAATAGAAGCGGGGGCTGGACTTCAGAGGCATAGATTGCAAACCTGGAGGCTTCTAAAAATACAAACTCCCAGGCCCCATCCCTGGAGCTTCTGGTTCAGGAGGTTTGAGGTGGGGCTTGGGAACCTGTATTTTTAAAAAGCTCCAATGGTGATTCTTAAAAACAACCAAGTTTATAGGCAGCACATGGAAGCAACCTAAGTGTCCATCGACAGATGAATGGATAAAGAAGATGTGGCACATATATACAATGGAATATTACTCAGCCATAAAAAGAAACGAAATTGAGTTATTTGTAGTGAGGTGGGTGGACCTAGAGTCTGTCATACAGAGTGAAGTAATTCAGAAAGAGAAAAACAAATACCATATGCTAACACATATATATGGAATCTAAAAAAAGAAAATATGGTTCTGAAGAACCTGGGGTAGGACAGGAATAAAGACGCAGACATAGAGAATGGACTTGAGGACATGGGAAGGGGGAAGGGTAAGTTGGGATGAAGTGAAAGAGTGGCATGGACTTATATACACTACCAAATGTAAAATAGCTAGCTAGTGGGAAGCAGCTGTATAGCACAGGGAGATCAGCTCGGTGCTTTGTGACCACCTAGAGGGGTGGGCTAGGGAGGGTGGGAGGGAGACGCAAGAGGGAGGAGATATGGACATATATGTATATGTATAGCTGATTCACTTTGTTATAAAGCAGAAACTAACACACCATTGTAAAGCAATTATACTCCAATAAAGATGTTTAAAAAATAAATAAGGGCTTCCCTGGTGGCGCAGTGGTTGAGAGTCCGCCTGCCGATGCAGGGGACACAGGTTCGTGCCCCGGTCCGGGAAGATCCCACATGCCGCGGAGCGGCTGGGCCCGTGAGCCATGGCCGCTGAGCCTGCGCGTCCGGAGCCTGTGCTCCACAACGGGAGAGGCCACAACAGTGAGAGGCCCGCGTACGCAAAAAAATAAATAAATAAAAAATAAATAAATAAGGTGAGCCCCTGTGGAAAAAAAACAACAACCAAGTTTAGTAAGCACTGTCTTCGAACACACAGCAACGCTGACGGGCCAGAATCATCCTCTCGCCGGGCTGGGAAATTCCGGTTCTCAGGGGTACTCGTTGGCTCCATCTGTGGATGTCCCCACACATCAGATACTGTGCTTCATGTTTTACAGCCATTACCCCGCTGTGCCCTGCACATAATCCTGCAGGGTAGAAGGCGTCATCTCTATTTCAAAAATGGGATGGAGATGAAATAACTTGCCCGAGAGGACACAGGACTGACATTTGAAAATGTTTCCACCTGACTCCAAAATTTCTGTTGTTAAGTAGATACTTATGTCATTGCCTTTATGGACCTATGTAAAGGTTGCCATTAATTGAGATATCCAGTGTGTAGGAACCAAGAAATCATGGTCTTACTGCATTCTAAACATAGTCCTGGGGCCAGCTTTGGACTCCATGATGGAATACGGCCCCATGAGGCAGAGACAATTATCTAGCTCGTGATTACATCCCAGAGCCGAGCAAGGCCTGGTTCGTAGGACGTGCTTAATAAATCCTCGTCAAAGGGGTAGTAAATACTATAAAAAAGAAAAAAAAAATAGAAAGGACCCTTGATACAAAGTGTAGGGCGGCCCCTTCTACATTGGATGCCCCTTCATAAAACAAGAGTTTTCTCCTTTTTCTTTTGAGCAGCAGAAGTGGGTGTGGCTGAAAAGGATAGACTCTGGGGAGGGTCCCGTGTGTGTCATAGCTATGGGGACAGCAGAAAGCGCCCCTTCCCTCTGGTCTGTCGCCCTCCTGCCTGCATCCCTGAGGGCAGGTTTCGGTGGGATCCACCGCCCTCAGTGCCACTCTTCCAGAGAGGGTATCATCCAGGGCGGCCCACGCCTAGAGGCCGGGCTCTGCAGGGCCCATGCCCGGGGCGGTGCACCGGCAGCTTTAGCGTAATTTTGCCAGGGCTTTATTCATTCAAACATTACTTTTCAAAAAGCATCATTTCTGGAGCACCTCCTACTTTATATAGGCACTAGCTGTATAAAGTAGAAAGGATGTGGTCTGGGATGGTAAAAAGCAGAGACGATGGGGAGATGGGGCAGGGTAGAAATGAGATGTGAAGATGGGATTTTTCCGCCTGGGGAGGAGAAGGAAGGCTGCTGGCTGCAGGGGCTCCAGGGGAAAGTCACCACTGCCTTCAAAGATCTGAAGGGAGAGGCCTGGGGATGAGGACAGATGACATGGGGGAAGGTGAGGCCTTGGGGCCAGAGCGGTGGCAAAGTCCCACACGCTAAGATCTTCACACACGGAGCCAGGAAGGCTGTCCCAACGATTCTGCCGGCGGGCACAGCCTTGGGATGCTGGAGTCCTCCCCACAGACACTCCCCCTTTAGGCAAAGGGCCAATTAAATGCCTTACAAACCAGGATACTTTTAAGGACAAACGTGACACTCAACAATCAGCCCCAGACACAGGCTTAAACCAAGACTGTCTGCAGGCAACCAGGACTGTGGTCACCCTACTTATGGGTCACCCCAGCATCGGAGTCGGGGGCCCTGGAAGTCAGGACTCCCGGCTCCTAGTTAATGGTAGAGCGAGTGGCAGCAGCGGGATGTGGAGTAGCGTCCTCCCGGGGAGCCTCGCAGGGCAGCGGGAGGGGGGACGGGGAGGCAGGCGCTGGGCGGGGCTCTGAGCCCGGGCGCCAGGCTGTGGTGAGAGCGCTGCTCTGTGGGGCGCTGCGACCAACCCGACTCCACACCGCAGTGGAGCAGTAAATAAACAGACTCGGTAGCGTAATCGCCCCGGGTGGGGGGGTTTGGGGGGTACTGGGCGGAACCACTCCTCTCCCACCACTGCGGGACAGCGGATCGCGGGAGGAGGTGTAAAGGGGCTTCGCAGCACACGCTTTCCCACCCTTCCCCCTCCAGTCAGCCTGAAGCCAGCGATTCCTTTTTGTCGCCTGGACCCTCTGCAGAACCTTTTTTTTGGTACGCGGGCCTCTCACTGTTGTGGCCTCTCCCGCTGCGGAGCACAGGCTCCGGACGCACAGGCTCAGCGGCCATGGCTCACGGGCCCAGCTGCTCCACGGCATGTGGGATCTTCCCGGACCGGGGCACGAACCCGTGTCCCCTGCATCGGCAGGCGGACTCTCAACCACTGCGCCACAAGGGAAGCCCCTGCAGAATCTTTTGAAAGCTGCCGGCCTTCTTAGAAAACGCAGAAATGCGCTCCCACGTACTATTTTGCAATTCCAGGGGATTCATGGACCCTAAGAATCTCTATCCTAGGAAATGATGAGCTTCCCCCAACAGCCTTATTGAGACTTCACAATACCATAAAATTCACCTGTTCAGAGTGTCCAATCCAATGGTTTTTAGTATATTCACAGAATTGTGCAACCAATACAATTAATTTTAGAACATTTTCAGCACCCCGACACCCTGCATTCATCAATCCCAATCCCCCTTTCTCCCCAGCCCTAGGCAACCACTAATCTGTGTTCTGTCTCTAAGATTGGCCTGTCTGGACATTTCATATAAGTGGAATCGGGAAAGCACACGGCTAGTGCACCATCACTCACCACACACCTGCCTCCGGTCCCATCTCTTCCGACACGCGCTAACTCTCTCCAGTATCCAGGTGTTCAGTGTGGTATCATTTCATCCTCTGCCTCTCACCTCTGGCACACACATCTTTTGGTGTAAGCGGGTCTTGTCCCCACATTTCTTTGCCTGGGCTGATTCTGCCAAAGGCTCAGTGGGTGGTGGGCTCTTTCTGCCTCCTGTCTTGTGGCGTGAAGAGGGGAAGATGATTCCCAATGATCTCTGTCTCCCATCATCCCCACCCTTGTGTAGTCCCCTCCCCTTGCGTGTGCACAGGACCTGTGAACTAACTTCTAACAAACAGATGCAGCAAAGGTGATGGGATAGCACCTCCTTGTTTGTATTACATAAGGTGGTGACTCCCCTCTCGCTAGCAGACTCTCTCTATTGCCTTCTTGGTTTACACAGAAGCAAGTGGCCACTCTGGGGAGGCCCACTTGGCAAGGAACTGAGGGCTGCTTCAAACCAGCATCCCACAAGGAATGGGATCCTGCTAACAGTCTTTCTTGGAAGTGAATCCTTCCCTAGTTGAGGTTCAGCTGAGACCTCAACCCTGGCCAACCACGTGATTGCAGCTTTGTGGGAAACCCTGAACCGGAGGACCCAACCAAGCTGTGCCTAGATTTTTGACCCACTGAAACCATGAGATAATAAATGTATGTTGCTCTAACCACCAAGGTTGTAGTACTTACACAGCAATGGATAACTAACACACCTCTCATGTTAGTTTTTCCTGATGCCTGTGTTACCCTATCATAAAGGATGTTCTTCCCAGACAAGGGGGCATGCTCCCAGTTGCTACTATCTGTACTGGCTGTCAGTTAGCATCTGCAGAAGTATACATCTTGGCCTGGGAACCCCTGTCTGAGGGAGCCTTGTCCTGGCTGAGCTACCCAGCCATCCTAGAAAATGTGGCCACCTGGACAGCCCCAGCATAGGGGATAATGCCTAGGAATTGACAATTGTCAATGAGGTTACAGTAAATGGCAAGAGAGAATTCACATCCCGAGATTCCCTATGCCCATACTCACAGTAGGGACTGTTTCATATTCTTTGCTATCCCCGTGTCTCTGGCATGTAGATTTGCAGTTAGTAGTTACTCAGTACACGCTTGCTGACTCATTTGATCCGGTCATTCCTGAAGTTAAGACTGGGGCTGATGAAGAAGTACCAAACCCCACCTATTACCTGAATTTCAGGACAGTCCATCTGGCACAAAGTGCGGGGGCAATGTTGGGCCTTTGAAGAGGACTTGTGGTCCTGGGAGTGTAGAGGGAGGTGTCTGGGCAAGAGAAGCCAGGTGAGTGATGACCCAAGTTGGCATCCAAACCTGCAAGGAACACACCTTTTCCGTCTAAGGCTTTCAACAGTCTTCACCTTGACCTGGAAGCCTTGGGGAAAGAGCAGAATGGTTTTGAAGAGACATCTCACTAATTTCTCTGGGTCTTCCACTCTCTCAGGAAGCAGAGGAGTAGAAATTGAAGGAGAGGGTTGGAGATTTCAGCTGTTGGGCTCTGAGATTCTGGTTATGTTGGTAAGCTTTTCCATTTCCTTCTCAGAAATTAGAATTAGATGGAAGTAACCTTTGAACTCTAGAAGCCCAACCATCTCATTGCATAGATAAAGAAACCAAGGCCCAGAAAGGTGAACAGACTCACCCAGGGTCACACAGCCAGTTGGTTGCAAGGCTGATCCAGAAGCCAGTGCCTCTCCGTATTACTCCCTTCTCTCTTCCCCTTGAATGGGAGCAATTCATAGCCATGGGAGCCAGGACATTTTATGTAGATGCGACCACAGCCAGGGACTTTCCACACACAGGGTGAAGCCGGCTGAGAACAAATATGGGAGTGTCCGGGACGTGGCCTCTCTCCCTGCCCTCCCTGGAGGTGGTAAGAGTTGGGAGTTCGGCAGCAGCGTGAGGCATCTTGTTCATATGTTCTCGGCTGGGCAGTCCTGGCAACATCTCTTCATTTCCTGTAAGGGAATGACTTTTCATCTCTGAGCTCAACCTCACTTAAGATGGGATGGGGTTTGGGGCAGAAAAAACTGAATCTCCCAGAGTAGAGCCCCTTCCCCCTGACCCAGGGCACTCTGGTGGGCTGGTGGAGCCAGCAGTTGAAAGCAAGGGGCCCTGTCCGTTGGGCTCTGGGCCGAGATCTGAGAGGCTGGAGGAGCAGAGGCAGAGCAGGGCCACTCCTCCAAGGCGTCCGCCCAGCCTTGGGCTCATAGTAAAGAGCCTGGGTCTTTCCTCTTTCATTTAAGACTAGCTGGAGGTTAAAAATCATTTTCTCCCGCCCCAGCCATGCCCATGTTGGCTCTCATTTCAGATGACATCATCTGGGAGCCTCTTTGGTCCCCCAAGTCTCATGAGGTGCCCTCCTGGGTCCATATACCCACGGTGCCTGTGCTGCCCCCTTTCAACTGTTGCAGATGCCTGCCTGCCTGCCTGTCTGCATCCGCCCACCACCCGGACTCTGATGGGGAGATATCCCTGTACGCAAATGAGAATGATGGGATGAGGGAGGGAGAAGCCGATCCCCTCATCTGGTCCCACCAGGCCCCTGGAGCTGGGATGCCCAGAGGTGGCAAGGATGCCAGGCCTTACTTTCCCCAGCAGGCCACCCACTGGGAGGAAGTTGACCTTGGGTCAGGCAGCTCCCAGTGAGGGTCAGGGTGTGAGCCACCTGCCCGCCGGCATCCCCTGTAGCTGGGGGATAGGTCTGTTGACCTTGAAGAGGGGACCTGGGCTGAGCCCCACTGTATCACCTTGAAGATGGAGACTTTGATTGCCATGGTAACACAGCACATTACCTGACAGTTAAGAGGTATTCCATAATTATTCGAGAGGTAAATGAAACATAGCATTTCAGGGGCCTTTCTTCTCTGGCTAAAAATGCCAGATAAACATTCCTCACATGCTATGATTTCCAGTGCTTGCCTCGTCCTGGCTTCTGTCTCCTTTGAGTCAATCTCTCTTAAAATGCAGCCCCCAGAACCCACAGCACGTTCTCCAGGGCGGTGTGACCCACAAAGCTGAGCTGCGTTGTCATGTTGACAAGTGTAGATACTGCTTTTCTAGAAGGCGACCTGAGGTTTTTAGCAGCTTCGGAGAACTCAGCCTCCTGTTGTGCCTATAACTTACCAGAATCCGGAAGTTTTTCTTCCCAAATTCATTCTACTGGCTTCCCTGTCTCACCCTTATAAATGTGTGTGTGTGTGTGTGTGTGTGTGTGTGTGTGTGTGTGTGTGTGTGTGTGTGTTTGAGAGAGAGAGAGAGATTGAGATCTAAGTGCAGGACCTTGCATTTGTTCCTATTAAATTTTATCTTGCCTGACTTGTGCTATACATCCAGCCTACTGAGATCTGGAGTTTTTTGACCAAGAAGTTTTCATTTTGCTCTCAGACTCCTACCTGTCTCTGACTCTCTCTCCAAAATTGCCAGGACGTACTGTGTACTCAGCACGTGCCAGTAGGAACCTAATCACTTTACGTGGATTTTTTTTTATCCTCCTCGCAACAACCTACGAAGTAGATACTTTTATTGGCTTCATTTTATAGATAAAGAAACAGGATTTCCCAAGGTTACAAGAGTTAAAATTGTGGAGCAGGAGTGTGAACCCATCTATCTGCCTCTAGCCCATTCTCGTAACTACCACAGTATATGAACCCTATATTTTCATCCAAATCATTCACTAAAATGATGGGGAGGAAAGACTCAGGGGCAATACTGCCGAGGCGATAAACATGGAAAAGCACATAAGCAGGGAGCTACCCGCGTCAGAGTGAAAATTCCAATACGCTAGAATGCGAAGGGAGATGAGATCGTCTATTTCGTGCCACACATACCCATTTGCAAGGCACCCAGGAACTCCATGGAAAAGAACTCAGATATCTACACAGATGGCCAGATCCATCTGCAAATCTGTAAATGCAGGAAGGCAAAATGGGACCGAAAAAAATCACTCAAAGCCAAAAGTATTGACCATGGCCTTTGTACATGCAGTCCCTTTACCTGGACACCTGTTAACGCTCCTCACCCCCCCGGCCCCCTCCTCCCCCCAGTCCCTTTGCCTAGCAAACTCCTATTGATAGCTTAAATATCACTCTTTCTAGAAATTCTCCCCTGACTCCCCAGACCATTTAGTGCAGCTGGTATAAGTTCCTGGAGCACCTTGCGCATCTCCTAAATGCTCGGCACCCTTGGAGTAACTCACTCCTTGTCTGGTTTCTGCTAGACGATGAGTTCCATGAAAGTAGGAACCTTACCTGTCCTGTTCTCTACTCTGGCCCAGCTCCTAGCCTGGCCCAGAGCAGGCTCTTCTTGGAAAATCAGTGAATAGATTTTGAAAACAGTAGGTGGAGGCAGAAGGAGGGAGGCGGCTGCCATGTCTCTCCTATGCGGCCCTGGCCCCAGCCGCTCATCTTCCTCTGCCATCACCCCCAGCCCTCACCCTGCCTCTCCCGCACGCCCTTGCTTGGGCTTTGCTTGATGCTCACTCGAACTGGTTTTCACCATCAACTAATGTTAACAGGAAAGGGAGGGCCCGCAGAGCTCAGGTCAGCCTCTGCCTGAGCATGGCCCTGGCCAAGGAACGCAGCTGCGCCCTCCTTCTGCTGTAGGATATTGATGCTTTCTGTCTCAAGCCTGCCGGCTTGGTCCGGCTGTGACTCTGAGATATTCTTTGTCTGCCAGACCAAGTCGGTGTTGGGAGGCTTTGAAACATGGCATTCATTTCACAGCCATCCACCAATGACTCTGAAAGTGAGACTGGGCCTTGGGGAAAGGGGGCTGTCCCTGTGCTGAGAATACAGCACCCTGGGAGTTACCACCTGGACTCTGCACCTGCATGTGGCCCTTTTCTGATCACAGCACCAAAATGAGGCCAAGCCTCATGGGTCTTCCTTGCATCCCGCTGGAGCAGCTCCAATTCCCCAACGAAAGGGAACCAAAGAAGCCAGCGAATGGTTACGTACTTAACATAGAATATTAGGACTCCTGGCGCCCTTACACCTGTACTAGCTTTTAGTCAATTAGTGTTGACTGTTTGCTGTGTGACAGACATTACACTGTATGTCATCTCATTTCTCCTCACAACTCTGTCCTGGATCGAATAAAAATCACTATCTCCATCTTGCAATTGAGAAGACTGAAGCTCAGTGCAGTTATATGGACTGGCTTCTGGGCCTCCCATCTTTGCTGGGTCCCACGCTCCCTCTGCTGCGCCCCGCGGCTAGCTCCAGAGGGCATCCCCTACTGCCCCGGCCTTGGGACCACTGGGTGCGGAGTTGCTTTCGACTAGGGTCAGATGTAGAAGCCAATCAAAAGCACCACCAGGCACACAACTGTTTTGGGGAGCTGGCAAGTTCCTTCCTCGGCCTTGGAAACATTTTCCAAATATGGGGAGCCATCTGTTTGATGATGTGAGAATTGGGCAACTTCCACCCTCATCACGAGCTTGGCAGCAATGGGAAGCAGGTCCAGGAAGAGCCCTCGTGTATCATAAAGGAAATTTAAGACGTATGTTTCTCATTCATTTACTCCTAAGTCATCAACATGTTGGTTTTAAAGAGGCCTTTGATGTCCAACTCACTTTCTGCTCTTTTATGGGGGAGAGAGAGAAAGGAAGTCACGATTCTTTAGCTGTAAATTGCCCAGTTTGGGCAAAGCTGGAGATGATCCAGGACCCCAAACACCCGAAGAACCGAGGCAGCTCCAGGCAGGGGGATGTTTTAGGAACGCAGACGGGACTCATTCTCATTCCAAAAAATGCACATTGAATACTTGGTGTCAGGCATAGTGACAAGTACCAGATAAACAAATCAAGAGCCTCTTCCATCAGTATTAGGGGAAAGTAGGAAGCTAGACATCTAAATAAGTTACCGTGCTGCTCTCCGGTAGGTGACTTCCCTGCCTGCCGTCAGCTTCTGCAGCTGTAGCCCTAAGCAGCAATGCTGTGATGAAGAAATCGTGGCTGAGAGGACAGGAGCCATGCCCGAGGTTACCTATGCAGGGGATGCAGTCCTGGAGCTGGGACTGGGATCTCGGGATCTCAGCCGTCTTTCTCGAGAGCTCCTGTTCTTAACCTCTGCTCCCTCTAGGAGAAGAGGCGGTGTTACCTAGGCAGGGAGAAAGGAAAAGAACTCTCTAGGTGGAGGAAACCACCCCTGAGAAGGGCCACGGCAGGGAAGGGCATGTCACATGTGAGAAACAGAAAGGCCAGGGTGGGGAGCGCAGGAGAGGGGCCCAAGGGGAGGCTGGAGAAGCTGGGGAGGGCCGGGCCTGAGGGCTTTGGTGCCAAGGCAAAAGCGTGACCTCTAACCTAAGAGCAAAGGAAAAGCACTGGAAGGTTGGGAAAGCTCTCCAGGTGCCTCAGGGTTGAGGCATTCAGGGTTGAGAACCACCGGGGCTAAGGCGGTGGCAGTAAAGGCAAAGGAGAAGTGGACAGACTGGAGAAGGACCGTGGGCTTCAGTTTACAGGACTTGGAGTGTTGCCTGGCGCGAGGTCAGGGAGGTATTGAGGATGAAGAGGGGAAGGTAAGTGATGGAAATAGAGACTCGCCAGAGAGGGGTCCGGAGACGTCGGATTTTAGGAGGTGACTGCTGCGCTGAGGCTCCCATTAGCACCAGAGTTTCTGTCTGAGGAGTGAGCGCAGCTGTGCCCTGAAGGTTGTCCAGGCTTTGAAATCAGATCACTTTTGTCCTTGGAACCCAAACAGCCTAATGAATTTGTTTTTAATATGACATGGCAAGTGTCACAACAGAGAGAGAAATATCAATAAAATGCTAGAGCTGCTGAGTGAACCGAGGGACTAATTCTGCCGGGCACGTCAGGGAACACTTCACTACGGAGGTGACATCTGAGCCGTTCTGGAAGGGTCGTAGCTGTTCTCAGGCGAAGAAGGAAGAGGGTGTCCTAAGCATGTAAGAGGGCACAGGGTTGTAAAGGACCCGTCGAGTCTGGGGAACACTGGGAAGTTCAAAGTGGCAGCAATGTAGCTGTGTCTGGGAGAATGACCAGGATGTGATGGAGAGACAGGCTGGGACCAGCTGAGAAGGGCTGTGGAAGCCAAACAAAGGATTTGGATTTTCGTTTCGGTTCCGCTCCTCTAATTACTAAGTTCTCCTTCTCACAGGCCTTGGCCTTTGACCTTCTGTTGGGGGCCTATGAACACAAGAGAATCCTTGGCACCAATGGGCCCTTGGAAGTTCATCTTATCCGTTCTGCTGTCCTTTGGGGTGCCAGATCTCAACTGTCCTGGACACAAGAGAAACTTTCCTATATTTGAAGCATTTTAAAGGAGATCCTACCACTTCACTGGGTCATCCATTCATTGACAGGAGCTCTCATCCTAATTCTTTTCCTTTACAGTTTCAACTTATTTTTGTAGATTCTCAAAGGAATGGAAATAACCACCATTTTCTGTAATGGAAGATTCCCACACTCTTAGGCATCACCAATGAAAAACATTTATTGAACACTTACTATGTGAAAGGTTCTGTGCAGACCCAATTATAAAGAATTAGAAGACACATTCTTTGGCTTTGACTTACTCATATCTGGCGAATCAGGAAATAAAAAAGAACACTTGTAACACCAGGCAATATAGGCTTAGTGCCAAATGAAATCTTCCTGATTCACTTAGACCTGGGTTGTCCTCTGCCTGTGCTCCCCTTGTTCCTGGTACACACGTTAGTTCCACATAGCAGTTGTCCTGTGATAGCACGGCTGTTTGTTTCCATTTTGTTTGCCCAGCAGGCTGAGTTCCTTAAGGCAGAACAGCCTCTTCCTCTTTGTGGGAACCCTTCCTGTTTATGTGAACCCCTCCTCCCTAGCTCAGTATCTAGCTTACACTGGGTGCTCAATTAATGTTTGATAGATTAATAAATGAATGGTAAAGACAGTACATTTCTCCTAAGAGTTCGGAGGAGGTAGGGATCTCTCTGCGCCAGAACGGTCAGGAAGTTTGACAAAGACAGTGAGGCACCTACCGTATGCCTAACTTTCAGTGGTGGAAAGTGGGAACCAAAATAATGAAGTTAGAAAGGGGTAAGTTGGGTAGGAGAAGGGTCTGCCATCACCAAACTCCAGCTAATATTTTCCAGTTGGAGCCATGGCCACTTACTTGAAACACAATGGATTCTGGGACAATTGACCAGTGAATTGTTCAAATGGGTGGCCATGCATTGGGTCACGGGGATCCTGAGTCCATCCTGGGCATTCTCTTGGGTTCTGGAGCACCAGAGGTTGCTCTGGTTTTTCTGGAGTTCCCTGGGATCCCACTCTCTCCACCAGAGACTGTGCCCCCTTCTGAGTGAGTCCCTTTCTCTCTCGCTCAAATTAAAACAGCTAATTTTAGACACTCCCTGATTACTCCTCTCTGGGTCTCATTAGTGGAATTAAAACCTTTGGAACCTCAGCCGGAGGAGGAGCCACTTTCATTGGTCCTGGTCTGTTTTCCATCTCCACATGGCTGTTGATGTTGGCTGCCTTGGAGAAAAGCAAAATGAACTCTCTCCCTAAGAGAGCGGACCACAGGCTGTTGGCTGAGTGCCTAAGCCAGTGGGTGATGGGTGAAGGCACACATATCCAAGGGGATATGACCACCTCTGGTGGCAGGCGCATGTTTTGCTCACAGTACATCTGAAAAATGCATAGGCATTCTTTTTTTCATTTACATACTCATTCAACATTTAGTGATCGCCTAGCATACACCAGACACTAAATTATCCCATATCCCAGGTTCTTAGGATACAAAAGCATCTAACAAATGGGTCCTGCTTGTCAAGAATGTACAATCAGGTGGATGTGATGGAAGAGCATTTGACGACCAACCCACGGGGCCCACGTACAGGTATGTGAAGGGCACTCATCTTTGAGTGTTACGGTCCAGGTTGTCTAAGGATTTTACATGAATTTACTCACTTAATTCTCCCAATAACTCTATGAGTGCAGAGTGGGAGCAAAGAACAGGTACAAAAGGGAAGCAAGAGCATTCCAGGCAGAGGGACTTGCATCCGCAAAGATGTGGAGGCCCCACGTGCAAATCAAGTATGGGGATCTGTTTACCTCTTCCTGCAATTCTTTTCCTCTGTCCCAGAGGAAAAAAAATCCCTGCAGATATCTTGCAGTTGGTGATACCTGTTGATTACAAGATGAATTTCAAACATCGCCAGGGCATTTTTATTCCACCGAAAACAGTCTCCTGCAATAGCTCTTGTCTCCTGCTGGATTTGCACCTTATCTAACAACAACCCGGCTGGGAGCCTATTAATCTGCTCACCCCCACTGTCACCATTTCCCTCTTTCTTGCTCCTCCCCCTGCTCCTGTAAATGGATCCCAGAAGCATTCTTTTCTCACTTTTGGTCTAGAGCCTCCTAGGTTGGCTCTTTCCCCTCCACTAACATAGCTCGTTTTCCCATGAAACTCATCATCGGGGTCGCGCTGTCATCTCTTCTCTTCGAGTCCTAGTCACCCTGGGACTGTCCTGAAGCAGGATTAACAGCCACAAGACTTCAACAAATACAAGATCAATGGGAAGCAGAGCAGTGGCGGTTGGTGTGCCTCCATGCATGGCCTGGGCTGGACGCCGTAGAGTCCAGTGTCTTCTGTCTGACAATGCGACGCCCAAGTCAGGATTTACGTGGAATCTACACCAAAGGTTTACGTGCTACCCAAACCCTAGCGTAGGAAACGGAGAGGGGATTTGTAGAGGGAGGAGACTTGCAGCACAATTTCAGTCACAGAGGAGATACTTCTGGAATCACTGAGAAAAGCGACCCTGGGAAGACAGCAAAGTTACGAATAATGATGTTTCCCATCCCGGGTCAGACAGCCTGAGAATCTCAGCACATCTGACCTTCACTGCCACTTTTCAGGAACTTAAAGGGCCAAGGAGACATGGCCCTTTTCCTCTCTTCTGCATGTCCTTTGTCCTAAATCACAGAGAAGTTCTGAGCCCCAGCCTGGGATGAGGAAGACGGGGAGCCCTGAATCTGCCCTCAGAGGGGAGAGGGTGGTACCTCTCGAGAAAGCCAGCTTCCCTCCCCCCTGAGGTCTTGGCTGCACGTAATGATCCTCTCCAGAGCACTTGAGGCCTAGAGTCCTTTTTAATGGGAACAAGAAACTCGTAAATCCCCAAGCCAGACTCCCTTGGAAGCTCCTGGCTCAGCGCTCGCCTCCTGGGCTCCCTGCCACGGGGAGCGTCTCGCATCTGCCCACCCTCTCTCCCTGCAGACTTCATGCATTGACTCCTGACTCTGGCCAGGCAGCCTCTACCGCCTGAACAAGGCCTTGGGCCTGCTCTGGCTAAGATGGGTGAGCATCTCTGGGCAGAGCTAGAGCCCTCAAGTCCTTCTGAAACTTGAGATTGTTGGATCGAGAGATACTGACCCAGCATTCTGAGGAAGGTCTGAGAGATTAAGTTTGGAGAGGTCCCAGACAGCCATCAGACCAGGAAGAGCTTAGGTGAAGTCTACCTACAGTCCCCTTTCCTCAAGTGGAGGCTGCGGCACCCAGGTCCCCCCATTCCTTCTGTGGCCCCGTCCCAGAGGGCTGATCTCCCTCCAGGTCCAGCCATCTGTCCGGGCGTCTGTCTCTCTTTCACTCTGATAAGGGGGCTCCTGGCCCCTCCCCTCCCCTCTTCCTTTTCCAGTCACTCTTGTCCTTCGACTAGAGGTCATGAGCAGAGACGTCCAGGTGCAGCCTCTGCTGGGCTGAGGGCAGTCAATCCCACACTGTCAGGCAGATCTGTCAAGAGGGCTTTAGGGTTTGTAATTAGGAGGGCCAGCTGGCCTCCTTCTTTAGTCTTTTCTGGCCCCTCACCCCTCCACCCAGCACCCCTGGCTTGTAACTTGACTTTTTAAGGTGGAATCAAAAATTAAAAAGAAAGAAAAAAACGAAGGACGACTAACCTCCACCCCCTCCCCGTGCTCTAAAAATTGCCTTGTGCCAGGTCTTACTTCTTGACTCCTGGTGTCTTTAGATGTCCTCAGAATTTGCAGGGGAAAGTTTCTGATGGAGGAAACTGATTCCTGGAAGTCATCCGAGGAGGGAGGTTTCTCTCCTTTCTGTTATAGCAGGTCAGCCATGGGGCTGGGCCTGGATCCCAGACATCCCCGTGTTCCGGCCTTGATTGGAGCTAACTGGATGGAAACAACCAGGAAGGCACCGGGAGCCCTGGGCACTGGTCAGGCTCAGACCCTAAATTGCAGGACGACCTTGGACCAGATTTTTCTCCTCTCTGGATCTCAGAGTGTTTTCATAGAAATAGGAGAACACTTCTGCTTTTGAATGTACTTCGGATAAGCGGCTGCAGGAAAAGGAGTGATGGTTGCTAGTAGCAGTTCATGTCATAGGTAGATGGCGTCTTAAAGGATTTCATGATGGAGCTGGACTGTTTTGATTTAAACATGGAGAGGAGGGGACTTCCCTGCTGGCACAGTGGTTAAGAATCTACCTGCCAACGTAGGGAACACGGGTTCAATCCCTCGTCCGGGAAGATCCCACATGCTGCGGACCAACTAAGCCCGTGGGCCACAACTACTGAGCCTGCACTCTGGAGACCGTGAGCCACAACTACTGAAGGCCACGTGCCACAACAACTGAGCCCATGTGCCTAGAGCCCATGCTCCACAACAAGAGAAGCCACTGCAGTGAGAAGCCCACGCACCTCAATGAAAAGTAGCCCCTGCTTGCAGCAACTAGAGAAAGCCCGTGCACAGCAACGAAGACCAAACACAGCCAAAAAAATAAACAAACACGGAGAGGATGTTGGCCTTGGGGGCCGGGAGGTGGTGGCGAGAGCGGCTGGCTGGAGAAGGTGGCTGAGGCGGGACCTGCTGGAAGTCCCCAAGTCCAGGCGGGTCCAGGCAGGTCCACGGCCTGTTTTTGAAGATCCATTTCCTCTCCCAGGCCCGTTCAGAGGAAACCAGACTACGTGGGCACAGAGTTCTAGAAAAGAGTTTCTTGACTGTTACGGCAAATCTGCCTGCAGCTCTCTGTCTGCACCTCCTGGGTCTCACTGTCTGTGTGGGAACCTCCCCACTTTGGGACTCAATTACTGGAACCTCCAGGAAAGTTTAATTGAATATTTGTTTTGAATACAGGAGCCGGGGCCCAGGCCTCTGATTCGGGGAAGCCGGGCACAAGAGGAGACCTGTGCCTGCTTTTCACTCCGGATTAGAGACCTTTAATTGTGCTGAGAGCAGACAGGGGGACTGGGGGATAATGAGTCTGAAGTGTGTTTTCTCCCCAAACTGCCCCTTCCTCCCTCCTCTCTCCCTGCAGAGGAGAAGGGTTAGGACAACGGGCTGCAGGCTGTCCTGGCGTCCTCCCCGGGCGCTCTGCACTCTGGGTCCCAGCCCGGGTGTCGGGAGCTGGGGATGGAGGACCCACACTTGTGTCCAGCAGGTGGGGCAGGTTCCTATGTGTGTGAGGTCATCACGGGGCAGGGGATGGCGAGGAGGCCCCTGAGGAAAGCCCCTGGCCCCTGTGCATGTGACAGGGATGCTCTGGTCAAGAGAGCAGTGATAGCAGAGCCCACCGGCTGGGGCGCCCAGCTGGCCACGTGCGGGGTGATTCTTTGAGCCCTGACAAATGCCATTGATCGCTCTCTCTCCCTGGAAGGCATAGTGTGAGCCATTCTTCATCTACACTGTCCTCACGGCGGCCCCTGCAGTTTCTCAGCGTGGCCCACCTTGGGAGAGTCGGCCCAGGAACCGGGGCTTCTCTGGGTGTCCCCTGTCCATCGTCCTGAGGCCCCTGTGAACATTACTGCTTATTATCTGAGCGGATTCGAGAGAGGCCCCTGACTTGGAGAGGCTGGGGGACTGGCCCTGGCTGGCTCCCCTCGGGCTCTGCTGGTACCAGGTGTGGTCGCGTGGAGAGGCTCTCCTGGTAAGACAGGTGCTAGTGGCCGTGACCTTAGAGCTGGACAACTAGGTCATAAGTCACTTTCTTAAGGCCACACGGCCAGCTCCAGGCAGAACTGGGATTTCACCCAGGTTTGTCTGCTCCAAAGCTCACGCTTCCCTTTACACCATATGGAGATGCAGGATCAAGGGGTGAGGGGTGGGGGGGCTTCACACCAGGCTAGAGATGAGGACATTTGGTTCCTCTACATTTTTCTCTGAAGTAAGATTGTGAAGAGAGACATGAGCTTCCTGCAGGTGACTCTGAGTCACTAGCGGTGTGAAGACGGAAGCAAGTGGTGTCCATATCGGACTCCGGTTCTCCCTTCTCTGCATCCCCCCGGCCCTGGCCCGTGCTGAGATACCAACAGCCCATCACTGAGCATCTGTGTGCCAGACCCACTGTGAGCGCTCCAGTGGGGTAACTCACTGGCAAGGGGGCCTCACTTGATTTTAAGAGGGAGACTGAGGCTTGGAGATGCTGAGTAACTTCTCTCACTCAGGGAGCCAGGGGCCTGCCTTCTGGTCCCGGCACTAACCACTGAGCCATGCAGCCCTGAGGGGAATGCTTCCAGCAGCTCCACTGCCACGTCTCCAAAGGGGCAGAGAGCGGGAGGGTCACCATCCTCTAGTCCTCAGGGGGCGGCGCCTCTTCCCTCAGCTGCTGGCAGCCCAGAGATCAGAAGAGGCAAGGTTGGCCCCGCTTTGGTGGGGAGACCCCTCCCTCGTCGTGCTGCCCTCCGGGCCTGGTAGCCGCAGGGTGACCCGTGGCCGGGATTCCAGGGCTGTGAGCTTCATCAGTGCCTCACAATAAGGGCTTACGGCAGCCCCAGGGCACAGGGCATTTGTCGTGGCCCTGGTGACCGTGGGGTGTGGAAGGGGCAGGATGTGCAGCCCCTGCATGTTGACCTGACCTCGAATGGAGGTGACAACACACTCGGACCTGGAGCGTGTCACTGTGGCTCCTTTGCCTGACCAACGATCTGACTGCATCTGCCTCATTCTTAAACTCTTTGTCCTTCTATCAGTGTGTTTATCAGGGAGAGGGATGAAAGGTGGAGGAAACCCGAGGTCCGGAAAGATGGAGAAACAGGAGGAGATGGAGTAACAACAGACCTAGGAGTTGGCCCTGTGACCCTGGGGATGCTCCCATTCATGGGCTGTGCTGTCCTTGTTCTCCCAGACCAGCTGAGCGAACTTCAAACCCACGACTGAGGCCAAGTGGAGCTGGGAGGTGCCGAGCCTGGCCCCCCTTGCAGTAAACAGTAGTAGGAAAAGGCAGCTGTCTGTGTATAAACTCAATCTCCTTAGTCCTGGAAGCCTCTGACTCGGGGGCCCACAGGCTTGGAGCAGAGAACACTGTGGGCAGAAAAATCCCGTGTGAGCTGTGACTGCCAGGCCCCAAGCATTCTGCTGCCCCGCCTCGCCCTCCTTCACTCTCTGGACCTGCCCTGCTGCCCTCCCCTCACTCCCGCCGGAGCCCAAACACAGCCCAGCTGCAGTAACATCAGCCACTCATGACGTCCCCTGAGCTCCTGCACAAACAGAGCAGGTCTGTAGGGGCAGGGACGTTGTGGGGAGAGACCCGCAAGGTGGGATAGGGCTTTCCTCAGGGGTTGAGCACTGTGAAACGTGCCAGAGGAGGGGTACAGGCACTTTGGACCCCTGCCATCCACGGGGATACCCTGAGCAGACCCCTACTGTGAGGGCGGGGCGGAGGCGTGAGGAGTTTTGGCTCAGGCTGGAGTCCAACGGGGCGCTGAGGAAGGCGGCAGTGCGGAGGGGGCATTCCGTCCATTCTGGCATTAACTGTTTATGTAAATAATATGCAAATTGGCCCTTTATTGTGTTTTAGTCAATAGCCAGACATTTTTTATCTTTGACTGGGAGCTTTGGTCTCCGTAGGTCCCAGCAGGTCACCAGGTTGGGGGTGGCGGGAGTCAGCTTCCGAAAGAGGAGGTTAGGAGGGGAGGAGTCATCCCTTTCCTCTACCAGTAACTGTCACAGCCCAGGGGCTGCAGGGGACTGGCATCGGACAGGCCCTGGGAGTCCCTCCCGGTGGGCCCTCTGAGGGCAGCTCTGACATTCACAGGCTGGGTGTGATGGGGCTGGCGGGAGGGAGGGCTGTGCTGGGCCTGATGGATGGACCCTGGCAGCAGCTCTAGCCGCCCTGCTGGGGGTTGGGGCCCAGGCTCTGCAGAGCAAGGTCAGGCTGAGGGCGGAGGGGGCTCTGGTGACTGAAATGTCCACGGGATGGGGGACAGGGGCTGTTCCGAGGGCTGGTGATGGGAGGTGGGTGTCTGAGGGGAGAAAGGACAAGTCCCGTGTGGGCAGCGGACTAAATGACACTCTGGCTAGAGAGGACCACCTTGAGTTGTACTGCTAGGCTTCCTAAGGGGCTAGTGTGACTGTATTTTGTGTGGGTATCAGGGTGCCCGTGTTGGGGAGGGATTGGGTCCAAATGCAGTACACAGGCCAAACAGGTATTGCCTTTCTTGTCAGTATCGTCTGCCCTACCCCAAACACACACACACACACACACACACACACACACACACACACACACATACACACACACAGAGCCCCTTTTCATTAAAAAAAAGGACTTTGGTTTCCATGGAAACCTGATCACTTAGATAACGGAGGTGTCTAAACTGACATTCTTGGCTGTAAATCATGTCTCTCCTCCCACCTGTTTCTCCAGTGCCCCAAGTGCAGTGTCAAATTCCCTCCTGCTCAGTCCCTGAGGGTCCACCCTCTCCTGTACAGGCTCCACAACCCTTCCTCCTTATATGCCTGAGAACTGCAGGGTGGGAATGTGGAGGGCAGTCCTGTCTATTTCTGCCTCATGGTCACAAAACTGGGACCCAGTTGCCTGTCCTCGGAGGTCAGAGGCTGTGCCGTATGTCAGGGGAGCATCCAGCCCTGGGGGAAATCTGTGTGTCTGAGTTAGAGGGACTTGGGAAGTGGGTGGACCTTTGTGGGAACCCAGAAGTGGCTGTCACCACCTTCTCCCTTTCCAACCTGTTCTGCACCCTCACCATTGTGTGGGCATCATCTCCCAGAAGCCCTTCCAGGGGCCTGAAATCCGAGGAATTTGCCCAGCCTGCTGGTGAGAACGTTGCTTCATCGAGGTGAACGTTCTCCAGGATGGTGCAGGGTTGAGGCAACAGGGCTGGGGCAGGGCCAGCCGAGAGCTGTCAAACCGGCTGCCTCCTCACTTTATAAATTCCCCTGCCATTTCCCCAGGATACCTTGATTCTGACCTCGTGCAGGGAGCAAAGTCCTTTCTTTGTCCCCTAATAAACGGCCTCGGCCATCGCTGGCCTCCAGCTGTTCTGTGGCCCCTTGGGCCCCACCCCCTCACCCTAGAGGCTCTTTCTCCCTGCGAAGTCTCATTAACGGGAGGCTTAGGGCCAAGGTGGGGCTCTTGCAGGCCACCTCTCTCCTTATTAGCACAATCATTTCTGTCTGGCGTGATGGCCCGAGCTTCTCCTGGAAGCCTGTCTGCACGGAGGCCCCTCAGAGGCCCTGGAAGCACTGCCTTGTGTCCTCAGAGTGACCAGGGCTGTTTCTACCCTGTGGTCATTAGTGCAAAGTGGCTGCGGGTGTGGAAGGACTGCCTCGGTCTTCTCAGGACCCAAAGGAAACAGCTGCTGTTGGATCAGATGCAGGATGATGGGTCTCCAATACCTTCTCCCTAAAAGCCATCCCCTGCTCTTTTTGTGAAGAATCCCTTTCCTCGTGGTGTTTGCCCACTGTAAACTCAGGACTCCCAGAAGGTACTTTCCTGTGTGCACACATTCTGTTCCTGCACACAGCTCTCTCCCTTCCTAAAATTCAGTGCAAAACCTGAGCTGGGCCAGAGAAATCTCACGAGGAAATTTGGGGTGCTCTTTGCAGGTGGATTTCTCCCTGGACATCTGCGTGGAGACTGGATTTCAGGCTCTTCTCTGTACTCTCTGTACACCCAACCCCCGGACTTCAGTCTGCAAAATCCAAAGTGCTTTCCACTTCCTCTTTCTAGAAACAGTTGTGTGGTGGTTAAGAGTCGAAGAGGTGCAATCAGACAGGCCTGAGTGCAAATCCTGCTGCTGCTGGGCGACAGGGAACATTTCTGAACCTCTCTGAGCCTCAGTTTCTATGTCTGGAAAATGGGGGTTATGAAAGTAATATGGAGCATGACAAGAGAGAATGCCGTAACACACACAATATTAGTTGTTATCATCCTGAGGACACTCAGTGTTCATCCGTATTATATGTAAAGTCTGAGGGAGGATTTTCCTCTTCTGCTTGAGCCAGGACACGGGATTGTGTACATTTCCATCTTGCCTCCATGCAGGGGAATTCCAAAATGGCCCAGAAAGTTTGTTTCAGCGGGGAAATGTGTTTCTTTTTCTAAAGAAGATATGCAGGTAAGAAAGTGTCTGAAAGGATCCACAAGGCCCTGGGAATATTGGGAACAGGAAGGGGAACGCGGTGGCCACAGGCAGGGGTAGGAGGAATATGCTCCTTCACAGGTCTTTTTGACTCTTTGTTCCGTGTTTACATCATACAAAACTGCCTTTTAAAAAATGTATAAAATTTAAATATTAGAGACACATAAAAGTAGACACACACTGAGATAGCAATCCCTAAGCTTTCTTTTTTTTTTTTTAATTTACTTTTTATTGAGGGACTTCCCTCGTGGTCCAGTGGGTAAGACTCTGTGCTCCCAATGCAGGAGGCCCAGGTTTGATCCCTGGTCGGGGAACAAGATCCCGCATGCATGCTGCAACTAAGAGTCCACATGCCGCAACTAAGACCCAGTGTAGCCAAAATAAATAAAAAAATATTTTTAAAATTAAAAATTTTTTATTGAAGTATAGTTGAATTACAATGTGTTAATTTTTGCTGTACAGCAAAGTGACTCAGTTTTATATATATATATGTATATATACATTCTTTTTCATATTCTTTTCCATTATGGTTTATCACAGGATATTGAATATAGTTCCCTGTGCTATACAGTAGGACCTTGTTGTTTATCCATCCTATATGTAATAGTTTGCATCTGCTAATCCCAAACTCCCATTCCAACCCTCTCATATCCCCCTCCCCCTTGGCAACCAACAAGGTTGATCTCTATGTCCCTCATTCTGTTTCTGTCTCTTAGATAGATTCATTTGTGTCATATTTTAGATTCCACATGTAAGTGATATCATAGGGCATTTGTCTGTCTCTGACTCACTTCACTTAGTATGGTAATCTCTAGTTGCATCCATGTTGCTGCAAATGGCATTATTTCATTCTTTTTTATGGCTGAGTAGTATTCCACTGTGTATAGGTACCACATCTTCTTTATCCATTCATCTGTTGACGGACATTGAGGTTGCTTCCATGTCTTGGCTATTGTGAATAGTGCTGCTATGAACATAGGGGTGCATGTATCTTGTTGAATGATAGTTTTGTCTGGATATAGGCTCAAGAGTGGGGAAACCCCTAAGCTTTCTCAATTCTCAAACCTTAAGGTGTTCGGCTGTCTGGTTGGGCAAAGGGCCGATTGTGAGGGGTTCTTCAGAGGAGAAAGTGATGTGGGGACCGAGCGGTAGAGGGTCCGTGGCCCCAGGGAGTTGGTGTAGGTCTGTTTGGAGTAATTTCCTCGGCAGGTTATCTTTCGCCTAAGTGCCTTGTCCCAGTGGCTCCTCTGTGACCTGGATGCAGACACTCAACATCTGTGCGGCGAGCTCTGCTCCGTGGGGAGTGAGGCAGGAATTTGCAGCCAGGGCCTCTGGAGACCTCCTTGGGAGCCTTCTCCCCTGCAGGCCTTGCTCATTCGTTAAAAGTCTTTTCTTCAGGGTTTAGCTCAAATTCCACCCCTCTATGAAGTCTTCTCTCTTCCTACCGAATCAGAGTTCACCTCTCCATCCCTTCGTGTATTTTTTTGCTCGTTTCTCTATTCTAGTTTTTCCTCCAGCCTGTTTTACATTATCTTTAGTCATTTGGGTGCTAGGCCCCCACTGTTAGTTTTGAAGTCCCCCAAGGACAGAGACCATGGCTCAGACTAGTTCTAGAGTTCCTGGCTCAGGGCCCAGAACAGGATAAGTTCTCCATCAATGCTTGTGAAGGCACGAGTGAGTGAGTGCATAGCTCTTAGCCCTCAGGACCTCCTAGACAGGTCCTGATATGTCCTGTCTCTTTGAACCTCAGTTTTCCACCTGGAAAATGGGGATTGCAATAGTGGAACCTCCTGTGAGAAATCAGCTGGGTTGTGCTAAGAGTCTCTGCTGTGCCACTGGCCCTGATACACCTGGGCAGTGCCGGTCCTCTGACTTCCTGTCAACTCTACTGTGTGCAGATTTTGCCTTCTTTCCATTTCCCACATGGCTCCTTGGTGTCACAGGTCATAAACTTAGCTGGCATTAGGCTGGGCCTAACTTTAGGGCCCATCGCCACCAGACACGGAGTAGTTAGCCCAAGGAATCAGCCCTCAGCCCCCCTCCCCAACTGCTCCCCAGCAGGGCCTCAGGGCAAAGCTTCCTGACTCTGCCCGCCTGCTGACGGCATCAGGGCCAGTGCTTGGAGGCGTGCATGAGGGGGCCTCCTGTTGGAGGCCTTGAGGAGTGTCTGCTGTGAGCCGGGTGATGCCACTCTGACACGCCGACCTCATGTCTTCTGCTCTGACCCATCTTTCATTTCCCACTTTATGCCCTTCCTCCTTTCTCCTTCCCTTTTGCTTGCCTCTTCTCCACATCACCCACTGGCTTAAATATGCAGACGGTTGAGGGATGTGTGTGGGAGGAGCTGGGTGGGCGTGGAAGGAACATCCATGTCCTTCACGGATCTCCC
The DNA here is from genome assembly GCF_011762595.2 of Tursiops truncatus. Classification (NCBI taxonomy): domain Eukaryota; kingdom Metazoa; phylum Chordata; class Mammalia; order Artiodactyla; family Delphinidae; genus Tursiops; species Tursiops truncatus. Next base: position 7,891,622 of record NC_047041.1, read on the forward strand.
ATCTCTGGCACATCATCTGGTCCTGCTCCTAGGAGGAGCTCGTGGGTTACGCCGAGTGAGAAGAGGCTCCGTTTATCCTATCTGTCATTCCTTCCTGGTCCTCCCAGCTCTGTCCCTAAGAGGCCCACTGGAGTAAGGGTCTTGCCAAGGGTCTTCTGTGAGCAGCACATTTCTATGAAATGGATACAGGGCCTTACAGAGTCCATCAATCCTGCCTCAAATGAGAGCTTCAGTTCTTACCCCAGAAAGAAGACATCTTCTCCCATAGCACAGTAGGAAGCCAGGCATCTTGGGGTTGGGGACATGCAGTGTAATGTCACTAAGAGCGCAAGGACCATCCTAGGGCTTTATTCTTTCCTTTCCCCAGTCACAGAACAAACACTCCACCCTCCCCTGGGTAGTGGAGACCCAGGGCAGAAGCAGCAGCAGCTGGTGAGATGCTACACCCTGCACCCACGGCCCTGCCCAGGCGGTACCCTTCTTCCTCCTGCCTCTTCTGTATCTGCTCCGCAATCCTCAGCACCAGCGGAAGTGCCTTCAGATTTATATGGTGCTATTTGCTGGCCCTCTGCCAATTAGTGACACTTTGAAATTCCCTTAAATGACGCACTGCTGCTCTGACAATAAACAAGTCATTAGCTGGGTCGGAGGGCAGCTTCCAGCTGGATTTGATTCATTGTTTCTAAAGCGGCTCAAGAGGCTCATTAAGATGCAGGGTCCCCAGCCCAAGGCTCAGGAAACACCTAAAGTTGGAGGCAGATGGGGTTTCTGCGCATCCAGGTGCCGGGTCACCGTGTCATCTGCTTTCTCCTCTGATCCCCCATGAGGCTCATCCCCACCCCTGGGAGGGATACTGACTGCCAGCCGAGCCTCCACGCCCCATTTCCTAAGACACAGACATGGGACCAAGGCCTCCCAGGCAGTGAACTTGGAGGAACGGCAAGGTATGGTGAAAGGAGGCTGGTGGGTGCAGGGGACGCTGGGGGCGGAAGGAGAGGCCTAGGTATCGGAGGAAAGAGAGGCCACAGGGAGATAGAAACTCTCATGGGTGATTTGGGGTGGGGATTATCTGGGGGACACTTGAGTGAGAGCCTGACTGTTTTCTCCAGTTTATGTTCTTACCCTGCAGCTTCAAAGGCTGTCGGACCTGAAATGGAAGTTGGAGATCACCCAGATCCTCTGCTTCTGTTTTACGGTTGCAGAATCTGACACCCCAGAAAGGTGAAGTGACTTTTCCACGTTCTCCCACTCATAAGTGCCCGAGATCAGACTAGAATGATGGTTAACTTTTGGTCCAAATCTCTACCTGCACTACCTCCTAGGAAAGAACCCATAGCTTGGAAAAGAGCAATGAAGTGTCCTGCGCCAGTGCCAGTGCTTACTTCTGCATCCCTCCTCCCTGGATCACCCTGCATGTCCCCGGCTTATGGGATTCTGCACAGACGAAGGGGTCAGGGTCATGTGTGGGTGCCTAAGGGTTTCGTCTGTTTGGATGGTTAAGGAAGGAGGCTGTGACAGAGCACTGTGCTAGGCACTACAGGAGCGACAAAGATGAAGTAGGCAGGCTTTTCAAGAAGTACTCGGTCTGTTTGCAAAAACTCATGACTTAGAACACAAAGCGCAATGAAAAAAAGTTCCTAGGAGGTAAACATGGAGCTTAAAGTCTGAATGGTAAGTTCCACAAGCTGAGCCACGATAATGGTGCCATGGGGGATATCAGATTAGATGCAGTCCTAGGTGTTAGAGACTATGGTTCTGATATCAACAAGGGGGAAGGTGACAGGATCTCTAGTTCATAAGAGGCAGACAGCTAAAATAGAGAACTGTGAAAAAGCTGAGACCCTGTGAGGGATGCATCCTCAGAGAAATCTGGACCAGAAATATATCACTCAGGGCCTGAGGGTAGTGGCAATTAAGCTTGGGCTTACTGGGGCTCAGAATAGAAAAAAGTCTCCAGTGAGAAAAAGAAGCTCCAGGCCCAAACCATATGTGACTATAGTGTCTGAATTTCCACTGTTGGAATTCCCAAGCTGAGAAATTAATGTAAGAATAGATTCCAGACCAGTAAAACTCATGGGGTATCAAGAGGAGGAAGGACAAGACGACTCTGGAGGAAAGTGCCCCAGAGCAACAGCATTCTCACAGCAAAATATAATCCCCTTTGAAGTTGCACTAACAATAAAAAATTGCAAACCACATGAGGAAACAATATGCCATGAGGGAAAGTCAGCAAACACAGCAAACTAGTTTAGCATTAATAACATAAAATAATATAGCAATCTGAAAGAGACCTTAAAATAACTATGTTTAAAATGATTAAAAAGGTGAAAAAGCAATACAAACCATAAAGGAAGGGTAGAATATTTTGAAAGAGAACAGGGAAATTTGTAAAGAGAACCAAATGGAACTTGCTAGAAATGAAAAAAATAGTCATTGAAATAAAAGCTCAATGGATGTGTCAAACAGCAGGTTAGACAAAGCTGAACAGAGATTAAGTGAACTGAAAGATAGATCAGAGGAAATTACCCCAAATGCGGCACAGAAAGTTAAGGAGAGAGAAAATATGGAAGAGAATCTAAGAGTCATGGAGGGTAGACTAAGAGAGTCCAAACTAACCTACAAGGAGATGCAGAAGGAGAATAGCAGAGAGAATGTGGGAATGGCAATATTTAATTTTCCAGAATTGATGGAAGACATTCATCCTCAGGTTAAAGAAATTTGGGGAGTTCTGAGGAGGACATACATAAGTAAATCCACATTCAGATATGTCAGATATGGTGACACTGGATTCAAAGAAACACAATCAGAGTATAATTTTGCCCATGAATGTCTGGGAGAGTTCATGGATTACTGAGGCTTAAGCCGGAGTAGAATTTTAAGATGCAGAGAAGCTGTGGAGGAAATCTAAGTAGTAGGAAAATAGGAGACTCCAGACTGTCGGACTAGTTTCTGAACCGGTTTTAACACAACTTGTTTTGAATTAAGTTACCTAGACTCTGGATACCTGTCTGTTAACTGAACGTTTCAGGGGACCCTCCCCTGCTCCGTACCTTCACTCAAACCTGGTCTTTGATCTTCCTGTTCGGGACCCCTACTCTGTCCCTGAGATCCACCATGATTCCACAGCCCTGGGAAGAGTCCTTTCTGAGACCAATCATAACCATCTTGCCCTCTGAGGCCTCCCCCTCCTTTTGGGGCTGAGTTGAAATTGGACTACCTAACCTTCCTTCTGTCTACTTGGGGTCCTTCAGGGCAAAGAAAGCCCCTGCTCCGAAGTGGACAGCAGGGGCTCGCTCTGCTGCATCTGTCTCTTGTTAGCAGTGCCAGGGGCTTCAGAGGAACAGAAAAACCTGGCCATGGTAATTGGCTCATGAGAGCTGCATGTTGCTGGAGGGGGAGGGAGGGTCTGGAGAGGAAGAGGGAGAGGGCTTAATGGGAAGCAAATGCCAGAGAGAGCCCTGTGTAGACCCTCCCCCAATTCAGGGCCATTAGCATTCCTCAGACACCTGCAGGCACTTGGCCTTGGCTGGGTAGGGGATGTGTTGACTCCTCCCTGCTGGTGCACAGAACAGAAAGATGAAGTTTGGTTCCAATTAAGGGGGCAGGGAGCAGGGGTGGATGTGAGATAGGAGACCTCTTTCTTGTATCTTTGAGAGCATGCGATTTTATTTGACAGTTGCTGGATTCTGCTTCACCTTGTGACTGTTTATGGTGTCAGGGAAAGAGCACTGGGCTTTAGGACAAGATGAATCTGGGTCTGAGCACCAGATGATCCCCTTCCTGGCTTTGTGACCGTAGAAAAGCACCGAATCTCTGTGGTCCTCTGTGAGGATAATGACGGAATAATAGCTACCAAACAGAGTAACGAATAAATAAGGCAGACCGCCTGACGGCACCTAGCGGAGTACTTATTATGGTAATGGACACTCAAAAAACATTAACTTTCTTTATCCCTGGATTGTAAATCCCTTTAGGGGAAGGATAGCACCTCGTCCATCTTTGTAACCCCTGAAGTGCTTCTGGGAGTGCCAGGCACACAAAGTAGACTGTTGAGTAAATGATGGAGTGAATCCTCTACACACTTGAGCTCCCAGCCCGTAGAAAGGCAGTCTGTGCTTCCTTGAGGCCACTTGAAGAATTCATTCCATCTGAACACTGGGGATTCTAGGTCCCTCTTGCAGGGAGGGAACTGTGCTGGGAAGTAGGAGGCCGCCTTGCCCAGCGACCCAGCCTAGCCCAGGAAGGACGGCTCCTTCTTCTACTTCTCCCACTCGGTATGTGCAGATGCCGTGTTGGGATCAGCAAGGGGCGGGCTTGTCTGAGGCTGGAGGAGGGTGAAATGGCCTCTGGGGTTGGCGCCCCTCGAGCCACGAAGGCCTTTGGCTGGGGCTCCTCTCCACCTGCTCTCCAGCTGCTGCTGGTGGAGCCCCGGTCGGCTGCGGCATCTTCCACGCATCTTAAACCTGTCCTGCCTCGGTGCCAAACATCTGTAGAGTGAATCCACTGGCCGTTTATTTTCTGTTTGTCTTGGGTGTGACACAACCTCCGTTCTTCACTTCAATGACTCTTCTCTTTATTATTATTGTCTCAACCACTCTGTTTATTTGCTTTGTCCCAGTACAAACCACTTTCGCTCTCTTCTCCCAGATTGGCCGGGGCCCACGCCAGCGCCTCCTGCTTCCCTTCCTCCGCAGCTCTGGGCCCTCTCCTCTGGCATCCCAGGGCCCTGCTCTCTGCTGGGAACCTCATCAAACCAGATGTGGCTTCCTCCTCCTCTTCCTCTTTCTTCCCCTGATTTACCAAGGGCTGCAGGGGGTAGAGGGGGAGGAGAGGCTCTCCACCCACATCCTGCCCCCACCCCCACCCCTGCTTCTCTGCCCAGCTCCAAGGCCCAGGCCAAGGGGAAACAAGCAGTGCAGGACAGGACGTCTGTTTAGTGCCAACAGTGAGGCATGGTGCTGGGTAAGCTCTTACCCCTGGGAGCTTAGCCAGCAGGGGGCCTGGGTCCCTTCTGCAACGCAGCTGCCCTGGAAGGATTTGGGCACCATCAATGACATTAAGTATCCCAAACTCTTTGACCACAGATTGTTTCAAGGCTTCTCTGCCTAAATATGTCCTGATTGGCAATATCTTGCAACTGGTTAGTACTTATGGACTACGAAAGGCCTTTACTTTCAGTCTCTGCCACCCTCCCCATGGCCCTGGAATGCAGGGCTATCACCTCCTCGTGGCAGAGAACTCCCAGGCTCCGGCATCATTCCGTTGATAAAGACCAAGTAAAGATTTGAACCCAAGCCTGGTCTGATGTGAAGAATGGCTGATTAGCTTAAAAACTGGGTCTGCCTTTCTCCGCCTGGCCCCTTCTGTTCCAACACGTGGGAATGAAACTCTTTTGAAAAATAGAGTCTGGGTGTGGAGGCATCAGCCAGCCTGAGACACACCTCTCTCCTTCTGGAGTCATTTCTACCTCTGGCCACGACGGGTCATTGGAATTTGGCCTCTGGGATTACCATTGTGATTGTTAGAGGTGATGTTATAGCTTTCACTGGGCAAAGAATATTGGACTGTATGAGGGAAGAGGGATGTAAGAGAAACCGGAGACAGTCCATCATCAGAGGGGGCATGTGACCTAGGCTTAAGGCCCTACAAAAACTCACCGATTAACGAGCTCAACCAGGGGCCAGGCCAGGTTTTTCAGGGTTTGAGCTTCTCTTATGTGGTGGTTAGGTTCTCTTTAAGTAAAAGAATTCACAAGTCGGAATACAGAGTTACCAGGGCCCCTCCCAGGGCCTTGTAAGGAGCCGGTGCAAAGGTCGTTCACTTCTTGGAAAATCCGCCCCAAGTGGAGCTCAAGAAAGTTCAGACTGAGCACGTAGGTGGATTCTCGGTGGAGGCTATAGTTCGGAACAGACCAGGGCGGTGGTTCTCCACCCTTAGGGGGCCCAGGACACACCCGGAGCTTGTGTGAAAATGTGGGCTGGGTCCCACCCTTGGAAGGCCTACTTGTGTGGATCTGGGTGGGGACTTGAAGCCTGCTTATTTAACTCTGGGTCATCCAGAGCCGTCTGATCCTGGACATCTGGGGATTCAACTCTAGGAAACACTGGTCCGGCCCGCCCCTGTAAAGAGGTGGAGAACGGGAGCCTAGTCACAGCCACAGAGCCCGACAGCGGCTGAGGCAGAGCTGGGATCTGGGGCCCGCGTCCCCGGTCCATGGCGCCTTCAGTTTGCCACGCACCTGCTGCTGAAACCTCACTTCCTGAAGAAGCTGGGTTATTAACGTGGGGAGTGGAGACGTGACGGGTGCGACGCAGGGAGAGGCGGGGACGGTACCGGAGGGAGGTTGGGCGGGACACGCACAGCCCACCTGCTTGGGACTCTTGAAAGCGGAGCGACCCTGGGCCCCGAAGGCGGTACCCAGGCCCTGGGGAGGAGACATTTAAGTGCTGGCAGGTGCCTTAGGTGTGGGGCAGAGCCTCTCCCAGAGCAAATGCCCAAAGCCTTCCGGAGCTCCCCCGGTCAAAGGTCACCATCAAAGGATCCAAACGTTCTCATTAAGCCAAAATATGGACTGGTCTTGATAAGAACTTTGTTTGTTTTGGCCGGAGGTTTAGTCTAAACACGTAGATGACTGTCGTCCGCTGCCGAGTGCGTCTTTTGTTCCCCAGGAGTCTCTTCTGAAGACCCATTACCCAGCGAGGAGACCGCGGGTGAGGAGGCCGGCTGGCCCCTCACAGCCTCAGTGACAGAGGGGACGGTGGACGAAAAACGGCTGGAACGGGGGAGACACTCCCACCCGCTGTGGGGCCCAGAGGGACCTGCCCGGACCAGCCCCCAGCAGGCCTGCAGCCCCAGTGCCCCCAGTGCCCCCAGGGCTCCGAGCAAAGCAAGGAGGAAATTGCTCGAACTTTCAAGAGGGCTGAGGAGCCCAACGGGCCCAGATGCCCTTGGCCGGGGCCTCTCCGCCACACAACCCCAGGGGCCGCCAGCCCCAAAGCAGTGCAGTGACCAGGTGGCCCGCTCCTGAGAGCATGGCTACTTAGTCTGTGCCCGCTCACGGGGAGGAAGGGCGAGGACAGTGGAGAAGGAGGTGGAGGAAGGATGGAAGGAAGGGAGGGAGGGAGGAAGGAAGGAAAGAAGGGAGGGAGGGAGGGAGGGAAAGAGGAAGGATGCAAAGAAAGAAGGGAGGGAGGGGCAAATTTTCCCTGAATCCCTACTTTGTGTCAGGCCCTGGACTGGGTGGGACGTTCAGGTGGGCAGGCCAGAGAGAAGGATGGAGAGTGGGCCAGGGTGGGAGAGGGAGGCTGCCAGAGGAGGGCCGAGCCCCTTGAAAGCTGCTATTGTTTGAGGTCTCTGCTCAGAGAAGCCCCAAGTAAAAAGAGCTTGTTAGAGAGGGCCAGGCTGGAGACAAGCGGCTCTCAGAGAGTCAGTGAACCGTGCGAAATGACTTAAACTAACATCCCTGACTGCACTGGGCCGGGACCCAGGAGTCAGACCGTGTGCTCATCAGAAATTCATAGAAGGTGCCCCGTGGCTCGGCTTTCTCCGGCCCCCTTGTTCATTGAGTGGTTTTTTCTTTCCAGTCCCGCGGCTCTGAAAGGGAGACAGGGGCTGCCTGATGGGGAAGATCAAGTGGCCTTTGAAAACCTCTCTTGGAGTTTATTAAACCCTGGGGCCGGGGCAGGATGACCTGGAGGCCCAGCCAGGTCTGGCTCCACCCCCCTGGGCTCCCCGTAGGGAACCTGGCCTGTTCTCATGTCCCCAACCTGGCAGGCCTGTGCCAGGCACAAGGAGCAGGTCCTGGAGGAACTGGAGTGAACACCTGCATCATTTTCCAGAAGATGCGGGGGAGATGCTAGGGAGGGGGCCTGAGGGGACGGAGGCCCTTCACTCCCACGAGTGACACGGCCTTGTCTCCCTGTCCGCAGGACAGTGTCCGCTTCCTGCTGGAACTCTGCTCCCCGAGGCTTCTCCAGAGTGTTTGTGGTAATGGTCCACACAGAGGAGAGGGGGCGGAGGTGAGGAATCACAGGGTCTCTAGGCTGGGTCATGGCTCAGTGACCGAGTCAGGGCAGGAATGAGGCTTCTCAGATGAAGCCTCAAGTTCCCTGGATCTGGCGCCCCTCCAGACGGAGAGATACACCTGCTGGGTGTACCCCCAGCTCCAGAGGGACTGGCCCGGCTGAGACAGTGCACAGAAGTGGGGTGAGAGCTGATGTTTAGCCCAGAAAGCTCTTGTGAAAGTGCTTTGTGAACTGTGTTGACAGAAAGCATAGTTGCGGTGTATCCGTTTATTCCACAAGTGCTCACAGAGGGGCTTCCGTGTGCCAGACGTGATTCTAGACGCTGGACAGAAGCGAAGAGCAAAGCAGGTGGGGAGCTCTGGGCACGGCACCTCTGGAGTCGACCTCCTGCTGACCCCCGGGAATGACCACATGGCTCTGAGTCCGGGGGTGAAGGCGCAGAACCAGAAGGGAACCACGTTCAACCACAGCCACGTTCAACCAGAGCAGCTCCTTTGACCCACTTACATCCTGGGATTCTGCGTCCGTGTTGGATTTCTTTTCTTCTTCTTCTTCTTTTTTTTTTAATATGTATGTATGTATGTATTTATTTATTTTGGCTGCACAGGCTCCTTAGTTGCAGCACGTGGGATCTTTGTTGTGGCACGCGAACTCTTAGTTGCGGCATGCGTGTGGGATCTAGTTCCCCGACTAGGGATCGCACCCCGGCCCCCTGCACTGGAAGCACGGAGTCTTACCCACTGTGGAAGTTCCTCGATTTCTTTTGAAAATGTAGTTCGCCTTATTCAAAAAGTTGAGGGACTTCCCTGACGGGCCAGTGTTTAGAACGCCGCGCTCCCACTGCAGGGGTATGGGTTCGATCCCTGGTCAGGGAACTAAGATCCCATGTGCTTCATGGTGCAGCCAAAAAGGTTAAAAACCATGAATCAAACCCCCTTCAGCACCTTATTCTCATCTTTTCTGTCTTGTTTCATTTACTGTGCCCCCTTCCCAGATCCGTCCCAGGCTCCTTCTTCCTTCTCTCTACACTTCTCGCCCATAGAGACTGATCTTTCCCAAGGTGGCTTGGGATTTGGAATCCAGTTTGTCTCGGCCCCGTTTTATACTTCCCCTGCAAACAAGTTCAAAGTCCTTTACAGTTTTTCCCGAGTCTCTTTCTTGGTAACTGTAGAGAATAAACGGTTGGGGACAGTCTGAAGATATAAATCTAGAGTTCAAAGTCATATATGGTAACTGTCCCTGGACCTCTAATAGATTGCAAGATACAAGAAATGGCCGTATTTCCCCTACATCGTAGGCCTCTTTCTCCAGGGCCCAGGCAGTTAACAGGCAAGTTTAAAACACTTACCTCCCAAGTTAAGGCCAGCCCTCATCTCCTGTTGGAATTATGGGCCAGTGCCTTGTCCTATGGGTCCAGGAGGCCACGAAGGATGGTTTGGACAGTGACGGTGGTGGTCCTTTTAGCTTGGCTTTCTTGGAGTCAGACACCAACAAAGTCTGGGCTAGCAGGGAGGTTTCAGCTCATGTACTGACTCTTCCCGATTGCGGTGGGCACCTGGAATGCTCTGTTTAGACAGCTCCTGAGACTGTGTTGTTGTTATTATTATTATCAATATTATTAGGAGAATTATTACTCTGAGAGCGTTATTATTGACTTGTGATACCTGCCGTGGGCACAGGCTGGAGGAATGATGGAATCGATGCTGTTTCTCCCATTCCTGAAGCAAATGAAAAGAGGGAAGAGTTACAATGCTCATGCTGCTCGTATTTTTTTTTACCAAAAAAAATAAAAAGAGACAATGAATGATCTGACAGTGAGACAGAATATATGAATGTGGGAACTGTGCCCCAAAGTTGGTGCATGTGTTCGCTGCATGTTCCTTCATAGAATCACAGTTCTTGGCATGGACATATATACACTACCAAACGTAAGGTAGATAGCTAGTGGGAAGCAGCCGCATAGCACAGGGAGATCAGCTCGGTGCTTTGTGACCGCCTGGAGGGGTGGGATAGGGAGGGTGGGAGGGAGGGAGACGCAAGGGGGAAGAGATATGGGAACATATGTATATGTATAACTGATTCACTTTGTTATAAAGCAGAAACTAACACACCATTGTAAAGGAATTGTACCCCAATAAAGATGTTAAAAAAATAAATTAATTAATTAAAAAAAAAAAAAGAATCACAGTTCTTATAGCCGGTAGGAACTCCCAAGAGAAATTATACCTTAGTGGTTTTCAAACCCTTCTTTTACAGGCTTGCAACGGTAAGCCTTTCTTTCAAGGAAATCTTACATAAAAGCAAACAAATCCAGCAGATGATGTGGAGCTGCTCTGGCTGAGATGGGGAGCTGGATGGCGGCCCTGCCAGCTGTGAGCATCTTCCCTCCCACCACCTCCCCCCTTCCTCTCCCCGCCCTCTGCTGGCTTCCCAGGAGCTCCTTGTGTTCCTTGGAGCCCATGTGAAGCTACTAATCTACCCCTCCTCTCTGCTTTCAGGGGGGTATTTTAAAATATTGGGTTGGCCAAAAATTTCGTTTGGGTTTTCCATAACATCTTGTGGCAAAACCCAAATGAACTTTTGCACAGGAGAACGAGTTGTAGCTCAGGAGTCTGAGTTGAGTTAGACTGAGTTGATGCACAATTATCCTGGCAGCTGTGTCACGTTTACACACCTCCATACACACCATTGTTACCCCAAGCTGCGTCCTCACACTCTCTCTGGTCCCCTTCTCCGGAGCAGTGAACCACTTCCTGCTTTTTGTCTTTCTAACCTTACTGCTGCTCCGTGCCTTGCTGTGCCTGCCCTTATAACATGGCCCCATCCCCTGCTCCATGCCCACAGCTCAATGGGGATCACACATCCTGGACCCCAACCTGGGCTGTGTCTTTGTGCCATGGGTCCCTCCCTCTTCCCCATCACTTGTCCACCTCTCTTTGCTCTAGAGGTCCAGAGTGACCTCTAATTCCCTGCATGTGGGATGGGAAGAGGGCAACGGCAGCCCAGGACTGCAGAGGACGAACCCTTTGCTACTGTGCTGGGACCAGCTCCTGGCTCTGTGCCCACAGCTCACTCTGTCCTTCCCCACCTCCTCCGTCTCCTAACCTGGTCCCTGCCCTTGTGTGTACTCACTTTCTGATGCACCACCTGGTTCTCTCACCTACTACTTTATGCTTCTGTTCATTCTACTCCCTGAAATGGCTTTCTGTCTGAACTTTTCTCCTCCGTTTCATTGTAAGGGCCTTTCAGAAGCCAGTTTCTTCCCAGGAGCTTCCTGGATTGAAGAAAGGTAGAGCTATGTTTCCCTAATATTTCCACCCATCCATCCATACTTAGCACAAAACCCACTGGCACGTTGTACTGGGCATCATGCCAGGGTTAGTTTACTTTGTTCTTGGGCGCTGAGCTCTGGTGTCGTCCTGATTTATTTTGTGGGCTGTGTGCCCTCTGCCTCTGTCTGCATATGCACGGCTGTTTGACACTGTACCCCCCTAGGCAAACATTTAATACAGAGAGTACAATGAGAAAAACGGACCATGTAAAGGGCAGGAGGGCTGCGTGTGCGGGCCAGGCTGGGACTGATGTGGAGAGAAGGTGGGATGAAGGGGGTGACTTGTAGTTCGAGTTTTTATTTCTCCTTGATGGGGAACTTTGGGACTGTGTGTGTTAGCTGGACTTCCCAGTTCCCACCCATGTCTCCCCTCCTGGGTTGTGTCAGGGACCCTGGCTTTGCTGACAGCCCTCTCCTTACCTCCCCACACTCTACCTTCCCAAAAGACTGCAAGGGCTGGCTGCAGTTCAGTGCTTGTCAGCTAGTTCGGTGGGAAGGAAACATTAAACACTCCAAACACTGCTTATTGGAGCTGGGTAAACTCAGCACACCACAGTTTACTTTGCTGTCAGAAATCCCTTGGCTTACCACAGAGCAGAACCCCGGAGGACCTCTGTCCCTCCCCCTCCTTCCCCACCCACCAGAGGAGACCCCCGCCTCTCTTTTTCCAGCCCGAAGCCCTCTATAGTCCCTTCCGGGCTTCAGCCCCCATCTGACCTCTTCTCTCCTCCCTCCCCCTGCCCCCCCCATCTCCTCCTCCTGTCTCTTTCCATCCAACTCTGGATCCTTCCTGAATCCTCCTCCAGACTTTGTGTCTTTCAGCAGCCGAAGGCCAGGGGAGCTCACCCTTCAGAGCAGAGAGATGGGGCAAGGGAAGGTCAGGTCCAGGCACTTTTTAAGGGACAAAGAGAGATCAGGATGCACCCTCTTTTCTTCCTCACTCCACACAGCCAGGCACTATGAACCCTCGATTCAGGAGGGGCAGGAGTTGAGACAAAGGTGCAGAACTGGAACCAGAGGTTGGTGGAATGTGCAGGCACGTGAGAGGCACTTGGATGAGGCTGGAGGCATGGCTCTGCCGCTCAGGCTCCTGGGTAGGTGCCTGGAGGAGTTTTGAGTTAGGAAGGAGGGTGTCGACGATGTTGGACCTAGCTTTGCATTCACTCAGATATTCTTGGACATGACAGCTCCCACCTCCCTGCTGGCCTCCCGCATCCCCACCTCTCCAAAGACATGTGCAGCCCGGCCAAGGTTTTCTCTTTGGCTCCACTTGCAAGTGCAAACCTTGTGGGCTTGAGATGAAACATATGCTGCTCTGGAATGTGGCTATTAGCCAAGGGGATGCTCAGAGGCCCCTGCAGAATTTGCAGCCATCTGCCTGGGACTGGGGGCTGGGGTGTGTGTAACCGACCATCTGGGGCCAGGAAGGAGCAATGGAGGCCAAGGGCACCTTCCTTCTCTCCCCCGCACTTAGGACCAGGGCCTCTTTCAACACTTGAGTGGATCTCAATGTACTGTATTTCCTCCCCCTGGGGAGACCCAAAGCCAGGCTCAACCTCAGCTGCCACAGGCCTGCTGGCTCCCAAATGAACAGGTGCTGATTAGTGTGGCATTTTCATATTCTCTGAATGTAATTCACTTCCTGCCCAAAGGCACAACCAATTGCCCCTGCATTCTTCCGCTGGGACCCAGCCACATTTTCTGCTCTCCCTCTCCGACTCCATGTGACTTACAGTCCTTGCCCTCTGCAGCTTTTGCTGACCCTCTCCTGCAGCTCCCTCTGGCCTCACAGGCCCCGATGACCCAGCTGGGACACCTTCCTTTAAAGGAGTCCTCACGGGTCCTCCTTGGCGAGGTCAGAGAACAAAAGCTCAGGTCCTGTCCTGAGTTTCTCCAAAGCGCAGAAATAAATTTCTTGAAATGAGGATTCCTGACCGTCCTCCACGGGACGCCCTGCCTGGGTTTTCTTGGATGATTGCAGGGCCAGGCTGGGAAGTTTCTGGCAAGGACTAGTCACCAGGGATGGATGGTTTGTCATGACAGAGAGGTCATGGCTGGCAAAGACCCCACCAAAGTCATGGGTCAGAGAGCTCCATTCTGGGAAATTGCTGGGGCCGGGGTCGGGTAAGGAATTCTTAGGGGTTGGCAAGGGCCTTGAAGATTATTTAACTCAACACTGTAAATTTATTATTATTATTATATATTATTATTATTATTATTATTATTATTTCTGGAGAATCTAAGACCCAGAGGGTGAAGGCTATTTTCCCGAGGCCGCTCCGTGGGCCAGCGGCAGAGCTGGAATCAGAAACAGGGGCTCTTGGGCTTCCCTGGTGGTGCAGTGGTTGGGGGTCCGCCTGCCGATGCAGGGGACACGGGCTCGAGCCCTGGTCCGGGAGGATCCCACAAGCCGTGGGGCAACTGGGCCCGTGAGCCACAACTATTGAGCCTGCACTCTAGAGCCTGTGAACCGCAACTACTGCAGCCTGCGCGCCTAGAGAAAGCCTGCGCGCAGCAATGAAGACCCAACGCAGCCAAAAATAAATAAATAAATTTATATATATATAAAAAAAAACAGGGGCTCTCAGCTCCCCATCCAGTGCTATTTTCACAAGACGCCATCTTACGTGTCCCTCTGTTGAGAAATTTCACCCTGTCCCCAGAGCGTTGTGGAGGTGACAGTTCTTCCGTGGCGGTCCTGCCCCCCAGCTTTCGAGATCCACTCCTGAGATGGCTGGATTCTCTGAGGATGAATGTTACCCGTCCCTCCATGAACCCCAGAACCACATGGGGGGTTAGACACACCTCGGGAGGGATGTGTCTGCTTCTCAGAGAGTTGTTTCTGCATGTTCAGCTTCTGCTGCCCTTGTACGTGTTTTGTACCTCCTGTTCCACCCCTCAGCCACGGCTCATTCGACCAGGAGTAAATGCCCAAGGCCAGCCGGTACGGTGGCGGAAGCATGGCCAATCTGTTTTTCTTTTTAGGAGTTTGAAAGAAAAAAGCACAGACTCTGCAGCCATCTAGTTGGAGAGGCTGGACTAAAACTTCTCGTTCAACCAGGACTTGAGTCAGAACCATCTGGTGACACCAGGGGCAAACCAAGTAACACACGGAAAAGTTGAGACAGGAGACTCTGTAGCTATGAGGCCTGGTACTTCACTTATTTGGAATCTCTTTGTCCTCCAATAGCTGTCCCTTTATCCACTTTTTATATGTGAATGGGTTTCTGCCCCTTGTGACCCAAAGTGCTTTGACCAGAAGAGGAAGGGAGCATTTTAGCATAAAAGTCCCCAAACAAGCCCAACTCAGATAAGGCTGGAGCACAGCTGCCAATGGGCAAGGTGCATTCCCACCCTGTCAGGGCAGAGGTGGGACTCTGGGAGTGGAGCATTTGGGACCACTGCCTTGCAGTGTCAGGTTAGCGGGGAGGAGAACTGGGCCACAGGCCCCTACTCCCTCCCCCATCTTCCTTCAGGAAAAAAGCTCCTCTGTTGTGCGGACCCTCACCTGAGAAGCCCTCTGTATCCTGTTTCACCTCCTAGAGAATGTTGGAATGAATATAACTCTACCTGGCAGAGAAACATCCAGTGTATCCTCTGCTGTTACCCAGTATTACTCTCCTCTCCCCTGGAAATACCAGTGCGTGTGTGTGTGTGTGTGTGTGTGTGTGTGTGTGTGTGTATGTTGGGGGAAGGCAGGGGTGGTGGAGAGATGGGGAGATGGTCAGCTGATTGCTGGAATGTGGGTTTGAGGGACAAAGATACAATCAGCTCCATCTAAGTTGGTTCAAGGACTTGGGGGTTTGGAGGAGGGTGACAGACCCGAGAGTGTGCCCCACAGTGGCTCCAAGCAGAGAGAGACCAGTCCCACCTCAGGACTCCCAGGCACCCTCCCATCTGGAAGACACAGCTCTATCTTGCAGCAAAGCTACCATCTGCCAGCCAGATGAGCGGTACCTGTGAAAGATTCCCACATCAAGCCTTGTTGGGCCAATGCCTATTCCAGAGCCTGCTGACAACAGGAAAACCATCTCAGAACTACATTTCCCAAAGGACTCAGAGATGCCTGCCCTTGGGAACGTAGCGAGGAGCTTGATATTGTATATAGACATCTCAGGAAGGACTGCTGCAACGGGAGAGGGACAGGAGATGGCCAGGACGAATAAGGGGAGGGTTTAGGGAACAAAAGCAGATTCTCAGAAAGAGGTCCCTACCTCCTTCGTAACAAAAGTCCCTACCATTTACTGAATGCCTCCAAAGTGCCAGGCCTCTTACAAACATTAGTTCATTTAATTCTCACAACCCTCCAGAGAATGCATCACTTCCCTCATTTCACAGAGGAAGAAAATGCAGCTCCAAGGGGGCAAGTAAGTTTTCAAAGATCACGGGCTGGCCAGCCTGCCTGCTGCTTCAGGTCTCAGCAAAACAGAATGTCTTCCAGACACCAGGAGACCACTATGGGGAAACATTGCTAAAACGGAGCTCAAAGGGAGTAGGTCAACTTCAGACCTTGGTCTTGGTCCTCTTGGAACTGATGGTCCAAAGAGGAAAAGGCGAAGAGCAGAGTTCCTGAAACTAACAAGTGTCTTTTTTTTTTTTTTTTTTTTTTTTGCAGTACGCGGGCCTCTCACTGTAATGGCCTCTCCCGTTGCGGAGCACAGGCTCCGGACGCGCAGGCTCAGCGGCCATGGCTCACGGGCCCAGCTGCTCCGTGGCATGTGGGATCTTCCCGGACCGAGGCACGAACCCGCGTCCCCTGCATCGGCAGGCGGACTCTCAACCACTGTGCCACCAGGGAAGCCCTGACAAGTGTCTTTTTAAATAAACACGCCTAAGTTTGTCCAGAAATGCGGGCCATGCTTTGAAACAGGTCCTTGGAAAGCTGTGTTCTATCAGATCTGCTCTCTGGCAATGGCCTTCAGGGCTTAGAGCACATTCCTTGGAAAATCTTCATTGTGGTAAATCTTCCTCTTCCTCGTCTGAGGCAGATTTGATTTTTAGGGCAAGAGCCAGAAGTCATTTCAGATTTGGGTGAGTCGTCAGACTGAGCTGTATCATTTCGGGTCCAAGTGAGGTGTGACCCTCCTGCGGGAAAGTGCCCGGTGTCAGCAAAAACATAGCGGAGCCCTTGGGGTTTGTTGGAGAGGTCGGCCCAGGATCCCACGGTGACCAGCGCGTCCTTGCAGGGCCCGCGGGGAGGACTTGAACAAGATCTGAAGGTTCTTCAGAGGGAGAGACGCGATCAAACCCAATCAGGGCATAAGTAAAAACACACACGGTTCCATAAAGTGGCCTGGGAAAGACGCCACGTTAATAAAAGGAAAAATGCAGAGGAATGTGTGAGGAGGGAGCCACTGAGAACACGCAAGCGCCTATAAACTCTGCTCTGCAAACCCTACCCCTCATCTCTGCTCCAACTTGTTTTTCGTTTAGACTCAAGACAAGCCCTAAAGAAACCCCTGTTTGTGGAGGCAGCAGAGGGTGGAGCTGGACACCTGGCTTGTGTCTCGCCTTTGCTGGTCCTCTGCGTGCCCCCTGCCTAGCCTCTTCCCTTCCACACGTCCCAGGGGCCAGCTGCCCTGAGTAACATTCCCTCCAGGATGCCGTAGGAGCACGGCCGTCTTGGCAGGCCAGGGTGCTTCGTGTGAGGAAGAGGGTTAGCATGAATGGGGTGCAGGAAGGCCATTGTTTCCATGCTGGTGCATTCTGAAACACTATTTATGTCAAAAGAGTCATTTTCGCCTTCATCTCCCCAAATTGGCCTTGGGAACCAGCCAGTCTGTGGGCAGCCAGCCAAAACCTTGTCATATTTCCAGGCCCCAACCCAACAGGAAATGGGCTTGAACGGTAGTCAGAGGGTAGCTCTCAGGTGGAACTTCCTGAGGGTCAATAGTCAGAAATGTGAACCCCGACGACAGTTCAGAGGGGAAGGAGGAGAACTGGTCTGTACTCCAGAGGGGCTCCCGGTTTATGAGTGGGTGGGACAGACACTGACATGAGCATGAAAACAAAACTGAGAGAAGATACCGCAAAGCTGAGTGCATTGGCAAAAATTATCAAGTAAGCACTTAGCGTTGAGGAAGCAGCAGAGAAAGAACCATGGGAATGAACAGACTAGCTAGAGACTCCTGGTATCACTCACAGCAGTTCTGGGGAGAAGATAAGCCTTACACTGGAGACCTGAAGCCCAGAGAAGGACTAGGGGTGTTGTGGAAATGGGGGCAGGTGGGCATGCTTGGGGGACAGCATTTGCCGCGCTCGGTAATGAAGGGGCAGAGCTGAGCTCGGGAGACAGGCAGGAGGCTACGTCTTGCCGATGTGGAGGGTTGAACTAGTGTCAGTAGCACAGGTAGTTTGTGCAAATACTTTGACTATGGGGAGGGTGGTTGTCAGTGATTAAATTCTGAAAGAGTGACCTAGGAGGCCACAAAAGCATCCAAAGATTCCTGGAAACTGAGCCGCGCTTCTGCCTCTGTGCCTGGAGGAAGAGACCCAGGCGCACTTGACCCTGGGAGCCCCTTCCGGCCTAGGAAGATCGTCTCCTTGCTCTGTGATGATGATGAAGCTCTTCAGTGCTCCAACCCCAACTTCTGGGGTTGTGACTGGACACAGAGCTGGGCGGATTGTCTTTGCTTAGGAATCTCTGCGGGGACCCAAGGAGCAGGAAGCAGCTGAGATGCCTCCAGTTAACACTGCAACCCGAGTACCCTCTAAAGGAGGCTCAGCCGGAGCCCTGACAGGCTCTGCATTGTTCAACCGGACAGCTGCGGGCAGCTGCGGGGCTCCCGGGGCTCCCCAAGCACGGGGACTGGGATGGCCTTCATCGCAAGCTCACAGACATCCTGTGAGATCAGTGGAGTGCCAGCCTGTCTAGCGTGGTACCTGGGTTGGGCAGTAATCATGGGTCAATGACAATCAAGGACAGAGACCTTTAAGAGCTTGTCTTCTAACCTGAAAGAGATCATGTTGATGTCCTGGAAGGCTGGAAAAAGGAGCCGAGAATGGAGGGACCAGCTGGGGTGGAGTGGGGGCAGCATCCTCCTGTGGTCTTCGGAGCAGCTGGCTAAGTTATCCCTACTCCCAGCCCAAGCTCCAGATGGCAACGGGCTGAGTCATTTTCCCAGTGACTCGGGAAATTGTCTCTCCCCAAGGGGGAGGCCAACCTGAAACTGAGTCAAGGAACATACAGTTTCAGAGCAAGAAGTGACCCCAAAGAGCATCCAATTTGTGACTTTCACATTATAATACCTAGAAAAGTGAGGTAACCCGCTCAAAGTCACACCCCTCATTAGTGTCAGTGGCAGAATTTCGAACCCGGGTCTCTAGATTTGAAGGCCAGGGATCAGGCCAATGCTACTTGGGATGAAACCACTCGATCCAGCCTCCTAGAGGCTGGCATAGGCCAAGATTAAGGTGAAAGGGGCAGGAATTGGGCAATACAGTGTGTCCATTTCAACCTAAAGTGATCAACGCACAAATGAGATGCAAACTTAGAGGTGAAGGAGCATTACAGATGGGGGTGGGGCAAGGTGAGCCCAGCAGTGGGCAGAGCACGGGGCTCTGAGTCAACAGACCGTGGTTAGATTCCTAGTCTTGTCCACTATTTAACTGGGAAAACATGACAGTCTTTCTGAGCCACAATTCATTCATCTGTTAAATGGAGCTAAAAATACTGCAGGATTCTTGTGAGAAATAGCATATATGAATGTACCTAGCGTACGGGAATGGGTTAGTTTGGGAGAGGTATCGTTGGGATTCTCCTAGTTCTTGGAGCTTCTCAGCAGAAGAGGCAAATCCGATCATTGACAAGGGTTTCTGCTTCCTCTGGGACAGGAGCTGAATTAGGGCAAAATTCAAGGCCCGGGTGGGAGTTCAGCTACACAGTGAGGAGCCTTCAGAATGAGGGTTTCCAATCTCTGGTTTCTGCCCCAAGAGTCCTGGCCTCCCCTGAGAGGGTGCCTCTTGCAGAGCAATGAAGCCTGATACCTCTCCACCTGAACAGGGTCCCTCTCGGCTGTCTGGAGGGGAAGAGTGGAGCCAGGAGGAGAGAAGAGGAAAGGGGGGCTGCCAGCCATGAGGCCACATGCTTCAGCCGAAGCCACTTGGAGCCGCTTGGACAAAGGGACCCACGGCATCCTCTCTAGCGGGCCTGATGGTACCACTCTCCTGACTTTTTTAGCAGCCTTGGGCGGGAAGTTATGGCTCAGGAATTAAACTAGGGGAGCAGCATGGGGTACCTAGAAGGGGAAGGGTTTGGAGAAGGGAGGGTCTTGTTGTGGTCCAGACCAGAGCAGCAGCTTTTCATAGGTGAAAGCCCTGCTGTTCAGGCTGAGGTCATTCCTGGCACGAGCCCCCCACTCATTGCATACGTCTGCAGGTCTGTTTTAATATCTGCAGTAACTGCATTCCTAAGCAGGGTGGGTAAGAGGCTTCTGGACAAGACTGCTTTCCATCAGAAATTATTCAGTTCACCAGGGTCAGATATTTTAGAGAGAGCTGGATTGTTTTTTGTTTTTGTTTTTTAAGGAAGAAAATAAAAATTCAGAGAGAATGACTAAACGCAGGAACTAGAAGCAGGGAAAGGTCCCGAGGACTGGAGAACGGAAGAGGGACCTCGGGTCATAGGTGAGGGAGAGAAAGGAACAAAAGATATAGGTAGCGGGTCTGGGGAAGAGCCCACTTTTGGGGTCTAGCCCAGCCAGACCTTTCTCAGATCCTGATGAGTTTACCTGTAACCGTCATTCCTTCACCCATCCACTCAGCCCACACTTGCTGCTACTCTGTGCCAACTGCTGTGCTTGAAACGCAAAGAAATCATATTAGTTATTTATTTCTGTGCAACAAATTACCATAAAACTCAGTGGCTTAAAACAATACCCGTTATCTCACGGTTTGTGTGGGCTAGGAGTCTGAGCACAGCTTTGACCAGGGCTGGAGTCTCGTCTGAAGGCTCAGCTGGGGAAGGATCCCTTTCCAAGCTCACGTGATAGCAGGCAGAATTCAGTTCATCGAGCATTGTTGGATTGAGGGCCTCAGCTGCCAGCTTATCCTCAGCCAGAGGCTGCTCTCAGCCCTCGCCTTAGGGCTTCTCCAGCAGCGCACAAGCTGTAAGCAACAGAGCTGCCTAGCAAGTCGGAAGTCACAACTTCACATAACCTAATGATAGAAGTGACGTTGCCTCATCTTTGCCATATGGTATTGGTTAGAAGCAAGTTACAGGGCCCTCTCAGGCTCAAGGGAGGGGATTACACAGGGCTGCGAATACCAGGACACAGGAATTGTCCAGGACCATCTGAGAGTCTGCCTGACACCGAAGTCCAATGGTTTCCTGCCCTCAGGCAACTCAGAGTCAAGAATAATGACAGTTATAACAGTAATGGCAGATGTAGTGTACTTATATGAACTTATAGTGTGCCAGGAACTGTGCTAGGTTCTTTTATATATGTTTGCTTTTAATCCCTATTTAGGAGGTACAATTACTCTCTTCTCTCTAGGTTAGGGAACAGAGCCTCAGAGAGCTCACAGCAGGGAGAGATCTAGGAGGTTTTGGACTCGAATTTGTCAGACTTCAAAGCCTTTGCTCCTATCCCGTCACTCCCTGTCTCCCAGATGAAGGGCAATATATAATATGGGCAGGGCTAGACTGGTCCCTGTATTTGGGACACCGGGCAGGGCTTTCAGAGATGGGGACACAGGAGCACAGCTCCAACAGCAGTGGGACCCTAGAGGGAGTCCAGGGGGTGGAAAAGACACGATCCTTTGCTCTTGAGGAGCCCTTGAGGCTCAAGTGGGGAACCGGACCCAGGAGCAGACCCAGGGCACTTGCTGGGAGCCGTAGCCTGTGCAGACGAAGCAGCTGTTGGAAGGAGCTCTGAAGAGACTGGAAGCTGGGGGCTGTTTAGATTAGTTTTCTAATTGGTTGAGTGTTAGCAAAGCCTCTTGTGTATACAACGGGAATCGTTCATCTTGTCTATTTGTACATCCACTCATGTTCTGTCACTCCCTGATCTGCTCAGCTGTCTGCCTCTTACGGTCAGTTTTAGCCCAAGAGAGGGTTCAAGTCCACAGGACGGGATGCTTTCTACCCGGCCCGCAGCAGAGGAAGGCAGTGGGAGGAAGGGCAGCGGGAGGAAGCGGATTCCAGAACACCCCACTCGCATCCCTGCCCTTGTCCCTGCCTGCGTGTCCCCAGCTAGTCCCCCTTCCTGCAGGGCTCATCGTCCCCACGCCCATTTCAGTCATCGTAACCCATACATTTGTAGCAAGTGGCCTTACATATGTCACCTGGTAGCTTCACGACAAACCTGGAAGCTAGGCTTTGTTTTTGCAAATGGGAAACCCAAGAGAGAGGTCAGATGACTCGCTGGTGTCACCCATACAGCTATTAAGTGGTTGACCCAAGCCTTGAACTTAGGTCCCACACTCTTATTTTCTTACACGGTCTGTCAGTCCGCCTCACCCCACACACCACATCCATCGTGCAATTTTCTTGCTCAAGAAACCATAAAGGGTCCCCTTGGCTGACTGTATCAGTCCATCCACGTGCTTTTGCCCACCTTCCAAGGCCCTCTAGTACTTGCCCAGCCCCCGCTCCCCCTATGAACCTAGCTTAACTTTATCACAGGCTTCTGTGGGACTGAGCCTGGGTTCCCTGACTCCCTGAAACATCTCCTTCTCGAATCAGATTGGCATCTTTAGATAAGGGACCAAGGTAGCAACTTCTCCCACCATCCTCCAGACCCAGGCACAAATTGAGTATTTACGCCTTAATCAAGGAGGGAAAGATGACCACACCGCTGAGAAGATGGCTAAGGATATGAGGGCCTCTTTCTGAGGCAGAAATGAGCCAGCTGCCTGTGTGGGGGCCTGCCTAGGTCATTACAGTAAGTCCCCTACAGATGAACCTTCAAGTTGCGAACTTTCAAAGATGCGAACATGCGTTCCATCGACAACAGGCGTGAGTGACATTGTAGCTTGCCCTCCGTCTCCTATTGCTGACGATCCTTCAGCTCTACCGCCTCTCGCCTCCTCTCCCTCCTCCAGTCAGTAACCCTTCTTGCCTGTTCACTCGATGCCAGCCCCTGGATGCCAGCTGTTGTACTGTACTACTGTACTTTTCGAGGTACTGTACTGTAAGGTTAAAAGTGTTTGGGACTTCCCTGGCGGTTCAGTGGTTAAGACTCCACACTTCCAGTGCAGGGGGCATGGGTTTGATCCCTGGTTGGTGAACAAAGGTTCCACATGCCACACGGTGTGGCAAAAAAAAAAAAAAAAAAGTTTTCTTTATTTTTTGTGTTTTTTATGTTATTATTTGTGTGAAAAGTATTATAAACCTATTATAGTACAGTACTATATAGCCGATTGTGTCAGTTGGGTACCTAGGCTAAATTTGTTGGACTTACGAGCCCGCTCTTGGAACGGAGCTCATTCTCATGCAGGGGACCCATTGTATTCACTCTCCTCCCAGGTCTCTCTTAGCCACTTCCTTCCCTGGAGCCCTGTCTTAGGCCTCTAGGTGTCTGTTAACGATTTTCTGTCACACATGTACTTAAACACACATATTTAGGGGGGAGAGGTGAGGGAGAAGGAGCTCTTTACATATGGTGATGCTCGTGTCAGACCCTGGGCAGTGTTGGCAAGGGGATGGTCCATTCCTCAATAACACGCAACCGGACTTGTTTCTTGGGAATATCATTCAGAGAATTAGAAAAAGAGGACTATACGAATGAGATAAACAGTCAGTTAGTGAGGTGTTGGTTTCCTCGATCACTACGTCTTATATATAACTATATATAACTATATATACTATATAACTTATATATAACTAACGATGCATAGCTATAGCTACTATTGATTAAGCGCTTTCTAAGGGCCAGACATTTTACTACTAATGCTCTACAAAAAGGATCGTATTTAGTCTTCAAAACCATTCAGTAAAGTAGCATCACAGAGCGTCAATTTTCACCCCTGTTGGAAATTGACACTCACAGAGGTGAGGTAGATCGTTCGAGATGACACAGGAAGAGTCAGGATTTGAACCCAGGCTGCCTGACCCCCAAACCTTTGCCCTTAATCTCTGATGCCAGTGGATGGCCTCTGAGCAGTTTTTTTAAAATTTTTTTTTCTGAGAGGGACTCAGTAATATGCCTGTTTCTCCTCTCTGACTGGGACTTGGTAAGAGGGAGAGAGAAGGTTGGGGTTCCTCCTTCTTTTCTAAGAAGGGCCCGGGGTCTGGGTTTCTTCCCCGCCTAGCACAGCCTTCTGCTTTGCAACTTCGTCGAAGTAGGCAGCTGGCAGGAGAGCTGCATTTTTTAGGTCCCAGGCTGGCTTCTTATCTCAGGGAGCCTTGATTTACGCTCCTCTATCTTATCTCAGTTCAGGGCCTGGTGATGGATTTCACCTCTGGCATTTGGAGAGTTGCTCCTTGCCAAGAGCACTCCCCTGTAGACAGATGGAGAAGGAGACAGCTCTGGGCTCCCCACTCTGGGATCCACCCTTACCTCCCCCGGCTCAAGCGGAGAGAGGAGGGTGTTGCTCTTTCTGATTGGAGAGGGTGAGGTGGGACTCGGAGGCTCTGCCTGGGCTTCACTGGTGGTGCAGTGGTTGGGAGTCTGCCTGCCAATGCAGGGGACACGGGTTCGTGCCCTGGTCCGGGAAGATCCCACATGCTGCGGAGCGGCTGGGCCCGTGAGCCATGGCCACTGGGCCTGCGTGTCCGGAGCCTGTGCTCCGCAACGGGAGAGGCCACAACAGTGAGAGGCCCATGTACCGCAAAAAAAAAAAAAAAAAAAAAAGAAGAAGAAAACTGCCTTTCCTCACCCAGGACTGTCCTTCCTTGAGATGTGTTAGGGGAACAGGAGGGGAAAAATAATAGTAATATCAAAGCGATATTTTCCTTTTTGTTATGATTGTTCATATGTCTTTCCAAATGTAATCTTCACAACAACTAAATAAATCAGCTTTTGTATTCCCCTTTTACAGATAAGGAAACCAAGGCTCAGTGGACTAGAGTCACACAGACAATTAGTGAAGAGTTGGGTGTCCAACACGTGTCTTCTGACTTTAAATCCTGTGTCTTCCATGACACACCAAGGAGGAAGAGTTTTCTCTTTGGGGGAATGCATCTCCCACATGCCTTCTCTTCATTTTTACATCTTCAAAACAGAATTGTGGCTTAGATCAGGGCGGCCCATTCCTTTGCAATGCTGGACTCGAGTGAGGGAGTGTGGCCAGCAGGAAGGGGTGCTGTGTTGAGAGAGGGTCTGAGTGTCTAAGTTGGGCAGACATGAGGTGGAAAGTCACTCTGAGAAGGAAGAAGGTGGATGTCAACCCCTTTTCGTGCCTGGGAGGGAATCAACAGTGAGCTTCTCAAAAAACCCTTCAGAAGGCATCATGCCGGGGGTGGCACATCGCCATAGAGGCCAGGGCTCGGGAGAAAGGAAGGAGAGTAGCATTAGTGAGGTTCCCTGTGTGCCAGGCATGGGGCTGGGGAACTTACTTGTTTTATTTGATTTGCATAACAGTCTTATAAGGTGGGTTTCATGATCCTTGGTTCAGAAGAAGCTGAGGTTCAAAAAGGTTAGATAATTTGCTTACGGGCTAGTAGCTGGAGAAAGGTAGAGCTATGATTCAAATCCAGGATCTCTGACTCCAAATCCATTAGAAAACTAGAAACCTCTCTTTCTCATATATCCTGAAGTGTGGGGAAGTGGGATTTCTCTCCTCCGGAACCAGAAGAGCCCCTTACAGATGGCAGCCTAACCAGGTAACCTCTACTTCCTAACCCACCCTGTGCACCTCCTGAAGATTTAGGGGGAGAAAATACTGACAGGGCGAGTTCAGGTTATTTGTAGAAAGAAGCCCAGCTGCCCCCTTGCTGGCCGAGTGTAAGTCTGTAAGGACAGCAACTATGCCTTATTCATCTTCGTGTTCCTGGGGCTTAATGCTGTGCTTGGCAAACAGTAGGGGCTCCATAAATGCAGGCTGACTTGGACTTTTAAGTCTTGGGGCTCGAAACTATAGAAGCTATATTGGCAGACTGGCCAAAAGTACACAAATTCATGGAGCAGAACACAGGGAAAACTACGGAAGGGACAGGAGTTTTGAAGGAAACAGGAACTGGGCAGTTAGCGGGGAGGCTTGAAGTCAGCTGTTGCACAAAGTGCATCTTTCCCGGGGTTGAGGAGACCTGGGTTCCAGTCCCGGCTCTGTCACTCAGCAGCCGAGGGACCTCGGGCAATTGGCTTCCTCTCCGCGAGCCTGTTTGCTCCTTTGTAAAGTGAAGGGTTGGACCAGTGTTCTAAGATGCCTTTCAACTCTAACACGGCAAGACTTTTGAATCATTATCCCCCACACACCCACTCCAACAGGTTCTAGGGGAAGACCGTGAAAGTCGCCTCTTAAACAGAAAAGTTTCACCTCCAACCAGGATGAGTGAGGCGCCGTCCTCCCGGAAAGGCGAGAATAGACTAGACAGCATTAGTCAGATATTTTCAAGTCTGGGGGTGTGGCTGCTTTTAGGGCGGATGGGCTCCTTTCCTAAAGCTCATCTCTATAGACAAGGGGACTCAGCCTTCAGTGCCACCAGAGGAGCCACAGGCTTCTCCAAGGTCAGTTCACCCCAGAGGAGGATGGAGAGTAGGAAACCACCGAGCTTGGGGTGATTCCCAGCTACCCAGTGTGCTGGCCATCTTCCACCCAGGCCTCACTTGCACAGCTAACTGTTATGTCTTCCTCGGTAATTTAGCACTTTCAGACAGTTATGGTTAGATTCTGTTTATTTTTCTAAACCTCACAAAAGCCCCTTAATACAGCAAGAGAGTGAGCCGAGAAGGAGAGGGGGTGGGGGAGTTTTTCTAGAAATATAAACTCAAGGTTCAAACGCTCTTCCCCATCTGTAGGACAGCTGTTGTGGCACCCCGTCCATCCTGAGAGCTCCGGCATCCCATTTCCAGGAACTCTTGCTGGCTCCCCTCCCACCATCATTCCTTTCAGGGAATGTGGCTTTGAGATCAAGCCCCGGAGAGCTGCCAGCTACTGCCACCTGACACAAAGCCTCACCGCCCTTGCCTAAGTCTTCTCCCTCTCCATCCTCACTAGGGGGTCAAGAATGGGGATGTTTATTCCTTGAGGTAAGAGCAGCGGACATGAGGGCTAGAAAAAGAGACTTCTCCGTTACATGGCTGAGTAGGAAGAAGTTTGGGGTCCGAGTGGGCCAGCCCCTAACCTAACCTAACCTGGTCTAATTGAACATAGTCTAACCCTAATCCAATGCCCCAGGTGGACTTCTTGTTTTCTTCCCCAGGAGGTTGCCATGTGTCAATCGCCCAGCTCTAGCTAGAGTGGTGGAGGGAAACTGGTGTCATTGAACTTTTGCTGAATGAATGGATGAATGAACGCATGGATGGATGATATCTTAGAGAACTGATTGAAGTTTCAGCAAGAGACAGGAAGACAAGGCCAAGACTGTGTAGCTCACCAAACGCCCTCATACCCCTTGGGAAGAAGAAAGATTCGGATGGAAGAGGCAGAAAAGGATGAGTTTAAATTGAGGCGTGAAGGATAGAGAACTGGAGAAGTAAGATCGGAAAGGACCCTAAGGTTTGAATCCATTCCAAACCTTTATTTCTTCAGGGGAGGCACCAAAAGTCTGAAGGGACAGAAACCTTAGTGACCTCCTTAAGGTAACAGAGCCGGACTCTGAGGACTTGCGT
The DNA here is from genome assembly GCF_011762595.2 of Tursiops truncatus. Lineage (NCBI taxonomy): Eukaryota > Metazoa > Chordata > Mammalia > Artiodactyla > Delphinidae > Tursiops > Tursiops truncatus. The sequence goes on from NC_047041.1 coordinate 7,918,690, forward strand.
CTCTTGATGGTCTTGTCCCTGACAAAACGCTCACTTCGTCTTCTCCACACTCACCTCAAACTCGTTGATTCCAGAAAAGCACCTCACCTAACCTGGGATCCTCCTTTTGGGGCTTATTCACCCTAAAGTAGTTTGTACTTACCTTGAGTTTACTGTTCTTGAGCCATTTTGGACAGAAGGATGGGTGAGGGTAGCAGAAGCCAGCCATATGGGGACTCCTTTACCCCAGGCTGGCCCCATGAGAGGTTTCCTAGAAGTTTCCAGTGGTCTGCGCACATGGGAATTTACGCAGTCTTGAACGAAAGTGTTCAGACCTTGTCAGTGTTCAAGGACTGGGACACGGACGTACATTTTACCCCTTCATAATTACATGGGTGTCCCAAACAGCGCCCATCACTCCCAAATCCCAGACTAGGATTTTCTAACCAAGCGTGTCATTAAAAGAAAATGTAATCCACATGTGTCTGACTCACTGATCTCTAAGTTATCCTAATGTTTGACTCTGGGAATCGTTTGATATGTAGTCTGCTTTTTTTCAACTCTTGGATTGGTTAGTTGGCCAAAACAAAATAAACAGCTACCCCGAGAGACGGAAGGAAGCTTCAAGTAGAGGCGTGAGCTGCACGCCTACCTGGGGAGCACACCAAAAACCCGGAAACATACCCCAATTCATCTCACCCCCAGCTCCCCTTCTGCTTGTACTTCTGGGACTCTGAGCACTACTACGGAAAATCACCCAGCCCAGGAGATGGTGTCACCCCAGATTTATGGCATCTGATCTCTGTTGCACCCGAGAGAGTACACAGAGACCCCATCAGGTGAGTCTCCACAGCCATTCCAGACCTTCACCACTCTTGGGGTCTTCTCAAGACCCCAAGCCCTCCTTCTCAACAATTTTCTGTTTTGCAAAGAAAAGGGGAGAGTCCATCCAGACAGTTTCCTCCATGCCTGTCGCTCTCTGCAAACCTGCCTGCCTCCCCACCCCTCCTCCTTACGTAGGATGCTCTGCTAACTGCATCACCTTCAGCTCCTGTCTGCCACGCCTACCTCCTGGCTCCCTCACTCAGCAGGTGTTGTCCTCAAGATCCTCCCTCCCCCACCCCTCCTGCCCCGTTAATTCTCCAAGAAAATCTCAAAGTCTGTTTCCTGGGGAACCTGACCGGAGATAAGAGGGAGTGTTTCGGGCACAGGAAACATGTGATTGGGATCCTGTTTTTTCATCTGTCCTCTGTCCCATTTCCTCCTCTTTCCCCCCTGAATCTTCAGACTCCACCTCTCCTTAGCGTATATACTTCCTCAAGTCCTTCCCATGTTAAAAAATTAAACCTACCTTGTACCCGCAGTCCCTCTCTAGCTATGACGCCACACATCTTCCCTCTTGATCAAGCTTCTCAAAAGAGTGACCTGTCATCGCTTGCTTCACCTTCACCCAGAGTGCACTCCCCCAAGTCACCACCAGTAGGCGCTCCTCAGTCTTTCCCTTACTGGACTTGTCAGTGGTTATTTGATACGGTCGACCTTTCAGTCTTAACGTGCTTTGCTCCTTTGGCTTGTGGGGTACTGCTCTTTCCTGACTCTTTCCACTACTCTGGAGGAATCTGTTTAGTGTCTCTTGTGTCCCCTGCCGCCTTCCCCCCAACTAGATCCATACATGTTGGTGGGGTTTCCATGCCTTCCCTTCTCACTCTACACACTCCCCACTTCTGGCTAAACTACACCCTCAGGCCCCTGACCCTGCATCTGCACTTCCAGTCAAGGTCTCTCTTCCGAATTCCACCTGAAGTTCTCTGAGATAAAGCAGGACTCCTGAACAGGACTCTCTCTCCCTTTGAATCTGCTCACCTTTCTGCAGACCCCTACCTTGGAGGAGGGTGTCAACATGTCCCCAGGGCCTCCTCATCTCCAGCATCCAATCAGTCACCCAGTCCTGCCAATTCAGCCTCTTCAGCATCCCTCCCCTCCACTCTACACCCTGTCCCCACCCCCCTCCCGTCTTAGTCCAGCACCAGCTGCTGCTTCTTTTTTTTTTTGTACATGAATGTTCATGGAAGCTTTATTTCTAACAGCCCCAAACTGGGACCATCCCAGATGTCTTTCAACAGGTGAATGGTTAAACAAATTATGGTACCAAGGGTAATACATAGAAAGAAACAAACTATTGATACCTGCAACAACTTGGATGAATCTCCAAGAAATTATGTTGAGTGAAAAAAGTCAATCCCAAAAGGTCACATGGTGTATGATTCCCTTTATGTGACATTTTTCAAGTAACAAAATTTTAGAAATAGAGGGCAGACTAGCAATTGCCACTGAATAGAAATGAGGACAGGGAAGGGTGGGAAGAAGGTGGATGTGGTTATAAAAGTACAACAGGAAGGATTCTCATGATTTACCTTCTTTCTAACCTTTAAAAAATAAATAACAAGTTTATTGAGTTATTGATATAATTCACATACTGTACAATTCACCCATTTAAAGTGTATACGAATCAATGGGTTTTAGTATATTCACAAATATTTGCAACCATTTGCTCCCGACTGGTTTCCCCTCGGCCAGTCTCGACTGTGCTCCATCCATACCACAAAGGGCAGCAAGAGAGATATTGTTATGAGACAAATCTTGTCCCTCAGTTCTTCACTTCAACTTCTCCAGTGGCTTCCCATCGCTCTCAGGGTAACATCTCAATTCTTCAGCACAAAAAATCCTGTGGGATCTGGTTTCTGTCAGTCCAGTCCCACTCCTCGTCTTTATGCTACAGCAACACTGAAATTCATTGTTCTAACTCCCAGGACGCAGCGGGTTTCTCATGGCTCTGCATCTTTCCACTTGCTCCTTCCTCTGCCTGCGTTCCCGTTTCTCAGCTTGTCTGCCTGGAAAACGCCTATTCACCTTTCCAGGTGCAACTCATGCGCTGCCTCCTTCCGGTAGCTTTCCCTGATTTCTTAAGGTGAACTGGAACGCTCTTTCCCTCATCTCCCTCTGCTAAACTTGTACCTGCCCCCATGGGGGTCATGATCTCACTGTAAGTGCCAGTGTGAAGTTGGAGCCTCTGTCTAACCTCTTTACTTCTAAGATTCTCGAGAGCAGTGTCCAGATCTTTTCACCTTTGTATCTCTTATACAAGGTGCAGGGTCTGGCCTTATAATAGGCACTTGATAAATATTTAATTGGTAATTATGCCTAGCTTTTGTTAACCACTCTTAATAAGGTCAGGAGGAGTGCTAAGCACGTTAACACCCGTTATGTGATTTAGTTCACACGATTACCCTATGAGGTAGGTGTCATTATCCCCCTTTTAAGGATGGGAAAACTGAGGCTTAGAGGGGTCCATCGACTCTCCCAAGCTAGTAAGTGCCTCAGAAGAAGGGTGAACCATGCTCCTAATTGAACGTGCGTGTGTATGCTGCTGCTTGCGGTCCTTCACGCTGATCAACACTCAGTGCAGGGGTTCCGTTGTAGCTCCCAGGAACTGCCTCCCACACTGTCTACCCTGCCCTAGCCCACCAGTGCTTACACTTAATGGGCCTCTACCTGTTAACTCGGGCCTTGAGGCCAGCACTTGGTGAATACTTCCACATTCCCAGTTCAGCCAGTCTTTTCTCCCAAGTCAAAATCCTTTCTTGCTGCTAGAGTTCCACACCCCTGCCCAGACTCTTTGAGATCTGATGCCCGGTTTCCTGGTCTCCTGGCTAAGAGTTCTGCTTCCTGACTCTTGCAGACTTGTAGCTGGCAACACTCAACGATGCTTGGTTCCCAGACATGTCTGGCCAGTAGGTCTGCCTTGGGCCTTCGGCTCTGGTGTGCACTCCAGGCTAGGCCACACCCCCAGCCCTGATCTGAGCACTTCCACGTAGACCCAGTGCTCTTAGCATGCCTGCCACCTAATCCAGAGCCTCCTTGCTTTGCTCTGAGTCTCCCTGCCCTGAGTTCAGACCCTCTTGTCTGCTCACACTGACAGCAGCTCAGGGACCAGACAGCCAGAGGAGACAGAGAACAGAGGGAACTCTTGGAAAAGGCCTGTGAGTGCCGATCAGGGACACACTGGGACAGAGGATGGGTGGGTCAACTCTCTCTGGTCCTCGTCCCCCACACCTGCAGTCGGAGAGCTCACACCTGAACTTTGGAGCCACAGGCCCACCTTCGGTGGCTTTCTTATCCCTCCATCGCTGTTTGTTTGTCATTAGGGCAAAGTTACATGGCAAGTACGAGTAACATGCTTCTGACAGCAGGAGTAATATTTTAAACCCAGCTTTGATTGCTATGTTAATGATCACTTGTATCTGACGATAGCGATTATATTAACGATACGCAATCACTGATGAAGAAAACTTGGACTTTAGAAGTACACTGGGGCCAGATTGATCTGAATAGTGAAACTACTTTAAATGCTAACGCCTCAATTTTGTTGGTCACTTTTATTATAATGCACTTTCACACATATGATCTTGTTTCAACTCAGTTAATTTTTTTCATACAATAAAGGGGAATACAGCTGGGATTGAAAACCACATCATCGTCACCCATCACTGTGGATGGCAGCAGAGCGAGTGCCGGAGGCTTAATATACAGCATTTGATTCATCTTTACAGCAATCACCTAAGATGAGAGTTTTGGAGACAGAAGAAGTTTGGTAACTTGTGTACTGTCCCGCAGCTAATAACAGAAAGGCCGAGACCTGAAACCAGATCTGCCTGTCGCTAGCGCTTATAGCCCTGTGCTCTGCCCGCCGCCAGGCCTGGTCTCCATCTGTGGGCCTGTGCACTAGTCCTGCCGTGTGCTCTGGGCTTCAACGCAGGTTAAACACCACCGCCTCCCCACCCCTCAGTTGCCTTGATTTTCTCATGTACTAAACACAAGTCCTGGGACTTCCCTGGTGGTCAAGTGGTTAAGACTGGGAGCTCCCAAGGCAGGAGGCTCAGGTTTGATCCCTGGTCATGGAACTAGATCCCGCATGCCGCAACTAAAAGATCTCACATGCCGCAACTGAAAAAAAGATCCTGCAGGCGGCAACGAAGAGACTGCCTGTCGCCACTAAAGACCCAGTGCAGCCGAATAAAAACAAAACTAAACAAAACAAAAAAAACAAAAAAACCCACACAACTCCCTGGTGTTCATCTCCAGTCCCTTTGGCCTAAGGTATTTCGCCTCTGCTGTTGCCCCACTGGAACTCAAGCTGTAGGTAACTGATGTTCCCATCTGACTTACTGGTAAGATTCCTGGTGCTCAGATGTGAGCTGGTTGTCACAGGAAGCCGCCCTTCCCAAGCATAAGACAAGGCAGCTCCTGGGAAGCTCCAAGGTCAGGCCAGGGTGACAACACAGCGAGGACTCTTCCTCCACGTGGCCCAGGCCTCGTGGAGAACGTCATTCCAGAACGAGGCAGGGACTCCGCTATCTTCTTGCTGTTTCTTGAGATTCAGCTGGATCTGGGTGATGCTTGTCTCCTTTGAAACATCCTGACCACAGAGGGCCACCAGGGGTGAAAATGACCCAGAAGATTGGCAGGGGCCTTTTGGGGGAGGGAGAAAGGGTTCTGATCCTGCCTCTGGAAGACCCATTCTCAAGATCTTGGGGAGGTCATCTTCTCTTCCAGGGCTTCCGTTGGTTGAACTAGTTATTAGATCATCCTGAAGGTGCCCTCACAGCCCAGCTGTCCTTAAGGCTGACCTCTGGGGTTCTTAGAAGAGACCGGGACTGGGGCTGCCAGAGCGGGCCTCGATGGAGCCTGTGGGACGGGTCTCCAAACCCTGAGGTCCCTGATGGTCCCAGCATCCTGGCGGAAGGTGGCAGTCTCAGCCACAACGCTGAAAGTAGCCTGTTTGTTACGGCTGGGGCCCGGCGGGGGCTCCGCGGACGTCAGTGGGCACAGGTGTACGAAAGCGTGCAGCGTGCGGGTGTTTGTTTATTCCAGGAGCGGTTGCTAAGTCGGGGATGTTTGCCAGCAGAGAGCTGCCTAAGTGCCGTGTTTGTTTACTTAAAAGAGCCCAGGGAAGGACAAGGGAGAGACAAGTGCAGGCTCCGTACAACCAGAGATGGTCTTGGGGCCACTCGGAAGGGTTCCCGTTTACGGTGCTGCTGGTTCGAGAGCGTCCCCTTCAGGCCCACAAGCTCTGGTGTACCTTCCTCACCAGCTGCTCTACTGCCAACCCTCCACCCAAGCCGCGTAGAATTGCTAATCCCACATCATCCCTTCTTGCTGGGGGTCTCCTGGTGGCAGGATCCTAAGAGAAGGTGGAGGAGAACCAGGAGGGACTGGGGTATAATGACAGAACGGCTAGTTCTAAACTGGGCTCCACTGACCATAACTGCATGGCCTTTGCAAGTTGCTTCACCTCGTCGGGCCTCACCAGGTTCCCCATCTATAGAATGAGGGTGATTTCAGAGTTTCCTTGCAGATCTGTGTCGTATCTTTCAGGAACCGGAGACCTACGCCAGCTGCTTCCCATCCCGTGGGACCTGTAAGCAGGTCCCGCTACTCCGGTCTCATCTCACTCCCATCCCCGCCAGAGAGCACTCCCACCCCTTAGCTTAAGACTGGCCTCAGCCTCCTAGCCCCCCACCCTCCGTCTTCCAGGTTACATATTGGTCACATGTTCTCTGACTTCAGGAGAGAGAGAGAGAGAAAGGGGACAAACCAACAGGAGACCCTCCTGATTCCCTGTCCGCCATCAGCCGCAGGCCAGGCAGTCCTGTTTCCCCAGAAGCCGGAGCTGGCTGGAGTTCAGGGCTGGTACTTCCCAGCTGGGTGGCCCCTGGGGCTCCCCAGAGGCATCTCCCTTCCTCCCGCTACCCTAAGGCCCCAGCAACGCGTCTGCAAGTCTCTGAGGGAGCACGGCCCCCCAAACACAGGCTGGCTGGCAGCCAGGGCTGGTGTTCCGGCTCTTGCACCAGCCAGAGGGGTGGCAGGAAGACCCTGTTAATCTCCTGGGAGAAAGATCCTTGGCAAACAGAGAAGAGTGAGTGCCTGCCCTCTGCCCCCACCCCGGGGCCATGGACTCCATACCCCAGGGTCTTCCAGGCAGGCTTCGCGCCTCAGTGCTACACTCACAGCCTCAGGGTGCTTGGGCTGGGATCCCAGCTGGGCCTCTCGGGGAGGAGACGGAGACTGGGTTCTTCCTTTTCAGGTTAAGGCTCTTGTGTAATCTATGGCTGACCTGTGTTCCTCTCAAAAGCCCAGAGGAATTATGAAGAAAGAGGGTAGGTGGGCACGTTTTGCCCCCTCCAGGCTCCAGCCTTCTCTAGCTCCCATCAGCCTGTGGCTTTCCTGACAGCATCTGGAGAAGCGACCATAATGCTAGGCTCAGGGCTACTAATTCCTTCTCCTCCTTACCCAACGCCCCTCCACCCACCTCTGCCCCCAGCACACACAAACACACACACCCAGAGTCAGCCCTCTGCCCCTGAGGCTGCCTCTCCTGCTGGTGCCACATAGAAATAGATGAAGAGCTGGAAAAATCACCCCAGGGCCAAAGAGGTTCAGTGTGGAAAAAGCAGGGGAGAGAGTGAAACCAGATATTGAGAAGGTAGCCGGGGGGAGGTGTGCCCCACCCCTGGCAGACCTCCTGCCGTCCTCCCTCGGAACCAGGGCCTGGGTGGGGGGCCCAGGCCCAGGCCCAGCCTTGGTCTGCCTTTCGCCCTGCTTGCTCATCTGGCAGGCCCCTGCTCCTCTAGGGCCCTAGTCCCAGATCTGGGAAATAGGATTCTTCCCCCGCCCGAGACAACCTCGCCCCTTGCTTGGCTGTCACTTGGTGAGCGAGGTACCAAGGGTTGAGCTATTTCTTGCTTTCTCCTACCTGTCTCCGCCTCACCTCCATATCCTTCCAGCATGGTACCAAAGTAAAGCTTTGAATTTGGGGTGTGCGTGGGATGGATTTTGCTCTTCCCAACAGCAAAGAGGACGTAAATCTGGTCTCAATTTGAGACCTCTCTACAGTCCCAAGGGAGCTGGTACCACTTACCTCACTTGAGCCTGGAGGGTCCTTTAAGGCCACTGCCAGGCCTGGCTCAGCACAGACCTCAATGCAGGAGGGGCTGGCGTGTTGCTCGCTGACAAGGGTCAGTAGGTAGAACTCCCTCGGGTTCCCCCCAGGCCACAGCGTGGTTCTGGCATTCCCAAGGGGAATGTTCCAAACCAAGCAAGGTCCACTGTGTCCAGGTGGACCATTCCCAAACCCATTTCTATCACGGATCAGTTTCCAGAAACTTCCCAAGATGGGAAATCACAACTGAAGCTGGTTGTTTAGATTGGAAAATTTGGGTATAATGTCATTAGAGAAACCAGAAAGTCTCCTCACGTGAGCTTTTGCTCCCTCGGCCCGTCCACTCCTCTCTCCTGAGTCATGGCCATCAGCAACTTGAACACGGGGCTTTCCACTGTGCCAAGTGCTCCCACAGTCCCTGCCCCTGCGAGATAAGTGATCCTTTGCTCTACCCAACAGAGGCCGGAACCGAGGTTGCCCTGCCCTGGGGCCCGCCTGAGATTGTACAAGCAGCAGGTGCAGGCAGGGCCTGACTCGAAATCTTGGGTTCTTTCTCTGGCATCCTTTCTGCCGGCCACCCGGAGACGTGTGGGGGAATCAGAGGCCCCTGATTATTGGAAGGAGGAAGGGGCTGACTGGACTGCCTTCCAGCTGGGTCTTTGGTGATGGCCTCGGCCTTCTTAGATCTTCAGGAGGCATCGCCAGAGCTCCTTCCTCTGTGTCTGCCAGGCGAAAGCTTGTCCTTTTCTTCTCTCTCTGGGCCACCTGCCCCAAAGAACCCCTGCTCCTTCTCTTCCTCTCCACTCCTTCCCCCCGATATTTTCGCCCTTACTCCAGAAGAGAGGGCAGGGGTCACCCCAGCAGACATGCCAGCATTCCCAGGGTGTCTGGCTCTTACACTGCCTCAAGAGCCCTCATGTTTGCTTTGTCTCCATCATGGAAACTGAACTCTGTTGGATGCTTTGGGGCTTCCCCAGTACCTTCCCCAGTACCTTCCCCCACCCTTAGACTTACTGTGTGACCTCAAACAGGAATTTAGACTCTTCTGCGCCTTTCTGTTCTGGAGCAGAAGGATAAGGGAACCCAAATCTAGACTCAAGAGGCAGAAGTGAGGTTCACAAAATGTATCCTTTTTTCCAAAGCAAAAGTCTGTTCCAGTCCATCTGGTCCCCTAAGGCAGCCATTCCCTTCACCCGATGACCTTAGAATCCCCACCCCAGGTCTCTGAGGGAAGGTGATTGTGAAAAAACCAAGTTTATCCCAAGAAATGCAATGAATATCTTGGAGGGGATGGGGTGGGGAGGAGGTTTTATCCAAAACACATGTTATTGCCACTATTCTAGTTATCTTGGATATTTCCTGCATGTTTGTCACCATGGCAACTGACTTAGCACAAAACCTTGTTTGCTGGGCCCTGGAGTCCGGCAGAGAGGCCATGTGGTGTCAATTTGGGCCTCTTGGTGCTTTTCTGTCTCTCTGTCTGTCTCCCCCAGCTTGTGTCTCTCTGTCGTTTTGTCTCTGTCTTTCCTCAGCCTGTCTCTGGGCCTCTCCGTTTTCTTTTTCCAGGAAATAGCTGCTCCTGCATCCCTGGGTGATGTAGGTAGAGCCAGTGGCCTGCTCTACTCACCCCAAACCCTCCCTCCTCCTGTCCTGGCAGTCCTTGACTAAGGATGTCCCAGAAGGGATGGGAAAACCGCACGGGAAACGCAGGAGACAGGCCTTTGGTGGAGAAGGGGCTCAGCCAGGCTCGGGGCTGTTTGACATAGACCTGGGCTCCCTGCCCCCTGAAGGTCCCTCGGGAGGGAGGGGTTTGGGTTCTGGGAGGTGCCCATTAGCAGGAGGTGGGCTTCTGCTCTTTTTCTCCCTGTGTGTGGCAGTGCGGTGTCCCTGGCTCTCATAGCCTTCGTTCCCTGGACGTTCGGAGACGAGGTAGGTGTACAGTAGCAGATACAGGGAAAGAGCTAAAACTCACACGAGAGAAGCAGAGGAAGTCTGAGGAGTGCCCCCCAGTGGGAGGGGCTGTGAGGTCTCTAGGTGCCCTGCTCTCCCGGGGGCCCTCCAGCTTCTAGTCCTTTCTCCCCGGCTGTGGGGTGGGGCAGAGCCATCACAGACAGCAGTGGCCCTCTGTGGGAGCACCAGGCAACAGGGAGGGTGTTGACCACAGCAGCATGTGAGGGAGCTGGCCCAGCCGTCTGGAAAAGGCCGAGTGACCAGACAGAATATAAACAGGCAGCTCCGCGGGAGGTGAGGGTGTCTCCTGGCTTCCCCACCCCCTCCATCCCTGGGTCTTCCTTCCCTTCATGCCCAGGAGGGCCAGGCCTGCCAGCTGCTCTCCACCAAGTGTCTGCATCCACACCCTCTGCAGAAGCCTTTCCAGACCACCTTCCCAGGCTCCACATTTGTCCTTGGCTGTTTCTGATCAGGCCTGGTCCCCACCCCCTGAGCAAGGTCGCCCTGGAAAGTGTACGGACCCAGACGTTCGGGCAGGGTTGGCAGCCCTCACGGGACTGCTTGGAGGAAAGGAGAGAAACGGCGTCGGACTCAGAACCGGGGGGCTGAGTCAGAAACTGCCCTCGCTCGTCATGACTCCTGCAGGCTCAGCCCTCAAGGGTGATGGGCCCCGGGATGAAAAGGGAGAGAATGGATAGGCAGCTGCTGGGCGGGGCCCGGAGGGCGGTACCCTATTGTCACAGGGCCAGCATCCGGAAGAGTACAGCACATTAGCCTTCTTTTGGGCCAGTGCCATTCCAAGGAGGTCCACTCTGATGGATGGGCCAGAGGAGCAGGGAGACAGAAAGGACAGCAACAGCATGGCACTGGGGGTCGGCCAATAGGGTGCAGGGGCCCTCTGGGCTCTGGGGGACCTGGGTACCAGGGACCAGTCCCAGGGAGAGGGCCTACCAAGAATTACAGGGTGTGTCAGGGCCTCAGTCATATTGGAAGGGATTCAGGAAAAGCTCTGTTCCCAGCGAGGCACTGAAAGGCCACCTGGGAAACTAAGGTAAGGCCAAGTTGGCAGAGGCTTGGGGGAGACAGAGGGTGGGCAGGCCTAAGAGTGCCCCGAGTGGTAGAAAAAGCAGGAGTTATAGAACCGAACAGACATGGCTTGATGTCCAGCTTCGCCATTCAGCCTTGGGCAAGTCCAAGAATTCTCTGAACCTCGGTGTTCTCACCTGTAAAATAGAGAAAATACCAATTTTACAGGTTCTTATAAGGAGTATCTAAGATGTTCTTTAGAAAGAAGAGCGTCTAAGATCCCATGGGAGGTGGCTGATCTCCCTTCCCTGGAAAGGGGGGATGATTCCACACCCTCCCCCTAAGCCTAATGCGTTTCCTGGTTTTGTTAGGATTGGTCCAGAACGTGTCTGGGCTAGAGTGGGCAGGGTGGGTGCTGACAGCTGAGAGGACACAGCAGGGCTCTGAGCCCGGAGAGCAGGCGCGGGGGGTGGGATGGCTGGCCCCCACCCGGTGCACAAGAGGGCAGTTGTATGTGAGAGTAGTTTGTGGGGAGGGTCCCCTGCCGGTGTGCTGGAAACGAAGCCGCAGTGTCCAAATCCGCCCCTCCTCGAGGGGGTCGTGCAAGCCTCGCTGAGTCACGGGCAGGCAGAGAACCCGAGGCCATGGTGTTCAGGAAAAGCGTCCCAAAGGATCAGAGGACCCAGCATGTGGTGGGGTGGACGCTTGACCCAGGCAGCAAGAGCCAGGGTGTGAAGCCAAGGCTGGAGATGGGGTGGCCTGGGCATGGGACAAAGGGCTCCGGGCAAGCTCGCGGCAGGCAACAGGCCAGGCTGCGGATAGACACGCCGGGCCACTAGGCCTCAGGGATGGTCCCTTTTTCCAGCCGGCATCTCCAGCTCCACCCAAAGTCCAAGGCAGTAACCTTTAGTCCTCACGGAGCCCTGCTACCTGGAGTGAGTCAGTAGTCCTCTGCGGGCCTCTGTTTTCCTGCTGGACTAGTGATGCTGAGGACAGAGAAGTGGGTTGTTAAGAGGAGGCCGAGAGCAGGTGCCCCGAGGGAACTGCTGGCTGGAGCAGCGCAGGCCACGGGAGAAGGGCGGCATGGGCTGAGGCAGCTGCGGAGGGCTCCAGGGCTGCAGACGGGGCGCCAGCTCACCCCACGTGGGGCTACAGGGGTTTGGGTGGGAGGGAGGGGCCTTGCACTCCTCCCTGTCCTCTCAGCCCGCCCCATGGAGACCACAACTCAGGGCCCAGCTGTCCCCTCCCAGTGACTCAGGCTTTGGCTGCCCTCCTGCCCACACCCAAGGCGGGTCCGGTGCCCCATAACAGGAAGGGCTGTGCTCTGGGTGCAGAGGAGGGGCGCTGTCGAGGGCCTCGGTGCAGAAGGAGAGGTCTAGGCGGAGAAGTCCTTGCACCTTCCGGCTGGGTCACCCTGTGCCACCTGGGGAATGTGGCTTCGGCCTGTGGTGGGAATCTGTCCTCCGCCCTCTGCCCTGAGCACGGCAGGCCACTTGTTTCTCATTAGCAAACTGCACGATGTCATCACTGCGGGGTGGATGTGCATTTTTGTCCTATTTGCTGGAGCCGTGGGTAGATGGTGGGGACGTGCGGGCTGAGCCAGGGACAGGGCCCGTGGGACCCAGGGCACCGGCTGTGGCCACGTGGGGCAGAGCCATTGGGGGGCCACAGGAAGCCACGGTCCCTGCTGGAGCCCAGGGGCAGCTTTGCAAAGACGCGGGGAAAAGAGACAGGAGGAACCAGTGTATAATAATATACATTATTATATTATAATATATTATATTATATATATATTATATAATATATTATAATATAATTATAATAATTATAATTATTGGCTGTAACTGTTGTTAATAATAATAATTAGCCTTCATTTCTTGAGGGCAGGCACAGCATAATCCCACGAGAGACACCAAGAGGCGAAATCACGGGGCCATCTTAAAGTTCTGCCCACCACACCTGTACCACACATTCACATTTCTGTTCCTTAGAAATTACTTCCCAGAGTCCTGTGTGTTCCCGGCAGCCCTGGTGGGGATAGACCACCAGGGGACTTTGCTTCACAGCCAGGCTCAACTCCTTCCCCTTCTTGACCTCAGTTTCCCCTCAGAGAACTCAATGTAATTCTTTAAAATCCATGTGTATGAATTGGGCACCAGCACAGCACGTTCAAGGGCCTTGCTCTGCCTTGTAGGCTCCCAGGTGCACAGGTGGAGACTGACATGTATGTAGGAAAGTGCACAGGGGCCTCGGTGATAATCACCACACCCTGGGGACCAGCAGAGGGACGAGACTAGTTGCTATTTGAGTCTAAAGGCCTGAGGGAAGACTGGGAAAGCTCAGGGATGAGGAATGATTCGAACAGGACCCCAAGCATTTGGATAGGCCAGAATCGGGAGGACTGTTTCGGCAGAGGGAACAGAGCCAGCAAAGCCCGGCAGGGAGGGGTCCTGGTGCACGCTGGGGTGGCACGTGCTGCTGGAGGTTAGGGAACCTGGTATTTGGGGGGCGGGGAGGGAGGGGGAGAGGTGGCATAGTTCAAGAAAGAGGCAGGGGCCAGACTGGAGGCCTTCCCAGCTCCAGCAGCAGGAGTAGGAGGGCCCGCAGGCCCCGGAGTGCTGAGTGGGAAACTGAGCTGCCAGGGACATGGTGCAGCTCCCTCAGCTCTCGCAGCCAATACGGCTGTGACGGGGCAGTTGGGAGGCAGCCTACCATGGTGATGGAGCCAGGAGTCCTGGGGCTGGCTCTACCAGCTGCTCATGGAGGGACCCTGGGCCACGTCTGGAACATTGAGGAAGGGCAAGGAGCCTGAGTAGGTAAGGGGCAGAGTGTGTGTGTGCGCGTGTGCAGCAGATCACATAGGGCCTTGCAAGCTGTCAAAGAGACTGTGGTTTGTATCCTGGGTGAGGCGGGAAGACTGTAGAAGTTTCTGAGCAGAGCACTGGCATGATGTGCCTTAAGTATCCAATGGTCATTGTACTTGCTCAGCGGCGGGCATGGTTTGTGCCCAGGGCTGCCAGGGCACGGGATACAGGAGCACTGCATGGTACAGTCTCTATCCACAGAGAACTACACTCTGCTGGGGAGACATGGCAAGGCGATGCGGAGAGTGGCAAGGTCCAAGGCTTTAAGACGCAGGAATCTGGGGTTGAGTCTTCTCTCTACTGCTGCCCAGCCTGGAAAGTTACCCAAGTTCTCAGCTACCGCAATGACCACACCTGCCTGATGGGGTGATTCTGGAGCGTGGCTCATCACAAAGTACCACGTGCAGAAATAAATAGTAGCCGTGTTATTATTTAAATAATAGTACGCGGTAGCCTTAAACTCCTCATCCAAAGATGCAGGTGGCAACTGATGGTCTGGAGGCTGGGGGTCTCCTCAAGGCAGGGGAGACGGCTGACCTCCAGAGGCGGCAGGAATCAGGAGGCGGAGGACGGGACCTGGCAAAGCCCAGGGGCAGGAGTAAGCGGTGTGTTCTCCACAAAGACACACGAGGTGAGGTCAGCGTGACATCTCACACGGAAGCTGGGGGAGGGGGGAGGCATGAGCAGGCGCTGAATTACGCCGGTGGGAAGACCCAATTCTGAAGAGCATGAACTGGAATTGTGGAATTGGAAGTGACAGGGAGCGGGAGGGGAATTGGATTCGGGGCTGGGGGGCGGGGAGGGAGGAGCGGGACAGACCCACAACAGGGCCAGAAGGGCTGGGATGGGGTGGGCCCTGGACAGGTGTCTTGACACCCACGATTGCCAGGCAGGAGGAAGCAGGCCTGTTTGTCCTGAAACCTGATCTTTCCGGCAGCCGTCCCCCTCAGCCTGATGGACCACGGAGGGGATGGGGGGGGGGGGTTGGCGGGGGGGGGGGGCGTCCCTTCCGGAGGCATCATTTCCACCAGCATCCCAGCAGCTCTCTGAGAGGACAGGAGTCCCGAGTGCCTGAGGGGAGGGACACAGTACCATTCTCGCTGGGTGCAGCCCCCAACTTTTCTCTTCCCATGTTACGCACCCTGGGGTCTGTGCAGCCTCGTTAGGTTCCAGGCCGGGGATGCTCAACCCGGTCACGCCAAGTCCCCAGGTGTCCCTGGAGGCAGTTTTGGAGGTTGGGGAGTTATTTTAGTGTTTATAGAAACATCTCATAGAAATCATATTTTCTATAATAAGATTTACTCCTGCTCACCCTTCAGATACCAGCTTAAACGTCATTCCTCTGGGAAGCTTTCCTGACCTTTTACATGTCAGGTTCCCAGCAGGAACAGATGGCTCATTGCAACCAGGTAATTGAGAGTTTAAGAAGGGATTATTGAAAAAGCTATTGGCAGATATAATATGATATCGCTTATATGTGGAATCTAAAAAAAAAAGAACAATACAAATGAACTTATTTACAAACCAGAAACAGACACATGGACATAGAGAACAAACTTACGGTTACCGGGGGGATGGGTTGGGGGGATGGATAGTTTGGGAGTTTGGGATTGACGTGTACACACTGCTATATTTAAAATAGATAACCAACAAGGACCTACTGTATAGCACAGGGAATGCTGCTCAATATTCTGTATTTACCTAAATGGGAAAAGAATTTGTAAAGGAATAGATACATGTATATGTTAAAAAAAAGAAAGCTCTTGGCAGTATTAAGGGATACTAACAACAGCATCTTGAGCCCTCGGCCACCTGAGGCCTAAAGGGACAAGGGAAAGGGGCAGTGACTGGAACCTTGCGAGACTGGAAGTGATAGAAGGGGCTGCCTGGCAAGTTCTGTGGCCTTCAGGAGAGGATCCATGGTGGCTGATCAGAGAGGGAACTGACACCCTCCTCAGCCAGGGCAACCCACTGGTAAAACCCACCTGGAAGCTGGATGGCAGAGGAATCCCTCTGATAGAGTCCTAAGTCAGGCCTTGAGGTCTGGGGCAGGGTAACCCAGGAGTAGAGTGGATTTGGAGGGACAAAGGAAATTATCCACCTTACCTCCTGTGTTAGTCTTCTCGGCTGCCATAATCAAATACCATAGACTGGGCTGCTTACTCAATAGAAACTTATTTCTCATCATTCTGGAGGCTGGAAGTCCAAGATCAAGGTGCTGGTCAATTTGGCCCCTGGTGAGGGCTTTCCTCCTGGCTTGTTGATGGCCACCTTCACGCTATGTCCTCACATGGCCTTTCTCCAGTGCACATGGAGAGAGCGCTCTCTTTGTCTCTTCTTATAAGGGCACTGATCCCATCATGGGGGCCCCACCCTCATGACCTCATCCAACCCTCATGACCTCCAAATACCTCCACATGGTGGGGTGTGTGTGTAGGGCTGCAACATATGCATCTGGAGACACAAACATTCAGGCCTTAAAACCTCCCAAGGCTGTGTTCAGTGTCTCCTGAATCTCCCATCCAACCCTGTGCTTACCTAGAACATAACATTGTCATACTTTATCGTAATTGGCTTTTTCCTTTTCTGTATCACCTGTAAGCCTTAAATCTTCCTGAGGGCAAGGGCTATGGTTTATTTATGTGCTCAATAAAATTCATTGGGAAAAATGAATAAAATTGTTGCTCAGACTAGCTAAGACATCACATTTCTTTACTTTGTCTGAAACTGCATCTTCTCAATGTGCCAACAGTAGTTATGTCCAGCAATCAGAAGCTTGGATCAACAGTTATGTAGGCCTGCTTATTAGAACACGAGGCAGTAAAGCAAATTAGTAATTTAATGAATAAAAAATCCTTCAAAACAGTTCATGGGGTGAGAACGGGAACAATAAAAGGAGTCCTTGGTGATGAAAAATCTCTGAAAATACCCCATCAGTCATGATGGGTGGGCCATTCCAAGGGTGTTCACATAGCCTGTTGTAACTCACAACAGAACAATGCATGGTCCTCCCAGGCCCACCAGGCCCCCAGTTATAAACGGGGCTTCCGTGGAGTAGTCTCTATGGGCCTGTCTGCCTCTTTCTGTCTCCACTGTCCCTATCAAGCCAGGCCACCAGTCCTTCCTCTTAAACTACTGCCCACTTTGCCTGGGAGTGAAGTCTTACCATTTCCCCTTCTGTCCTACTCCTGGTTACAAAAACACAAGCTTTGACATCTGGCCTGCCTTGTTTGAATTCTGGCTCTACCACTTACTTGCTGTGTGACTTTGGATGACTTACTTAACTTCTCTGAGTCTCTTCATTTGTAAAACTAGGGTAACTGTGAAGGTTAGAAAAGATATTGCACCTCCAGTCTAGACTGCGGCTCCAGGAGCCTATCAAATCCCACCATTTTCCATTCTGGCCACCACCTTCCACCCCACCTCCTTTCTTTTCTCTACCCAGTGACACTGGATTATGCCATTCTTCTGCTCAAAACCTTACCACGGCTTCTAATTTCACTTAGAACACAATCCAGGTTCCTTATGGGGCTGCAAAGTCCCCTATCGTCTCACAGCTGCCCTTGTTTCCTCAACCCGGACTGTTTTCCTCCCACTTGTCCCTGTCATGTTTCAGATCTCAGCTTAAATGTCATTTACTCAGAGGAAGCTTCCCAAAACCCCAGAGTTCCCTGTTGTGTTCTCACGATGGCCTATACTTTCCCATCACAGCACCCATTGCATCCGGTGAAAACTTGTTGCAACTCCTCGTGTGATGGATTGCGGCCTGGCTGTCCGCTCCACCAGGAGCTTCATGAGAGCAGGAAACTTGACTGCCTTCCCCACTGCTGAGTCCCCAGTGGCCTGTGCAGTTCTGTCCAATGCATATTTGTTAAACGAATAACAAAGTAAAAGGTCTTTCCTGGAATGCCAACGAGCTTGTTGGGGAGACACAGACTGACACAGAAAACTATTCAGAACGACGCAGGGTAAGTTGTGTCTAGCCATCTCCAGAGAGCGTGGCCCTCACCCTTGGGGCTTTAGGAATTCAGAGAAAAGAAGAAAGGGTATTAGCTACTTCGGGAAGACTCTGCTTGAGGCCACGCATTCCAGAGAGAAGGAAGAGAGCAGAAAAAAGTAACATTGGTCACGTGTCTACAGCATGCCAGAAACCTACCGTACTACATCTTCACAGTTATCTAGTTTTACAAAGGAGGAAACTGAGACCCAGAGAAGGTAAGTAAATCATCCGAGGTCACACAGCAAGTAACTGGCAGAGCCAGGATGTCATACCAGGCAAGCCAGATGTCAAAGTTTGCGTTTTTGTAACCAACCAGGCATAGGACAGGAGAGGAGGTGTAAGGCTTTACCCAGGCAAAGTGGGCAGTGGTTCAAATGGGGCTTATGACAGAATAGCTTCTCATCTATGATAACTCTGAAACTTGGGTTTGTTCTGATACTGAGTCCAGGTCTTAAATGCCACTTAGGTACATGTAGGTTCTGAGAGGTCCAACGACAAACAGGGCAGTTGGGCCCACTCAGAGCAGCTGCAGCCCTTGGAGATGGCCTGAAATTGGACAAGACCTGGAATGAGGGTCTGGGCACTGCTCCCAGCATCTGACCTCGGACAGAGACAGCAGAGCTGTGGTTTGGGAGGTTTTCCTTCCTCAGCTAAGACCCACTGGAGCCTGTTATAAGGATCCAGGTAAGGGAGCTAGGTGGTGCAGGGTGGGCGCTCCTGTCTTGCTGAGGTGGGGGAGGAGCAGGAAGGGGTCATTCTTGCCCGGCTGACCTCAGCTGGGTAATGCGATCAGCCTGTCATGGTTCCAGTCCTGATTCGGGAAGAACAAAGAGGCCAGGCCCCTCTGCCTCCTCTGTCCCAGGAATGCAGCTGGGGCCAGGCTGTGACCAATCGGGAATGCAGGTTGGGAGCGCAGCGAATGCGGTTTGTACAGCCAGCCGTTCATGTCGTGATGGGAGCGGGCTCACAAACCTGGCTGACATGCCCCTGCGCTTCCAGCTTTGATATCCCAGCCCTGCCTTGGGGGAGCCGCGCATCCCCAAGCTGTCTGGCCCCGCCTGCCCTGCTGTGGCCTTTGCGGTGGTCGTGGGGTGGGGGGTAGGAAGTCCAAATCCATACGCCCCACCCCCAACGATGCTGTCCCAGTTGCAGGCATCCCCTTGTCCATCTCGGTCCATCTCGGGAAATTTGAGAAACAGGCAGAGGGAGGGAAGGGAGTTCGGCTGAGCCTCCTGCCTGCTCCCCAGGGTTGGGAGAGATGGGTGCACAGACAGGCAGACGGGTGTCCCATGGGAGAGGCTGCCAGGACTCCGCAGCTGCCTCTGGAGACGGGTCACAGAAACCTGCTGAGGCCACCCCCTCGGGGAGATGGATAATTCCGGGATTGGGGGGTCTGCCTCCTGGGATGACGGCTGAATGCTTTCTGCATTCCGAAGCTCGTCACCTCCCCTCCCCAGCCCAGTTCTACCAGTGTGGGGTCCTCTGGGGCTGCCCTTCTCTGCCCTCTCAATTATCCGCTGCCCCCTCCCCTCCCACCTCCTCCATGCTCCCCGCACTTCCTCCTTTCCTGGTGTTAGCAGTGCGGTGCTTTACCGTTCACAAAGCACATTTATACACACTAGATCATTTGATCCTTAGAAGAACCCTATGCAGGAAGGGGAGGAGGAGCGGAGGAAGCAGAAGCTTCTGGGAGCAAGAGGTTTAAGGCTATTAGATGGCATGCTCACATGGATGTTCCAGTTGCCTCAGATGTTGGCAGGAGCGGAGATGGAGAAGGTGTCAGGGAGCCAGGAGCTAGAGTAGCCCACCCTGTGGGGACCAGGAGCTCAGAAGCTTTCTATCCCCAGTGCCCGGAGTACTGGGGGCACTCAGTAAATGTTCGTCGACTGAATGAATATGCCTGGTGTTCTCTTGATATCCCTGCCTTCTACTTGCTCTTATGAAAAGACCTGAAAGCCACACTGAGATGTAAGCAACTGGTGATAGTTTTCAGACGACGCCTCGCAAAGGAGTCAGTTCTGTGTTACAGATGTCATTCCAGTGAGCAGACACTGGAGACTACAGTGGGAAGACCCAAGAGACAAGGACAGAGGAGAGGGCTTTCCCAGGCAGACCCCTGGCCTACCAAGGCTTCGGGCCTCCCAGCTAGGGGTCACAGGAAGGAGACTTTGATGGAGCAGAAAGGAAGCCCGGGAGGAGCTCTGGCATCCCCTCCAAGGTCCCCATCTCAGAGTCACAGAATGGGAGGGGCTGAGGGATCTCAGAAATGATATAGACCTTTGATTAAAAGGAAGGGATGTATCCCTAATTTCTACTGTTCTGTGTGGTGGCTTTATTCACTCAGACCTTCTGGCAGCTCCTGGTGTTGTCATCCCAGCTTCCTAACCAGAAAGAAAACAGGGCTTCTCTCTCCTGGATCAGGTTGGTGTGAAGGATCCTGGGAACGGACTCCACAGTGGTCCAGCTTGAGGGGCGGTCACCACCCTAGGACCCATGACGGTGGCCCTGGAAACAGCATGACCCTGTGAATATTTGGACTACAGGTTAAAGGATGCAGAAGGAGGAAACGGCTCCCCAAGACAGAGGGTGATCACATACGTGGCCTCCATTTGAACCCCGAGCTAGGCAATCACCCCACACTGAGTCTACTACAAAGCAAGTTCATTACAGCATTTAGACACATTCTGTTGTTTATCCATAGGGAAACAGGTGAGTAAATTATGGTACCTCTTATGGAATCCTATGCAGCTGTTAAAAAGATTGAAGAAGAACTGTATATCTTTAGATGGAAAATATCCTTAATATATTAAGTAAAACATGTTTCAGAGCAGTCTGTATAGTATTATTTATGTAAAACAAAGCAAACTAAAACCCTATACATCTATATATATTTAAGTATTTAAAGTTCACTTTTTAAAAGCTTGAAAGATAAGGGGAGAGATAAATTGGGAGATTGGGATTGACATATACACACCAATATATATAAAATAGGTAACTAATAAGGACCTACTGTGTAGCACAGGGAACTCTACTCAATACTCTGTAATGACCTATACAGGAAAAGAATCTAAAAGAGTGGAGGTATGTATATGTATAGCTGATTCACTTTGCTGTACAGCAGCAACTAACACAACATTGTAGATCTACTACACTCCTATAAAAATTAAAAAATAAATAAAAAGTTTGAAAAACTTTACGCCAAACTGTTAATAGGATGACCTCTACGTATGTACATATTTAAAAAAAATTTTTACCAAAGGCATATATTGCTTTTGTATTAAAAAAAATGAATATACACAGAAAGGAAAAGGCCCAATGTTCATAGTCTGCAGATAAGGAACATGCAGGACAAAAAAATTAAACGACCCTGCACAAAATCACACACAGGAAAATAAGAGCCCTGACCTTCAAACTGCCCAGGAGGTAGCCTTCTTTAAGCACCTGTCCAGTCTAGGAGCAAAGGATGGAGGTGGTGGGAATCAAGGGGAATCCAGGCCAGACGGCGGCAGGGATGCAGCCATGAGGAAGGAGAGAACCTGAAGTGCAGGAACGGAATGGTTGTTGATTCTGTAACTTGCTGATGCCGGGGACCCCTCCCCACCACCCCCTCCTCTGCCAGCAAACACTGGCCTGGGGACACATACATCTGAGGGCCAGGAATGGGTTAACCCAGAGTCTTACTGGTGAGGGAGAGGTCTGGGTCTTCTGGAACATAAAAGGAACTCAGTGGCTCCTGGGGGTAATGAAAAGTGAAGAGGCTCAGGTCCGAATCAATTAGACTCTCTATCTGAAATGTAAACCAGGTTCCTGCCCAAATGCCCCTTTCCCTCATCCTGATCCTGGAGTCCCAGAGGAAGAAAAAGAGAACAATGCAGCCTTTGGAGCGGCTGCCTTTTGGAGGCCACAGCTGTCTACTCTGTGGAGGCCCCAGCCCACCTGGGGAGCCCGCCCTCTTCCTTGCTCCTCGGTTCCGCTGACACTGAGCCCTCAGCTGCCAGGGTTGCCCATGATAAGTCCTAGCTCCAGAGCCTCTGCCCAGCACCCAAGGACAGCAAAGAGATCTGGGGGTCCTGCTAGGCATTAGGTGCTCAGGAAATTATGTCAGTAGAAGCCCCCAGCACAGATACCAATGCCTGAGCATCTCCCTACAATTCACAGCACTTTCCCCACAATTCACAGCACTCAGAGTTACAATGTCCATCCAGCCTAATATGGTCTAATTCCATTACCTTCTTCACCGTTCCACTTTTTCCAGGTACCCTCTGAGCATCCGCATCAGAAGCTTCCCTCCTGCTCACTCCTGGGATCCCCTTTATCCAGTCTCACTTGTTCTGAAGTAGGGATGAGAGTAATTCCAGTTCCAGCATTTTCCGGCTGTATGACCTGACGGCACTTAGGAACATTTTCTTCATAAGCCTTTCTGGGCTTTGGTTTCTCATAATATAAAATGGGGATCAGAGTGAGGAATAAATGAAGTCATGTGTAGAAAGCTAAGAGCTAAGTAGAGCTGAGTGTCGGATCCCTTTCCCCTGCCCCTCTGTGCCTCACGCCTACCGTCAGTGAAGGGAATTAACAAGATCTGCTAAAGGACAAGGGGTAGCTGGGGAGAGGAGACCGGTGGGGCGCTCAGACCAGGAGAAGGTGCTTCCTGGGAGCGAAGGTAGGGATTCTGGCTGGTCCCATAGACCAATCACCCCCAAAGAGGAGGGTGATGGTCTGCTGCAACGGGTCTCCCCGCAGAGATCAGTTTCTCGGTCGCCAGGTGGTGGGAGACAAGACCACAGGAGAACGGCAGTGGTCTTCAAGCACGTGTGGGTACCCACGACAAGACAAGGCAAGCGGACATCAAACCTGATTGTAGCTGATGTGGCAGAGTCAGGAGTGTTGGTGGTGGACACAGGATGGGGAAGTAGCAGGAGACCAGGGCTCTGCCATGTACCCACTGTGACCTGGAGCAGGGGGCTTCTTGACTGTCTGCTCTGCAAGGGAGGGGTGAGACTGCAGCCCCAGGGCAATGGTTTTCGGACTGTACCCTGAGGGGGACTTCCTGAAGCCCTGTCGAGCCCCACTTCTACATATTAGGCTTCTGAGCCCAAGACATGATGGAAAACCCCACTGGGAGCAAGAAACCAGGCGGTGATGAGACAGGAGGTGTGTGCATGAGAAGGGCTCATGGAGAAGAAAAAAATCTAATGAGAATGAAAACAAAAAAGTCACTAGGTTTGGGGGCAGAAGAGAGGATGATCCAAAAGACAGACAAGGGAGACACTGGGGAAAATTAAGGGCAGCCTGGGTGAAGAGCACAGGCCCTGGGTTCCATGTATTGTGTGACCTTGGGCATGGTTCCTCTCTGCCTCAATTTCCTTATTTGCAAAGGAAGATAGAAATGCTTTCCTTATAGGGTTTCCACGTGGGTTAAATGAGCAAATACACATAGACACAGTAAGATATTAACAGAGGGGTTGGGACATGGAGAGAAGTATGGTGAGAAAGAAAGGCAGAGCCAGAGAGACAGAGAAATGTCAAATCACAGGGGGTGAGGGACACACGTGGAGACTTGGGCATCTCAGGGTGGTCCCTGGGGGCTCAGAACGTCAGCTTCCTCCCCCACCCTGGGTCTGTCTCCCTGACAGTGTTACCAAAGTCACACTCACCCCTGGACACACACACACACACACACACACACACACGACTTTCGGGAAGGGTCTTTCTGCTTTCTCTATCTTAAGCATTTTTTGTTTTTCTGAATGCTTACTATTTGCTAGACACTGTGCTGAGAACTTTACATGCCTTATGTTACATAATCTGCACAGTAGCCCTGAAAGGCAGATAGGTACCATTTAGTAGCCACATTTTACAGATGTGGACACTGAGGCAGAGAGAAGTTAGTTAAATAGCTGGTAGGGGTGAAACCAAAATTAAGGGGACACCAAGCTTTCACAGTGACCCAGCTAGTGTATGGTTAGTGTTCCTATGCTTAAAATAGTACATGACAGATCATAAAAGCTGAACAACTGTTTTATCGTCATCACCATCATTATGGCTGTGTCTTGGCAGGCAGTATAGAACAGTGGAGATCATATCCAAGCATGGGCTTGAACTTCTGGTTAAAGATGGCAGATTAAACACGCTCCTTAACTCCATTCCTCCTGAAATCCCATTAAAACAAAGACTAAAGGAAACAAATAAACAAACAAAAGTATAAACCCACAAAGACATGGGAAAGGAGACAACAGCCACAAAATTCTGGAGGCTAGAACGCACATTTAATAAATGCCATATTAATAAGTGGAAACTGTCTAAGCAGGGCTGAGAAAGTTAAATCCTGACTCACACACACAAACTCCAAATCATATCTCAGAACCCCCAAAGACTCAGGAATTAGCGATATAAGATAATTCTAGAAGGGAGAGGGGCAAAGTTAGCGCTGAAAACAAGGAGATTAAAAGTTTGCTCAAAAAACAGTAAGCCCCAGATCCTTTCCCCTACTCCATGTTCCCATCCCTAGCAAAGACCAGACCTTTCTAGAGGAGGGGAGATAAAACAGTTTCTAGACGGGGGGTATCATGCACTATTAGCAAGTACATGAACACACGGGAATCAAGTGCAAGTTTACAGACTGAATGTTGAGACCACCAGCCTTCTTCCCCTAAATGTTGAAAGCCAGGCTTATACTCTCCAGGCAGGAGACCACGATAAAGTTTTTCTGAGAAATGTTATCAGATGACATCAAGAGTTTCCCAAAGGAATGTCCCAGTCAGAGCACCCTACAGTGAAACCTACAGTTGACAAGCCCTACCCGTGCACAGATAAGCACCCCATGCTGCCTTTCAGCATTCAGTCCTAAGCAGTCAACCAAGAAGCACTAGATATTTGAAGAAACTTTTAACACGAAAAGCAAAGGCCCAACAAACAAACAGAAGACAAAAACATCTTGGAGAAAACAGATTATGTGAGGAGAAGAAAACTTACATTCTTAGAAAGATGTGATATTGCATCTAAAAGATAAGAATGGGATACTATAGAAATAAAGGAATTCTCAGAGAAAAAAAGAGCTTATGAAAATTAAATGTGATAGAAGAAAAATTTTAAACTTTTCTTATGATGATTGAAAAATAAGTTGAGGAAATTACTCAGAAAGTAGAGGGGAAAGTTAGGAGAGAAGAAAAAAAGAAAATTAGAAGATGTATTCATTAGCACTAACCTCCAAATTACAGGAATTCTAGAAACAGATAATAGAGAAAAGGGAGGTTAAAAATAATCAAAAGCATCATTCAAGGAAATTTCCCCAGTCTTAAAGATATGAGTTTCCACACTGAAAGAGCTAACTGAATGCCCAGAACAACCAATGAATTATAAAACCCAAAACACAGAAAGCTATACCATGATGAAATTTCAGTGTGTTAGGGTCAAAGAAAGTGTCTTACAAGGTTCCAGAGAAAAGAAGCGGGTTTCATATAAAGGAATCAAAATGACAGTAGACCTCCCGACAACAATGGAAGTGAGGAGACTACAGAGAAGGGCAACCGCTTCCAACCTAGAATTTTTCTACTTGACTAAACTCTCCATCAAGTGTGAGGGTAGAAGGAAGATATTTTCTGTTATGTCTCCAAATTTTGTCTCCCACAGACTCCATCTCAGGAAGCTACTGTGAAACGTATGCTCCACCAAAAATCTGGGAGTAGACCAAGGAAGAAAACATGGCGCCCAAGGAAAAGAGGACCCTGTATGAGAGAGGAGGGAGGCCCCAGTTAGACAGTGAGGAGAGAACCCAAGTCAGCAGCTTTGCAGCCAGCCTGGGAAGCACCCGGTCCAGCCAGAAGCTCCGGGACCATCTCTTCAAGAAAATGAAATGAATAAAATACCTGAGGAGTTTCAGCATTTGGGATGATTGGGAGGCAACATTCAATGTGGGAAGAGTTTGTCACTAAATTAGTGACAAATACATAGAACGAAACAACTAAACAAACAAAAACAAAGTGATTTTTAACTCCAAGAGAAAAATTTAGCAGGAAAAGGAAAACAATCATTATATACTTAGCACTTGGCTGTGAATAGTGTTTATATATTCATAATAAGGTAAATATTGAATGTTGATCTAACCAAAATCATGATCTAATTACACTGTGAAACCACAGGAAACGTGCGTGGGTGTGTGGCAAAAAGGGCAGAAGGATTTGGTCAAAGAGAGAGAAATCCTCCACTTCCATGATGGGGAATAGAGCGATGCCTACATTAAAAATTTTTAAGAAAAGTCTAACACTGAAACATTAGAAGTAGTGATGTAAGCTTTCTACTTAGCAATATGAAGGGAAAGAATCAGTTAAAAGGAGTTGAAGCAGGAACCGAATGGGGCAGGAGCTCTGCTGTATTTCTTATCAAGCCTTGCAGAACTTGTGGTATCTTTAAACTATGTGCCAGGAAAATGGTTATTAAAAAAATCAAAAAGGCAAAGAACAGAAGTAAGAGCAGGAGGGGAGGAAAAGAAGAAGAGCTCAGAAGAGTCCAGTAAAGACCGAGCTCTGCAGTATTTGGGGCAAATTATTTAGTTTCTCTGATTTCTTCCTCAAAAAAATGGGGATAATAATACGTAACTCACAGTGTTCTTTTTGTCTCTGTATAGTTACTATTATTTTTGGAACCACGGACAGAGCCATCCAAGGATTAACCCTAGTTTTCTCATCTGGACAATGGAGATAATCACCTGCCTCATTAGGTTGTTGACAGATTAGGTGAAGTAACTAAGGTCAACCTCAAATGCTTTTGGAACCAGGCAGAATAGAACTGCAGTCACACATCCGACCTGATGCCCAGCAATGACACTTGCGTGTAGAGAGAGGTTACTCCACGAGGGTCTCCGTGCGTGGGGTTATCCTCTGTCTTCACAGGCAGAATGTCCTTACTCACCAGACCAGCCGTGTGCTCCTGGGGAAACAAACACACACCAAGCAACATGACGCATGTGAGTAATCACGTCTGGGCAGGGCATCACATGCCAGAAAGACTGTGCAGCATTCTGTACAGCTTGTCCACTTCCAAGAAAGGTCAGTGACGGAGGACCAACAGTAACCCAGGACTTCAAGACAGAGAATCTTCAGGTCTCTACTTCACCAACTGGCCAGTCATTTCCTTTTTTTTAATATAAATTTTATTTATTTATTTATTTATTTTTGGCCGCATTGGGCCTTCGTTGCAGTGCGAGGGCTTCTCATTGTGGTGGCTTCTCTTGTTGCAGAGCACAGGCTCTAGGTGTGCGGGCTTCAGTAGTTGTGGCACATGGGCTCAGTACTTGTGGCACGCGGGCTCTAGAACGCAGGCTCAGCTGTGGCCCACAGGCTTCGTTGCTCTGCGGCATGTGCGATCTTCCCGGACCAGGGCTCGATCCCGTGTCCCCTGCATTGGCAGGAGGATTCCCAACCACTGCGCCACCAGGGAAGCCCTTGGCCAGTCATTCCTTGAGGTTCTGTTTCCTCACTGTTAAATTGAATTTGGTAGTTAGAAAACGGACCTTACTGTGTGGTTATCATGGAACTTAAATGAGATTATTTGTATGTATATTTAAGTGTGTACCTACTCTTTATATGCAAATGACTATTTTCAAAGAAAATACAAATCCAGACTTCGTAAGGATGGACTTTGTTCAGGAAGGAGTATTGCCAGGTTGGGGGAGGGGAAGGGACTGCTGTAGTAGAAGAACATTGTCGATTGTGAGATTTGCAAGCACCTTAAGAGTTGGGCAAAAAAAGGGATTTTCCTTTCCAAAGGGGAGTAAACAAGGCTGGAAAGAACCAGGGGTAGGGAAGTGGGATGGCTGAAAAGGTTGAATTAGGGGACAGCAGATCAGAGAATGTTTTACCCTGAGACCAGCCTATTCTCAGGACAGTTGGCTGGCGGAGGGTGGGCAGAAGTTCAGGGTCCTGGAGGAGGGAGAGGAGTGTAACCAGAGTTCCAGTCATGAACATTTTGTTCTGATTGATGGAGGGGGGCGGGTGGGGAATAAGCTCTTTGGATAATTTTTTTGAGGCAAGGAAAGGGAATTTTGAGGGTGTGTATCTGGCCTTGTCACAGGTAAACAAGAGCATCGTGAAGTCTTTCTTAGTCATGTGGGGAAGGGTGGTACTTTTCAGTAGCCATCTTCTGGAGCACAAAAATGAGGGGATTTCTTAACTTTCACTGCTTTCCAGGATCTGAGGGCTCAGGTAAAATTTGACATCGTCACTATCCATAGGCTGCCTAGTAGTAGCAGCAGAAGCAGTAGTAGTAGGTGTAGTAGAAGTAATAGTAATGGTAATATACACATATAAAATGAGGCTTAAAATAGAAACGAAACCCCCAAAACCATATAGGGAGGAAGAGGAAAACAAAGACTTATATTGTATTTAGTTTAGTCCTAGGCTTCCTGGCAACTAAACAAGAATGAAAACACTGTGATTCTCATTGATAAAAAGCAAACAAAAATAGGAAACCTTCTTTAAGTGCCAAATTCAAAGCAATTTGTCCTATCCAGGCAAAGAATCACAAGGACCCAGAATGAACGACATTATGCAGAATTCTTACGATAACTTCTTATGATCATCCTCAATAACAATTGATATGAAGACATTAAAACATTGCTGAATGAAAGCATTTCTCTGGGAACTAAACTTCTGTAGTCTAGAAATGTAGTCTTCTCATGATGAAAATCATAGTTTCTTTTGCGATGCTTTTAACGGAAACAAGGCTAGAAGATTTCTAATCCTCACGACACCGGAAAGCAGATGTTATCACCCTCCTTTTACAAATGAGAAAACAGAAAGGGTGAATGCCAAGGCCACACAGCCAGAGGTGGTGGAATCACCATAAGGTTCAACCCCTTTCCATTAAACCAGACCACCTTCAGCTTGACACCTGGATTTGTTTTATGATATGATTGACCAGCACACCCTTTAGCCAGTCTTCAAATACCAGTGGTCTCAGGCAGGCTTGGGAGAGGAACTTGACAGTAGTTCAGGCTTCATCTCCCATGTGAGTATCCAGGGCTCAGACACTCTCCTCTAACTGAACGGAGACCCTACAGGTTCTTTTCAGCTTTCATCTTACTCAACTTTTTTTGTAGCATTTGATGATATGGAATATCCTTTCTGTTACAGCAGTAAAATGAAATAAATTGTATTCAGTAAAATTGTTCATTCTTTCTTCTTAGCAAGTCACAGTTTTGTGTTCCCTGGGGAATGGTTTACTTGGGGAGCAACTGGGGTTTTCAAGCCCAGTCACTCACTTGAATCGCTGATTTTCTCTCTGTGGTTGTGAAGGAATCTGTCAAAGCCAATGTCAGGTTGTTTGAGGTTTCCACTAGCTTCTCATTGGCCTTGACTCAATGGACAGAAAATGGATCACATAAGAACAGGATAGATCCCTGGTTGTCAATGTTCATATAAATCTTTCATTGGATGCCACCATGAGAATCGAAGTCCTCAGGAATCAGAGCAAATAACAATTTAGAACATTCTAAACCACAACACCATTCTGATTTCTTTTTTTTCTTTTGTCCTCCCTCACCTTTTAAATTTAAAACTTTAAAAACATGTACCCCAATAATCTGCTCTGGGATTACAGAGGGATGAATATCCTTGCTTTAGAAATAGGAGGGGAAGGAGTTCTCTAACTGAAGATGTGATAGGCCTTCTGTTTGCCATGATTAGGAGTACATAAATTGAAGGGACCACGGGTCCTGGAATCCTACCATGTTGGGTGACTTACTGCTGTTCTAAAACAGAATTACTATCTGCAGCAGATATCATCCTCCAAAATTGAATTGGCTCACCTAGGATCATCCCACAGATCAGATTATCAGTCTAGCAATTTAGGAGTATATTTACAATTAATTTTCTTTACAGAGTGATGAAAGCACTGCTCCAAGCTAGATCTTCTAAGGGAGAATTTTTGAGATTTTTCTATGACGGGGTACAGTAGTTGATGACAACATTCCCCTCTGGACATTGTCAAGACCAAAGTAATTTTGATCATCCTCTCTGGCCATGCTTTTCAAATGGAGTTCGTAACATCATGAGGGAAATAGGCAACATGCCACAGGGGGATGTAAATCCAGAGGATGAGTAAGGCTCATTTTCTGAGAGTATCCTTTTCATAAAGACTGGTAGTGAGAAGTTTGAGTAATTTAACCGATAGTAATTTATCAGAAGCAATTACAGAGTATAAAAATAGTTTTATGAAATTTTAAGAGAAAGTGTGAAACTTTAAAGGGATTTCGTGCTACTGACAAGCTACCTGTCTCAGACTCCTCAGGCTACACAGAGATTTTTCATTATTGGAGGGTAATTGTTCCTGGGAAATGGTCACTGAAAGTGAATCCACATAGAATGAGGACCAAATATTTCATAGTAAATAGTAGGGGAAAAAGGGTAGATTAAACTTTTATATTGAAAATCATACAAAAAATGTGAAAAATAAGTTCATTTTACCCCATGTTTAACAATATGTTAAGTTATAATTGCAATCATGCAGTATTTCTTTAAAAAGCAAATGATGATTTAAGCTTTGGAAGGATTTTTGGCAACATGGTGTGAGACATCACCTTCCTTTCCTTTTTTTTTTTTTTAAACATCTTTATTGGAGTATAATTGCTTTACAATGGTGTGTTAGTTTCTGCTTTATAACAAAGTGAATCAGCTATATGTACACATATATCCCCATATTCCCTTCCTCTTGCGTCTCCCTCCCACCCTCCTTATCCCACTCCTCTAGGTGGTCACAAAGCACCGAGCTGATCTCCCTGTGCTATGCGGCTGCTTCCCACTAGCTATCTATTTTACATTTGGGAGTGTATATATGTCCATGCCACTCTCTCACTTTGTCCCAACTTACCCTTCCCCCTCCCTGTGTCCTCAAGTCCATTCTCTAAGTCTGTGTCTTTATTCCTTTATTCCTGTCCTGCCCCTAGTTTCTTCAGAACCTTTTTTTTTAGATTCCATATATATTGTTAGCATACGGTATTTGTTTTTCTCTTTCTGACTTACTTCACTCTGTATGACAGACTCTAAGTCCATCCACCTCACTACAAATAACTCAATTTCGTTTCTTTTTATGGCTGAGTAATATTCCATTGTATATATGTGCCACATCTTCTCTATCCATTCACCTGTCGATGGACACTTAGGTTGCTTCCATGTCCTGGCTATTGTAAATAGAGCTGCAATGAACATTGTGGTACATGACTCTTTTTAAATGATGGTTTTCTCAGGGTATATGCCCAGTAGTGGGATTGCTGGGTCGTATGGTAGTTCTAGAAAACTTCCTTTCCCTTTTGACTTTCACAGCAAGATCATAAAGAAGGTTATGTTTGCAAAATGTTCTAAATGCCTGTCAGCATTCTCAAGGGAGTTAAATCCTTTGTTATTCAAAAATTATCTTTTAGAACACCTATCAAGTTAACAATTTTGTCAATTTTCTCTGTAATTATGAGTGACCTGTCATTTTCTAAGGGCTTTGCATGAGTTTCAGTGGTTATCTAACACCACTTTCATTGACTTCACAAAATCCTGCATTTTGTGCCAGATTGCCGTCATCTTTGCATTTTTGGGTCAGATATTCACCACATCTACCACTCAGACCACCAGGCAGACTTACAAACAATGACTCAGACCACCAGGCAGACTAACAAACAATGATGCAGATGCAATGCGGGGGTGGGAGGGAATGTAGAGATGAATGCTAGGCTTAGGAGGGAGGCTAATTATATAAGTGGTCTATTCATTAGAGAATATTTTCACATTATGATGACATTTTTCTCCCCTATGTAGCCTCAGAAACTGCAGGGACTCGGAGACACTTACGTAATGAAGAATCCATGCGTGTGCTTTGATGGAAAATGTAGGATAGTTTCTGCCACATCGAACTTTGGGAAATTCATTGACCACTTGTTTATGGACTATAACAAAATGAGTTTCTAAGGAAAAATCCTTAGAAACCTTTACTTGGGGGCACTCCTCCAGCCTTCCCCTGTGACACTCCACCCTGGTGAGAGTCCTGGTTAGACACCTTAAACAAATACCAAAATTGTTACCTGCTCAGCTGGTTTCTATACAAATGGATCTAATCCCATTCAGCAACAAAGAACATCTGCACTCCAGGGTCTCTTTATGGAATATAATATTGAACTACCTGCCATCCGTCATCTTTCAAAGGTGACATTTATGGAAGATTACCTGAGAAATACTGAATTTATCCATTTCTTCAAATTTTAAAATTTCTATCTTCTTCAAGCAGAGGTTCCAGTTCTGGTCTAAGCTGTATCTATCATTGCAATTTGAGACAAGCCTAAGCAAATTTGGCAAACTGGTGAGGCAAGCCGTCTAGAAGTCTATTTGCATGAAGGACCAAGGCACCTCCCAGGAAATAATCCCAAGGAAAAAGAGAGGAAGACAGGTTTTATCTCTTCACAAAGCTTGGTGTCGAAGGGGAAGAGAGAGGATTTCCTAATACAGCCTGTTGGGCAGGGAGGAATAATCATGTATACAATATTCTTTGGGTTGTCCCCTGCCTTGTCTGGGCCTAGGAAAGGAAAAGGGGTAGCTTCACATAAAAATCGAAAGAGTGGTTTTCATTGTAATTTTGCTCGATATCGGGACACAGACTGCCTTGCTTTGGTGGATTTCTAATAGAAGATGAGGCAATGGAGAGAAAGGCATTTTCGCCTTTTCAGTTGAGAGCACAGTGCGGTGTTCTGAGGGCTTTCTGAGAGCTCCATCTCACCCTGAACTTGAAGGGAAAGAGTGTCAAAGTCCAGCGTAGACTATGATGCTGAACAGGTCTGGTGCTCCCTGTGACGCTGCTGGGGCCCAACAGAAAAGGCAGCTGACGTGGGATTTAGGATAAGCTGATACCAGCAGAGGTGACAGTGTCCAGTGGATGCCCTGCTGACTGGACTGGTTTGTGAGTGCATGTGAGACACTCCCTGGGTTCTCCTAGGAATAATCATGGGAAGACTTTGCAGAGAACTAGAAGTCCTGCATCCACGGGTCTGAACAAGAGCCAGGAGGATGTAGACTGTTTTTGCTGGGATGTCACCTGTTCCCCAGGCTGATGTGACCAGAGCAGGATGGTGTGGCAGATGCCGTCAGCACCCTCCCACACCTCCTTGGTTTGTACCACTTCAAGGCACACTGGCCCACATGCCCCTGCCAGGACCTGCATCTCTTTGCCTGAGGGATTTCTCTGCCTGCTGGGGCCTGCTCTGTCCACCTGCGTGGCAGGCTGGATGTGCCTGGGAATTAATGCTCCCAGGAGCAGCCTTCAACCAATGACTGATGGGAGTTGGTATACAAATGCCCCGGCTCCCTCCCCACTCAGGTAGGATAACTCTGAGCCTGTTCAACAAGCCCTGAATTTCCAGTGGGGTAGGCTCTAACTTCCCTTTTTAGCAACTAACTTGATAATACATCTTTCAGGGGGGTCTCTTTTCCTTTTTTAGCTCACTTGTCTACCCTCTACCATTGTTTACTGGCATTGTATCTCAAGTAAATGACATGTATTTGAATTCTTTTCTTAAAATAAAAGAATTCCTGCTTCTAGGAGAACCCAAACTAAGACAGATGGGTTACACTTGGAGAAAACTAAAGCAATTCTTTCAGGTTGTTTTATCTTGAATATTCATCAACATGCTTTTGCTTTTTCTGGGGCCGTGCTGCAGCTTGTGGGATCTCAGTCTCCCCCAAAGGATTGAATCCAGGCCACGGCAGTGAAAGACTGGAATCCTAACCACTAGGCTACCAGGGAACTCCCCATCAACTTTTTTTTTTCTTTAACATTTTTATTGGAGTATAATTGCTTTACAATGTTGTGTTAGTTTCTACTGTATAACAAAGTGAATCAGCTATACATACACATATATCCCCATATCCCCTCCCTCTTGCATCTCCCTCCCTCCCACCCTCTCTATCTCACCCCTCAAGGAGATCACAAAGCACTGAGCTGACCTCCTTGTGCTATATGGCTGCTTCCCACTAGCTATCTATTTTACATTTGGTAGTGTATATATGTCAATGCTACTCTCACTTTGTGCCAGCTTATCCTTCCCCCTCCCTGTGTCCTCAGGTCCATTCTCTACATCTGTGTCTTTATTCCTGTCTTGCCCCTAGGTTCATCAGAACCTTTTTTTTTTTTTAGATTCCATGTATATTGTTAGCATACGGTATTTGTTTTTCTCTTTCAGACTTACTTCACTCTATATGACAGACTCTAGGTCCATCCACCTCACTGCAAATAATACAATTTCATTTCTTTTTATGGCTGAGTAGTATTCCATGGTATATATATGCCACATCTTCTTTATCCATTCATCTGTCGATGGACACTTAGGTTGCTTCCATGTCCGGGCTATTGTAAATAGTGTTGCAAGAACATAGTGGTACATGTCTCTTTTTGAATTATGGTTTTCTCAGGGTATATGCCCAGTAGTGGGATTGCTGGGTCATATAGTAGCTCTATTTTTAGTTTTTTAAGGAACCTCCATACTGTTCTCCAGAGTGGCTGTATAAGTTTATATTCCCACCAACAGTGCAAGAGGGTTCACTTTTCTCCACACCCTCTCCAGCACTTATTGTGTGTAGATTTTTTGTTGATCGCCATTCTGACCGGTGTGAGGTAATACCTCATTGTGGTTTTGATTTGCATTTCTCTAATGATTAGTGATGTTGAGCATCCTTTCATGTGTTTGTTGGCTATCTGTGTATCTTCTTTGGAGAAATGTCTATTTAGGTCTTCCACCCATTTTTGGATTGGGTTGTTTGTTTTTTTGATCGAGCTGCACAAGCTGCTTGTATATTTTGGAGATTAATCCTTTGTCCGTTGATTTGTTTGCAAATATTTTCTCCCATTCTGATGGTTGTCTTTTTGTCTTGTTTATGGTTTCCTTTGCTGTGTAAAAGCTTTTAAGTTTTATTAGGTCCCATTTGTTTATTTTTGTTTTTATTTCCATTTCTCTAAGAGGTGGGTCAAAAAGGATCTTGCTGTGATTTATGTCAAAGAGTGTTCTTCCTATGTTTTCCTCTAAGAATTTTATAGTGTCTTGCCTTACATTCAGGTCTTTAATCCATTTTGAGTTTATTTTTGTGTATGGTGTTAGGAAGTGTTCTAATGTCATTCTTCTACATGCAGCTGCCCAGTTTTCCCACACCACTTATTGAAGAGGCTGTCTTTTCTGCATTGTATAGTCTTGCCTCCTTTATCAAAGATAAGGTGACCATATGTGCATGGGTTTTTCTCTGGGCTTTCTATCCTGTTCTATTGATCTATATTTCTGTTTTTGTGCCAGTACCACACTGTCTTGATTACTGTAGCTCTGTAGTATAGTCTGAAGTCCGGGAGCCTGATTCCTCCAGCTCCGTTTTTCTTTCTCAAGATTGCTTCGGCTATTCGGGTTCTTTTGTGTTTCCATACAAGTTGTAAAATTTTTTGTTCTAGTTCTTTGAAAAATGCCATTGCAAGTTTGATAGGGATTACATTGAATCTGTAGATTGCTTTGGGTAATATAGTCATTTTCACAATGTTGAGTCTTCCAATCCAAGAACATGGTATATCTCTCCATTTGTTTGTATCATCTTTAATTTCTTTCATCAGTGTTTTATAGTTTTCTGCATATAGGTCTTTTGTCTCCTTAGGTAGGTTTATTCCTAGGTATTTTATTCTTTTTGTTGCAATGGTAAACGGGAGTGTTTCCTTAATTTCTCATTCAATATTTCGTCATTAGTGAAAAGACACAGACTGGCTGAATGGATACAAAAACAAGACCCATATATATGCTGTCTACAAGAGACCCACTTCAGACCTAGGGACACATACAGACTGAAATTGGGGGGATGGAAAAAGATATACCGTGCAAATGGAAATCAAAAGAAAGCTGGAGTAGCAATACCCATATCAGACAAAATAGACTTTAAAATAAAGACTATTAAAAGAGACAAGGACACTACATAATCATCAAGGGATCAATCCAAGAAGAAGATATAACAATTGTAAATATTTATGCACCAAACATAGGAGCATGTCAATACATGAGGCAAATGCTAACAGCCATAAAAGGGGAAATCGACAGTAACACAATAATAGTAGGGGACTTTAACACCCCACTTTCACGAATGGACAGATCATCCAAAATGAAAATAAATAAGGAAACACAGCTTTAAATGACACATTAGACCAGGTGGACTTAAATGATATTGATAGGACATTCCATCCAAAAACAATGGAATACACTTTCTTCTCAAGTGCACATGGAACATTCTCCAGGATAGATCATATCTTGGGTCACAAATCAAGCCTTGGTAAATTTAAGAAAATTAAAATCATACCAAGTGTTTTTTTCTGACCACAGTGCTGTGAGACTAGATATCAACTACAGGAAAAAAACTGTAAAAAATACAAACAAATGGAGGCTAAATAATATGCTACTAAATAACCAAGAGATCACTGAAGAAATCAAAGAGGAAATCAAAAAATACCTAGAAAAAAATGACAATGAAAACACGATGACCCAAAACCTATGGGATGCAGCAAAAGCAGTTCAAAGAGGGAAGTTTAGAGCAATAAAATCCTACCTCAGGAAAAACAAGAAAAATCTCAAATAAACAACCTAACCTTACACCTAAAGCAATTAGAGAAAGAACAACAACAACTACAACAAAACCCCAAAGTTAGCAGAAGGAAAGAAATCATAAAGATCAGGTCAGAAATAAATGAAAAAGAAATGAAGGAGACAACAGCAAAGATCAATAAAACTAAAAGCTGGTCCTTTGGGAAGATAAACAAAATTGATAAACCATTAGCCAGACTCATCAAGAAAAAAAGGGAGAAGACTCAAACCGACAGAATTAGAAATGAAAAAGGAGAGGTAACAACTGACACTGCAAAAATACAAAGGATCATGAGAGATTACTACAAGCAACTCTTTGCCAATAAAATGGACAATCTGGAAGAAATGGACAAATTCTTAGAAAAGTACAACCTTCCAAGACTGAACAAGGAAGAAATAGAAAGTATGATCGGGCCAATCACAAGCACTGAAATTGAAAGTGATTAAAATTCTTCCAACAAACAAAAGCCCAGGACCAGGTGGCTTCACAGGTGAATTCTATGAAACATTTAGAGAAGCGCTAACACCTATCCTTCTCGTACTCTTCCAAAATATAGCAGAGGGAGGAACACTCCCAAACTCTTTCTACAAGGCCACCATCACCCTGATACCAAAACTAGACAAAGATGTCACAAAAAAAGAAAACTACAGGCCAATATCACTGATGAATATAGATAAAAAAATCCTCAACAAAATACTAGCAAACAGAATCCAACAGCACGTTAGAAGGCTCATACACTATGATCAAGTAGGGTTTATCCCAGGAATGCAAGGATTCTCAATATATGCAAATCTATCAATGTGATACACCATATTAACAAATTGAAGGATAAAAACCATATGATCATCTCAATAGATGTAGAAAAAGCCTTCGACAAAATTCAACACCCATTTATGATAAAAACTCTCTAGGAAGTGGGTATAGAGGGAACCTATCTCAACAGAATAAAGGCCATGTATGACAAACTCACAGCTAACATTGTTCTCAATGGTGAAAAACTGAAACTGTTTCCTCTAAGATCAGGAACAAGACAAGGTTGCCCACTCTCACCACTATTATTCAACACAGTTTTGGAAGGTTTAGCTACAGCAATCAGAGAAGAAAAAAGATAAAAGGAATCCAAATTGGAAAAGAAGAAGTAAGACGGTCACTGTTTGCAGATGACATGATAGTATGCATAGAGAATCCTAAAGATGCTACCAGAAAACTATTAGAGCTAATCAATGAATCTGGTCAAGTAGCAGGATACAAAATTAATGCACAGTTAATTAACGTGTGCATTAATTAATTAATGCACAATTAAATCTCTTGCATTCCTATACACTAACAAGCTATTTTTATAGAGTTGCATTTTAATGTTAACGCTTTTAGTTTTTATTGACTAAGCCCAGAATCTGTTAAAGGAGTCCAGTTCCTTCAGTAGCCAGCTAAAGACATAGTCCATTCTGTTACACAGCGCTTCCTATATGATGTTCATTGTGAAAAATTTCTTCGAAAATTTTAAGGTGGAAAATGTTTTTGCTTAGTCTGAGAAGCTGGTATAATTCCTGTATTCTGATAAAGAGAATTAGATACCAGACCCTCTCCCCGCCACAGCCCTGCCTTATAGGAAAATCAGAAGTCACTTTGGAGTCCAGTAACAGTAAATATATAGAACTTTATCACCTGCATCTATAGACTTCTCTTCCCTAGTCTGGATTTCTCTTAAGGTATGTTTTCTCTGGTCCTGGTAATTTATTCCCGTTTATATTTACCTCTCTACTTTTTATGTGCATCTCTTCATAAGCTTCCTCAAATCTTCTGTGGAACTAGTGGGCATATAAACAAGGTGTTTGATAAGCATTTTTTGAGTGAATTAAATTTGGATGCCAACTCTGCAGAGATATTTTCCTGAAAATAGAGATCTATGAATCTTTCCTCCAGAGCATCTTACCCCTTAGGGTGTTGCCTTTCAAACTTTCTAGATTCTGTAATTGTCTCTTTAGCTGAAATCTTACAGGGAAGCTATATCAGGTAAATGTAAGCACACCTCTGGTGAGATGTGTGGCTGAGAGAATGGGATCCCCTCACTCAGCTTGGACCATCCCCTTTCTCGTCTCTGTGAATCACCTCCGAAGCCCTAATTAGGTCCCTGAGGGTTGACAAACAGCAGGTTGACAAACAGCTTTGGAGAAGACCCAGCAGGATGCAGGATGTAGCCCTGCTGTCACCCAGGAGTGGGACCCCTCCCTCCCGTGGGCCCTGTCTGCCCAACGGCTGAGGGGTGTCCTCCCCGAGTTTACCTTAGCCCAGGTGCTGACTCACTGGTCAAGAACTAGCCTCCCGGCAGGCCTCTCCCATGGCCACCCGTTTGTCACTTCATGTCTGTCTGGACCTTCTTCTGGCCCGCCTGACACTGCTCCCGGCTCCCTTGAGGCTTTGGTGAAGATGGCAGCGTTGAGGCTGCAGAGGAGGTGAAGGGCCTGGGGACTCAGCGGGGCTGGGGGTGGAAGGAGCCTGCCTCACAGGCCCCCGGCTCTGCCTCTTTTCTGGAAGCTCTTGGTTCCAAGCTGAGACTCATCCCCTGCCCACCCCCCCCCCCCCAATGTTTGTCTAATGAGGAAACATTTCTGACCCAGACAGTTAAAAGTCCTGCCCCTTCGCCTCATTACTGCCAAGGCCAGAGCTAAAAAGGTGAAAGCTGGCAGCCTTGGGCTGCCTTCAAACTGGCAACTACCCCTCCGGGTCTGTGTCTCGGAGGCCCGGCCACTCAATAGGGCTGTGTTTTCAGTCCTGGTTAAACAAAGCCGGGCAGTCTCCCTCCTGGGCCTGAGCTCCCCATTCTCATCTTTCTATGGGGGATTAAGAGCTGCTCTCTTGTTTGGGTGTCACTCTGCCTTTGAACCCCTGTGGCTTCATCTGGTTTCAGGCTCAGCTTCCTGCCAGGAAGTGGATTTACCTCTGATTTGTTGTTACTCTCTCCACAGGACGACGCCCAGGGGGATGGAGGGTCTTCCTCCCCGGGGACCCCACCTCGTGCGTGCCCTCCCCTTCCCCTTCTCTCTCCTGCCTGCGTCCCCAGAGCTGCTCCCAGCTACCTCCTCCGCACCCTGAATTCTCCTGCCGTGCCCGCGGAGGCGGGGACTCTGAAGGGGGGCCCAGGCCTGCTCACTCTGGGGGCACAAAGGCCAGCGAGCTGGAGATGGTACAGGCTGGACATGCGCTCACCAGGCTGAGGCAGGAGAGAGCCCCAAACTGAGTGAGAGGCTGGGTTGGGTCCCTCTCCAGGGATGGAGTCCAGGAGTCTCTCTCTCACTATCTTCTTGAAAACCCCAGAAAACGGGTGAAAGGGGCGTTTCTGCCTCACATGCTAGACTTGCACTGGAAGCCAGATCTCTTGAGTGCAAATCCAGGGCTATTTCTATCTTATCACTTTTTAAATGTGTATTTTACCTTTATTTGCAATAGATAGAATCTTACAGACAGAGGCCTTGAGGGATGGAGTGTGTGTGTGTGTGTGTGTGTGTGTGTGTAGGTGTGTGATGTAGGAAAGGGGGCTGAAGGTCAATGGATGTTAGGTACATTGACATCCAGGCAAAGAGAGAAGATTTTTTTCTGGAGGGGAGCCTCTTGTCCTTATTCTAGAAAAGATCTTCTAGAAAACATCAAGAGAA
Organism: Tursiops truncatus; assembly: GCF_011762595.2. Lineage (NCBI taxonomy): Eukaryota > Metazoa > Chordata > Mammalia > Artiodactyla > Delphinidae > Tursiops > Tursiops truncatus. Next base: position 7,958,790 of record NC_047041.1, read on the forward strand.
ATATCAAAGTACAGTTTGGCTGGCATTCCTCGTAGTGTATAGGAAGTGGTTGTCCAGCAACCAACTAAATAACTTCTGCTTTACTAACCATCAGGGAAAGGTGAGTTTTGGCAGTAAGAATCCACGTTGGCCCACATTTCTGGAAATCCTTCTCAGGGCCCTGGATATCTCCCTAGATCTCAAGGAAGAGAAGCTAAAGAAAGGTGGTGATCTCACCCAGGGGAGGAGACAATCTCTGGATCAGGACAGGTGTTTTTCCTTGTTTGTTTTTATTTTGTTTTACGTGCCATCCCCTACACAACCTGTTAAGGGAGAAAATCACCCCCTAAAACTGGGAATGAGGAATCTGCGGGGCACTGAGATGAAAACAGATTCAGGTGTGGGGCAGGGAGGACAAGAGAGATGGGTTGGGGGTCACAGAAAGTAGCGCATGAGAGGAGGAGGATGGTGTCAGGCAGCGAAAGGTTAAAGGGCAAAAGGAGCTGAAAAGGGAAGTGTGCCCTGAGTGGATGAGCAGAGGCCGAGAGAAAGCCAGCAGATGTCACCCTCCAGGGCCTGGCCCTCCCCTGCACACAGGTCGTGGGCCCTGAGGGTGCTGGCCCAGGCCCCTCGGTCGCTCTCCTCACAAAGCCTGGGTTGTGCCCTTGGTAGGGCACAACCCTCCTGTCCCCAAGGTCCTGGCTGGAGCCGCCAGCCCTGGGAGCTGCCAGCCCTGGGAGCCTCCCTTTGGTGACAGAGGCCCCAGATTTGTGCCAGTGCCCAGACCTAATAAGCAGCTCGTTGGAATCTGAGGAAGGACCAGCGCGCAAGGAGACATGCTAATTAAAGTGATTGCTGTTCTTTAATTAAGCAATCATCCCCCCAAAGAGGGCATTATCATGCAAATAGAGCCCTCTTGGGTGAGGTAAGGGCTTTGGGCAACAGCTGAGGTCTGTTAATAAGGCCTGAGAGCGTCCGAGGGCAGGGATCCAGCACGCCCCATTGACTGGGTGGCGGAGCCCGGGAAGCGATCACGCCTCACCGCGCGCCCTTTGTCTCTCCAGGCGTGGGCTGCCGAGCATCGAGAGACAGGCACCCCGCACCCCCTGCTGCTGTCCCCCTCCTCTCCTCCCCTCGCCGTCTCTCCCAGAGAGGCTTGCGGAGCTGTGCAGGCTGCAGGGGTTTGTGGGACAGTGTCTGGTTTGGCCCTTTGTGCAATCGACGCCCCAGTTATCAGAGCATCGGCGCAGAAGGGTTGGAATGAGGTGGGAATGGGGGCTCCTCCGTGTTCGTAAACAGGGAAGATTCTACAGGAGGATGAGCACCATCCAGCCGCTGTAATAGACAGAAAGAGACGGAAATTAGCCACCCACACGGCTGACTGGGGCAAACTGCTGTCCCTCTCCAAGACCCAGTTTCTCATCTTTGTTTTGTTTTGCTTTTTTTTTTACACATACATGTAACTATTCTTTTTCAACTTCTTTTCCCATTTAGGTTGTTACATAATATTGAGCAGAGTTCCCTGTGCTATGCAGTAGGTCCTTGTTGGTTATCCATTTTATTTTTGCGGTACGCGGGCCTCTCACTGCTGTGGCCTCTCCCATTGCGGAGCACAGGCTCCGGACGCGCAGGCTCAGCAGCCATGGCTCCCGGGCCCAGCCGCTCCGCGGCATGTGGGATCTTCCCGGACCGGGGCATGAATCCGTGTCCCCTGCATCGGCAGGCGGACTCTCAACCACTGCGCCACCAGGAAAGCCCTATCCATTTTAAATACAGCAGTGCGGGTGACTTTCCTGGTGGCGCAGTGGTTAAGACTTCGTGCTTCCAATGCAGGCGGCCCGGGTTCGATCCCTGGTCAGGGAACTAGATCCCACATGCATGTCGCAACTAAGAGTTCGCATGCCACAGCTAAGAAGCCCGCCTTCCGCAACTAAAACCCGGCATAACCAAATAAAAATAAATAAATAAGTATAGCAGTGTGTACATGTAAATCCCAAACTCCCTAACTATCCCTTCCCCCTCCCCCTTCCACCTGGTAACCCTAGGGTTTGTTCTCTAAGTCTGTGAGTTTGTCTCTGTTTTGTAAATAAGTTCATTTTTATCATTTCTCTTTAGATTCCACATATAAGTGATATCATACGATATTTCTCTTTCTCTGTCTGACTTACTTCACTCAGTATGACAATCTCTAGGTCCATCCATGTTGCTGCAAGTGGCATTATTTCATTCTTTTTTAATGGCTGAGTAATATTCCATTGTATATGTGTACCACATCTTCTTTATCTATTCCTCTGTCCATGAATATTTCGGTTGTTTCCATGTCCTGGCTATTGTAAATAGTGCTGCAGTGAACACTGGGGTGCCCATATCCTTTCGGACCATGGTTTTCTCCAGATACATGCCCAGGAATGGGATTGCAGGATCATAAGGTAGTTTTATTTTTAGTTTTTTAAGGAACCTCCATACTGTTCTCCATAGTGGCTGTATCAATTTCCATTCCCACCAACAGTGCAAGAGGGTTCCCTTTTCTCCACACCCTCTCCAGCGTATATTGTTTGTGGATTTTTTGATGATGGGCATTCTGACTGGTGTGAGGAGATATCTCATCAGTTTCTCATCTTCATAACTGCCTGACACGGTTATCATGTGGGTAAATGGTTGTGAACACACCAGGCTCAGGGCTTGACACCTAACCCAGTGGTTCCCGACAGAGGTGATCTTCCCCCCAGAATAAAGTGCCCAATAAAACATACCTTTATCTTTTTATCTGCTAAATCTGGCAACCTTACCGCTGGGGACATGGGCTTGCCTTACAGATATTTGGGTTGTCACAACTGGATGACTGGGGGCTACTGGCGTCTGGTGGGTAGAGGCCAGGGACACTGCTAAGTGTCCCACGATGCACAGGATGGCATCCACGACAAAGAGTTGTCTGCTCCATCAGAAAGAGAAAAACAAATATCGTATAACATCACTTATATGTGATGTTATCTAGGAAAATGGTACAGATGAACTTATTTGCAAAGCAGAAATAGAGACACAGACGTAGAGAACAAACTTATGGTTACCAAGGGGGAAAGGGGGGGTGGGATGAGTTGGGAGATTGGGATTGACATATATACACTACTACGTATAAAATAGATAACTAATGAGAACCTGCTGTGTAGCACAGGGAACTCTGCTCAGTGCTCTGTGGTGACCTAAATGGGAAGGAAATCCAAAAAAAGGGGATATATGTATACATATGATTGATTCACTTTGCTATACAGCAGAAACTAACAGAACATTGTAAAGCAATTATAATCCAATAAATTTTTTTAAAAAAAGAGTTATCTGCTTTAAAATATCCACTGGTGCTCAGGTTGAGAAACTCTGACGTAAGTAGCACCCAAGAAACCTGAGTTAGATGAACAGGTCATGAGGCGACGGCGCATTTTCTGGAGCAGGACCTCCACTGGTGTGGCTGTAAATCACCCTGGGACCAGCTCTTTAGGTTTTTCTGCTTTTCTTGAAAGGAAGAGTTTGGACAATTGTGGTTTAAGTAACTGAACGAACAGACTGAGGCTGAGTGGTACCAGTGCCGGGAGTCCCGTGCAAGAAGCAGGACCAAAGAAATCGACTATGAACCCAAGGAGCCTCAGAGACAACACAAAGCCAGCTCTGAGGTAAGAGGAAGGTGAGCCTGCATGAGAAGAGGCACCAGGGCCCAGCCGATGGTCACAGCAAGGCCACTGAGAGCAGGTGTCCGTGACTCCTGGATTGTGAAGAAGGAACCATACTCACACCTTACCGTTGACAGTAATAGTAATGGCATAGCTAACACTTGTATTGCGCTCTCTGTTCTAAGTCTCACAACAGCCTAGGGGGTAAGTACTATTATGATCCCCATTTTGCAGATACAGACCACGGGTAATTTGCCCAGGGCCCCATCCTAGTAAGAGCCAGGATTTTAACAGAGTAGCGTCTGAGGCTGGTCCAGCCGGGGAGCTGGTCTGCTGCGAGACTTCGCTGTCTTGCTGCACGGGAGTCAAGCCCTCGGCTAAATGCCCTTGTGTCTGCTGAGGCCGCTGAGTGGTGCCCAGGCTGTGTCTGTACTTAGGGCTTTGGGTCCCCTACAGACAGCTAGAGGGCAAAGGTAAGACGGGGAGAGAGTCACCAGCCTGGTTTTGCCCATCAGAGCTCGTGTCTTTCACTGAACATAGGCAGTCTCCCCAACCTCCTAGGCCGAGGTGTGGGGGGGTGGTGTTTGGTGTATCCAGAGCTGCCTTCCTCATAGCGTGCGTCTCGGGGTGGTGGTAGCGGCTTGTGCACTGCTGTGGCTACACAAAGGGCAGAAAGTCAGCAAACCAGACCGTCCAGTGAGGGGGAAGATCAAGCCTCTCGCTCCCAGAAATCTTGGACGACTTTCAATTTGGCTTTCAACTCGCTGCAAAATAAATGTTTTGTGTTACAAGGACACGGAGATACTATCTCATCAGCCCTACTAGTTTAGCAGCACCTCTGCCAACCTCTCACTCGACGTTTGGCAGGGGAAGGAGCGTGGAGAAAAACAGGACCAGGTTCTGTTTGCAAAACATTTTCATCAGTCAAAAAACTGCCAGGGTGGTGAATATTAAATAAACCCTGACTCACAGAGACGGATACCTTGCTTTACTTTGCTGACCGGCTGGGTAACAGAGTTAGGTTATTTTAGGAGTGACAGCGCTAACATTCTGCAGACTTCTCAGAACAGCTCTGGCTTTTTCTGAACAAAGAACAATCCACAAAAACGCCCATGGTTTTGCAATGCACAAGAGTCTGTTTACAGGACCGCAGGCTCAGGCCCTTTCCTTGGTCAAAAGGGACCCGGTGAGATCACCCATTTAATTGCCTTCCACCTACAGGTGGGGCTGGGTGGCCTGAAGGTCTTCTGCCAGCAGACTTAGTGAGAGTGTGGCCCAAGTGTCAGGCCCTTACAGTGAGTTCCCTACGGGCCAGTCCTGTTTTTTTTCCACTGCAGGATTTATAAGTGGGTTTGAAATGAGAGCACAGTGTTGCTTGGCCAGGAATAAAGATTTTCATTGTGTTTCAGTCGCTAACCTAAGACACCATCATACAAGCCAGGCTCCGCGGTCCCCAACTTGAGCTAGTCCTGGAGTCAAAGTTCATCCAAGAACAATAATAATAATAGTATAACCCAAACTTACACTTACTACGTGCAAGGCATTGTTCTAATTCTCACAAAACCAGGCAGGAGGTAATCTTTGTACTGTCATTTTGCAGAGAAGAGCTTTCCTATTTTCTTTATTCTTAAGTTAGGAGAGGCTCCCATCCTACCCTTTAGCTTCTCTTCAGATCTGCAGGTTATCTCCCTCATTCCGCACATGAACAAGATCTTCTGTTAGCCTCGAAACAGTCCAACCCAGCTCTTTCTGTGGTTCTCTCCCCAAGAACCGTTTCTTTCTTGCTCTAACCCCATAACCTCAGTCTCCATCATAACCACTGAATGTTTGTTTCTGTGCTGCTTTGCCTGACTTTCTCATTGTTTTGGAGACACATTTAAAAGGCTGCAGAGCATAGGGGCAAAGTGTGTGGATTCTGAAGTTAGCCGCTCGGGTTTGAATCCAGCTCTGTCCTCTCTAGCTGTGTCACCTTGGGCAAGTTACTCAGCCTCTCTGAGCCTTGGTTTCCTCATCTATAAAGCAGGAATAATATGCTTATTTCACAGGAATAGTAAATGAGTGCTATCAAACTGTGCCTGGCACATAATAGGTACTACCTAAGTGTAATGCTATCTGGCCAAAAGAGACTAAGTGTCTCAAGGGCAGAGATGCTACCGTGTCTTTCTATAAGTGGCAAGTGAGTGATGAACAAGTAGAAAAAGCTTGATAAGCATTTGCCTGGGCCTTTGTCTGCTCAAAGAAATGGTGAGAAGATACATGTATCTTCCTGGGACCCCTCCCAGGAAAGCAGCAAAATAGGAAGTAAAACAAAGAAGTGTAGAAACGACATCTTTCTTGATAGTGTCTTGTAGGTGCTTAGTAAACGTCATTGAATAACTTCATTAACTGAATCAGCAAACTGATTAAAATTGAGAACTATGGCAGTTTCAGTGTTTAAAGGTAGAGAGAGAAATAAAGGAAAAGAGGGAAGCAGAGGGATGATGATAGATTTTATCTCCTTCACTTTGCCAAGTGCTTGTTAAGCTCAGCACCTTCTGAACCACCTCTAGGGCAGCCATGGGGTGGAAGCATGCACCGATCCGGGCTCGAGAGGAAGCACGGTGCTGAATCTCCAAACTGTGGCTGCTACTGTTGATAGAAAGAGAAGGTAGAGAATGACCACCTTCCTGGTGACTCCGGACAGGTCACAGGGCTCACCGACAGGAAGCCAGACGGTTGAACATCCCAGAGACGTCCTGACATGTTTCCCGTGTTACAGGATGGTGAAACCAGCCCCTGGGCCTAGAAGGGGCCCTCAGGATTACGTGCCTCATGATCAGGAGTGAAAGACGCTGACGCGGGGAGAGAAGGGTAAACAGGCACTTTTAGAGGAGTGTGCCGTCTCTGAGCCATCCTCATGCATGGAGGCAGGGGACTGGACCTGATGGGCACGTATAGTCCCCAGAGGCCTGGCTCCTGATGGCTGGTTAAAAAGAGAATGATCTCACTGTGGAAAAACGTCCTGGAGTCCTGACATTTTGTGTGGGTCTGGTTTATTTGGGGGCTTAAGTCTCAAGGCCCGCACCTCCATTCCTCCCTTCTTTCCTTCTTCAACAGGTCCCACAGCCCTCCTCCTCCAGCGTTTGTGAAGAATGTTAAGCACAGTCCTTTAATCAAGGTGGAAGCCCTTTGTGAAGGGGCCCAAGAAAAGCTGGGCTGCAGGAGGGGCTCACTGCAGAGTTGAGCTTTTTTTTTTTTTTTGCGGTACGCGGGCCTCTCACTGTTGTGGCCTCTCCCGTTGCGGAGCACAGGCTCCAGACGCGCAGGCTCAGCGGCCATGGCTCACGGGCCCAGCCACTCCGCGGCATGTGGGATCCTCCCGGACCGGGTCACGAACCCGCGTCCCCTGCATCGGCAGGTGGACTCTCAACCACTGCACCACCAGGGAAGCCCCAGAGTTGACCTTTTGACAAATCCATGAAATGAATAGAGAGGAGTGGGCAGAGGTGTTCCTGAGTGCAGGTGAGGTCTGAGACGGACCGGAGGGGGCTGTGAATGTGCTCTTCCAAAGGTCTTCTCGTGCCCCCTCCCAATCTGGGACCAGGTGGGGGGGGTTGCTAATTTCAGCCCCTAACACACTGCTGGTCACCAGGGAGCTTGCTGGCTGTGGGGCAAGCAGAGAAAGGGTACTGGGCCTGAAGCGTAGGCAGCACAGAGCCAGACGTGTGCTGTGGTCTGGATGGTGGAGACAGAAGATCCCCTAGAGCCAGAATATCTCCCTAGGTGTCTGCTGCAGCACCTGAGAGTCTGGCTGCCCGGGATCCCAGGGTCCCAATTATAAAGCTGCTGTCAGTTATTGACCCCTTAGATTGAATTAGCCTGAAAACATGCTGAGAAGCCCATGGCCAGTTTACATGGGCATCTTGAAGAAGCCTGGAGAAAATCTGTCTCTTTCTCCATCGCACTCCCCTCATTAACAAGGCGGTCCCTGGTGCAAGGAGGCGAGGGGCAGTAAGTAAGAACACGGTGTAAATTGTTCTCCATCCCTGCCGCCGCTCATAAACTTCCCTCACTTGGGTACCTAGCTCCTAGGGGCTGTCTGCCTACTTGCTTCCCTCCCTTTCGGGCGTAAATGTGAATGTGAAGGCTGAATCCAAAACTCGGGGGTGGGGGGCCTTCTCCAGTCTCCTATCTCTGTCCCAAGTGGCCAGAGTCCCAGGCTCTCCTCTCCTGGTGTCCTTTCTCTGCCCGGGCCCTGGTCCCCATCTCTCTAGCCCCCAGGGATAAGGTGATAAGGCTGAGATCGTAATGCAGAGTCAGAAACAAAGAGTTTCCATTTCTCCCGGGAAATGTGGTACCCAGAACCTCCAGGACAGGATAGACAGTAATTGGCGAGCAGCAGGTGGTAAATGAGCTGGACAGGATGTGATCAAGGGAAAGGATGGGACAAAGATGTGAGAACGTGGGGAAGCATAGTGGCCGGCACCAGACCTGCGGCTGGGGGAGACATAAGGACTCTTAGAGAGCTCTGTTCAGAACCGTGTGTCAGCACCGACGCGCTCTGTAAGTACCTTTAACCAACCTAGAGAAGAGAAACACTTGGTTATGTAGGGCACAAGCAAGGTTAAGGATAATGATTCCTGAGCTCGCCTTGTCTTTCTATATATGTATGTGTTTATTTGGTTAACAAGCACCATAGAATGCTTGCCATGTGCCAAACTTACCTCAACCTTATAACGGTCTTCTAAATTTATGTCGTTTATGGATACCTGTTAATATGAAGAGCAAGTATTATCCTTATGACTAATCTGTGAATGATCAGAACGCAGACCCTTAGTTCACGTGTGCTCAATCTTTCACTGCTTGTGTAGCATGATGGTCGTTCACGGCTAAAGCAGTGAGAGAAAACTTTAGACTGTAGGAGAATTCACAATGATTTTTTACCATGATGATGATGATAAAAATAATAATAGTAGCTATTTTAAATTATTGATTATGCTTTTATTATTTATTCTTTCTGAGCCCAGTTCTTTGTATGCATTATTTCACTTAATCCTCACCGCAGTCATAGAAAACAGGTACCATTATTACTGTTTCACAGATGAGAAAACTGATGCACAAAACATAAGTAATTTGTCCAAGAGGGAAGTTAGTTTTCATAACATTCTTTGCTGCTGATACAAGAAATCTTGATAATTGATAAGGAACGTCTAAAGCGAGCTGGTGAGTAATAAGAGCCATCAGTACAGCACACGTATTCTGTGCTGACCACAACACAAGGTACGTTATACACTTTAAATCCTTGAAACCACCGGGCGGCGTATGGTATCTTTATACCTCTTTGGCTGATGGGGAAACTCACCTGACTTTACACAGTGTGTGGACCAAAGGGCTAAACAGAAGACCTCCAGCATCTCCAGAGATGAGCCCAGTCAGAGCTGCCTTGGGTGTTAGAGATCCCGTCCCGAGGATTTGGAAAACCACATCCTTCAAGCAGCAGCTAAGACATCATGCCAAAATCTTTTTGTTCCGACCCATACTAGAGCTGTTAAAGCTGCCAGATTCTGCTCTAACAACACCAGCCCCTTAGAGACCTTGACATACTGTAGCTCATTTTTTTTCCTCTCTGGGAGGAAGAAAGGAAATTCTACCATAGAGATTAAGTGATTGGCCCAAGTTCACAGAGCAGACAGTAGGCTAATGAGGGACCTGGGAATAAATCACACTGGACAGGTTTCCCATTCCTCAGTCCAGTGCTTTCCTATGAGGCCGTCCAGCCCCAAATAGCTCATTCGTTAGCTGCTACCCTTTGCAAATATCCCCAACTCCTCATCATTCCCTCTCAGGACTTTTGCTTTCTTTCAAGTCTCCGATGGGGCCCCTTTGCCGCCTGTAACTGAATGGCATGGAAGGTGGCATCCTATCTGTTCAGCCCTGACCTCTGTTACAGACCTGTCTTCTCTTTCCTGTAAAACGATCTCCACATTCTTTGCTAGTGCAAAGGAGATGTGTAAAGTCATTTTCTCCCGACCTGGTGTGTGGGTAAATTAATCTGGCATCACAAACCCAGTCACAGAGTTAGTTGATCTGTGTGTAATGGGTTTAGGCAGTGGGTCTCCAGAGCTTAGCCTGTTCAGCATAAAAAAGGCCATAGAAATCTCTCTCTCCGTGAAATCCTCTTGCACACAATTCAGGAAATGTACAAGACAGTGAGAATACAGTCAACCTATTGGAATTTCTTTTTGAAGAAAAAAATATCTCGCAGAGGAAAACCGTTGATTACCAACCTCTGAGCCTTGGTAGGGGAGTTACCCTGCAGTCATTAGACGTGAAATTCTAAAGGCTTGGGGGAGGGTCAGCTCACTTAATAACATGTCAATATTAAATTACATCGTAAATAATCAGAACTTCCTGCGTATTTAATGGAAACTTTGTTGTATAAATTTGGAAACCATCCAAAGGGAGACAAGCGACTTTTGTTATTGTTTAGCCCTCTGGGCCCAACTTATTGTGGGATTTCGTTGTTGTTTTGAACTTTGGAACCTTTAGCAGAGAGAAAGGCCCTAAACCAATTGACTTTTAGATGATCATTTTTCCTTCCCTCTTTTGCTTTAAATTGATTCATGTTTTTTCTTATGTATATAAGATCCAATAAAATCCAAAGCCATGACCAACATCAAAACATGTGAAATCACTGTTTAGTTTGAAAACCTTCAACAGACTGAGCCAGCTTGGTGATAACCAACTCCGACCAAACTTGCTCTCCCTGAAAGGGAAATTCCTTGACATTTGCCATGTCTATTAGGTCATTTCTAGCCCAAGAATATTTGAGAGCCCCATAATATTGATTTGGGTTGGTATCCAATCCAACCAATAAGGTTTGATTTTCTACCATAAACTACAATACAAATATAAAATTAGTTACTCTTATGACCCAAAGAATAAAGTCTCAAGTTCATGATACAATTCAATCCCTCCCCATGTGCCCCAACTTCTCTACTAACTCCACCTCCCACTGTTGCTATGCACCACTCTGCTCTAATCCCCTGGGCCACTCTGTCCAGAGCCTTCCTTCCACCTGCCATTCTGCCCTCACAGCTTTGCTCCCCTGTGCCCCCCACTCCTCATTGGGAACCCTCCCCATTTCCCTACTTCTGAGTCTTCCCCAGCTTCCAGGATGAGGTCAAGTTCTCCTTCCTTCTTAAAGCCTTTCTACTTCCACTTCAACTGAGAGTTCTTTTTGTAGTCACCGTTTTCTGAGATCCTACTATGTGTCAGGTACTATGCTAGGAATTTGACATGGTTATCTCATTTAAGCCTTGAAAGGAGGGTATTATTTTCATATCAAATTTTTGTGTTTTGTCTAATAATGAACTCCTGGGGTTTTTAAAAAATAAATTTATTTATTTATTTATTTTTGGCTGTGTTGGTTCTTTGTTGCTGCTCACGGGCTTTCTCTAGTTGCAGCGAGCTGGGGCTACTCTTCTTTGCGGTGCGCGGGCTTCTCACTGCAGTGGCTTCTCTTGTTGTGGAGCACAGGCTCTAGGCGCGCGGGCTTCAGTAGTTGTGGCTCGCGGGCTTCAGTAGTTGTGGCTCGCAGGCTCAGTAGTTGTGACACACAGGCTTAGTTGCTCCGCGGCATGTGGGATCTTCCGGACCAGGGCTCAAACCCGTGTCCCCTGCATTGGCAGGTAGACTTTTAACCACTGCGCCATCAGGGAAGTCCCACCTGGGTTGTTTTTAATCTGTTATAAGCAATGCTGCAGTAAATGACTTTCACATCAGCCTTTCACATGTGTGCAAGAGTGCCTGCAGGATAGATTTAGAGGCTGGGACTGCTGGATCAAAGGGTGAAAGAGTGCTGAATTTTTATAAATGTCCTCAAATTTTCTTGCCTGGAGATTGTGCCATTTTTTATTCTTACCGTCAATGTGTGAAACTACAACACAGGTCTCACTATACCTGTTTTATATATGAGGAAACCGAGGCACAGAAAATGCAAGCTCATGTAGTTAATGATACTCACGTTGGACTGCAAACTTGTGCTCTGGTGCATGCTGCTCATTTGGTATTTATCAAACAGTTATTTGTATGTAATTTATTTCATGCAGACATAGGCTTAATCCTTCTAAAGCTTTATGTAAATTCCTTAGGTTCAGAGACTCTCTGGTACACAGAGATTGAGACAACGAAGTCAATCCCAGGTGGGAGTGAAGGAGAAGGTGGACGGGGAGGAAAAGCTGGGAGACAAGTGCAAGGGGACGTGTTACCACGCTGGCCGCTGCTTTCTGACATGTCACAAGAGATACAGCTGGTCACTCACCAGGCATTCCAGCTTGGCCATGAGAGGTGTCTCCGGAGGAGATGTACTGAAAGACCACGCCTCTGAACAGGGCACGGCAGAGAAGGAACCTTCCTGTGGGGCTCCTGCTGTGTTCTCCTCACAATCATGGGGGAGATAACACACCTGCACTTTTGGGTTCAATCACTTGGCTCTCTCAGCAAATGCAGGGAAGCCACATCCCAAGCTGTGCAGTGTCCAGGAATGGTGGGAGGTGCGCTGAGTGGGTCACTGCGGTGGCCGAGGGTCCTAGGGACAGTGCGGCCAAGGGAGCCTCAGGAGGCCCTCAGGTTTGTTTAATCCAGGTATTTTCTTATATCTCTTTATATATATATATATATGATTAAACATATATTATTATACATATAAGATTATATATATAATCTAAGTTAAATGGCAAAGAATTTTATTGGTGATGTACATTTAGAAATTGAAGATGTACAAAAAGTGCTATAAGTGATAGCTGTTTTAAAATTAATTATTTTTTATTGGAGTATAGTTGATTTACAATGTTGTGTTAGTTTCTGCTGTACAGCAAAGTGAGTCAGTTATACATGTACATATATTCGCTCTTTTTTAGATTCTTTTCCCATATAGGATATTGAGAGTATCGAGTAGAGTTCCCTGTGCTATACAGTAGGTTCTTATTAGTTATCTATTTTATATATTTTAGTGTGTCTATGTCAATCCTAATCTCCCAGTTCATCCCTCCCCCCTCCCCCTTGGTAATCATAAGTTTGTTTTCTACATCTGCGACTTAATTTCTGTTTTGTAAATAGGTTCATTTGTACCTTTTTTTAGATTCCACATATAAGTGATACCATATATTTGTCTTTCTCTGACTTACTTCACTTAGTATGATAATCTCTAGGTCCACCCATGTCAATGCAAATGGCATTATTTTGTTCTTTCCTATGGCTGAGTAATATTCCATTGTATATATGTACCACCTCTTCTTTATCCATTCATCTGTTGATGGACATTTAGGTTGCTTCCATGTCCTGGCCTTATGCCTCTTTAATTCAGTGCTTTACATCTAAAAGGTGCTCAATAAAAGTTTTTTAATTGATAAATTCATTTGAAGTGATATTAATACAAATAAATATTCCTGTTATGGGGAGACATTAGTAATCAAGAGTCCAGCCTCTAGAGCCAGACTACCTGACACTGACTAGCTGTGTGATCTTTGTCAGGACACCTCGGGTTTCTTGGCCGCCCATATTCTCATTTGTAATATGGAACTAATGCTTAAAATGATAATTGGCATACAGCTAGTACCATATAATCATTAACTATTATTCTAGCTAATTTTATTTAGTGTTTGCCATGTTCCAAGTACTAAGTGCTTCATACGTATCATCTCAATTAATCCTCCCAGCAACGCTATGAAAGTATCAAGTGGGTATATAAGGTATTAGTAGCATCCCCATTTTACTAATGGTGAAATCAAGACTCCAAGAGCTTAAGTAACTTGACCAAGTCAAATGAGGTGGTGTCAGAATTTGATTCAGGTCTGCTTCATTCAACTGTCTGTTGTGTTATTCTTGGAGAACCAGTTTTAACATTTATTTTGTATTAGAAAAGCACCCGATTCAGGCCTAAAATTCATTGAATGTATATCTGTGTCACTTAGCAACCTTCCCAGCTAGTCACTATGGACTTGGGCTTATGGTATTTCTCTTAACATCCTCTAGGTCCCTTCAATGTCTGACCATCTCTCAAGGCCCAATGTCCCCTTATCCCATAAATTCTGATGACCTTAAACCTCTATACCACTTCATCCACCAGCATCCATTAGCGTGCTGGACCTAATAGTTACCTGGAACTATTCCACTTCGGAAATTGGGGATCGTAACTAAAGACCTCCTGGCTTTTTCACTCCTCAATCCTGAAACAAGGGCCCTTTAACCTCATAGAAATCTACTTTTATTCAACTTTTCATTTTATTCCAGTCTATCATTCCAGCTCAGAGCCTAGATTCTATGATTGATGATTTAAATTATTTTCTTACTAATACTGTGTATTAATCTCCTTCTTGCACATTCTCCAGCACAACTCCAAATCTGGATCAGTGTTATGCTTTCCCCTCACACCTAAGTGATTAAATTTTGATAGAGAAAGTCACACAACCGTGTAGACTCTGTCACTACAAATTCATGATCTCCAACCTCAGCCAGGCCCTCAGCATCACTCATCAATCCTGTGACTGCTTTTCAACTTTCATTTTTCAACTCTTGTTTTTCCTAATGACTATTCCAAACCCTCAACACTTTCCCCAAGCATCCTTTTCAAGTCCCACACCTTGAGTTCCGTAAACAACTTTCCCTCCAAATTCACCAGGATAATTGGGGGCTTTATATATCGGAGTTTTAGAGATCTATCCTTGGCCACAACTTTCTAGAATTCCACATTCTTCCTGAGGCTTCACTTCTGCTTTCATGGTATAAAAACTACTCTATGCTGATGACTTTCAAATCTAATACCTCCAGCTTGGACTTTTCCATCTAGTGGACACCTGTACTTGGAGGGTCCATGGGCACCTCAAATTCAAAAGTGTCCAAATTAAACACATCATTGTTCCCCTAAAATCCTTCTCTTATTCAGGGCATGACTCTCTTCCTGGCTACTGTGGGGGTAAGGAGATGGCCACCACCCTCTCAAGCTAGAAGGCTGATGTCATCCTTGAGTCCTCTCTCTTCTTTACCTTCCACATGCAATCACGTTCCAAGTCCAGCCAAGATTCCCTCTTGTTTCTAGAATTTCCCTTCTCTTCTCTGGCCTTGTTATGGTTGTCCTAGTTCAGTCTCTTGATCCAATTGGACTATCTGGATTCTTCAGAAGCTTCCACATTTTTTTATCTCAGGCTTGGCTCCCTTAAATCTGTCCTTTTTGTTATTTTTATTTTTTGGCCATGTCATGAGGCATGTGGGATCTTAGTTCCCCGACCAGGGATCGAACTTGCATCCCCTGCATTGTAGGGACAGAGTCTTAACCACTGGGCTGCCGGGGAAGTCCCTTAAATCTGTCCTTATGGCTGCTGCTAGGTGATACCTCTAAATATAAACCTGGCCATACCACACTCCCACTTAAAACTGTGCATTGACTCCCCATTGCCTGCAGGATCGAGTCCTAGCTTCTTGGAATGACATGCATAGCCTTCCGTGATCTGGCTTCAGCTTCTTCCTGCAGTGCCTTCCCTTACCAATCCCTACCTGGCCTCTCACATTTCAACCACAAAGAAGAGTTTGCAGTCCCTCTGAGCTGTCTTGTTTCTTGCCTCTGTTCCTTTGTTCATAATGTCCCCTCTGCCTAGATGGTCCTTCCACTCCTTCACCTGTACCTGGTTAACCCCTACTACCCTTTAAGGCTTAGTTCATGGGTCACTTCCTTTGGGAAGTCTTTCTTGACACGCTGCCCTCCACTCCCCCCAAACTCTAGCCCCTGTGCTCCCACATCTGCCTGTTCATTGCACTGAAGACGTCTCAATGTACTTATCCATCGATGTATCAGTATCACAATTAGATTGTGAGCTCTTTGAAGCTTGGGACTGTGCCATATTTCTCTATGTACCTTTTTGCCTAGCGGTGGCATAGAGTAGGTGCTCAATAAGGTTCTAAAATATTACTTTACACTTATAAGTGAACAAATAAGTGAATGATTCATTAATGAAAAACTATTTGCCCCTGAAATGAATACTCCACTTTACAAGCAAGGCAGCAAGGGAGTAATCAGTATCCACAACATCATGATTATTTCTCAGGTCTGATTATGAGTAACAATAGGCATAGTGATATTCAACTGGCACTGTGAGACTTGGGGGTGCCCAGAATCAATTGGGCCCCAAGAGAGGACCCTAGAAGGGTTTGTAGTGGAACTGCTGTGGTAGGGGACAGCTAGGATTCTTACAGATCGCCACAAGAAACCTGCAAGACTTCCATCCCATTCACACAAAACTCTCAGTTCAGATAAACTTTCAATGTTTTTCCTTCAATGTTTCCAGGACATTTTATTTACTGATTGAAAAATCATTTAATATACCTTAAGTTAATAACACACAGACTCAGTTTGAATAAGTAAAAATGGAACAATAGAGAACAAACAAGTAGAGTTCTTTTTTTCCCTCCTATACTGAATTTCTTAGGACCTTATACTTTCATAAAGACCCTGGATGTAGCTAAAGCAAAAAACTAAACTGTCTGAACATCACCACACTTTCAGAGCCTTTGCTTGTGAAATTCAAGTAAGAAGGTAAGGAGTTCTGTCATATTTCTCCTGACGTTCAGTACTGAGTGTTTTTGAATTCCAAGTATCATTAGAGCTCTTTCTGTAGTTAAATAGTAAGTAATGATGATGATGGTAAAAAAATAAACTAATTGCTAATAATAATTATAATTATTATTAGTAGTATATAGAAGTCACAGTCCCCAAATGTCCATGCAGTGGCAGGTGCTTTCCACTAAGTATCATATTTATGCTTCACAACAACCTTTTAAACAAATTATTTCCCCCTTTTTCTGTTTGAACAACTGAAATTCAGTGAGATCAGATCACTTGGGGCACATCCAAAGGACGAGTTGGGAAGACTCTGGGGCCAAAGGTCATGCTGCTTGCACCAGGCGACAATGAGCCTCTCCTAGTCTCTGAGAAGTTTTGTTACCTGCCTGCGTGTATGTGAATGCAGGGCGGGTGTGATGGGAATCAGAGGAAACTGCCTAAGAATCCAAACACTGAAAGTGGTTTAAAAGCGAAGGTACCAAAAGCGGGAAGCTGGAACCACAAAGCAGATACTAGGTACGAGCCAAGTGAATGGATGGACTGGCTGGCTTCGCACACTACTTAGGTGGAGGGGTGAGGGGCCGGGCCTGGGCGGGGAAACAGGGGAACGTGTAGACCAGTAGTGGACCCGCCCCAAATGCCGCCTCTCCCGGGGAAGTAAAGATGAGGGGAAACGGAATAAAGGCATTATGGGAAACTCCGGGAATTGCTAAGGCAGCTCATCCTCACCCATCCTAAACCAAAGCAGAGACTGACTTCTCCTTTCCTGGGGGAGCTCTCTCGTAGAGCAAGCAGGAGGGGGACTGGTAGAAGGACCTGCACAGAGCGCCCCCCCCCCCGCCCGTTGGTACGGCCCATCTCCCCCCACATGCCGCTGATCTGGCAGGCTGCGCGCGCACCCTCCGGCGGGGCGCGGGCCGTCGGGGAGCTGCGGCCTCCGCGGCCGGGTTCCCTCCTCCACCTCCTCGCGTGCTCCTCACTGGCCCAGCGCCCGCCGGGTTACGCGCCCGCGCGCCTTGGAGGGGAGGAGCGCGACCGCGGGGGCGCGCCCCGGTGACTCCGCCCCCACCCCCCCAACCCGGGCGCCCCTCCCCTGAGTCCCGGGTGCCCGGCTCGCGCGGCTCGGTGCGAGGAGACTGGGACCCCGCGCCGCCAGCCCCCACGCCCCCGCCCCGGCGTGCGAGGCGCCGCGCCCTCCCGCTGCCCTGCCCGGTGCATGGAGGGGCCCGTTCGGATCGCAGCCGCCGCTGCCGCCGTAGCCGCCGCCAGCGCGCGGGGGATGACCTGGGGGTGGCTTTCGGAGCCGGCTGCCGCGCAGGAGGTCTTAGCCAGCCCTGCTTAGAGGTGCGGGGGTGGGGTCCCACCTAAGGGTGGGCGGGAGGGGTGGCCTGGGGACACCGGGCTTGGGCGCCACGAGGCTTGGGAGCTGGAGGTCCGGGGGCGGGTTGGCCGGAGTGCCCGGGAGGGCGTGGGGGTCCAGGCTGCGTGCGGGGTCTGGGGAGGGCAGCTGACGGATGCGCAGTGGGGAGCGCCTACGTCCCCCGTCCTGGGGAACTCTGAGCCACCTCGTGGGAAGAGGCGGGGTGAGGTGTCAGTGACACGATTAAATCTGTTTGACAATGATCCGCTGAGGCAGGTGAGATGCAGCATAGCCGGGAGCACGGGGCGCCGGCACGTTTTCCCAAGGGAGCGGGGGTCCCTCGCCTCTCTCAACCTCCATCCCCGCAGAGCGCCCGCGAGAGACAGTGATTTATGTGTAAGGAGAATCAAGAGAAATTTCCTGCGCAATGTTTCTCTGCCTTCACAGACTTGGTGACTTCCCAGCCCCAGGGAGCGTATTTTTCCTTCTCCTCTGTATAGCTTTCTGTGGATTGCATTATCATTTGCTAAATACATTACAGCTCGCTATTTATTTCACTCTGCAGCTTCCAGACCTTTGTTGCATTCTCTCCACATCTAGGAATTTCAGTAATAAATCACCGAGGGGGCTAGAGAGGCTCTCTCGCCTTTCCCTTCATTGTTCTCCCAACCCCACCAAATCAGGTGGAAGGCTCTCCAAAAGGAGCTTTCTCCAGAATGCCTGCCTTTCCCAGTCCAGACTCCAGAGGGTGGCAGGTGCCTTAAGGGCAGGCTGCTTTCCAGTTGAGATCTAGAATTGAGGGAACCTCATTAACAGAACCTCTGTGTCCTGAATCATAGACACCTTGAGAAACAGAAGATAGGACTAAAAGGTAACATGAGATTTAGTCTCAGGCCAGTGGCCAGTAAAGATGAAAGAGGCCAATTCTGATTCCATGCCTCGCTGATGCCACAACCCACAGATGCTCCAGCTGACTTTTGGAATACCTAGTGGACAGTGTCTGCTAGGAAAGGGTGGGGAAGGGGCTGGAGAATGAAATGGATTTATTCTCAGTATAGTTCTAAACGTTCTATTACATTTCATAGCTCATTTTTGGGAGGTAGTCTATTTTAGCTGAAAATGCGGGGGTAGTTCAACTTTTAGGACAAGATGAAAGAAAACTCCAGAAAACTGTAAAATTTAAGTTAGTGCTTAGCTAGAAAGCATTCTTAGGAACCCAGAGAGGCACCAAATACTGTAGTTTCTGTTTTGCACATGTTGAAATGAACTGCCTCATACTTGAAGTTATATGAGAAGGATGGAGAGAAACTGTTTCATTTTGTAAAGGCGTTTCCTGGGTGTGTGTTTGGCAGTGTGTGGAGCAGACACATTTATATTTCTATAAAAAACACACAAGTGTACATTGTTTAACTTTCATGCAAAAACTCGGATATAGTATTTGGGAAATCTGTCTTCGTTTGAATAGTTCAGTCAACCAGGAAAATCAGTTACTAGAGGTACCGTGCTATTGTTTGTGTAGTAACTCACTTGCGATGCTTTGATTGATTGCCATGGTTCTCATCAACCTCCTCTTCTGTGGAAAGTACTTAAACAGCTCTGACTCTCAAGCCGGGAAGTACAGAGAACCCTTAGGACTTGGAGCATACTGATCTAGCTTGTGTCGGTTGGCTTCTAAGTCAATGTTACTCCTTGCCTTCTTTGCAGGTGGTTTGACTGTGCATGGGAGGAATTAAGTTCACTTTAAGGTAGGACTTCCCCCACCTCTGCCCCCATCTGCAAGGTGTATATAAAGAGGAAGGCTTTATGTTGGATTAAGAACTTCTGCCATAGGGCTGGGCTCTAAAAAGTTCAGGTAAAACCTGTTGACTAGCTCTTGTGCTTTCTTCTTATTTTTCCTCTTTGCCTGTGTGCTTTCATGACTTTCTGGATGATTTCATTTATGGTTTTGTCAAAATGTAAGTTGAAGTAAGATGTGTCTTCTCTAGAAATGTTTCTTATGCAGGCATTTAGACTAGAAATTGGTATTGTTTCTAAGTAAAATCCTGGAGCAATGCTTTCAGGAATTAAACATTATTGTAGTGAAATCAGGCTGGAGATAGGAAATTAAAACTAATTAAGTGAAAAATCAGTTATTTTTAACACATCCTTACGTTAGCCACTGCCTTGTGATTAGCATTTGTACTATGTAGGAGTGCAGATAAGGCAACACATCGCAAGAGAAGATGAGCTGTCTAGAGATAGTCTTTCTTTAGATAAGTGATCTTACTACTTAATAGAAACTAATTAGATTAGAAAGGGAATTTGGGGTCTGGTTGCTAAATAGATTGCTCCGAAGGACTTGATTTTACTGTGGTTTTTGATGGGTGCTTTTTTCAAGAAATTTTGTTAACTTGAATTAGAGAATGCTTTATTGTTTTTATTGAAATTTTATATTGTATGTAGACATTTCATTGATTTATAAACATTCCATTTATACATTTTTGTTGTGGATATGGTACTAACTCATTTTCAAGAGAACGGGGAGGAGGGCTTTACTTGATTCTTTTCAATTGCAATTAAGAGATGGTATATGGAATATACTTAATGTTACTTTAAAAATATTGGATTACAATTCAATGAAAAACTGGTTGTTTTTTTTTGTTTTTGTTTTAATCCTTCAAATTTTCCCTCATTGTTTGTGCTCTTTCCCCCATTGTCAGGCTTAAAACATACAGTATCGTTGTCATCTGTCCCCTGAATAATGGTCCTGAGGTGATATTATTAATGTGGCTTTTTAAAATCAAACTAATTATACTTGCCTAAAAGAGCCACATGTGTGTGATTCTAGCTGCCTGGTGCCTTTTGAGAGCCCTGGAGACAAGCTAGTGAATAGAGCTGAAAATTCATTCTGTATTTGATTAAATGGGACAGACTTGCTGCTCCTTACCCCAGCAGGGGCGATGA
Source organism: Tursiops truncatus (assembly GCF_011762595.2). NCBI lineage: Eukaryota > Metazoa > Chordata > Mammalia > Artiodactyla > Delphinidae > Tursiops > Tursiops truncatus. Next base: position 7,979,329 of record NC_047041.1, read on the forward strand.
GATCTCTTGATCCCCGAAGCGGCTCCAAGACCCTGGGAATTCCATTAGCGAGCACCTGAGGAATTTCTGCCCTGCAGTGCCTTTTTTGTATGTGTGTATGTGCGTGTGTGGAAAGGGAGGGGAGCCGAGTGGTGAGGGGGGGAGGGTGGCGGGTGGGCGGAGAGAGGCTACATTAGAAGACTCCATATGTTAGCAGATCTAAAATCAAGACAGGACTTAACAGCTTATCTTGTAAGAGAAGAGCCCAACCCAAAGGCAGATTGCTGGTCAGGACTTTTCTTACGAGCACGACCGTGGTGATGTGTCTTTACCCTGAAGTGCACGCCGCTGTAAGTACAGAAAGTCACTTTTCTGCTTTGCCTCCGAAGCACAAGCATATACACGTTGCAGCCTTGGTAAGTTTTCTCTGAATGATCTTTTGATAAATATGTAAAATCGTGTTACAGTTAGGTCTTGCCTGTCAGGGCTGCTTTTATTGTTTTAATAACTTTTCAACCGAGAGGAAAATCAGCCTTTTCTGTGAAGCAAAGTATTTTGCAGAGATGAAATGCTTGTTTGAATAGGCATATTTGAGTTTGCTCTTTTGTTTTTGTATGACTTTTCTTGTGTTTTTGTAACATTATTATTACAGAATTTAAATTCATTTAGGGTATCTCTCTTTTCTGTTGTCTTTTGAAGAATTCTTTCTGATTGCTAGTATTTCTTAAGGCATCGCTTCGCAGACTTGCCAGCAGCCGTGCGTAAATGAAAATATATCTACCAAAAATATTCTGTAAAATCTTTGGAGCAAAATTTCTGAGAAACATCAGCGTGTCTTCCTCTCCCTGCCTCCCACCTCCCCTGCCCCTGAATACTTTTTGGATACAGACATTCTTCAGAATATGAGCCCAGTTTGATTCTTGTGTACTTTTCAAGGAAGAGCAGTTCTGAATCTTGGATGGTCTAGTTAATTGATTTTCCTCTTCTGAGAATAGTTAAAAATGAATGTGAATTCCAGTGCTTGTAGTTTTCAACTAGTGCAGAGTGCAGTAGCCTATTTGATGGTTAATTTGATGTATTTTGTTTCTGATTAAAATCATCTTGTGTGTCACAGTTCCCTCCATCCTATTCCCGTGTAGTCCTCTACCAAATTCTCCTTACAATACTAAGTGTTTAGAAAATAAAGAAGCCTTTGAGAGAATATTTAATTTTCTTCCCACCTTCATCCTGGGCTTGCCTTCTAGTAGTATGGCCAGATTGAAAGAACTCTGGAATGAATGGGAGTAAACACTAAAGTTAGCATTGGGCCTGCCTCGGTTCACAGTTGTTCAGGCACTTTGCTGTGTGATGTATTTTGATGGCCAGAGATAACAAAAAGCTACCCCAAAGCACATTTTGTTCTGCTACATATCAGTTGGAATGTGAGTCAGGACTTTAGTTCTTGAGAACCAGTGATGTGCTTTTAACCATAGAATTAAGGAACTGTGAAGTTCCTTACATCTTACTTGAGAGGGGGAAAAACACACAGGTTATGTTACTGAACTTAGATATATTCTGCTTACGTTTTGTTACAAAATTTTTATATTGCGCTAACGTAAGCATATAGCTTGCTTTTCAGCTATTCTTGACATAGACTAGCGCATCTCTTTTTATCCGTGTGAGCTGGGGCAGTGATCTTGACCTAAGCCTTGGGTTCCTCATCGCTGAAATGAGGATAACCATAGTATCTGTTACCGCTGTTGTGTGGATTACGTGAGATACTGAAAGTAAAGTGCTTGGCACGTTATAAAACCCCTATGATTGCTAGCCGCTGCTACTTTAAGTAACTCCTCCTGTACATGTTAGTCCGTTACTTTGATCCAGAAATGATTTCTTTTGAAGATTAAATAATGAGGAATTCTCTGAAGTTAGTAATAGTGTGGGCACGTGGAACTGCTATAGTTTCAGTATGCTACAGTTCTCGTCATTTTGCAATTGAAACTTAAAAGGCACTTGGAAACAATATGTTGCAATTTTTTTCCTGATTGAGGTATAATAGAAAAATGTACACAAGTGTACAGTTAATGTATACTCAGTGAGCAGCCAGATGAAGTGTCGTCTATGCACATGTGTGGTAACCATTAGCCAGATCGAGATGTAGAACATTTCCTTCATGGTGGAAGGCTCCCTGATGCCCCTTCCCAGACTAGCCCACCACCCCCAGCAGACGACAGCCCTTTGGACCAGTCTCACCATACGTGAGTTTTGCCTGTTCCCGAACTTTATAAAAATAGACTCATACGATAAATACTCTTTTATATCTGGTTTCTCGCACTGCTCGTTATGTCCAAGACCCATCTCTGTTACTGTGTACGGTAGGAATTTATGCTTTCAAAATTGTTTTAGCATCTTTTGCCTGTTTTGAAATTCATAGTAGTTCATTTTGTTGGCACATTGGGTATGTGGTCATTGAGAAAACAAGAAAATAACAACATTTCTTCCTAAATTATTAGAAAATCAGATCCCAGTCACTATCTTAGAAAAATAACCATGACCTTCTTTTTATACATAAAGCTGGGTTGAAGGTAATATAATTACCTTCAGTGACAGTTCCATAAACCAAATCTTTTGATAACTGCGTTCATTTTGTGTGTGTGTGTGTGTGTGTGTGTTTTTAGAAGCGAAGGGTGGGAGCCTCGAAAGAGAGAAGGACCACCTAAGGTAGCTTATAACCTTCATGCTTAGCATTTAACACTTAGAATGGTAGAGAAGTAACCACTAGCTCAGCAATAAGTGTAATATTCCCTAAGAAGAAAACAAAACAACACGGTGTGTTCTGGAAAAAAAAAATCCACCAATAATGGAAGAAAATGGAGCAAGGATGTTGTTATCCTACAGGAAAATTTTGAAGAATGGGACCTTACGTTTATATCAGGAAGAAGAATTTTGGCTACTAACTTTCTGAACGGTTGCTGTCAGGCTGTGCTTATATGTTTGGAATTTCTGTTTGTATTGTTGGGATTCCCTGATATGCTAAATAAAATTTATTTCACTAAACAATGAAACAAGAATACAAGGTGGTATCGATGAATCCGAAGTGTGTTTTTTGTTTTTCACTTTGAAAGGGGCTGCGGTTGAGGTTAAGAGCTTTGCCATCATCATATTTCTGTTCTTGGAAATGTTGATGAAGGATTTTCTGGATGTTCTGCTTGAACACAAGCCACTTCTCTCGTTGGAGACATTGTCTTTTTCAGCATTTGTAATTTTATTAAATCTTATTATTCATAGCTCCTTGACACAAGGTCATTCTTCACATACAGCCATGTGCAGGGTGGGTTCCTCTGGACTCCAGAGGGGGCAAGTTGTTCCCTTGTCTCTTAATTCAGAGCACCAGTGGCCAAGACTTCAATGGGGGTGGGAGGGGTGAAAGAGTAATATGAGATTCATCTTTTGTCCCAGAGGGGCACTCCAAAGATGCAGGTTTTGTTTCAAAAGAAGGAAGCACTGTTGACAAATAAAGCTGCCTCATGTTTGGAAAATGCTCCTTTGAAGGGGCATGAGGTCCTTATTACTAGATGTGTTGTAGTGGCATTTGCAGAAGATGGTGCAGTAAGAATCTCTTCCTTGGGTGAGAGTTGGGACCACATGACCTCCAAGGGCCTTTGCCTTTTGAGTCCACTAAACAGGCTCTTGTGGGGGAGCTGTACTACTTAACTACCACATACCCAGGGTTCCCTTGCTGCAGTTTCATTCCCAGGTCCCCTTAACCCAGGGTTCGCTTGCTGCAGTTTCATTCCCCTGAGGTCAACTGCAGTCCAAAAATACTAAACGGAAAGTTCCAGAAAGAAATGATTTATAAGTTTTAAGTTGTGCACTGTTCTCAGTAGTGTAATGAAATCCCGTGCCATCCCTCCCGAGGTCCCCAAACCTTCAACATTGTTCTGCTCCTGACATCCAGCCATTCACTTCGTCCTGGCTCGGTGATCCAGGATCACCTGAAGCCGATGATACTGCTGACGTATCATCAGAAGGTCAATAGTAGCCTAACGCTACGTCACAATGTCGACGTCACTCACCTCACTTCATCTCATCCGGTGGGTGTTTTGTCATCTCACAGCATCATCATCATCATAAGAAGGGTGATTACAGTATAATAAGATATTTTGAGAGAGAGAGATCACATTCATGTAACTTTCTTTTAGTTTTTACTTTATTATTTTTTTCATGTAACTTTTATTACAGCATATTGTTAAAATTGTTTTATTGTTACTCTCTTACTGTGCCTAATTTATAAATTAAACTTTATCATAGATATGTATGTGTTGGAAAAAACATAGTGTAAATAGGGTTCAGTACTATCCACAGCTTCAGATATCCACTGGGGGTCTTGGAATGCAACCCCTGTGGATAAGCGGGGGACTACCGTACCTAATTTTGGAGGGAGAAAATGTGTAAAAAAAGTTCCAAACGACCACTGGATAAATAAATTTTCTCAGATTTTCCCTAGTTTAAAGTTGAGGAATGCCTCTTCTTGTTGACCCTTTTCACATTAAATGTAATTTAGTTTATCACTAACAAGTAAATGTCAGATATTCTTTCTTTTTTACCTGAAGAGAGAACAGGGACCTTTCCAATATTCTATCAGTATCAGAAGTGAAAACACTTTACAAGTTTAGTATTTGCTACCTTTTTAGGTAGGTACACACCTGAATTTACTTGAAGGCCCTCTGTTGGCCGAGTTATTTATGCACTCCTACAGCAAATTATATGTAAAGTAAAAATAAATAAATGTATCTCTTGTCTCTCTACCTTCTCTCCTCCACCCCAATTTTTCCACACTTGAATTTCCAGAGAGAAATAACTCACGGGGGGAGAAAGGCTGATATGCGTGACTTATCCAAGCAACAGAGCTGTATTCAGGATCTTTTCTGGAGTCCATAGTTATTTACTGTAACCAGGTACACATCTTGTGTCTTTAGATATATGTTAATAATTTATGTTAATAATTGCTGTTTAGAATGATTGAAGGGAGTATAGAATCCTGAGTCACCAAAATAATATTTTGTCTATTTTATGAAGCAGAAAAGTATAGTGAGTTTTGTCTGTTTTGTATTACATGACGTATACCCATACAACCGTCTAAAGCCTCTTGTAACCTCTAAGTGGCTCTCTCCTTTCTCTGTCACCATTACCTTACCCTTCCAACTTCCTTTTCGAATTTTGGGAAGGGGATCAGAGAAGGTGAGACAAAATGTGAGACAAAAGAAATACCTTCGTGACTCTTTATTAGAGTACTGCCACCTCACCTCCCTCGTCTCCACTCTTGGTTTTCCCCGCTTCCACGTCATCCATTTTTCTCCATTTTGTCAGAGTAATGATCTTTCAAAAACATAAAGCTGGTCAGGTGACTGCTCTCCTTAACATCAGTTTCTTCAAAGGCCCTGACTCGCTTATTCAAACCCAGGTCTTTAATAGGGCACACAGGGGTCTTTACCGACCTGGTGCTTCTGCCGTCCTCCACCTACCTTGCGTTCCTTGAATATACCTTGCTTTTTCTCTTGCAGGCTGGGAACATGTCTCTCGTGCTGATGATGTTGTGTCATCATTTTGTATGCGTCTGTCTCATCCTTATCTTAATCCCTAAGGACAGACAATGTGATTTTCCCTTGTATGTATCCCCTCTCACCCCTTTCCTTGCATTATGCCTAACAAATACTAAACCCAAATGTCCCAAACGTATGAGTCCTAAAGTAGGGCTTCTCAAACTTTAATGTGCATTTGAATTTCTTGGGGCGGGGATGGGAGGGATGTTAAGATGCAGATTTTGATTTCGTAGGTTGTGGGTGAATCCCAAGATTCTCCCTTTCTGACAAGAGTCCACATCATGTTGATGACACTGGGTGGACCACACTGAATAGCGAGTTGCTAAACTGTCATCTCTAGACCCGTGAATGATTTCAACACACAATTCTGCTCTTATAAAGCAGAAACTAAGGCACCATTGTAAAGCAATTATACTCCAATAAAGATGTTAAAAAAAAATACAGTGAAATCAGTGACTCTGCATGTCAAGTTCAGGCGTATCACAGCTTCAAGTAATGAAGGTTAAAAAAGCTTTAGATAAAGAAAAAAATAGTTAAATATTGAAGATACTAGGACATCTATTGTCACATTATTGCTGGAATGCTGGCCAAACGTCTTACATATTTAAAATGCATATTTTCATTCTGTGCTACATTAGTTTGTGCCCAGAGAGCTGATGCCATGTTTCGTCTGTTTTTTAAATATGCAGTATTAGAGGAGTTTTCCTGGATATCTAGGTATTAAAAAGTGCATTCTGCCTTCTCTCTCTTGCCAGGGGAATTTCTGACAGTTATTGGCTTTTTAGGTATCAGAATAACAGCAATTAGTATTTTCTATTTTACTATCATTTGAAGTCTGTTTAGTGAGTAATTGTACACACTGTCTGATTGGAGGTGAAATTGGCAAGGGGGATGAATGTCTAATGGATAAAATACTACTTTTAATCAGGCCGTGAAATTACTGTAGTGACATCAGAATTTGGCAGCCTCTTTTATTACAATAAAAAGAAAGATAGCATCCTAAGCTAGGGATAAGATTTTTCTTGCCCATTTATTTTGGCTTATTTTCATGGTTTGGGCCTCAGGGCGTGTGTGCAACAAAATAGCACAGTGAATAACAGGCAATAAGAAGGAGTGAACATAGTTTCAGCTGGAACAGATGTACTGTTTAATCACTCATCTCTATTTCAGTCAACTTCCTCCCAGATGGGTGAGTATGAGGTTGTGAGAGTGGGTATGAGGAATCCCCATCTATGAAGTGGAGTTAAGCTTCATTACTTGGGTTGGTGTTACCTAGCTTGCAATATATTGAAAAAGTTTGTTAATTGGCTGTTAAAATGGTCACGTGAGGGGGACTGTCTAAATGTGATTATGAATGGGGTTGTACAGTTTTGTAAATGGTCATGTGATGATGAATGGGGTTGTACAGTTTTGTAAGAAAGGTGCTATTTATTCCTCTTTATAAACACCAGTAAAGTAACATTGTTTGATTTAAACCAGTGTTTCCTCTTGGCCTGTTCACTCCTGTTGTGAAATTAGGCTAATTAGGCTTTTAGAGATTGCCATGATTTAATGAAAACTCATGCACCAGGATTTCAATTTGGTTTCCACGCATCTGAGCGGTTGTTCCAGTAGATCTTGGGACTGCTAAATCCTGAGAAGATATTTTTATGATTCTTAACAGATTATTAAAACTCCTGAGTGGAACCACACTGGTCTTACCATTGTGTTGTGCCCATAATTTACCTTTTGGGCTCTTCTTACTGTGATCACTTTTTTAAACAAGGCCATTTTATTGTTTCTTCCATTAAGTCTTAGATGTTCTTCCAAAATGAAATTTTAAGATTTGTCCTACAGTAAGGAGGATTATAGTACTGATGGGTTAAAGTAGATTTTAAACCTAATTCTGCATATTTACTTCAACTGAATAACATATCTTCAAGTCATATTATGATCTGATTAGAATTGGTTCTGATCGCTAAGTCGTTTCTTTTGATTTCTATCTGTTGACTATTAGGCACACTTCCTTTACTATGGCTGAGTCCTTTTTGAGATTAAAACAAATACAAATAGATCAAACTTCTACCCTGAGTTCCTAATTCTAAGCTCTAGTCATTAAGTTATTCATGTTTTGACTGTAGACCTATATAAGCTCTTTCATATAATTTTCATCATACATTTTAGAGCTAAAGATTTTTTTTTAACCCCATGGCTAACTAAAGCCAATTTTGAGTCATTCTAAGATGGGTTGTTAACTGTGGTCTCCTATTAGGTTAGGAAACGAAATTGTCATTATTTGTTATTTCTTTTGTGTTTAAGGATGCATTTTTAAAGAGCTATTGTCACAGTGGTTAGGTCTTAAAATAATTACACATTTGTCACTGTGACAGCAGCCGCGGTGGGGTTTTTAATGATACAGTACAGCTTGTGCAGAGATTTGATATCCATTTTTTGCAGCATCAAATAAATTTTAGCTCAGGGATTTGACTAGATACATCTTAATAATGTTAATAAGAGTCTTATAGCTAACTCCCAAAGTGGATTTCTAGATGTGAGCCTAGTAAGTTCAGGCTATATCCCACCCCACAGGAAAATAACAGTAGAAATTGTTTTAAAGAAAAATTGTCAGTGTTTTACTTCTTTTGGGATTTCTCTTCCAGATAGGTAGATTATTAGGAAAAAGATAAGGAAACAATTGGCCTTGTAGAACCAAGACCTTAACCCTTGATCAGATCCATGTTTTCTCAGCTGGGTGTTGTACACATACACAGAATACTTAATTAGTTGTGACTGTAGATGTCAGCTGGTCATGGAATCAAATTAACAGGCACCACATATTAAACTTCCAAGGCCTTCAACGACTAAGAATGAGAGACTGAGTTTTTCATTTGTGCAATTAAGAATTTTTTCCCCCTTCATGTTGGAATGTGAGTTTTCTGGAAAAAGAATCCCTTCACTTGACATTTCCTAGGCAAACAGAGTCCCCACTCGCTTGTAAAAGTCCTTTCTAATTCACTGAGAAATACTAGCATCTTTTGTGCCTGATTCACCTAGAGGGACTGTACTACAGGTATACTTGGGCAATCTAACGATAAATAATATGGTGACAAAGGAGTGAAGTATCGCTTAGGCAAAGCAGGGCCCTTGTCTGTTTGAGTGCCCTGCAGACTTATCAGAATGATGCTTCCAGGGGATTGGGAAAGGAAAGACTGTCCTGTCTGGCATTGCATGCACAGACAGGCACAGAAGGAACCAGGACCCTCCCCATGCTCACTCGGCTCCTAGCTGAGGAGTTGCTAGTTCAGTTATAACTCCTGTCTTGTGGTTCTTTTTATTCCATATACGAAATAATTTTCTCCTATCCTTTATTTCTAATTGTCATCATTTCTTAAATAATATTATAGAGTCCTTTGTACTTTGCAGAGTGTTTTACAAGTTTTTTTTTTTCTGTTTACAATAATGTATGAACGGTAAAATTTTCATGAGAATGGAAATCATGAAGACAATAATGATCGAGCATTGGTTTCACATACAAGAGTTTTAATGTAGTTCAAAGTTGGGTGATCTTCAAAATATCTCTGCCTAATATTTGAAACTATAGTCTTTCTTTTCAAGCTTTTTTTTAAAGTATCTATTTATTAAATGGCTGCGTTGGGTCTTAGTTGCAGCACGCGGGATCTTTCGTTGAGGCGCACGGGTTCTTCGTTGCAGTGTGAGGGCTTCTCTCTAGTTGTGGCGTGCGGGCTTAGTTGCCCCGGGGCATGTGGGATCTTAGTTCTCTGACCAGCTATTGAACCGGTGTCCCCTGCATTGCAAGATGGATTCTTAACACTGGACCTCCAGGGAAGTCCCTTTCTTTTTTAAGCTTAATTTAAGTTATAATTGCACATTCTTCAATTCTAAGGTTTTTGTTTTTGGCCACATCGTGTGGCTTGTGGGATCTTAGTTCTGCCACCAGGGATCGAACCCAGGCCCAGAACAGTGAAAGCACCGAGTCCTAACCACTGGACCACCAGGGAATTCCCTCTTTTGTTTTGTTTTTGTCTTTGACATTTGTAAACCACAAACTCTGCATTCTAGATTCTGTTGACCTAATGGAAGATATTGAGATAGTGAATTTTGCCCAAGGTAAAATTGACTCCCAGATGTCTTGTATTTTTAAACCCTTTCCTCTTTAAAGAGGTCTTTTCTTTTCTTTTTTTTTTTTTCTAGCCACAGGGATCCTTGCTTTCTAATACATTTCTTTAAGGCTGGTACTTGATGCTTAGAAATTCTTTAATAGTATATTCCAGCTGAAAGTGAAGTTTGAAAGCCCTTTCGAATTGTATGACAGTAAGGAAAATAGCAAAGGGGGCTTTTTAGAAGTAAATCTCATTTTACATTTGTGTCTTTGCTCGTGGAATAAATATAAAATCAAATTGAACGCAGTTTCTCTTAACATTTGTTCCACAGTGCCCCTGTGTCCAAAGCGTGACAGATGATGTCAACACTTAATCTGACTTTCTTGGATATGTTAGAAAGTGAAGAAAATGAATACAAGCTTTGGAACTTTAAGTGATTCCTCTAGTATCGCTTTTGTCAATCGTTAGCTATTTCTTTTTCATTTTATATCATTGTATCATATTGGCTACAACAAATGTTAATGCTACAGCATTTAAAGATAGCTCATGTGTTCTTTCAGTGTAGATCAAAATAGTCATTAGCTGTTTAATGAGATAGTTTAAAAGTAATTTTGACGACCAGATTGAGAAGGAAAGAAAGAAAAATAATATTCTTAAAGGCAAATCTTGCCCCTCCTCTTGGGCTGGAGTGAAGGCTGAGTTGTAAGAGTGCAGAGTCCAGCGCGCAGTAAGAGGTGTGAGGCTGTTTATTTTCACTCTGGAGATGTATATACTACAGAAGGAAAACTCTGGCCTTGCTTAACCTAAGCAAGTCATTACTTATCTACGATCTGGCAAGCAATTTGATTAAGGTTGACACAGCTCATATAATATCAGAGCCAGGCTCTCCTGATGATTGATGAGGCCTGTCTGTAAGTTTTTTTTTTTTTTTTTGAAAGGAGAAAAACAGAACAAGAACGAATACTGTTCAGATCTCTAATACCACGTATAAGCCAAGTCTATAATGTAGTTTTATCTGTAGTGGTTAATATGTATTAATTTGTATGCTGTTTTTAATGTTATAATTAAATGGCTTTAAAATAATATTTTTAGGTCAGCAGGTTAATTTAGCTTCTACAGGATTAAATTCTTGAAATTTTAGAGATCTTGCTTCATATCGTAACGTCTTTCTTATGGTTTTCTTTGAGGTAATATATTCTTTTTTAAAAAATTTATTTTAAATTTACTTATTTTTTTGGCTGCGTCGGGTCTTAGTTGTGGCTCGTGGGATCTTTGTTGCGGCGTCCAGGCTTCTCTCTATTTGAGGCATGCGGGCTCAGTAGTTGTGGCATGCGGGCTTAGTTGCCCTGTGGCATGTGGGATCTTCGTTCCCTGACCGGGGATCGAACCCGCATCCCCTGTGGAATTCTTAACCACTGGACCTCCAGGGAGGTCCCGGATGTTATATATTCTTTAGTCTAGTGGAATTTTTAACCTGTAAGGAATTTTCCTTTTTATTTTCTAATGAAATTGAGTTATTTGCAGATCTTTGGCTTTAACCTAAGGCATTTCAACCACCCCCCCCCCCCCCCCCCCCCGGGCTTTCTCACTATACAGTCATGATTTGGACACTTGTAATAGCATATCATTGAGTGTTGCTGCTGACCTTTGCTACGTTATTTGTTCCTTATCTTATTCTCATTACCATCAGATAGATTCTGTGTGTGACTGGAATGTGCCAGATGTTCTTGGCAACACTTTAAATCATTAGTCTACATATAGTGCTGCGTCCAACCAAAGAAGATAATTTCTTGTTTTTTTATCATTCATACGCTACTTAGTAGAAATGGGTATAGGACCAGAAGAACTCTCTCCGCCTTATTATGTTTTTTTATTTTTTATTTTTTGCGGTACGCGGGCCTCTCACTGTTGTGGCCTCTCCCGTTGTGGAGCACAGGCTCCGGACTCACAGGCTCAGCGGCCATGGCTCACGGGCCCAGCCGCTCCGCGGCATGTGGGATCTTCCCGGACCGGGGCATGAACCCGTGTCCCCTGCATCGGCAGGCGGACTCCCAACCACTGCGCCACCAGGGAAGCCCTCTCCGCCTTATTTTAAGTAAATTGAGCATAAGGAATTTCCAGCTTAGTGAAACGATTGAGTTGAGAATGAATTAGTTTTCTGTAAGTGGATTTTCTTAACCTGGGAGTTTTCAGGCTGTGGATCATACAGGTTTAGACTGGGGTAAACTCTGGAGTCAGAGTGCCTGGCGTCAAAGCCAGACTCCACCGTCTTCTAGTGACATAGCCTCTGTGTGCCTTAGTTTCCTCATCTGTATAATGGGAATGGCACCTCATTAGGCTCTGGGATCACCTCAGTGAGTCCTCACAGAGTGATTGGCACTTGGTAGGTGCTTCTTGAATGTGAGCGGTTGCTGTTGCTGCTTCCATGGCTGTTATGTTAGCGATAGTGACAAAATATTATAGCGATGTAGCTGAATTAGACACTGTCAAATATAAAATGAGGAGAGATTAAACTTTGTGGGGCTCTAAGTGTGGCAGTAAACTAGAATTGATTGATTATATGTTGTTGTTCTTGAGTTGGTTAGGACTTGGCTCCCATCACAGAGACTGGTTAGGTTAGGTGACTAATGTAATAGCTGCTGGGGGCACCTTTGGATGAATTCCCATATCCCCAAACAGCTGAATACCATCTTAACTTTCTTGCCCTAAATTTCAATTTTGTTTCTTTGAGATCTCCCCTTTCTCCTTCTCATCTCCCTAGACTCAATAGAAACATACTTTAGTACCAGGAAAATAAAATTTATTTTTAGGCATGAGATGTACTTCATACCTAGACTTACTGACATAAGTTTGCTTTTCTTCTTAAAAGCAAGGGATATCTGTTATTGGAACCCTTTGATAACTCTTCTTGATAATTTTCCACCAAAAGTACAAGTGTTGCTATCTATGGGAAATCCCAGTGCTTTCTAGAATTTTGATGTATATGTACTTAAATAACGAGTTTGACTCTTACGTTTGTTCTTCCACTTTTCCTATTTTTCTCTTGGGCTTAGGTATGGTCAGAGCAGGTAAACACTTAACTGGGATTGGTAGCCTTGAAGACCGCCAATAAAGTACCATTCCCACGTTGTTTCAAAAGAAGAAAAAGAATAGATATGGGATCATCAGGTGCCAATCTTTGACTTGGAGAAAGGCCAGTTCTGCATACCGCCAGCTCCACGCCAGCCACTTCCCGGTGTGTTTCTCACTGGCCAGGATAAGCCCTCAAGTGACTGTTGAAGATTGAGATTTAGCAGTGGAGGGGGATCCAAAGAACTGGAGCCAGGAGTTGTGGAATCAGAACATGACAAGTGGGGCTGCATGCACCCCTTTCCAGCTGACTGTTGGCTTTTTGTCCTGCAGTCCCTTTCTGTCATCAGCAGTGACAGTAATAATGCTTCAGGAAGGAGATGTTTGTCTTAGTTTTTCGTTGTTGTTGTTGTTTTAAATATTTTTTAAGGTAAGTTTTGAGAATTCATCTGTTTCTTCTACCCTACAGGTTGGCCTCATTATTGTGTTTTTATCACTGGAATCTGGGTTTTCAGTACAGTAATTTTTGTAGCAATCATGAGCGTGTTTGCAGGAGAAAACATTGTACCACCACTCTAAAATGCACAGGTTTTTAAGATATTCCATCTGGGGCCTATAAAATAGAGAATAAAGCTTGGTTGAATTGCATTTATGAGTTTTCTTAAAGTAGTGGTCTTGGTGGCTATGGAATTGGGTAGCATTTACAAGATTCTTTTAAACTTTTTGATTTTGGGGAATGTGAATCTAGTATTTGAAACTATAATTCTTGTCCTGTCACACCCGTTCTCAGTTGAGATTTGCAAAGATGTGTGTGATCAAGGAAATAGCTTTGCGTTTGATTAGTCAACATCATGTCTTAACCGAGATGATAATGTCCTATATTTTGTTAAAAAGGGATAAACACTAAAACTTGAATAATGTGTGACTTCTTCAAAGGGAAAAATTCTCATAAACCCCAATGTTGATGAAATAATTTTATTATGAATCTCATTTAATTATGTACAAATAAACTAGATGCAGACTTTTTGTAAAACTAAATTTGCAAATTGTGACAAAACCAATGTAATTCAGAAATGTTAAATCTTAAAAAAAATTTTTTTTATGTTGTCAGTATTGAGTTGAATAGTAGGAAGATATTTTTGCTAATTTCATATTTCACGTGTCTGTTTGATTTGATTCTTTTTTTAAAAAACATCTTTATTGGAGTATAATTGCTTTACATTGTTGTGTTAGTTTGTGCTGTATAACAAAGTGAATCAGCTATATGTACACATATATCCCCATATCCCCTCCCTCTTGAGCCTCCCTCCCACCCTCCCTATCCCACTCCTCTAGGTGGTCACAAAGCACCGAGCTGGTCTCCCTATGCTATGCGGTTGCTTCCCACTAGCGATCTATTTTACGTTTGGTGGTGTATATATGTCCATGCCACTCTCTCACTTCGTCCCAGCTTACCCTTCCCCCTCCCGGTGTCCTCAAGTCCATTCTCTACGTCTGCATCTGTACTCCTGTACTGCCCTTAGGGTCTTCAGAACTTTTTTTTTTTTTTTTAGATTCCATATATATGTGTTAGCATATGGTATTTGTTTTTCTCTTTCTGACTTACTTCACTCTGTATGACAGACTCTAGGTCCATCCACCTCACTAAAAATAACTCAATTTCGTTTCTTTTTATGGCTGAGTAATATTCCATGGTATATATGTGCCACATCTTCTTTATCCATTCATCTGTCGATGGACTCTTAGGTTGCTTCCATGTCCTGGCTATTGTAAATAGAGCTGCAATGAACGTTGTGGTACATGACACTTTTTGAATTATGGTTTTCTCAGGGTATATGCCCAGTAGTGGGATTGCTGGGTATATGGTAGTTCTATTTTTTGTTTTTTAGGAACCCCCATACTGTTCTCCATAGTGGCTGTATCAATTTACATTCCCACCAACAGTGCAAGAGGGTTCCCTTTTCTCCACACCCTCTCCAGCATTTATTGTTTGTAGATTTTTTAATGATGGCCATTCTGACTGCTGTGAGGTGATACCTCATTGTAGTTTTGATTTGTATTTCTCTAATGATTAGTGGTGTTGAGCATCTTTTCATGTGTTTGTTGGCAGTCTGTATATCTTCTTTGGAGAAATGTCTATGTAGGTCTTCTACCCATTTTTGGATTGGGTTGTTTGTTTTTCTGATATTGAGCTGCATGAGCTGCTTGTATATTTTGGAGATTAATCCTTTGTTCGTTGCTTCGTTTGCAAATATTTTCTCCCATTCTGAAGGTTGTCTTTTTCTCTTGTTTCTGGTTTCCTTTGCTGTGCAAAAGCTGTTAAGTTTCATTAGGTCCCATTTGTTTATTTTTGTTTTTATTTCCATTTCTCTAGGAGGTGGGTCAAAAAGGATCTTGCTGTGATTTATGTCATAGAGTATTCTGCCTGTGTTTTCCTCTAAGAGTATTATAGTGTCTGGCCTTACATTTAGGTCTTTAGTCCATTTTTTAAAAATTAATTTATTTTATTTATTTATTTTGGCTGTGTTGGGTCTTTGTTGCTATGCGCGGGCTTTCTCTAATTGGGGCGAGCGGGGGCTACTCTTAGTTGTGGTGCGTGGGCTTCTCATTGTGGTGGCTTCTTTTGTTGCGGAGCATGGGCTCTAGGTGTGGGGGCTACAGTAGTTGTGGCTCGCGGGCTCTAGAGCACAGGCTCAGTAGTTGTGGCGCATGGGCTTAGTTGCTCCAAGGCATGTGGGATCTTTCTGGACCAGGGCTCGAACCCATGTCCCCTGCATTGGCAGGCAGATTCTTAACCACTGCATCACCAGGGAAGCCCTCTTTAATCCATTATGAGTTTATTTTTGTGTATGGTGTTAGGGAGTGTTCTAATTTCATTCTTTTACATGTAGCTGTCCAGTTTTCCCAGCACCACTTATTGAAGAGGCTGTCTTTTCTCCATTATATAGTATTGCCTCCTTTATCAAAGATAAGGTGACCATATGTGCATGGGTTTTTCTCTGGGCTTTCTATCCTGTTCCATTGATCTATATTTCTGTCTTTATGCCAGTACCATACTGTCTTGATTACTGTAGCTGTGTAGTGTAGTCTGAAGTCAGGGAGCCTGATTCCTCCAGCTCCGTTTTTCGTTCTCAAGATTGCTTTGGCTATTCGGGGTCTTTTGTGTTTCCATACAGATTGTGAAATTTTTTGTTCTAGTTCTTTGAAAAATGCCATTGGTAGTTTGATAGGGATTGCATTGAATCTGTAGATTGCTTTGGGTAGTAGAGTCATTTTCACAATGTTGATTCTTCCAATCCAAGAACATGGTATATCTCTCCATCTGTTTGTATCATCTTTAATTTCTTTCATCAGTGTTTTATAGTTTTCTGCATATAGGTCTTTTGTCTCCTTAGGTAGGTTTATTCCTAGGTATTTTATTCTTTTTGTGGCAATGGTAAATGGGAGCGTTTCCTTAATTTCTCTTTCAGATTTTTCATCATTAGTGTATAGGAATGCAAGAGATTTCTGTGCATTAATTTTGTATCCTGCTACTTTACCCAATTAGCTGTAGTAGTTGTCTGGTAGCATATTTAGGATTCTCTGTTTAATATTATGTCATCTGCAAACAGTGACAGTTTTACTTCTTCTTTTCCAAAATGGATTCCTTTTGTTTCCTTTTCTTCTCTGATTGCTGTGGCTAAAACTTCCAAACCTATGTTGAATTATAGTGGTGAGAGTGGACAACCTTGTCTTGTTCCTGATCTTAGAGGAAATGGTTTCAGTTTTTCACCATTGAGAACGATGTTGGCTGTGAGTTTGTCATATATGACCTTTATTATTTTGATGTAAGTTCCCTCTATGCCTACTTTTTGGAGAGTTTTTACCATAAATGGGTGTTGAATTTTGTCGAAGGCTTTTTCTGTTGATCATATGGTTTTTCCCCTTCAGTTTGTTAATATGGTGTATCACATTGATTGATTTGCATATATTGAAGAATCCTTGCATTCCTGGGGTAAACCCCACTTGATCATGGTGTATGATCCTTTTAATGTGCTGTTGGATTCTGTTTGCTAGTATTTTGTTGAGGATTTTTTTATCTATGTTCATCAGTGATATTGGCCTATAGTTTTCTTTCTTTGTGACATCTTTGTCTGATTTTGGTATCAGGGTGATGGTGGCCTTATAGAATGAGTTTGGGAGTGTTCCTCCCTCTGCTTTATTTTGGAAGAGTTTGAGAAGGGTAGGTCTTATCTCTTCTCTAAATGTTTGATAGCATTCGCCTGTGAAGCCATCTGGTCCTGGGCTTTTGTTTGTTGGAAGATTTTTAATCACAGTTTCAATTTCAGTCCTTGTGATTGGTCTGTTTATATTTTCTCTTTCTTCCTGGTTCAGTCTCGGAAGTTTGTGCTTTTCTAAGAATTTGTCCATCTCTTCCAGGCTGTCCATTTTATTGGCATATAGTCGCTTGTAGTAATGTCTCATGATCGTTTGTATTTCTGCAGTATCAGTTGTTACTTCTCATTTTTCATTTCTAATTCTGTTGTTTTGAGTCTTCTCCCTTTTTTTCTTGATGAGTCTGACTAATGGTTGATCAATTTTGTTTATCTTCTCAGAGAACCAGCTTTTAGTTTTACTGATCTTTGCTATCGTTTCCTTCATTTCTTTTTCATTTATTTGTGATCTGATCTTTATGATTTCTTTCCTTCTGCTAACTTTGGGGTGTTTTTGTTCTTCTTTCTCTAATTGCTTTAGGTGTAAGTTTAGGTTGTTTATTTGAGATTTTTCTTGTTTTTCCTGAGGTAGGATTTTATTGCTATAAACTTCCCTCTTCGAACTGCTTTTGCTGCATCCCATAGGTTTTGGGTCCTCGTTTCTTCATTGTAATTTTTTTCTAGGTATTTCTTGATTTCGTCTTTGATTTCTTCAGTGACCTCTTGGTTAGTTAGTAGTGTATTGCTTAGCATCCATGTCTTTGTATTTTTTACAGTTTTTTTCCTGTAATTGATATCTCATCTCATAGCATTGTGGTCGGAAAAGATACATGATATGATTTCAATTTTCTTAAATTTACCAAGGCTTGATTTGTGACCCAAGATATGATCTATCCTGGAGAATGTTCCATGAGCACTTGAGAAGAAAGTGTATTCTGTTGTTTTTGGATGGAATGTCCTATAAATATCAATTAAGTCCATCTTGTTTAATGTGTCATTTAAAGCTTGTGTTTCCTTATTTATTTTCATTTTGGATGATCTGTCCATTGGTGAAAGTGGGGTGTTGAAGTCCCCTACTATTATTGTGTTACTGTCTATTTCCCCTTTTATGGCTGTTAGCATTTGCCTTATGTATTGAGGTGCTCCTATGCTGGGTGCATAAATATTTACAGTTGTTATATCTTCTTGGATTGATCCCTTGATCATTATCTACTGTCCTTCTTTGTCTCTTCTAATAGGCTTTATTTTAAAGTCTATTATGTCTGATATGAGAATTGCTACTCCAGCTTTCTTTTGATTTCCATTTGCATGGAATATCTTTTTCCATCCCCTCACTTTCAGTCTGTATGTGTCCCTAGGTCTGAAGTGGGTCTCTCGTAGGCAGTATATATATGGGTCTTGTTTTTGTATCCATTCAGCCAGTCTGTGTCTTTTGATTGGAGCATTTAATCCATTTATATTTAAGGTAATTATCGATATGTATGTTCCTATTACCATTTTCTTAATTGTTTTGCGTTTGTTATTGTAGGTCTTTTCCTTCTCTTGTGTTTCCTGCCTAGAGAAGTTCCTCTAGCATTTGTTGTAAAGCTGGTTTGGTGGTGCTGAATTCTCTTAGCTTTTTTTTGTTTGTTTTTGCAGTACGCGGGCCTCTCACCACTGTGGCCTCTCCTGTTGCAGAGCACAGGCTCCGGACGCGCAGGCTCAGCGGCCATGGCTCACGGGCCTAGCCACTCCGTGGCATGTGGGATCCTCCCGGACCGGGGCACAAACCCGTGTCCCCTGCATTGGCAGGCGGACTCCCAACCACTGCGCCACCAGGGAAGCCCTCTCTTAGCTTTTGCTTGTCTCTAAAGTTTTTAATTTCTCCGTCAAATCTGAATGAGATCTTTGCTGGGTAGAGTTATCTTGGTTGTAGGTTTTTCCCTTTCATCACTTTAAATATGTCCTGCCAGTCCCTTCTGGCTTGCAGAGTTTCTGCTCAGAGATCAGCTGTTAACCTTATGGGAATTCCCTTGTATATTATTTGTTGTTTTTCCTTTGCTGCTTTTAATATTTTTTCTTTGTATTTAATTTTTGATAGTTTGCTTAATATGTGTCTTGGCATGTTTCTCCTTGGATTTATCCTGTATGGGACTCTCTGCGCTTCCTGGACTTGATTGACTTTTTCCTTTCCCATATTAGGGAAGTTTTCAACTATAATCTCTTCAAATATTTTCTCAGTCCCTTTCTTTTTCTCTTCTTCTTCTGGGACCCCTATAATTTGAATGTTGGTGCATTTAATGTTGTCCCAGAGGTCTCTGAGCTTGTCCTCAATTCTCTTCATTCTTTTTTCTTTATTCTGCTCTGCGGTAGTTATTTCCACTATTCTATCTTCCAAGTCACTTATCCATTCTTCTGCCCCAGTTAGTCTGCTATTAATTCCTTCTAGAGAATTTTTAATTTCATTTATTGTGTTGCTCATCATTGTTTGTTTGCTCTTTAGTTCTTCTAGGTCCTTGTTAAACATTTTTTGTATTTTCTCCATTCTATTTCCAAGATTTTGGATCATCTTTACTATCATTACTCTGAATTCTTTTTCAGGTAGACTGCCTATTTCCTGTTCATTTCTTTGGTCTGGTTGGTTTTTACCTTGCTTCTTCATCTGCCGCATATTTCTCTGTCTTCTCATTTTGCTTAACTTACTGTGTTTGGGGTCTCCTTTTCACAGCCTGCAGGTTCGTGGTTCCTGTTGTTTTTGGTGTCTGCCCCCAGTGGGTAAGGTTGTTTCAGTGGGTTGTGTAAGCTTCCTGGTGGAGGGGACTGGTATGTGTGTTCTGGTGGATGAGGATGGTTCTTCTATTTCTGGTGGGCAGGACTGCGTCTGGTGGTGTGTTTTGGGTTGTCTGTGAACTTATTATGATTTTAGGCAGCTCCTATGCTAATGGGTGGGGTTGTGTTCCTGTCTTGCTAGTTGTTTGGCATGGGGTGTCCAGCACTGGATCTTGCTTGTCGTTGAGTGAAGCTGGTTCTTAGTATTGAGACGGAGATCACTGGGAGAGCTCTCACCAATTGATATTAAGTGGGGCTGGGAGGTCTCTGGTGGTCCAGTGGTTAGGACTCGGCGCTTTCACTGCCAGGGCCCAGGTTCAGTCCCTGGTCGGGGAACTAAGATCCTGCAAGCCTTGTGGTGCAGGCAAAAAAAAAAAAAAAAAGACAGATGTTTGGTAAGATGCATATATATGTATGTATGTATGTATCTGTATTATATCTATCTATAAATGTATGTATTTCTACACAAAGCAATTTTCTGCCTAGTGAAAGCAAGAGGCAAGGGTGGCAAAGAGTTTCAGAATTCTTTGGCAAGGTTTTTCACACTACATGTAGAGACCTGCTTCCTAAAATCATTTCCCAATGACCTGGGATTACCACTGGGAATATATCATTACTCTCTTGTGCTGGGACGAAAAGGTGACTGAGACGTACTGGCTAAAACATTTGAATATTTCTCTGGTAGCTCTGATTTCAATACTTGTACAATGTTTTTAATATCCTAATTTTATTATTAGTTATCCTAAAGACAAACTTATTTATTTGTGTGAATAAATTAGCAAGTTGATATTGCCTGATATTGACAGGGAATGACTAATCTACCTGACGTGTATGTATAAATCAAATCAGCGTTGCGGTAGATTGCTTTAAAAAATGTATGTGGTTTTCCTTAGGTATTTATTTACCAAATTCTGGACCTAAGAAAAAGTGTTGACAAGATGTGAGACAGATTGACTTGATGGTTTTACGGAAATTTATAAACCTCTTTGTGGTTTGACCCAGTGAATTCGGCCAGTACTCTTTAAGTATGTTTGAACTGTTTCCTAGAGAGTTATCTTCCTATTTAGAAATAGCATTGTGTGGTAGGATTTTGGTTACATGATTTTGACTATACAAAAGTTCATATCCCATTGCAGGAAACATGACTATGTACTATTAAAAACCTGATATTTTAGTCTGTAACACCGATCTCTGTCATAAGTGTGTGAAGAGCGTCTGCTGTATTTGTTTTAGCTACAAATCCTTGTGGCGATCCTAAAAGTAAGATTTCCATTTACCCCCTGTTTAGAGCGCTTAAGATGAATATTTTGCTGACTACCGAGTCACTTCTGTTGGTGAGCAAAGTAACAGGGCTTCCGGTGTTAGCTCTAGTACCTTTTTTTCCTCTTAGATTTAAAAGGACCTCTTGATAACATGCATTATTTGAACTCTTTTCATTTTTGTGTATGGCTTTTCTGTACTGCTACATCATGTACTTTGATAGTCATTTGGCCTCAGTACCTGTCAAATTGTATGTTATATAACTATTAGCTATTGATTTTTAAAAATTGACATCACAAAAGGTAAGTAAATGAGTGTTCGCTTCTGTAGAAGACCAAATAAACTCAGTGGACAGATCATAAAGCTTTAGTGCTGATTCTCTTCAACATCTGTTTTAGAGTGTTAGACCATTCCAATCATTTCTCTTTTGGTTTCCTAGAATGTTTTTAAACATATTAAATTAGTAGTGTGTTAAGACATGTCGTAATTCCTAGGAACTGTTGCTGCGTTTCTCTCAGTGTACGTTTATTCATTTATCGACATTCATTAAGCACTCATTTTGTGCAGGATACTTGCCAGGTGTTGAATATACAGCGGTGAGCAAAGTAGACACGGTTCCCTTCCCTCACGGAACTGACAAACTAGTGTTTAATCCAGGTCCGGTAGAAATTTTTTACATTTATGTCTTAAGTCTTTAGATATAAATATCTAGCCTAGTTCTTTTTTTTCACAGGATAATGCGTCAGGTAAAACCAAATTCTGTACTTTCTCTGCATGACTCCTCCTTGGCTACAATGTTTACTCAGGAGGAATCAGATTAAAATGAACATCAAGGCTGTTACTGTATGAGGAAAGAAGTACGTTTAAGAACGATCTACAGAGGAAGCAAGGGGATGACGGGAATTTTGTGAGTTGAATGTAGGGATGTATAGGACAAGGTTGCTGCCTCTGAAACAACAGTTTCCCAATAAGTTCTAAAAGTTTGGCCTGTTTTGGAGAGGAGTGTTAATAAGGAAAAGTAGGGGTGGCACTGGGAGCAGGGGGTCTTTTTGAGTGGCAGAAACCTGTCAGTACTACGAAGAGTGAAAACACTCCTTTTGGGAAATTTGTTGGTTGTCATTCAGGATGAAAAGCTAAGGGATATCTACATTTAATGCTCCATTAAGGGACATGTGATTCAGCCTATTTTGTAACCAAATGTTGGTGATGAGCTGTTATAACATAATCTACTGATTTAAGACAGTGAAAACTTAAGTCTTTAGATTGTTTCTCAACATTGCTCTTCAAACCAGCGTGGTTTATAATGTTATATTTGTTTGGAGTAAAACGAGAAACAGCCAACCAAAAGACATGTAGTGATTACTTCCTAAAGTTAAATTTATTCTGAAATGACTTTTTGGCCTACGTTTTGTTCTGATCCAATGAAACTATGATCGTAGATGGTAGTTCTTCTTTTCCTTTCTTTCTTTCTTTTTTTTTAACTTGGTAAATGCTTGGCACTCTTACATGGGACATACTGGTGTTTGTTTTATTTTTAGATATTCCTGGTTATTGAAATTGAAAAGTCTGGGAACCACTGCTGTAGATTAAATTTAGTAAACTATCAGTGTACAATTATCCAAATTGGATATGGCTTCTTTGCTGTGTCTCATGCTAGATGTTCTTCCATCTGTAAGATTTATGCCCACGTGTTTAGGATGCATCAGTATTGAGTAGGATTCTCTCTCTGACCACAGCCTTAAGAGTTGACTTTTTATCCTTCCCCAACAGAAATGGAAATGCCTCACTTAGTTTGAAGTGTACCTTCATTGTTCCGTATACGGAGGTCAGGAGGCAAACACCTAAAAAGTCTCTCTCTCTATAAAAGTTGCTTTTTAGATGTTTTATTAGTCCTGCTGTTGGTTATTTTAATTAGTAGTATGTTTTATTTGTACCCTGAGGCTGTTCAAGCAAAGAATATAATTCAAAGAAACAAAATAATATCTGATGTTTTGGAACACCCACACCTGCCATCTGGGCTTTTCCTCTTAAGTCCTTACTCAGGTTGGCAGGGAAGCTGGGAAGAGAAAAAGAAGACGATTATGTGGAGTTAGGAAGCGTTTTAAATGTAAGTTCTTGGAAAGCTTGATGACGAAGTAGTTTTCAAGTTGCCATCGCTGTTTGCTTCGTAACCAATGGTTCTTTGCTAAGGTAAACCCTGAGTTTTCGTGAGAAGGCCTGTCTTTTCCATTATGTACATGTTTTCTAGCAGTGGTTCAAGAATTCTGTGAAAACCTCACAGATAATTTGACTGTAAGATGGTGGGTGATGCTTTCACAAAGCAGGAAGGTTTGCTAGGGAAATTTCTCCAGTTTCTTTACCTGAAAACAAAGTAAAGGGGCCGCCTCTCCAAGTTCTTACAATGAAATCATAAACTAGTCTCCTGCTTCGTTTTCAACTTGGCTTTTTTTTTTTTTTTTTTTTTTAATAAGAGTGAACACGAACAGTCTGTTTTTTTGCTTTCAACCTGGAGTGCTGAACTATATGCTTTTGCCTTAATTTTTAGAGCTGAAATTTTGTTGATTTTGGATACCTTTGCTGTTTTTACTCCCCCTTTCCCCTTTCATTAGTTCAGTCATTTTGGGAGTCTGCCAAAGATGAGGCAAAACTAA